>NW_028145390.1:0-660070 GCF_050370095.1 Fusarium phalaenopsidis
TCCTCAGGAATCGACCTCGGTGAAGGAAGGTGGAGGAGGCTTTGGTGACTTGGCGGTTAAGGTACAGGGGGTGGGGAAGGTGACTAATTAAAAGAAAGGAAGACGGGAGACGGGAGACGGGAGACGGGAGACTTCTGGGCTGCTAGTCAAGAATTAGATGTCGTCAAGAAGTGGCCAAAGGAGCATAGATGGTAGTCAGGGAGAACGAATGAGAAAGGTGGAGGAGAGATGGAGGCTTAGAGGTTTGAGGAGGGGAGGGTGCGCACGGACACCTAAACCCAGGTTTAGGTGGGGAGGGCGTCCAAAAATGGCAAGTTTACTGGTAGGCTTCTAAAATATTAGGGGCTCGTGGTATGGATAGCCCAAAGACGCATAACTTTTAACCCTAACCGGGACCGGTTCGGGGTGATCTTTGACTGCAATTTATTTGCAAACTTTATAATACCTTAGATTATCTATTATAAAAAGAAACCCCAGTTAATACTTTATAGTAGATTTAATAGCGGCCGCCGCCGATAGTAATATTATTAAGTAAAAAAGCCTCTAAACCTAGTCATCTATATATATTAAGCCGAGAGAGTCTAATATCTTCTTCTAATTACTTAGCTCTATATTATTAGTAGTATCGCTAAGAAGTTAAGAAAATATTTATAATATACTATAAAAGACTATAAACTAGTATTATAAAAAAAAGATAGATATTATTATTAATTAAAAGTATCTCGTATTATTAGCTCTAGTTAGTTATTATACCTATATTATTAATTCTATAACTAATTATCTAGTCCTAAGCCGAGATTTTAAAGGTAGCTCTACTAATAGATATCTCATACCAGCGCGTAGCCATCTCCCTCTATCTCTTATTCCTCCATATCATAGCTAGACGACGAGTGGGAAACAGCTTCTCGCTACCTAGCTATAGGATATCTATTATCTGCTCCTCGACTTTGGCAGCTTTGCCGCGAAATAGTTTAAGGTCTTAACTCGACGCTACAATGACTTGCATCCAAACCTAGCCATAACTATTAGCCATAGCTAGGTCTTATTAATTTACTTAGAGCTTAAGATTAAGGCCTAGAGGCAGGGTATCTATTATATATTTAGCTATATTAGTATCCTGCTAGGTATATTATTATACCTGAGATATTAAATATTAGTAATTATTAAAACTTACCCTAGTCGTAGAGCTTATAGGTCCACTATAGCTCCTCCTCCGCAGTACCTATCTTCTATATATAGGCCTCTAGAGCCTTAACGCGATATTACCTAGCTATAATCTCTATTAGGCTCCCTCTATTAACTAATAACCATTCTTTAAAGAAGGGCAATTCTCCTGATGCTTTAAGGCTATCTGGCTAGCCCTGTCGCCTAAGATAATCTATTATCCTTGAGATATTAACCCTACTATAGAGGACTAAGAGATAGTTCTCTTTTGCCTTCTGGTTTAGCCCCCCCTATGCGAATATAATATAGAGAGTTTATATATGCTTTATATCTAGTTATTGGTTCTTTCCTAGGCTCTATATAGAAGTTAGGGCATTAATAGGCATATAAGCTATTAGGATCTAGTGATTTTATGCTTACTTATAAATAGAATCCTCTTCTTTAAAGTATTTTTTCTTTATTTCTTTTTTCTCTTACTTATTAGTATTATTTGCTTATTTCCTTTTATTTAACTACCTTATATTAATATCTATTAATAACGGTGGTGCTATATCGCTCTGATCGCTTAGCGGCTAGGCATAGGATAATAATTAATAATAATAATAAAAGCTCGCGCGGCCCTAATAGGCTTATTATTATATTAATATTTCTAAACCAGAAATATATAAAAACTAAGATTTTAATAGCCGCTATGCTCTGAAATGATAATATATGCGGATTTTAAGTATAGAAGCTACTTAACTTGCATATAGAGATTTAGAGGTAAGTAAGACTTAAACTATTAATTAAATATTTCTATTATATATCTATGCATAGGTTATTATCTAGTATGAGACTATGATTAGATAGGGCTAGGGGGGGTTATTATTTTAAGCCCTTATTAAACTAGGCTAAGAAGTAAATACGCGCTACTTTATATAAATCAAAGTTATATTAATGACTAATTATATACTTCTTACTAGATAGTATGACGAGAGTAGCTTATTTCCCCTTTTTGCCTTCCCCTTAAGGAATCTTTAAACTCTAGTTTTAATTATCTCTAGTTACCTTAGTATTTAATTAACCTTATAGCAATAACCCCCTTATATATTATTTATTATTATAACTATAACTATAGTTAGGCTAGATAATAATAAAGTGATTTTTTTTATAAGTAAGTTTATAAAAGTCCGCGAAATACTTTATAGCTAGACTATAGTATAGTTTTTATAATTACCCCTTATAAAGTATAAATCTATACTTTATTAATATCTAGTATAACCCGAGCTAATTATTATTAAGGAAAGAGATAATAATAATAAGTTAAATCTAAAAATTTCTAATAGCGTTTTACTCTTATAGCCGCTATTTATAGGCAAGGGCGTAATAGGGAAATAAGTAATAAAAGAGGCCCGTGAGGTATACTACGGCAAAAATAAGTTCTATATAAGGCTATATTAGCTATATAAATTCTAATATAACTAGTATAATCTTAATATACTAATAGTACCCATAGCACTATTAGTTTAATATATTATTATCGAAATAGGCCTCTATAATAGCTCTAACTAGGAAAATAACGAAGAGGATAACCCTTTTTATCCTTATAATAGCATCAATAAGGAAGAGAAAAGCAATAATCTAGATTACATTCAGCCTAGCAGAGATATCATAGTAAGACAAACTTAGAAGTATTTAGAAGACCTTTTCCTATTTATTAATACAAAGAAGATTATACTTATGCTTTATAGAGATAGGCCACTTAATAATAGCAATCTAGTAATACGCTAAACTATTATAGATATCTTAATTACGGTTAAGTATTTAATAGATTTCTTTAGTAATTATTTTAGTATTAAGAAATAGCTACTTAAAAAGTCTTACCTAACTCATAGTCTATTATTATACTAGAATAAACCTATGGAGCTTATAAGGCGGGATATTATAGAGGGTAAAGTATTATTTTAGCAATATATATAAGTAAATATAAAAGAGTAGACGCGGGAGTAGGCTAAAGAGGCGATCCTAGACGTCTAAATAGGATAAGAGGTTAAGAGAGGATCTCTTTATTTATATAGTAAACTTAGATAACTAGCGCTTAACTTAAAATAAGTAAAAGAAAACGCATATCCCCGGTTAGATCAACCCTATTAATAAGAACATAACGCATTATAATACTTATAGATACTATTAACATCCAAGGGTAAATTAGTTAGTTTGCCTTCCTGCTATATAAGCAAACTACATTTCTCTTAATTAGATATTCCTACTTAGATAAAGTCTTATAACTAATAAGACTATTTTTATAAGTTAGCTTCTTAATAATTTAATATATTCTTATCCCCTTTGCCGCTTATCCCGGATCTAAGACTATAAATATAATAATATATAATAATAAATATAGGGTAGCCTAGAGGCCGGGGCTTAGATAGTAGATAGGGGTCCTCTTTCCTCCTTTATAAGCTCGCTTCTCCTACCTAATACACGGCATAGTAACTTCTAACTTTTATTATTTCTTATCCCTAGATCTTAAAAATTAACTAGCCTATCCTCTTTTCTTAGTAGTAATACTAGATGCCTCAGAGATTAAGAGTATTTTATTTAAGTTACCTCTAATAAGTTATATAAACTTATTTACTACCTATAATTATTACTATTAATAAAGGCGCTATTTAACTAACTACTCTCTATTACCTATAGCAATATAGGCACTTATTCTTAATCCTAATATCTAGCTCTTAATAGTGGGTTTATTACTTTTTTCTAAGTTCTAGCCTTTAGACCTTATACCTTAATAAATAAGCTTAAATATTAATAAAGAATAATAGAGAATAGAGAATAGAGAATAAAGAACCTTAATAGAGGAAAGGGTTTAGGCCTTTATTTTATACCCTAGGGTATAAAAGCTTTGTTTTCCCGGGGGAAATGCTCTTAGAGATTAAGAGCCTCTTATTTATAACCCGGGGTATAAAGGTTAGACCTTAGCCTTTTAGAAAGCCGGTTAGGCAGGCTTTGTACCCCGGGGTTAAAAGTTTCTATGCTCTCCTCCCTTGGTTTAAAGCATTCCGTGAGACTCTAGAGCCGTCGGCTTTATACCCTAGGGTATAAATCTTACCTTGCCGGCTCCTTTTATAACCCCTCTACTTGCCTTCTTGCCTTAGCTAGCTATCAGCACTACTACACATCACCTTCGCTCGCTTTATTCTTAGTCTAACCTAACCTCTAGAAATTGAATTTCGCAAGGTCATGCGCTATCGGCCTATATAGCGAGAATAATATTGAGCCGAAATATGACCTCCTTCTGGATGCTAAAGTTTGGGTGCCTGCGTAGAGATAAGATGGCCCTTAGATGCCGCTTATTAGTATTCTAGGTATATAAAAGGTAGGAGCGGTTAAGCTGAGGCATGAAGGCTTATTAGCGATTTTGGTCTATGCCCGCAAGGTCTTTTAATATGCCTTTATTAAAGGCAAGGAGAGGGAGATAGCCTGAGCTAAAGAGCTAGTAATTGCTAAATATGACCCCAAAGAGGTTCTTGCTATAGTTATATGCCTTGATATAGATGATGCTGGGTGATCTAGCATCTGGGTGGCCTGGGTTTAATGCCTAGCTTGGCCTCGCCTTAGCATAGTAGGTCCCTGTATCGCGGAGGAGGAAAGAATAGTAGTATTTGGCGTTAAGAGGTGCTTCTGGGACTAGATCTTAGAGGCTCTTATAAAGGTGACGGCTATAGTCGCTTTTCTAAAGTAGCGTCTAAGGTTTAGCACTACCCTGGGCGTCTAGTGACGATAATAATAATAGTAGTCTAGTAATATAGTCCTATATCCCTATATTAAGCCAGTAGGAGCATATATCGAGCTGGTTTAGGTCGAGACTAGCTAAGATTATATCTCGAAATAGAGTCAAGCTTTTATAGAGGCTTGGCCGCGTAAATATGTTCTTTAAGTTATGAGATTAGAAAAGCAAGCGAGGGTTCCGGAAGTAGGTAATATCTTCCCCTCGCCGTGTCTAGACCCGATGTAAGTTCGCTCTCTCTATGATTGACGCCTAGAAACGCGGAAGAGCGCTGGCGGGGATATTATATGCCAGGCGAAAGGCTCGGGTCTTATCTTTAGCACTCCATCGGCCGGCACCCGGCTTTTCCTAGTATGCGCGAGACTTTGCGTAGATAAGGTCATATAAGCTGGGGATTTCCTGCCGGGCGTGGTCAGGAACTGTTTCGTAGACGGCTAGGAGGATAATCTCATCGTAGAGGTCTCTAAACCATGCGAGAGAGAGACTATTTGCGGAAGCCTATATCTATAAACGGGCTCCATAAGGGAAGAAGAGGAAGATAGAGAAGCAGACGGCGGCGGTGGTAAAAGTGCTAATATAAGTGTGCCGAGTATATGCTAGATTAAGGCCGTGGGGCTAGATAACTTGGTTAGTAGAGATATTACTCTTATAAGGCGGGAAGAAAGAAAGTCAAAACTGGTTAGGGGCTTAAATAGCGGATAAACCCTTGGCCCCAAACCAGACGCTATTAATATCCCACTGGCGCGTGATAGTCACTGAATTATATGGGAAGAAAGCCTATATCTTACGGAAAGAGAGCGGCTTAGGCGGTTAGGCAGAGAGAAAGCTTTGCTAATGGGGGAAAGAGGCACGAGGATTATATACCTTATCACGCTCCGCGAAGATGGCCTACAAGGGGGGAAGGGAGCGCCTAAGACGTTTGGTTTATTCTTAGAGAGAGTAGGTATATTCAGGCTCGGTAAGCTTAAGCTCTCATGACTCTAGGCCTAGGCAGAGCTAAAGATATAAATAACCTTTACACTTAAATTAAGGTAAGATAATTAGCTTATAGTTATATTTATAGCTAAAAAACGTCTAGATCATATAATTATATACATCGCTCTATATGCAGAGAAAATTAGCGCTACTAGCAGTCTCCTAGTTATAGATAGCTTAAAGAAAGCTATTAAGGACTAGATTATTTAGCCTAGAAGAAGATAAGGCTAGTAATAGTAATAGTAATAGTGATAGCGGTGGCGGGGCTGGCGGGGTAGAGGAAGTTAATGACCTTAATAGGCTTGGTGGGCCTGTTGTTAATAGAGGGGAATAGCTAAGCTCAGAAGGTAGATTACTATCTTGCTAGTGGTGGTTAGGCGATGGTGCTAGGGCTATTAGCTGTGATAATGCGAACCCGGCGTCGCATAGGGAGCCCCTAGGGACATAAGCAGAGAGATTAGTAGGTGACGAGGGAAGAGATACTAGCTTAAACCTAGGTTTAGGACTAGATTCAGGGTTAGAAATAACTAGGCCATCGCGTATATCTAGTGCAGAAAACTCGATAATAGGCGGCAACTCTTAGAATCCTTTATCCTACTAGATGGTTAGTTATACCCTTACATCTTCCTTTAGCGTCGCCGGGGGTATTATCTCAGTAAGTCTAGGGCTTTAATATCTCTACTATTCTATTAGCCGAGTCTACTCTATTAGCTAAATCAATAATTCTAATAACAATAATAACGCTTCTGTTCGCGGATCCGTCTCGATAACTGCTATATATGCTATAGCTATAGAGCCTATTTTATTTAGCGAGATTATTAGCGAAGTTGGCCGCTTAATAAGCCTTGGGCCCTATTGGGATAGTAGTAATGATCTATCGGCCAGGTCTAGGGTAGTATTATCTTAGTTTATAGTATCTGGCTAATCTAGGGTTATAGATCTAAGCGTTAGATCGCTACTTTATAGAGAGAATATAAGTTAGGAAAGGGGAAACTAAAAAGAGGTATGGCTTTAATAGCCGAGTCTAAGTTAAGGGTATACCTATAATAGTAGCATGCGAGCTAGGTATTAGCAATAAGGGGTTATTAACTAGATGAATATTTAGGTTATTAAAATAGTCTTAAATGCATTATACTTAGTTTTATTTAAGGATTTAAAGGTAGTATTTTCTAATATACTTATATGCGTGATTTTTTTTCTCCTAGGTTAAGAGTATATAAGGGGCTATTATTATTTCATAGAGAAATAATATCTTTATTCTATAATATCTCATACCTTATTACTATTACTTTTGCCCTCTTATATTATTTTATTTATTTATTTTAATATAATCTTACCTTATATTTTCTTTCTTTTTTTTCTTCTTTTCCTTAGTAATCCTAACCTAGATATAATAAGAAAGCATACTTAGCTAGTACTATAGTTAGTTATATTAATTACTATAAAAGTCCCCTAGTAAATAATAAAATAACTAACCAGGGTTTATTCCTTAGTGAGGGAAAAGATTAATAGTAATAGTTATAAGATCTAAAAGACAAACATAGAGGCCAGATAACCGGGTTAACTATTATTATAGATCTTAGCATAATCCTATTTAAACAACTTTAGGTAGCTCTCTAGGTATTACTAATACCTAGGAGAATATAGGGTAGCAAGGCGATATCATCGTTATAAATACGCCCCATACTCATAAGAGGGCAATAATAGCTAGTATAATAATATGCCTTATAATCATGATACTCTAACCCTAAAAATTTTTTAGATATAAATAATATATATATAATTTAAGATAGCCTTTATTATAATATATACTCTAATTAATTAATCTATTAGCGATATATTAAGATATTAATAATCATAACTATATTCGCGATAATATCTACTTACCCTCTGCCTAATATACCCTAATAGGGATGCCATATGCTTAAGGCTTCATCTCATTGGGTTATATAGAACTAATAGGGATACCATACGCTCAAGGGCTAAGTCTATTAGCTACTTTCATCTATAACCACATATATCCTCTAGGGATCCTTCCCGTATTAATCCTTGATTTTGCCTCTTTAATTAATAATAAAACGCGACCCTATAGAGAAGATATATTTATCTATATTATATTAGATCACTTAGAATAGTTGCTATCTATTAATCTAAATTTTATTATATATATTTATATGGTTAATTTATTGCGAATTTTTATCCTGCTTTTTGGCTAACCTAAGAATTTTCATAGAGACTTTCACGACGGCCTCAACCCTAACCCTGGAGACCACACTGATAACCCCTTTCCATTGCTTCTCCTGACGCTAAAACCCCCCGCCCCCCCGTTAAGATCCCTTATGGCATTGGCTGTCGCCGGCATACTTTCCCCCCCCCTGGTCCATGGTGGCTCCTCGTATTAGGATACTAATGATAATGGTGATAATACCCTTGCTGCCGAGCAAACCACCCGCTTAGCGCTGCCTTGAAGGCTTTGGAGCTAAGCTTCCCTAGGAAAGCAGCGTCGGCTCTAAGCTCCGGATCATCTTTGATAATAGTACGAAATAACTCAGTTAAGCTTAAACCGTTAGCCCGAGGAGACCTAGCGGCATCTTAGGCATAAACATAATCATAGCGGGCATTACTATAAGGAGGCCGCTATATCTATTTAGAGTGAAAGTTATATCTAACCCACCTCTAGATAATTATTAGTACTTCGCTTTATATCTTATGCGAGAAGCGCTTTATATATTAAGCGATATTAACTTTTTTAGGTGCTTATTCGAGGTATAGCTTAACCGCCGAACTTTTAAACTCGGCGAGATACTATAGTATAAAATTAAGGACTTTATGCTATAGGAGGATAGAAGCACTCTCGGCGGTTAAACTAAGACGGTCTAGATCTTAGACGAAAGTGCTAAGTCTTTTCTTAGCTGCCCAGACGATCTTATCTAAGCAATGCTCTAGCGTCATAGTAAGATTAGCCCATAAAGGCGGCTTATTATTATTATGTTAGTTAATAATTATTATTAGCGTCGCATTTAGCTAAGCCATAATATAACTCATAACCTAGAATAATACCTTCCCCTCTTCCTTAGTTAGAGATATAATATGGTAGATATTAGGGAACTATAGCTAGCGAGTGCTTGCGATCTATTTATAAACTTTATAATACCCTAGATTATCTATTATAAAAAGAAACCCTAGTTAATGCTTTATAGTAGATCTAATAGTAGCCGCCGCTAATAGTAGTATTATTAGGTAAAAAAGCCTCTAAACCTAGTTATTTATATATATTAAGCTAAGAGAGTCTAATATCTTTTTCTAATTACTTAGCTTTATATTATTAATAATATTACTAGGAAGTTAAGAAAGCATTTATAATATACTATAGAAGACTATAAACTAGTATTATAAAAAAAGGATAGATATTATTATTAGTTAAAAGTATCTTATATTATTAGCTTTAGTTAGCTATTATACTTATATTATTAATTCTATAACTAATTATCTAGTCCTAAGCTAAGATTTTAAAGGTAGCTCTGCTAATAGATATCTCATATTAGCGCGTAGCTATCTCCCTTTATCTCTTATTCCTCCATATTATAGCTAGACGACGAGTAGGAAATAGCTTCTTACTACCTAGCTATAAGATATCTATTATTTACTCCTTAACTTCGGTAGTTTTACCGCGAAATAGTTTAAGGTCTTAACTTAATGCTATAATAACTTATATCTAAACCTAGCTATAACTATTAGCTATAGCTAGGTCTTATTAATTTACTTAGAGCTTAAGATTAAAGCCTAGAGGCAGGGTATCTATTATATATTTAGCCGCGTTAATATCCTACTAGGTATATTATTATACCTAAGATATTAAATATTAGCGATTATTAGAACTTACCCTAGTCATAGAGCTTATAGGTCCACTATAGCTCCTCCTCCGCAGTACCTATCTTCTATATATAGGCCTCTAGAGCCTTAATGCGATATTACCTAGCTATAATCTCTACTAGGCTCCCTCTATTAACTAATAACTATTCTTTAAAGAAGGGCAATTCTCTTAATGCTTTAAGGCTATCTGGCTAGCCTTATCGCCTAAGATAATTTATTATCCTTAAGATATTAACCCTACTATAGAGGACTAAGAGATAGTTCTCTTTTACCTTTTGGTTTAGCCCCCCCTATGTGAATATAGTGTAGAGAGTTTATATATGCTTTATATCTAATTATTAGTTCTTTCTTAGGCTCTATATAAAAGTTAGGGCATTAATAGGTATATAAGCTATTAGGATCTAGTGATTTTATGCCTACTTACGGATAAAATCTTTTTCTTTAAAGTATTTTTTTTTTATTTTTTTCTTCTCTTACTTATTAGTATTATTTATTTATTTCCTTTTATTTAATTGCCTTATATTAATATCTATTAATAATAATAATATTATATTACTTTAATTACTTAGCGGCTAGGCATAGGATAATAATTAATAATAATAATAAAAGCTCGCGTGGCCCTAATAGGCTTATTATTATATTAATATTTTTAAACTAGAAATATATAAAAACTAAGATTTTAATAGCCGCTATGCTCTAAAATAATAATATATATAGATTTTAAGTATAAAAGCTACTTAACTTATATATAGAGATTTAGGGGTAAGTAAGACTTAAACTATTAATTAAATATTTTTATTATATATCTATATATAGGTTATTATCTAGTATGGGACTATGATTAAATAGGGCTAGGGGGGGTTACTATTTTAAGCCCTTATTAAACTAAGCTAAGAAGTAAATATATACTACCTTATATAAATTAAAGTTATATTAATAACTAATTATATACTTCTTATTAAATAGTATAATAAGAGTAGCTTATTTTCCCTCTTTGCCTTCCCCTTAAGGAATCTTTAAACTCTAGTTTTAATTATCTCTAATTACCTTAGTATTTAATTAACCTTATAGTAATAACCCCTTTATATATTATTTATTATTATAACTATAACTATAGTTAAGCTAGATAATAATAAAGTGATTTTTTTTATAAGCGAGTTTATAAAAGTCCGCGAAATACTTTATAGCTAGACTATAGCATAGTTTTTATAATTACCCCTTATAGAGCATAAGTCTATACTTTATTAATATCTAGTATAACCTGAGCTAGTTATTATTAAGGAAAGAGATAATAATAATAAGTTAAATCTAAAAATTTCTAATAGCGTTCTATTCTTATAGCCGCTATTTATAGGCAAGGGCGTAATAGGGAAATAAGTAATAAAAGAGGCCTATAAGGTATACTACGGCGAAAATAAGTTTTATATAAGGCTATATTAGCTATGTAAATTCTAATATGACTAGTATGATCTCGATATACTAGTAATACCTATAATACTATTAGTTTAATATATTATTATTAAAATAGGCCTTTATAATAGCTCTAACTAGGAAAATAATAAAGAAGATAACCCTTTTTATCCTTATAATAGCATCGGCGAGAAAGAGAAAAGTAATAATCTAAATCGCATTTAGCCTAGTAGAGATATTATAATAAGATAAACTTAGAAGTATTTAAAAGACCTTTTCTTATTTACTAATATAGAGAAGATTATACTCGTGCTTTATAGAGATAGGCCACTTAATAATAGCGATCTAGTAATATATTAGACTATCGCAGATATCTTAATTATAATTAAGTATCTAATAGATTTCTTTAGTAATTATTTTAGTATTAAGAAATAGCTACTTAGAAAGTCTTACCTAACTCGTAGTTTATTATTATACTAGAATAAACCTATGGAGCTCACGAGGCGGGATATTATAGAGGGTAGAGTATTATTTTAGTAATGCATATAAGTAGACATAAAAGAGTAGACGCGGGAGCAGGCTAAAGAGGCAATCCTAGACGTCTAGATGGGATAAGAGGTTAAGGGAGGATCTCTTTATTTATATAGTAAACTTAGATAACTAGCGCTTAACTTAAAATAGGTAGAGGAAAATATATATCCCTGGTTAGATTAACCCTATTAATAAAAATATAACGCATTATAATACTTATAGATATTATTAATATCTAAGAGTAAATTAATTAATTTACCTTTTTATTATATAAGCGAATTATATTTCTCTTAATTAGATATTCCTACTTAGATAAAGTCTTATAACTAATAAGACTATTTTTATAAGTTAGCTTCTTAATAATTTAATATATTCTTATCCCCTTTGCTACTTATCCCGGATCTAAAACTATAAATATAATAATATATAATAATAAATATAAGATAGCCTAGAGGCTAGGGCTTAAATAATAGATAGGGGTTTTTTTTCCTCCTTTATAAGCTTACTTCTCCTACTTAACGCATAGTATAATAACTTTTAACTTTTATTATTTCTTATCCCTAGATCTTAAAAATTAACTAGCCTATCCTCTTTTCTTAATAATAATACTAAATACCTTAGAGATTAAGAGTATTTTATTTAAGTTACCTCTAATAAGTTATATAAACTTATTTACTACTTATAGTTATTACTATTAATAGAGGCGCTATTTAACTAATTACTCTCTATTACTTATAGTAATATAGGCGCTTATTCTTAATCCTAATATCTAGCTCTTAATAATAGGTTTATTACTTTTTTCTAAGTTCTAGCCTTTAGACCTTATACCTTAATAAATAAGCCTAAATACTAATAGAGAATAATAAAGAATAGAGAATAGAGAATAGAAAACCTTAATAGAGGAAAGGGTTTAGGCCTTTATTTTATACCCTAGGGTATAAAAGCTTTATTTTCCCGGGGGAAATACTCTTAGAGATTAAAAGCCTCCTATTTATAACCTAGGGTATAAAGGTTAAACCCTAGCCTTTTAGAAAGCTAGTTAGGTAGGCTTTATACCCCGGGGTTAAAAGTTTCTACGCTCTCCTCTCTTAGTTTAAAGCATTCCGTGAGACTCTAGAGCCATCGGCTTTATACCCTAGGGTATAAATCTTACCTTGCCGGCTCCTTTTATAACCCCTCTACTTGCCTTCTTGCCTTAGCTAGCTATTAGCACTACTATATATCACCTTCGCTCGCTTTATTCTTAGTCTAACCTAACCTCTAGAAATTAAATTTCGCAAGGTCATTAGAGAATTAAATTAGTTATTATACCTTTTTATAATATTATTATTAGGGAAGCGCATTGCACTGATATTGTAATAATTATGCGTTTTTGCTAGGTCTCCCTCGGAGAACTTATATATATAAAGACAACCACCTAGCCTTTCCTCCCCTGCAGCCTCTAGGATATCATAGTTGATTTTAAGCTTACCTTTTAACTCGGGATACTTATTTAACCAATTAAAGACCATAGCAGAGAAAAGTCCAGCGACGCCAGCACTAATAATACCAATATCAAGCTTACCCCGCTCCTTAGGCATAAAACCAACCCCTGTCACTTTGGCTATTGCCTTCTACAATTTAGCAATAGATTTATTTCCGGTGATATTAATAGGGAGGTTAGAATTAATAGCGGTAGCCTTAGTAATCTTTAAGTTATAGTTTAATATGAGCTTTTAAATATAGCGAGACTATATATACTTAAATAACTTAGACTCGAGATGCTCTCCTACTACCGTGACGTCTATAAAGGAAGCTATTATATAAAGTAAGAAATGAGAAGTTATATATATTAGTAAAAGACAATGAGAGGAGAAGTTAGAAGTACTAGATAGTCTTATCTTATTATAGTTATTTTATATTAACGGCCAGGGCAAGACTATATAGTTGCCTCCTTAATAGTCGCTATCTAAGCTACCCGCAAGATAACCTCAATATAATAAATTAACTTATTGACCGTTATTAACCGAAGTGAACATTCCGATAGAGAGATGTTAGTGAGGAGACCTGAAAGGCTTATGATCACATACCGGTACCTTCTTAGCTGCCATGAAGCAACGCCTCATTGCCTTTTGCATCCAGATGCCGATGAACCATCTATCCATGATAGGATTGAAGGCTGGCTGGGCTGATGGGGATATGCGGTATGTGGCTAGTTTCGCGGGCTCTGGCCTTACGCTCCATGCCTAATTTAGCCAAGCGTCCTGCATGCTAATTAGCACAAGACCTTTAATATTATGGACCAGAGACACTATCGAACCTTGCTAGGCTCATTCAATCATAGACCAGACATCCATTATCTCTTTGAGTGCGCGAAGGCTCCCAACGCGTACCGGACCCACTTTTTCTCACGTAATGACGAGGGTACGGGCGGGGTACGGGAAGGTCTCTCAGAAAGGAATTACAGCCAAAACACCATAGAAATCATTTTGAAGAGACCTATGACTTCTCAATCAATTCCCGGCGAGGCACTTAACGCCTCTGATTCAAGTAGCTATATCACAGAGGAAAATAGCCGCCGCGAGCAGCCCAACGATATCACGTGCCGGCCGGTCTTCAGCCCGGCCACAACCTGCGGGGCTTACTTCCTTCCAATGGAGATGCCTTCACGCGACTTTGAGGTCAAGCCACTGCCCCATACGCCCCTACAGCTCTTCCAGCTCTTCCTACCTTATTCCTTAGTTAAAAGATGGGTCCAATATACCAATAGCTGGGTTGCAAGCCTGCTCCGAGACCGTCAGTTACGCCCGGCAGCCCGGCTTAGAGGCTGGCATGACACCTCCGTCGCCGAGGTATACGTATGGCTTGCTATCCTGATTTACATAGGAATTCACAAGGAACCAAGGCTCCGCGCCCATTGGGAGACTTCTCATCGGGGGCATCAAGGCCCTGACCACTCGATTATTCGATATATGACGTTCGACAGGTTCCAGCTTCTTCAACGGCACCTACGAGTCTTCAACCCGTTCAACCTCGCCGATACAGGCCTTCCGAAGGTCTTCAAGGCCGTGGATGACTGGTCTGAGCACCTACAAGCGGCGTCTCTCGAGCTATGGAGCCCGGGCACGAATATCGCTGTGGATGAGTGTATGACCCGCTTCACAGGGAGGTCATACGAGACAACGAAGGTCCCAAATAAACCCACGCCCCTCGGCTTTAAGACCTGGGTTGTGGCCCAGAAGGGCTTCTTCCTACGGTGGATTTGGCACCAGCCGAAGAAGAGATACGGACCTGTTGGTCTCCCAAGAAGCCGCGCCGGCAGCCAAGGAAGAAGAGTCAGTTTTCTCGTCAACTACGCATTCAGAGACGAAAGGACCTATATACGCCTCTCAATCCGACTCAAAGCGTGGTCGTTGCCCTAGTCAATAAGCTGCCAAAAGCCAGATATCACGTCTTCATCGATAACCTCTTCTCATCGGCGAATCTCTTCACACATCTTCGACGGCTAGGTCACGGGGCCACAGGCACAGCCCGCCGCAACTGTGGTATCTTCAAGCCCTTCGTACAGCTCAAAGTCGATGACACTGCCGGCCGTAACCTTCTTCGGTTTGGCGAGCTTCGAATGGCCCCAGCAGTTGATCACAAGGCAAGGAATTCAGACAGATTTAGCTGTATTTCCCTTACTAATTTGTCCCTTGGCTTGGCAGGTCAACCAAATCGCGTGGAAGGATAACGCCCTCGTGCTCTTCCTGACTTCTGTATTCAAGGGCGATGAACGCGTCAACCGGAAGAGGAAGAGGCCAAATACAATGGAAGCCCGGGCACGGCCGATACAGCGTTTTTTTGGTAAGGAAGCTGTGAAGCAATTCGAGATTCCTTCTATTGCTGCTACTTACAACGACGAAATGAATCATGTGGACCGAGGAGACCAACTGAGGGCATCGCTAGGCTATGATCACCGCGTTCGTCGGGGCCCTTGGCAGGCTCTAGCCTGGACCTTCTTATTTGACATTGCCCTCATCAACAGCTATCTTCTTCAACTTCACGGCAGCCCAAGTTGGAAGAGATACAAGTCGCAAGAGGCGTGGCGAGGCTGCCTTGTAGATGCCCTCATCGCGACCTTCAGTCCCGATTTTCATGGAAGGAAGAGATACAGGGCCGGCAACGAAGACCTCAATCACCCGGGCCATAAGCTCAGCTATCGAGGCCGCACCAAGCGCTCTGCCTGTCACGCCTGTCAGGGCCATCGCTGTGGTGTTGTGAGGTCACAAGCAAAAGAGAAGGCGTTGGGGGAGATTGACGGGAACAGGGGGAAAAGGAAGGTGCCCAAATCAAGGTACGGCTGTGAGCTTTGCAATGTTGCACTATGTAACTCATCGTACTGCTTTGACTTATATCACCATAGAACTTAGGTGGGAAAAGAAGTACCTCTCGTAAGCTCCATTTTGATTGGATCAAACCCCTGTCCGGTACGCGTTGGGAGCCTTCGCGCACTCAAAGAGATAATCGTGTCTTGCATGCACACTTCAGGAGCTCGCCGATTAGCGAATGACCTAACGCGTCCGCGGCGCGCTAAAGTCAATTGTCGCGGGCAGGAGGAGGCATTGGCCACGGACATGGATTGGAGCAAGCGAAGCGCCCTTGTGGAATTTAGGCCCTGTACCCGCTCCTCTTCAGTAACAGCTGCTGCCAGTACCGTACGTACGCAACAAATTCGAACACTCGAATGCCTCTTTTAGCATACTCTAACTGATTAGAGGCCTTGAGCCTTATCCAATAGGCCGTCCCGTGTTTTGTGGGGACACAAGGGCTTTGATGGACTGATCATTACGAAATGCACAAAGCGCGTTTGTGTCCTCGGCAGGAAGCCAAGCGCGACTCCGCCACGCCATAGCCTCGTTAGGCATCCACCGTGGTACCTGTTGACGGGATCCCCTCTCTCCTCGGCGCTTTCCTTCAGCGAACCATAGTTACACGAACATTGTCGCTGTTGCCCCCCACAACGAGGGCAAATCATCTCTTGTCAGCCTTCTGCCTGGACGCGGCCTGGGGTGGGCGGGCCCTGACCACGGTGAACACAATAAATACGATGAGGTTGTCGCACCCTGCTGGAAGCACTCGCGCAGAGGTGGTTGAGGGTCGGTTATAAGGCAAGGAACCCCTCACCAGCTCAGACCTGTCAGATCAACGACACCTCGCCATGGAGCCCGCCGGCCTCGTCATTGGGGTCGCTGGACTCGCTGGGCTATTCAACTCCTGCCTGGAAGCCGTTGACAAGGTACAATCCTACCAAACATTCGGAACTGACTCGCACGTTCTAGATACTCGATTCAAGGCTGCCAAAACCCGCTTCGAGCGATGGGGCCTGGGTGTGGGGATCAAGCAAGGCAAGCTGCTCCCCAATCATCATCCTGTCCTAGACGACAACGACACGTCTGCGGTGGTGACGGACTTGCTACATATAATCATCAAGGCTATTTGCGATGCGAGCAACGCGCCTCAACGCCGTACTCGGGCCACCGGGCCAGACGTCGATGACTCGTCGGGCATGCACGTGCCGGGGCTCCCCTTCGCTGCGGCGTCCCGGTCGAGGCGAGGGAAGATGTCCTGGGCGCTCTGGGGCAAGAGAGGGCGCGTTGAACAGGTCGATTTATTCGAAAAGCTGGTGCAAGAACTGCACAACCTGGTGCCCCCGACAACTGGGGAGAGTACACGACCGACACACAAGCCGGACCCAGGATGCACCGATACGCTCGGACAAGGCATGGACTCTAGAAGATTGAAACGTGGCTGTCGTCTGACGAGACTAGGGACTACTCCAGGCCACGCGTGGCCTGCCGAGATACGACGGATCCTGGCTCGGATCGAAGGTGAAGTTAGAGGTGAGGTGCATCGTCCAGACTTCCCAAGCTGAGCTAACGTCCACGGAGCCGAGACGCGACGGGAACTCCACTTCTGGCTCGGCCGCTCTCTAAACGAACGTTACCACGACTCCCTCGAAAAAAGACTGATCGGCACGTGCAATTGGATCCTCGACCGGCCCGTGTTTCAGCACTGGCTGTCGACGGAGTTCTCCGCGGGGCCAAAGCTGCTGTGGGTCAATGGACCTGCGGGGTTTGGGAAGACGATTCTCTGCGCCCACGTCGTCGAACACCTCTCGTCTACCCTCGACACGCCCGTCGCCCATTTCTTCTTTACATCCGACCACGAGAGCCGCGAAGACCCCTTCTTGGCCCTACGGTTATGGATCTCCCAGATCGTGTCACGTCATGAGGGTGCATTCGAGCACGTTCGCCAGAAGTGGGAGTCTGACTCGGATCCTATCGCAACACGCTCCACTGTCATATCACTCTTCACGCAACTCCTCCACGCCATCCCTGGTTGCACGTTGGTTGCGGATGGCCTAGACGAATGTACCTCGTTAGATAACACCAACACTTCGGTTGCGAAATTCCTCCACGATGTTACAAATGCGGTTGCCGGGACGAACGCCCGGCTCCTTGTTGTGAGTCGCGACGAGCCCGAGATCCGACTCGCCCTCATAAACGACGCGCGCGAGAGCTTTGCCGAGTACAGGATCATGCCCGAAGACGTCCGATCCGACACTGCGGCCTACTCCCAATCCATTGTCGACAGGAAACTCCCCAATAAGAGCGACGATATCCGGTCGACTCTTTCCGAAGCAATGACCAATCGATGCCAAGGCCAATTCCTCTGGCTTAAGATGCAAGAGGAATCCCTGAGGAGAGGGATGAACAAGAAACAACTTCAGAGCGCTATTGAAAACACGCCAACTGGGCTTGATCATCTCTACGACCGTAACTGGACTAGAATCACCCGGTTAGGAGAGTGGGAGAAGCACCGTGCATTCGCCCTTCTGCGCTGGACTGCATTCGCACTCCGACCCCTGACTGTCTGTGAGATCACCGAAGCCGTCCTTATCGTCGAGTTCGAAGACCTGCCATTGGACGATCTCCCCGATGCGGTGGATGACGATTACGTCGACAGCGAGATAATTGGCCTCTGTGGCCCTCTCTTAGAGGTCAGGAATGACCCCGCCGATCCTTCCGTGGGCCGAAGGACGGTGCATCTACCGCACTTTACCGTCCGACAATTCCTGCTTCGCCAGCTCCCTACGCCAGATTGGATCCAACAGAACGACCGCTTGCAAATTTCTTACGAGAAGGTCCAGAATACCGTCCTCGCTAAGGCCTGCCTTCAGTATGTCAGCTTGCGCCAGGTTTGGGGTGACGGTAGCTATGATCCCCCCTCTCTTGGTCTGTCGTTGCGAAGCTACGCGGCAACGGCCTGGCATCGACATGTCCACTTAGGCGTGCGCAACGAGGCCGAAATAGCCAAGCTCTGCATCAAATTTCTCGACCTAGATAATCCCAACTGGGAAGCTTGGAGATCGTTGATCGAGCCAGGGAAAGTAGGACAAGGAAACAAAGAAGCCGAGGCCATCCCACCTGGTCCGCTCTACTACGCAATAAAGCTGCACTTGAACGACGTGGCATTTGCTCTAGTCACTGAACAAAGCGCGAATGAGAGCAGCAGTTTGGGAAGGTCACCTCTTGGCGTCGCTTGCGCTAACGGGTGCATTGACATTGTTGACGTGCTTCTCAAGAAGGGGGCCGATCTTACGGTTTCAAATCGCAATGGATGGACACCTCTGCATGCAGCATCATATAATGGACACGAACATGTTGTCGATCTCTTACTTGATCGTGGTTGCAGTGCGGACCTCAGGGATAAAACAGGTCGGACACCTCTGTCATTTGCTGCTGAAGAAGGGCACGAATCAATAGTGAGGCGACTTCTCGCTACGAATGGTGTCGATGTAAACTCAAGGCGTGTCTTTTATCCAAGGTCGGTCTTTTACGGGGTATGGGTTGATGACAAGGAGGTTGCGAAACTCTTGTTTTCTGTGGATGACAATCCGAGCCTAAGCTGTGTTGGCTCCATCCTACCTTCAGTAAACCTGAACGACATCTCGATGGTTGATGTATTCGGGGCTCTCAGGCACCTTAACGGTGCCGAGGTTGAAGCGATCAAATCTGGTCGAACGTCAATTTTGTTGACGGCGCCTGATATCTCTAACAAGGTGGAGTTGGTGCTTGCGAGAGACATCAGTGTTAAGACTGGAACAACTCCGCTCCATCTAGCAGCCCAGAATGGCCATGCCACGGTAGTCAAGACGTTGCTTGAAGTGAGAGGCATTGCCACGGAGCCAGTGGACGAGTCTAATCGAACTCCCCTGTTGCTTGCCGCAGCGGCTGGACACGAGGCGGTGGTCAGACTCCTCCTTGGGGCAGATGGTGCCAATCCAAATTTCATGGACGGGGACTATCAGACGCCACTCTCCCTGGCTGTGAGATACGGGCATGAGGCCGTAACCAAGCTTTTGTTGGATAACGGCAACGGAATTTTACAAGATGAACTTAGACCATGAGATATATACAAAAAGTCTTGAGGACGATTTTGTTTGAAACTCCTGTTTGCCTCACTAAAGAGTGGTGCAAGGAAAACCTCAACGTAAATGACACCGAAAAAGGCGCGGCAGTGGTTTGGGAAAGGAAAGCCGTCGCCGGGAATAGAACGGTCACACCCGTCGTGATCGCAGAGATGTGTCGGAGTTGGTGTCGATTGCTTACGTCAGGAGCAGCCTGATTTCGGCACCCAGCGGGCGCTTAAAAATAGAAAAGTGGCCAGCCCGGAATCTCGGCACCTGGCCAGGCCCTTCTGCCGTGGTACGGACATTGTGGGGTGAGATGCACTGTTCACGTACTACCACGGAGCCTAATTCTGAGGCTCTTGTGGTGAAGAACACGGTGCCCGCAGGCTGGTTGTGCTGGCGCATACTTGTCCAATGACCTACCTTGAGGGATCATGCTCTGACCACGGATGTGGCTGGGAGTAAGCGCCCTCCACGAAACATGACACATGTCTTTGTACGGAGTACTCTTTTTTCTCTGTCAGCTGTTGCTTGCCTCCTAACATCATGATGTACCAATCATTACGAGATGCATGAAGCGCGTTCGCCTACTCGGTGGTCACCTAAGCTCGACTCCGCCACGCCACAGCCTGGTTAGGCATTTACCGTACAAGCCGCCAATTCTCCAGCCCGCGAGGATTGGGACCAATGACAGTGCAACAGAGGAAAGAAACATTAATTTGTACGGGAAATTGGTTGGTGCCAAGAGGTTTCGCTAAGCGCGGTGGCGTCGTCTGCTTTTCCTCGGCGCTTAGCAGTATGACCCGGTGGGGCCTGCAGGTTGCTAAAGAGAACCTTGCGATCTCCTGTATCTCCTCTTTCCTTCCTCACATTTCTTTCCCAGCTCTTCCCTTAGTTCTTCAATCAGCCGTGGGTTCATTGCCAGTTGTCAATTATGGCTCTTTGCGAGATTTGTCTCAGACTTGACTTTGCCACCATTTCACAGACTGGTGTCAAGAAGTTCTTACGACTGCACGAGGGTCCTAACTTAAAGTATTACGTCGCCCGGGATATTGATCTTTACACCTTCAGAAATGCGTTCATACGGTACCATGATACTCTCGACTCTTTGCATGCTAGTGCGAAATCGTGCGATATATGCCGCTTGGTTCAGATCAGCGTTGAGATCGTTTTCAGGAAGAATCCAGGGCTGGGATCTGGCTATGAGTTTTGGATTGGGGGTCGAGAGGGTTCTGATGGCTTTGAAGTTGTCGGCTTTGATGAGAGCAGAACTGGGAACCCCGTTTGTGAGCTTATGGCGGCTTTCGGCTTCTGTGTCGAACGTGGTCAGTCATTTTCCCTTTGGTCATGATGAACGTTAGCTTATGCCAGCCACAGGAAGCCAGCTCGACCATATGATTGACGGGCGGGTAGTACCGCCATCACCCCGTTCGTCTCTTGTCCTTGATCAGATTAAAGGCTGGGTACAGCAGTGCACAGAGCATCATAAACACGCGAAACCGGAGTCAGTCTTATTACCGACAAGAGTGTTGAAAATCATAAACCATGCGGAAGAGGTCATTCTCCATGATTCCAATGGCACGAACGGACAGTATGCGGCTCTCAGTCATTGTTGGGGTTCTACACAGACGACTACCCTGACTCACGATAACATCGAAGAGTTGCGAAATGGAATCAAGGTTTGCAACCTTCCACAGACATTCCAAGACGCTATATGGTTGACCAGTCAACTTGGAATACCGCATCTCTGGATCGACAGTCTCTGCATTATACAAGATGACCTCGCTGATTGGGGAAAAGAATCTGCCCGGATGTGGGATGTCTACGGGAATTCGCACCTCACTATTGCGGCATGTCGGGCCTCCAATAGCCAAGACGGGTTTCTAGGCAGGCGGCTGGCAACATCCTATGTTCCAGTTCCCTTCCACAGAAATGGAGTCTCTGGGGAGGTGCTAGCTTTCTCTGTTCCGCTGAAGTACGTTGGGCATCCGACCAAAGCTGTCGATTTGGAAGACGAGCCTTTGACGAGTCGCGGCTGGGCCCTACAAGAGCGCTATTTGTCTCCACGGACCCTGCATTTCTGCCATTCGAAGGTCTGCTTCGAGTGTGATGATGGCTTTCTTGCGGAGGATAAGTCTTCCCTCGCTTCATCGCTCCTCTATACGCCCGGTTTATCTCGGTACCATTACTCGACAGGGCTTACGGAAGAACAGCGCCGTCATGATTGGCGTCGAATTGTTGAATCGTTTTCACGGAGAAAACTCACAATGGGCGATGATAAATTGCTAGCAATAGGAGGCTTAGCAGCTCGGTTCTCTTCGGACTACATTCCAAGAGGTTCCGTACCTGTTCCAAGCAATCGGTATCTCGCCGGTCTTTGGTTCGACGATATGATTCGAGACCTTTGTTGGTCGATTGATATCTACAGAAAGAACGGAGTGCGCCCTCAGAAGTATCGGGCCCCGACATGGTCTTGGGCTTCTGTAGATGGGCAGATTGACTATAAATCTGCCTGGGTTCATTCAATTAATGAGCTTGCGGTGGTTCAAGAAGCGCATGTGGAGCTTGAGTCGCCCGAGAACAGTTTCGGAAAGGTGACAGATGGCTGGGTCTGCCTGAAAGCGCTCAAACTTCGACCGTATAGAAAACCTACCGACAAATCTCTCTGGGTTTGCGAAGACGGCGTCGTTTTTCGCATCGTCGCGACTTGGGATTCAGAACCGTATCAAGCACCGGAACAGGGAAAGCCAGCAGACCTAGCTATGGGTACCAGTGAGCTTTTCTTGATACCTCTATGTTGGGTCGACGGCCATCTTCAGGCCAGAGACTCTGGCTCCCTTTTGGGACCGTTGTTTCTCATTGTTAAGGCAGTGGCACATCGCATTCAATCATATGCCCAGGTACCGGGGTTTCAGAGGGTTGGATTTGGGACGGGGGTTTGGTTAATCGATGAAAACGAAGGTACGGATAGAGCGGGGTTAAAACGGCTGATTATCGAAAAGTATGCTGTTGCGAAAGACCAAGGTGATCTAGAAAGCATCATTCTAATATGAGACAATACCCCTATAGAATATCATCGGGTTCAATGAACACTACAAAAGGCCGTGTTTTCGAGATGCGTATTGCTTATTTTGATTACGACGGCTCGGGCTCACGGCTGATATGAATGATAGTCCGCACACAGCGTTCTCGGCGGTAATTCTCGCTGAGTGGGCGAATATCCTTTGCAGCCGAGTTGAACGAAGAGTGAAAGCCACAAGGCCAGAGCTTCATATACGGATGGATGGATGGATTTTATTTCGCCCGGAGGGAAGTCCCTATAGGGCCTTGGCACAATCTAGTTCACACTTCAGTACATTTGGTTCCTGACACCCCAAGCCCCACGGATTTGGTGCCTTGAAGGACGATAGGGGCCACTGTTGCAAAACTCCCTGTCAGTTTTTTATGCAGCCCAGGCCCCCACCCTTAAACAGAGGTGTCTCCACACCTGACTAATCGCAGTACGTTGGCGTAAGTACTACAGCAAGTACAGCGGATGAAGTGATCGCGCAGCCGCGACAGCAGTCGGGACAATGTACCGTTCAGAAGTCGGTCGTCTCTGGACGTTCCTTCGGAGCTCCTTGATAATCCTTTTACACCAGAGACTCGCCGCAAGTGTCATCGCCATCATCATCGGCCTATCCGCCAAGGTCGCAACACTGTGCCTCCAATACTCCACCGCCGGGGCAACGTCCTGCCCGGGCTCGCTTATCTTCAAGCAGCATCTTTAACTCTGGTGTCAGAGGCCAGCACGCCATTTGTCCTTCCGACGACCAGTGTAGGCCAATTTTTTGCATCATTATCTCCCGTCAATCAGCTCTTGTCCATATTTTTGACCGAACAACAGCTTCACGCTTTCTCTGTGGTCTGCCTGGATCTTACCCAACCACCTGAATTAAGCAACGCATCCACAACGCTCCATGCCCCACATCAAAGGCGTGGAGAGGCGGCTAATTGCAGACACCGACGCCGAGAGACGGGTGAACCCGCATTTACGACTGGCAACTGCCATGCTACTGGCGGCCGCTATGCTCATTATCGAATAGCTGGGGAGGCAATACCGATTAGAGGAAGCCGATAAGAAACTAGTGCTCCTTCTTTGGCACAACCTCCTTGAACCTGCCTTGTGGATAGCCAGGGTAAGCTACCCGCCCGGCATAATCTGACAACTGGCCGTGCACACATAAAGTCAAATCGTGCCAGCTTGTTCTTGCCTCTTTCCTCACTTGCTTTGTCTTGCACTTTCCACTTCCAACACGGCAGAGCCCTGCGATTGACCTGGCGCAGCAGCACATCCCATTAATCCGCAATCCTATTGGCCTCACAAGCTGCGCCTGGCTACAGGGGTCCTTTTCAGGTGCTGAGGCCTCCCCGCACGCAAATCCCGCAAGGATGTTGCTGTCCCACGCCGTCAGTGATGGCAATCCATCGCCGTCCCAACTCATCGATCGGAAGAGAAGCCATCTCGCTGATACCATCATATCGCACAACAAGGCCAACGTGCCCTCTCGGTGAAGATGGCGCCTAGCTTGTTTGAGAAAGCGAAATTCAAGGCCAGAAGGTTGTTGCAGGCCGCTCCCCAAGAATCCGCCTCGGCTCCTTCACCACAAACACCTTCGCCAACACCATCTCGGCCTGCATCCCAGCCAACCACTCGACCGACATCTCAGCCAACGCCTTCTCAACCTACCTCGACGGATTCCGACACCTTGCCGCTGCCGACTCTACAAGAACGACTTTGGAACCAGGCCTACGACGAGCTCAAAGCGAACGAGCCCAAACTGGTCGAAGCGTACGAAAAGATCCTATCAGCTGAACTTCACCGAAACGGCCCGAGTTCTATTGCCTCCGAACCGGCAAAAAATGAAATAACAAGCGCTCGGGGCACAAGATGCCGCCAAATGCAGCAGTTGGTCCAGGAAGGACTGGACCGGACACAGAAGGCAGCGTCCATCAAGCGAGGCATCGACGAAGGCTTGCAAGCAGTGCAAGCGGTGAGGGGAATAGTGGACAAGGCGGTGCATGCTGCTCCCGAAGCCGCCGTCGCCTGGGTCGGCGTCTGCCTTGGACTAGAGGTATGTGTGTGACTAACTTTCTCAACCGAAAAGAGAACGGTGGATGACCCCCGCTAACAGTTGATAGATCCTTTCGAACCCCGTCACCGAGGCACGCGACAATCGCAAAGGCATCGCCTACGTCCTGTCGAGAATGGAGTGGTACTGGAACTTGGTGTCCCTGCTTCTCGACGAGAACAAGGCCAAGCAATCTTCCGGGGGACTGCGTGTCCAACTGGAGAAGCACATCGTACAGCTCTACGAGAAACTTCTGTCGTATCAGATGAAGAGCGTCTGCCTTTACCACCGTAACTGGGCTGCCATCATCGGAAGAGATATGATCAAAATCGATGACTGGGCTGGCCAGCTCAGCGAGATCCAGGAAACCGAGGCTGCCGTGCAAAGAGACATGGAACTATACAATACTGAAGAGAGCAAGACGCAACTTCGGAAACTTACCGACGCCGCAAGCGCTATAGAGATGAATCTCCAAGACATCCATTCGGCCATCCAGGACCAAACACGGCAGCAGGAGAGGAGACACCAAGACGACGGGGACAAGCAATGCTTGAAAGACCTGCGCGTCACTGACCCTCGCGACGATAGGACGCGCATCCGAGATACAAAGGGCCGCCTGCTCAGGGATTGTTACCGCTGGATCCTCGACAACGACGACTTCCAGCAATGGCGTGACGATCCGCAGTGCCAGCTGCTCTGGATCAAAGGCGACCCTGGCAAGGGCAAGACGATGCTGCTATGCGGCATCATCGAGGAGCTGGAGAAGGAACACGACAATCGCCTGTCCTATTTCTTCTGCCAGGCCACCGAGGCACGACTGAGTAATGCGACAGCCGTGCTGCGTGGTCTGATCTACCTTCTAGTCGTCCAACAGCCGTCGCTCATCTCGCATATTCGGGAGAAGCACGACCATGCGGGTAAGCAGCTTTTTGAGGACGGCAATGCCTGGGAAGCCTTATCCAAGATCCTTGCGGCCATGCTCAATGACCCGAGCTTGGATGGTGCGATCCTGATTGTTGATGCCCTCGACGAATGCAAAACGAATCGACATCAGCTTCTCGACTTGATTGCCAAGCCTTCTCGCGTCAAGTGGCTCGTGTCTAGTCGCAACTGGCAGGATATCGAGGAGAAACTAGACAATACAAAGCAGAAGGTCAGGCTGCACCTCGAGTTGAACAAGGACTCAATCTCCAAGGCTATTGACACGTATATTGGATACAAGGTGGATCGATTGGCATGCCATAAGAAATACGACAAGGAAACAAGAGATGCTGTCGAGAACCACTTAACCTCCAATGCCGACGGCACGTTCCTCTGGGTGGCCTTGGTCTGTCAAGAGCTCGCAGATCCCAAGGTCCGAAAACGGCATACGCTCAACACGTTGAAGTCATTCCCTCCCGGGCTTGATTCGCTCTATGACCGAATGATAGGGCATATTGGTGATTCGAAGGATGCGGGCCTTTGCAAGGAAGTCCTGGCCATCGCTTCGGTCGTATACCGACCTGTCACCTTGGACGAGTTGAAGGTTCTGGTTGAGTCACTCGAGGATTTCGACCAGGACGACTTGGAAGAAATCATCAGATCCTGCGGTTCTTTCCTGACTCTTCGAGAAGATGTCATCTATTTTGTGCATCAATCAGCCAAGGATTTCCTGCTTAACAAGGCATCCGACCAAATCCTACCCTCTGGCGCCGCGCACCAGCACCATGCCATCTTCTCGAGGTCGCTGGCGGCTCTCTCGCAGACTCTCCAGCGTGACATTTGTAAACTGAACGCCCCAGGATTCCCTATCGACAAGGTCTTGCTGCACGACCTTGAACCACTGTCTCCCATTCGATACTCTTGCGTCTACTGGGTTGACCATCTCCACGATTCAGATTCCACAGAGGTCAATAATGTTCTACAGGATAACGGCAACGTCCATGGATTCATCCAGGAGAAGTACCTGTATTGGCTGGAATGTCTTAGTCTCCAACGGAGCATGTCGGAGGGAGTCAAGGCGGTGCACAAGCTTGAGGCTTTAGTGGTGAGTTACTCTTGGCATGTACTGGAAGCGGTCTGACAATTGTATAGAGAAACGTGGGAGGGCGGCAACTGACAGAACTGCTCCGAGATGCGCGCCGTTTTATTCTTTCCCATATGCAGCCGATCGAGATTGCTCCATTGCAGGCCTATGCGTCCGCACTCGTGTTCAGTCCCGAACACAGTCTCATTAGAGAGCTCTTTAAGAAGGAGGAGCCGGGTTGGATGATATCGAAACCAAGAATGGAGGCGGATTGGAACGCATATTTGCAGACGCTCGAGGGCCATGGCAGCGTGGTAATGTCGGTGGTGTTCTCGGCAGATAGCCAGCGTCTCGCGTCGGGCTCAGGCGACAAGACAGTCAAGATCTGGGATGCGGCCACGGGCGCATATATGCAGACGCTCGAGGGCCATGGCAACTCAGTGTCGTCAATGGTGTTCTCGGCGGATGGCCAGTATCTCGCGTCAGGCTCGCACGACAAGACAGTCAAGATCTGGGATACAGCCACGGGCGCATGCATGCAGACGCTTGAGGGCCATGGCGATCCGGTGTCGTCAGTGGTGTTCTCGGCAGATGGCCAGTGTCTCGCGTCAGGCTCGCGCGATAAGATAGTTAAGATCTGGGATATAGCCATGGGCGCATGTGTGCAGACACTCGAGGACCATGGCGATTAGGTGTCGTCAGTGGTATTCTCGGTAGATGGCCAGTATCTCGCGTCAGGCTCGCGCGATAAGACAGTTAAGATCTGGGATATGGCCACGGGCGCATGTATGCAGACGCTTGAGGGCCATAGCGATTAGGTGAGGTCGGTGGTGTTCTCGGCAGATAGCCAGCGTCTCGCGTCAGGCTCGCGCGATAAGACAGTTAAGATCTGGGATATAGCCATGGGCGCATACATGCAGACGCTTGAGGGCCATGGCGATTCAGTGTGGTCAGTGGTATTCTTAGCAGATAGCCAGCATCTCGCGTCGGGTTCAAGCGACAAGACAGTCAAGATCTGGGATGCAGCCACGGGCGCATACATGCAGACGCTTGAGGGCCATGGCGATTAAGTGAGGTCAGTGGTATTCTCGGCGGATAGCCAGTGTCTCGCGTCAGGCTCGCGTAATAAGACAGTCAAGATCTAGGATGCGGCCACGGGCGCATACATGCAGACGCTCGAGGGCCATAGCAATTCAGTATCGTCAATGGTATTCTCAGCAGATAGCCAGTTTCTCGCGTCGGGCTCAGAGGATTAGACAGTTAAGATCTGGGATACGGCCACGGGCGCATATGTGCAGACACTCAAGGGCCATGGCGACTCGGTGTGGTCGGTGGTGTTCTCGGCAGATAGCCAGCGTCTCGCGTCAGGCTCGCGTGATAAGACAATTAAGATCTGGGATACGGCCACGGGCGCATGCATGCAGACGCTCGAGGGCCATAGCAATTCAGTGAGGTCAGTGGTATTCTCAGCAGATGGCCAGCGTCTCGCGTCGAGCTCGTACGACAAGACAGTTAAGATCTGGGATGCGGCCACGGGCGCATGTATGCAGACGCTCGAGGGCCATGGCAATTCGGTGTCGTCAGTGGTGTTCTCGGCAGATGGCCAGCGTCTCGCGTCGGGCTCGGAGGATCGGACAGTCAAGATCTGGGATGCGACCACGGGCACGTGCGTGCAGACTGTCAACGTCGGGAGATCATTATATCGCCTTTCATTTGAGCCAACGACTAACTCTCGCCTCTCTACCGACATTGGACTTCTGAACTTGGAACTACCAACGCCTACCGTTGACGCCCAGTCGACCAATTTACAACGTGCTAGCCACTCTGGGTATGGTATAAGCTTCGACGGGGTATGGGTCGTGAAGGATGAAAAGCATATGCTTTGGCTACCTCCGGACTATCGCCCGGTGAAATTGGCTATGGTTGGATCAGTGGTCGCTATCGGCTGCCGCTTAGGCCGTGTATTGGTGATGAAGTTACCCTAAAGCGGAGGTCAAAGGGACTGAGGCGTTCTTGCCTTCTAGACTAAACGAGAACTATCTAGCGTTGGGAATTTCGTGACCTGCGGGTTGTTTTACGTTGGAAAACAGGGGCGTCAAGAAACAACATGTATTGCAGCACCCCTAGGTTCGTTTAAGTTACGTCCCGCATCCATCGCAGAACCGCCCGACCCAGACCATCGTGGGGATTTTTGAGTTCTCGCCAATAATGTACCTGCAGGCTCGAGCTGGCTCGTTCGGGAAACCTGTCAGCAAAAAGCCGACGAATCTCCGCCCACCCAAGCTTCTCCTCTTCCTTCAATTGTATGAGAAAGTTATCTTCATTATCTGAATACTTTGCCCATCTTGCTGGAGCCCGCTTGTGGGTTGAATCGGGGATCACGCTGGTGGTACGCGGGTGATCTGTGCAAAGAGGCCACTCAAACTGGAATTGAAACGTAGTCTTGCCATTTTCGGTAACGCGTTTCATCCAAACGTTCTCGAGCGGCCATTCCTGGAACTGAGCAAGAACCACATTGGCCTCGAAGGGAATAGATCTTGCACGCGATGGTGTTGGACTTAACGAACCGAGTGCCGATGTGTCACGCTCCCCAATGAGTGTGCGGAAGCTCTTGTGGACCGGCTCCTTAGGCGAGACTCCCGTACACTATTAGTGGCCGCATTGCGCGTCGAACGGGAAGGAGACTTAGAGACCTTGCGACGCTTGCGATCTTCATGTTCTTCATCGTCGAAGTCATCGTCTTCCGAGTCAGGTCCCTGAACCTCCGGAGGCGAAGGACAATAGTCCTCGTCGCGCGCATATTCTGGAACATCGAGGCCATCCTCACTGCCGGAGCCTTCAGTATCTGCGTCGCTATCCTCCTCTTGCGTCGTTGCATGCGAACTTGGGGATATGCGACGTGAACGGCGCGGTGATGGCGGCTGGGGAGGCAACCGGGCCTTAGATGGCGATCTGGGTCCACTATCCGCAACCTCAGACTCCTCATTGCTGGACCCACAGCTTGCGTCGTCCAAATCTTGCCCCCAAGGTGGTGCGGGTGACATCCGTGCTGCCAGGGATGAATTGCGGGCTCCAGGGGTGGCACCATCGGGCGACGTGCCCGTACATCCTTCGCTACCGTCTAACAGTGTCTGGGACGTCTCTGTGGGAGTGGCAGCAATAGTACTGTGCGTGCTCATTGAAGCTGATCAAGACATACTGGCACACGTTCTTCCAAGACTTTTCGAATCTTGCACTGATGGGACTCCCACGGGTTCTAACGTTTAGAAGGTTCGAGTACCAAGCAGTCGCCCTAGCACGACTCTACTCTGGTAGAAATGCCATCCCACTGCCTCCGCTAGAGGAGCAACAAAAGTGGGAAAGGGAGAGAGAAGAGAAGGTCAAGATTGAGAGACGCAAATTTCACGAGATCAGGTGGGAGAGGGGGGAGACCCAGGAATGGCTGAATGGGTTCTTCCAGATTGCAGGCATTGGAAGATTTACGGGTGAAGGCAGAATACCCCCGGCCTTGACAAAGGAGCTCGTCTGGGCTATTGAGCATCTTAAGAAGTATCCAGAGCCAGGAAAGGGTAGAGAGAAGAAGGAGACCGAGACTGGGGATCTGGGCGCTGACGAGTGGGTGTTAGTTGAGGAGCCGGTCAAAGACCTGCTTGCGTTCATATGACCAGGTCTCCATACCTTTCTTAGAGTAGTAACACCATTTGATTTGTCTTGATTTGAAGTTTCCATATTATTAGTGCTTTGCCCTTTTATTCTTGACTATCCATATCTCAAAAGAATACTCGCAACTTGACGACTGTGAGAAGGCCTATTTTCCACTACTGACTCGGCGCTCTTACACAGGCAGATATCTAACCACTTTCTCAAGAATCACGGCTTGTCATTCTACCTTCGCATGTGGGCCGACAGTCAAAGTCTGACCTTGTCAGCCCTCTCAGCATATAAAGAGGATCCCGTAGTCTTCGGGGGAGGTGAAGGCTGGATAACGAGAAGATGATGCCGCTTGACCGCTCGTGCACCCTCCGATCGTTGTTGCGGCCGAAAAACAGAGCGTCTCTCGTCTTTCCAAATATCACTGCCGGCTTCAAGTCGATTCGACTAAGCTGCGAACCTGTTGGCATGGTAGAGGGGACGTCGCCGTCCGAAGTGTGATGATTTGTCGTTCCATACCAGGCTTCACGCAGCTCTAGAGCCCTAGTGTTGTTTTCCCAATAGAGTTTCAAAGTCTCCAAGAAGCAGCTAGCTTTCTTATGAAACTTGAAGGCTGGCGGTATCCCTTGCCTCATTCCATCAGCACATTCCAACAACGCCGGCAATCGTACATCATCCAGGTCCACCACCAGGATGTCGGATCCTTCATAGAGAGGGTTTGGAGGTAGTAGCTCGGGTTGAAGACTGCTCAAGTCAGGGTAAGTTACTCCCCTAGCTGGGTGATCGTAGACGATGGCTGAAAGACCAACGTAGATGGCCTGGATTGGTGTTGAAGTTGGCTCATCTAGAAGCGAGTGTTGAAGGCATCGCAAACCCTCCACTGTGGGCCAGAGACAAAACCAATGCCTTGATATCAATAGGCAATGAACGTGCTCGAGAGTATGAGGCTGCGGTCAGTGGCAGATATACTGCCCTCGGACGGCGATCAATCCATACTATGCTTTCAAGGGCTGGATCTTCTGTGGGATTGCTGGTGAAGCGCCCATTGTCAAGAGCCACGCTGCGAGACTCGCGGCAGGTGGATAAAAGCGTCAAAGGAGGGTCGCTCGTCCAGACTTGACCAAATTCTGACGCGTTATTCTCGTAGGTGCTAGGCCCGATCTTAAGAACGCGACGAGGGGGGAGCAACAGCTCCCAGATGCGGAGACGCAGCTCCAACGGAAGGCGAGGGAAACATTTAAAGATAGGCGTATTTGAGTTTACCATGGCAAAATGACAATTTGCCGCTGAAGCAACATGCAAGAATGTTCAAAGATGAGGTCAGTTGATAAACAAGCGCAGGATTTGACCTCTCTAGGCAGCCATGCATGGGTGAAGCTCAGACGATGCTTCGGGTCCTGTTTATTCCGAACTCCATCCCAAGGCGTCACTTACACCCATTTCAATCTTGACTTGTTCAACATAATTCATCAAAGAACTCGCATCATCTTTAATTCATCAAATATTCGATCTTCTATCATATCTCCCATCAGCCATGTCTTCAGCAAGCGGCGAGAGTCTCGACGGTGACGAGTTCCACCCCATTCACTGGGATGCCGACGCCAAACGCCCCGTTGTCGACGGCAAATACGACGATCCAATGACCGAGGTGCTTCGTACATCTACCGGCTCGGCATCGGTTGTACGTACCCACAGTACCCGACCGCCAATTGTGACCTGTGGGTCCTTTGTATAACATGCTTAAATTATCCAAGCATGAAGGCGCGCTTCTATCCCCATATGTCGACTGTAATGTTATCTTATTGCTGAGGCCACAACCGAGTAGGAATGAACCAATCAGTCATGCCCCTTCAGCCTTGCCATCGAAGACTTCGGCTGTCCACCCGCATGCTGTACCCGCACACCTTCCTGGGACGGGGCAGTTCATCGGGGTGCTTATATCACACACCATCGATTTTATTTGGCCAAAAGAAATAGCAGCTACCGCAAGCATCAAGCTATGGGCTCCGGTCTCAGTGTAGAACCGAGGCATACGTGCCCTTTACAGCACCGGCTGACAACTTCAAGCAATATCTACTTATTACAGCGCTCCTTGGCTCGGTTAAGGTACATCCCACCCATCTCAAAGTCCCCCGACCCAGAAGAGCAAACGCCGACGAATCTCTGCCCACCCAAGATGCTTCTCTTCCTTCAGCTATATAAGGAAGTTATCTTCATCATCTGAATATTTTGCCCGCCTTGCCGGGGCTCGCTTGGTTTCTTTTCTTGTTTCCACTTATCTGATAGCAGGTGAACTGTTGGTTCTATAGTCTTATAGCTGTAAATGGCATGAAGGGACATGGCATCTTTAGAACTCTTTGATTTATTGCGAAGAACCGTGTAGAGTTTTGAGGTAAAGAATGCAATTAATTATCTATTATTATTTTATCCACGTCCAAAACTTTCCAATTCTCACAAAAACTATTATACTCCCGACCATGCCAGAAGAGATGGCCGCAATATGGGCTTCTGCCTCGGTGCGAGTTCCAAGGCGTCCGGCAGTCCGGTATCCCGGCTTTCGATCCCCGCTCCGGCCAACCCCTCACGTGCTGCGTGATTAGTGAACTACTCGTTAAGTGGTACCGACGGACTTTGACCGCGGACAAGCAAGTGCCAAATAAGCAGTGGATAACCCGCTGCGAAGATGCTGTACCTAAGGAAGCATTCCTACGCGAGTATTGGCAAATGTTCAGGCTGAACGATAAAACAGGGCTACTATTTATACCTCAGCATTTAATTATCTATCTCTCTTCCCAAAAACAGTTGAGTTGAGCTGCTGTGCTTGACTGGCTCAGCCCCTAAGTTTGGTCGAGTACCGGACTTGGATCGTGCCCTCAGAACGGTGCGGAAGGGCGCGCTGGATAGCGGCCCAAGAATCACCATCTTGTTTCATCCTGCGCATAGTTTCATCCTCTTCTGAAGTCCATCTTGCGCCGGATGATTTTGCAGCTGAACGCAAAGTCTTAGACAGCCTTCTGCGCTTCTTCGAATTCGACACAGACCTGCCAGCATGCAACTGACATAAATCGGAGTTCCAGTCAAACTGTAATTGAAATGTCGTCTTGCCGCCCTCAGTGATGCGTTTGAGCAAAACGTCCCCGAGAGGCCATTCCTCGAACCGAGCAAGAAACATGTCAGCCTCGGACGGGGCTGGAGTTGCTTGTGACGGCATTGGGCTGTCAATGTCGCGCCTAGACGTTCGAATCGCACTCGGCAATTGTGCAGCATGTGTTGTCGATCGTCTTTGACGAGAGCTCCGAGAGCCCCGAGAATTGGCGGCGGTACTGCGGACAGAACAGGAAGCGGACATCGAGACCTTGCGGCGCTTGCGACCTTCATGTAAACCATCAGCATCATCGGCTTCTGAGCCAGAATCCTCGCTGTCCGCGAGTGAAGGAGAGTTCTCGTCCCGGTAGTGAGATTCTAACCCGCTGAGGCCGTCCTCACTCCCGGAACCCTCACTATCTGCGTCACCGTCTTTGGACTGCATCGTTTTATGTATTTGCATGGAGATGCGACGAGAACGACGAGGAGACGGGGACGGGGACGATTCTTGGGCTTCAGATGGCGATTCGAATCCAGCCTCCGTGACCTCGGACGCGGCATCGCTGGGCGTGCAGCTAGCATCGCCCAAGCCTTGCGCTTGATACGGTTCGGCCGAAGACCTTGCGGGAGATGGGGTATGGGCTTCAGAAATGGCATCGTCGTGGGAACTGCCGGCGGGTGCTTCGCTTGCCTCAAGTGGCGCTTGGGTCACCTCGACGGGGCTGGTAGTCCGCGGAGAGTGTGTGCAAGTCGAGGGGGAATCCGGATGACACTGGGCGTCATAACAAGCGCCATGGTCAGAGACGGCATCGACCATCATATTGCTCCATTCACTGACTAGTACGGGTCGAAGCTCTTGCCCGTCCGCCGCAACCGGGCATGGCTGGCTTTCAGGGCTAGTAGGAGGGGTTACGAAATTGATATCTTGAGAGGCGGACGCATCTCCAGTGAGTACGTGACTCATCTTGCAAGAAGGGTTCTGGCTCGGTTCGGTATCAGTGAGGTGAGAAACTTGAGTCCCCCTCGGCCAAGCTGGGGCGGCTTCCGCTTGAGCTGGGGATACTATTGGCGCAGTGACCACGCCAATGGCAGCTTCTGATTCAGTTGCGCCATGTTCGATGCCGGTGAGATCTAGACGTCGGTTGTCAGAACCTTCCGCCTAAACGGAGCACCACAACGTCAAAGACCTACCTAGATAATCAGGAGTGCCAGCACGTGCTGCGCAAGAGTGCGAGTTGTTGAGTTCTCGACTGTCGTCATTTTCATCTTCAGTGTCAGACTCGACATCAGAGGGAATGCAAATCGCTGTGTCGCTGGATTTTCCAAGAGCCGAGAGGGCCTTCTTCTGCAAAGATACCATGTCTGGCTGAGAGGCAGGAGGAGTGAGGCTTTGCCGCAGCTTCCGCTGTTCAGAGTCAAAAGTCGCCGAGGCCATGATTGCGTTATAGAGTATAGAAAGGAAAAGAGATAAGGGGTTTGGTGTTTGCAGTACAGCCAGGTGAGGATGGGCGGGCATTATCCGGCTTTTATGGTCGCTGCTGAACCTTGCGGCAACATGAGTGGTAACCGCTTGCGGGCGCCCAGCTCGATGTCTCCCTGCTGCCTCCTTGTGTTCTCCAAGACGGTGATGGATCGGATGGAGGCAGACACGTAACTGCTTCTCCCTCGTCCCAATCACCTCACTGCCGGGCCACACCAAAGCAGCTATGCTGAACACATGATGACCCCCTTGATTCAGCTTGCCGCACATCGTCAGGGATTCGCGCCGCTCGTTGGCAAGGCAGAGTCCTCGGGGAGATACCAGATGAGGCAGGTATTCATGCCTATTGGGCTGTTCACGCACGACACGTCATTTCCAGTCGGTCACAGCATCGGGTAGAAAGTTTCCGGCAGCACTGGCTCTTCCGTCGGACTGTGATGGAGCTCAACGCCGCGTCTCGCATGTTGGTCGTCCACAGCCACGAACTTAGTGAGCAATTCAGAGGGCGCAAGAGCACCAGATGCCGTCATAAACGCGCCATGAACCACAAAACAGTGAGACAATGGTGGCATGCGTGCGACACCAACAACTCGCCGGAGTGTGCCCGTCCTCGTATTCTCCTCTTCATCCAATCATCCCTCTCAGTACGTTGGCCTGCCCCCGTGTTAGGGGCTGCTGAGCCATCACGAGCGGCACAGGATCGTGTGGGCAGAGGACCGGCAGATAGTCTCGGCAGCCCCTGAACAGGGAAATGGTGACTCGGAGGCCGCCAAGCGAGTCGTGAACTCACTCACCGCAAGATCTGGGGACCAATCGGGAAGCAAGGTCGTGTTGGATGCCTCCGTAGCCACCTGTACCAGTTTCAGGAGGCGGGCCTGAGATGGCACCATCAACCATCATGCTTTCAGGGGCAAGGAGGGGATTGATGGGCCACTGCGACATTTCTGCCATTGGCTGGGCGTTGTTGGAGGCCTCACGAAGACAAGCATCGTCGTGAGATGCTCTGCTGCCTGGGAAGTATCGAAGCACTGTGAGGTAGTCCGGTGGGGGGAATACCTCCGGGCTGCAAGTCGTTGTTAGAATCCGTGAGAAGAGGGCAGAAAGGAAAGCCATACGAACCGCAGAGTGGACAAAGATAACAGAGAATTGGATGGCCATGAGCGGTACTATTCTCCTCATGCCGTCCAAGACCTAGTTCTGGGGACGGGAGCAGGTGTCGCCCTGATCGATCGATTCCCGCATAGCTTCATCTCAATGCAGGACGATGACGCGGCAGGAGAGGGGCTGGGGCTGGGGCTGGGGCTGAAGGCCGCGATGGCCGCCGAAGATGTGAAACGGTGGATGCAAATGGGCGGAGGGTGGGAGGAAGCAGAGGTCAAAGATACATGTTCACACAGGCGGAGGAGGTTGCTGTCTTATATAGAGAGAGTCACGTGATGCGTGGTCGGCAGCGCGGGCGGCGAGAGCGCTTTGCCTGTCTGGGCGGTGCCGCTAAACCGGAGGCAGCAGCAGCGAGTCCGCGATTACTTATTATAAAGCTAGTTTTATTAATATTATAGATATTATTTAATTAGATATTATACTTTGCGATTATATTTATTATAAGTATAAACTAATTATAGATAATAGCTAGATTTTTATACCTAGCTTTTTAGTAATTATATTTCTAAAAAAAATATATCTTAAGGTCTAGGTATTACTTAATAAAGTTTAAAGCCTAATATATACTAATTAATAGCGCATCGCGATTAGTAAGTAATTAATTAGTTATTTCTTTTATACTATAACATATATAATAAGCGAGCGCCACAAACAAGCGAGCGCTATATTTTTCCCTCCTATACCTAACTTTTTATTTAATTAATTAATTATTAATCACTAAATATATTAGACCTAAATACTAAGGCTAGAATGCTTCTTGCCCTTTAAGCCCTTTAAAATAACCTAAAACTAAGCATTTAAAGCGCTATAGGGATATATAAGATTAATAAGCGGCGGCTATATCGCCGCTAGCAGGGCATTTAATCCCGACGCGATACTATCCCAAATTCACGCCGACTATCTAATCTAGAGGAATAGATCATAGTTTAATTCATTCTTAACCTAGATGCGCGAGGTTTTCCCCCGCGACTATGTGCTATTAAAGTAATAGCTAATTAACTACTTGCCGACTGCGACGCACTACCTATCGGTAAGCGCTAGGCTTCTAACTTTATTAGGTAATAAAAAAAGCTAAAGATGCGTTTTTTTTATAAATATAACTACTAGAGGGCTAAGTATAAAGATTTAAAAGAAATCTAGAAGTGGTTTTAGCTTATAGTAAATATAATCATAAAGTATAATATCTAATTAGATAATATCTAGAACTTTAATAAGACTAGCTTCCTTATAGGTATAATTATAAGCAGAATAGTTATTATTAGCGTAAAAAGGCATAGTTAATTAAAATTAATATAGCCTAGAAGCTAGGAATAAATTATAGTAATTTAGGCGATTAATATAGAGGGCTAAGCGATTTAGCTATTTATTATAGGTGCGGGCTAATATTACCTCGCTAATTAATATAAAGAAAGCAACCTCCCGGGCGATTAGACTATTATAACCTCTTAAAATAGCTAGACTAATAACGAGACTAGTCTTAAGTAGCTAAAGCACTTTAACTAGTATATAATTAAGCAATTAAATAGTCGCTATTATTTTTTAATTCTTAATAGTTATAAAAGTTATTACTTTATTAACTTTAAGAGATATTATAAGAAAAATAAAATTATTATACTTTATATATTACCTTATTTATCTTATTTACTTTAGCCTCTTAATATTAAGTACTTTAGCCTATTTAAAAAGGCTTATAATTAAAAAATAAAGCATTTAATTAGATACTTTATTACTTATATTTCTAAGACTAAGTTCTTCCTAGCCTTTTATGCTGCTTATTAAGCTATTATAATAAAATAAAATATTAGGTCTACTTTTAGAGGGGCTAGACTTATCCCTCTTGACCTAGAAAGTATAGTCTTAAAGCTTAATATATAGCTATAGACTCTAACGCTGGTTAAGGAGGAGGCTAGGCCCTTAACCCCTTGGGCTTTAAAGACCCTAAGGATAGTGCTTAAGGCTAAATCTTAGTTTAAATACCTTAAAAGATAAATTAGAAGATATTAAAGTAGCTCCCTAGAGTTAATTCTTAAGGCATTAAAGTATCTTTCTAAGGGAATAAAGGCAATTATATATAAGATAATATTATTAAGGGCTAAGATATAGGATCTTTAATAGGTAAATAAGATACTAAGCCGGCGCTAGAGGGTAAAAAGAACCTAGCTATAAAAGAAAGGGGTAATAATAGTAGAGAAAGGAAGGTAAGTAATTAATTAAATAGATATTAATGCGCAGGTAGTAGCTAAATTATCAAGAAGTAATAGTTAAGGAAGGTTAGCGCGACTAGGAGTTTAGCACTATAGAGTATATAGTAAGCCTAGTTATAATACTAGAATATATTAAGTAGTGATTAAGACCTCTAGGGAAGAGTATAGCAAGTAGTTTTAATTAATTAATTAATTTATTATGTTTTTATTATAATCTTATTAAAAAGGGTTAAGAAAAGTATAGCGCTTACTTATTTACGGTGCTTGCTTATTATATATATTATAGTTAAGAGGGAAATCCTTATAAGTCTAAGTTAAAAATAAATTAAATAATAATTTATTCCTTAAGATTAGATAGTCGACGCAATTAAGGGATTTAATTATATCGCGATTAAATGCTATTTTACCGGCGATATAGCCTATGCTTAGAGATCCTATAGAGGTTTATAGCGCATTAAATACTTAGTTTTAGGTTATTTTAAAGTACTTAAAGAGTAAGAAGAGTTTTAGCCTTAGTATTTAGGTCTAATATATTTAATAATTAAAGAATTAATTAATTAAATAAAAAGTTAGATATAAGAGGAAAAAGTATAATATATACTTATATGCGATATATACTTATTATATATATTATACTTATTATATATATTATATAATTTTATATAATTCTTTAAAAAAATTTTAAGAAAATCCTTTATAAAGTAGTTTATAAATAAGCTTATTTATATTATATACTTAGCTATTTCTTTATAAAAGGATTTTTTTTAAAAATTTAAAAAATTATTTTAAGATTTCTTAAAATATTAAATTTATAAAAATACTTTTTTATATTTATAGCTATTTTATAAAAAAAAGTTAAAAAGTCTAGGGTAGGCTATGTTTTATAGTATAGTATAATAATATACTTACTTGCCTAGTGCACTTACTTATTAAGTAATATATATAATAAGCAAGTTAGCTATATAAGCAAGTTAGCTAAAAATCCCTTACCTAATATCTTCTCGATTTAATTAATTAATTCTTAATTACCTAGTATATTATCTATAAATTATAAAGCTAAAATGCTTCTTACCTTTTAAGCTTATTAAAATTAATTAAAACTTAGCTTCTAATAAGCTATAAGAGCCTATAAGGTTAATCGCAATACTCTTATTAATTGCTATAAAGGGATTTAATCTTAATGTGATATTATCTAGAAATTACGCCGGCTGTTATAGTCCTCTTAGGGGAGTAAGAGGCCTAAGTATTACTGAAAGCGGTGAGATGAGAGCTGTTTCTAGCAGCTAGAAAGTCAAAACAAACATAAGTCGCAATGTAAAGAAGGCACATAAGAGGTAATCTAAAACTAAGTTGATTCTATCTAAAAGCTGCTGGATCTGGCTATTATAGAGCTAGATTCGTCACGTGGGGGACCTATGTGACTGGGGCATGTAACACCGGCTATCTAATCTAGAGAAATAGATCCTTATTTATTTTATTCTCGACCTAGATTCACGAGGATTTCCCCCTTAGCTTTATAGTATTAAAGAAATAGCTAATTAATTACTTACCGACCGCGACGCGCTACTAATTAGCACGCATTGGGCTTATAACTTTGTTAGATAATACCTAGAGCTTAAGACGTATTTTTTTTAGAAATATAACTACTAGAGAGCTAAGTGCAAAGATCTAATTATTATCCATAAGTGGTTTTAGCTTATAGCGAATATAATCGCGAAGTATAGCATTTATAACGGTCTAGCTAAGTATATTGACAACTAGCTGAACGACTCTAACGAGTATCCTAAAGCTAAGGAAGAAAGGAAAAGAAAGTAAAGGAGAAGAAGCGGAAAGAACCCCCTTTTAGCTGTTGAGCTTATGTGGGCCTCGGTGCTTATGTGGGTCTTGGTCGAGAGTGCAAGCTGAGACCCCCACGGGCTCAGCCCGTTACAGCATTTAATTAGATAATATTTAAAACTTTAATAAGACTAGCTTTCTTATAGGCATAATTATAAGCGGAATAGTAGTTATAGGCATAGAAAGGCATAAAAAGCTAAAATTAGTATAACTTAAAAACTAGGAATAGATTATAGTTATTTAAGCGATTAATGCGAAAGGCTAATTAATCCTGCTGTTTATTATTAGTGCGGGCTAGTATTACCTTGCTAATTAATATTAAGAAAGTAACCTCCTAGGTGATTAAGCTATTATAATAACCTAAAATAGCTAGACTAATAATAAAACTAGTCTTAAGTAGCTTAAGCACTTTAACTAATATATAACTAAGCAGATAAATAATTACTATTAACGTACTTAATAAGTATGTGTACTAGATAAGTAAGTGCACTACTTGAATTTCTACCTTAAAAGGCAATTTTAAATAAATTCTTAAAAATTCAAACTAGGCTTAAAATAGCTAGGTTTAAAAAGTCAGGCTTATTGCATAATATATAACCTATGGTAATTTTTTTAGATTTTTATAAAAATTCTTACTAAGCTAGTATAATAATAACCTATTTACACTGTGTAATTCGCTATTTCTATATAAAAGAAAATTTTTAAAAATCTATAAAAATTATTTCTAAGCATTATATATAGTTAAATAGCTAGAAATATTTTTTTAATAATTTTAATAATTAAATCGCTAGTTTTAGAAATATAAGATTTCTATATTTTTAATTATATAATATGCTAGTGCATATACTTATTTAGTGCACATGCTTATTATATATGTTATCTCTTAATCCTTAATAGTTATAAAAGTTATTACTTAATTAAATTTAAGAGATATTACTAGGATAATAAGATTATCTAGCTTTATATATTACTTTATTTATCTTATTTACTCTAGCCCCTTAATATTATATGCTTTAATATACTTAAGAGGGCTTATAATTAAGAAATTAAGTATTTAATTAAATACTTTATAAATTATATTTTAAAGACTAAGTTCCTTCTAGCCTTTTATAATATATTTTAGGCTATAATAATAAAAAAAAATATTAAGGTATTTTTTAAAGAAGCTAAGATTATTCCTCTTAACCTAGAAATTATAGTCTTAAAGCTTAATATATAGCTATAGACTTTAATGCCTACCGAGGAGGAGGCTAAACTATTAAACCCTTAGGTTTTAAAGACCCTAAAGACTATACTTAAGGCCTAATCTTAGTTTAAATACCTTAAGAGATAAATTAAAAGGCATTATAATAGCTCCTCTAAGTTAATTATTAAGGCTATAAAGTTAATTACTAAGGCACTAAAGGGAAATATATATAAGATAGCTCTAATAAGGGCAGAGATCTAAGAGCTTTAACTAGTAAATAAGATATTAAGCTAGCGCTAAAGGGCAAAAAGGACCTAACTATAGAAAAGAGGGGTAATAATAGTAGAGGAAGGAAGGTAAGTAATTAATTAAATAGATATTAATGCATAGGTAGTGGCTAAATTGTCGAGGAGTAGTAATTAAGGGAGGTTAGCGTGACTAAGTGTCTAGTATTATAATATCTATAGTAAGCCTAGCTATAATATAAGGACTTATTAAGTAGTTATTAAGATATCTAGGGAAGAATATAATAAGTAATTTTAATTAATTAAATAATTTATAGTATTTTTATTATAATTTTTAATTTTTAAAATAAAAAAAAATAACTAACTTACTTATATAACTAACTTACTTATTATATATATTATATTAATATAATTTATTAATAAAAAATTTCTTTTAATATATATAATAAGCTTATATCTTAGATAAGTATATATCTTAAAAATCTTTATCTTTTATATTAGAAATTACTATAAAAATACTATAAACTATTTAATTAATTAAAACTACTTACTATACTCTTCCCTAGATATCTTAATCACTACCTAATAGGTTCTTATATTATAATTAGGCTTACTATAGATACTATAATACTAAACCCCCGGTCACGCTAACCTCCCTTAATTACTACTCCGCGATGATTTAGCTACTATCTATGCATTAATATCCATTTAATTAATTGCCTACCTTCCTTCCTCTATTATTATTACCCCTCTTTTCTATAGTCTAGTCCTTTTTGCCCTCCGGCGCCGGCTTAGTATCTTATTTGCCTATTTAAGATCTTTAACCCTAGCCTTAAGTAAGGCAACCTTATATATAACTATCTTTATTCCCTTAGAAGAAGACTATATAGCTTCTAGAATTAACTCTAGGGAGCTACTTTTATGCCTTTTAACTTATATCTCGAGGTATTCTAACTAAGATTAAGCCTTAAGCATGGTCTTTAAGGTCTTTAAGACCCAAGGGGTTAAGGGTTTAGCTACCTCCTCAGCAGGCATTAGAGTCTATAGCTATATATTAAGCTTCGAGACTATACTTTCTAGGTTAAGAGGAATAAGCCTAGCTCCTCTAAAGGCTAACTTAATATTTTTTTCTATTATAGTAGCCTAAAATGCGGCGTAGAAAGCTAGAAAGAACTTAGTCTTTAAAATATGGGTTATAGAGCATCTAATTAGATACTTTATTTCTTAACTATAAGTGCTCTTAAGCATGCTAAAGCACTTAATGTCAAGGGGCTAAAGTAAATAAGATAAATAAGGCGGCATATAAAGCGTGATAATATTATTATCTTAGTAATATCTCTTAAAATTAATAAAATAATAACTTTTATAGCTATTAAGGATTAAGAGATAATAAAAACTAATTAATCGATTAGTTATATACTAGTTAAAGTGCTTTAGCTACTCTAGACTAGTCTTATTATCTATCTAGCTATTTTAAGTTATCGCAATAGCCTAATCGCCTAGGAGGTTACTTTCTTAGTACTAGTTAGCAAGGTAATATTAGCCCACACTAATAATAAATAGCGGGATCGCCTAGCCTTTTATATTAATTACTTAGATAATTATAATCTATTCCTAGTTTCTAGGCTATATTAATTTTAGCTTTCTATACCTATCTATGCCTATAATAACTATTCCGCTTTGAATTATACCTATTATAAAGCTAGTCTTATTAAAGTTATAGATATCTTTTAATTAAATACTATACTTCGTGATTATATTTACTATAAGTATAAACTAGTTATAAATAATAGCTAGATCTTTATACTTAGCTCTCTAGTAGTTATATTTCTAAAAAAAACATATCTTAAGGTCTAGGTGCCACTTAATAAAGTTAGAAGCCTAGCGCTTGCCGACGGGTAGTGCATCGCGGTCAGCGAGCAATCAATTAGCTATTTCTTTAATACCACGCAGTCGCAGGGGAAATCCTCGTGAATCTAGGTCAAGAATAAACTAAATAATAATCTATTCCTCTAGATTAGATAATTTATATAATTTAGGAATTTAATCGCGTCGAGATTGCATGCCTTTTTGGCGGCGACCTAGCTTTTTAAGGCAGATATTATAGATTAATGCAGCGTATTAGATGCGTAATTTTGGGTTATTTTGAAGCGCTTAAAGGGCAAGAAGTATATTACCCTTGCTATTAAATTCAGATATGTTTAGTGGTTAAGAATTAATTAATTAAATAAAAGAGAGAGAGATTAAGGGATTTTTAGGACATATACTTGTCTGGGATATAAGCTTATTATATATATTATAATAAAAATTATTAATAGCCTAGCTAATATTTTTCTTATAAATAATATAATAAAGATATATTAATAAGTGCCTTTATAAATATAATTTAGTTTTTACTCTTCTTAAATTAAGTTTGTTTCTCGGTGACTTGACGTGTAGGTTATATTAGGCGCTAAAACCCCGGCCTAGTAATTACTAGCATCTCTCCTTTTTTTCTTTCTTTCTTTCTTCTACTTTTCTTTCTCATATAGTAGATGACTAACAATAACAAGCGCTTCCTTGGTCGCTAATAACATTATTATCACCTGGCACAAAATTCGTCATGTCTGAGCCAATGTCATATGATGTCCTGTTCATAGACCAGTCTCAGAACTATCCCATTCCGCTGCCGACTCCAAATGACATGGACGGCTCCGAAGTCTTACCCAGCAACCCTGGCGGCGCTCGCCTCGTGAGAATGCAGCAGAGATTTTTCATGAAGTTCGGCGTGGATGTTCAACCCATCGAGGCCCATAACATACTATACGTCGCAAAATCTACGACGGTGCCAGTCCCCAAGGTCTACGCTATCTACCAACGTCGAGAGAAGCAGAGCGTTGTCACATATGTTGTCATGCAATTATATGCAGGGCACGACGCTCTTGAACTTATGGGGTAGCCTCGACCAGGCTCGTAAAACCTCCATCGCCAAGACTCTTCGGGCATACTTCGATCAGCTTCGGCAGCTGAAGCACCCGGCGTTTTTCGGTAACATTGACGGCGGGCCACCGCTCGACGATATATTTTCGGCGATACAGGGTACCAACGAGACCAGGGGATCCTTTGCAACCGAGGATGAACTGATAGACTGGATTATTCGAATATACTCCCTCGAAACCGGCGAGCGTATGGCCTATAAGACTCGGTACTACCAACATATCCTGCCATCTGTCCTTCGTGGCGATGGTACTCCCATCTTCACCCATAATGACTTTCAGAGAGAGAACGTCACCGTGCGGGATGACGGAGTTCTAGTTATTATCGACTGGGAGTTTACGTCCTGGTATCCTATATACTAGGAATACTCCACGGCTATATTTGCCAACGGCGGTTAGAACGACGATTGGCACGAATATCTACGCATAGTCTTAGATGAATATCCAAACCAGTCTCTTTGGTTGTCAAGTATGAAGCTTGAAATGTGGTCTTAAAATGCTCAGAGGCGCACGAGTAAGCAACACCCCCCCCCCCTTTCTCCAAAACACTTATAAAAAGGTTTATGAGGGGGGCAAAAGAGGGGGGGGGAGGGGGGGGCCCCCCCCCCACGAGGGGGGGGGGGGGGGGGGCGGCCGCCGCGGGGGCCAAAATAATTTAAAGAGGAAAGAAAGAACTGGACCCGGGGCCGGCGGGGGGGGGGGGGGGGGGCCCCCCCCCCCCCACCATTGAGGACGCCTTAGTTAATAAGTTTGTTGTAGATGTAGCCGGGCAATATCAGCGTCCGGAGTTATTTGCACATCACTTTGAGGCGACACTTGTGGAAGTAAAAATGTTTTTGTTTGAATTCTAAGTCGTCTAATTAGAGTGCTGCGAAATGCCTCCTCTTCTGCTGTCTTTATCCATTGAAACCTTACCCATCACAAGCAGTTTGTGAATCCCAATTGCGAGACCGACTTGTACCACCGCGTCTTAAGGGCGAATGGCCGTCACTTTCATCTTTCTCGGACTTGTGACTGCATGTGTCCCATCATCTCAGCAGCCTCGAAGGCATACTTGCATTTCATCCTCAGCGCCTTGCCATAGCGATACATAATAAACGGGAACGGCACACAAGCCAGTGTGAGAAAAGCTGGTATAGAGCTTGCCCAATGTATTCCAAGGTTGTTGTACATCTTAGCGGTGAACAGTGGAAACACAGCGCCGACAATCGAGCGGAAAATGGCCGCCGCTGCGAGAACAGAGGCAGCAAATATCGTGTAAGAGTCAATCAGGTAGTTGACCATAGGTAGAATAACAAGGACGCAACCGAAGCCAAAGGGCGCAGAGAGGATGATACTGACGGACCAGTGGATGCTGGGGTAGTTTGTCCACGCAAAGGTAAACATGCCTATGGTTAAGGCTATGGCACCGACTATGGCTGGTGGTAGTCGAGACTCTGCAGTTGCCTTGTTGGATAGAAAGAGTGTCATGTAGCGCCCATTATCGTAGATAGCATACGCCAGGCCCAAGATGATACCGACAGCGATGCCTATAAACGCAAGTCCACCGGTGCCCTCGCTCCATCCTCGATCTCGGTTGTACACAATGGGCATGCCAGCCATGAACATGTAGACAGTGCCGTAAATAATGGCCATGTAGAGTGAGGCCACTAACACGATGGGTTCCCGGAACAGAAACACCCAAGGTCGTACTAGAGCTTTCTTGAAAACTTCAGACGGTTGCTTCTTGCTCTGAATATCTTCAAGAACGCTGAGGTAGACCTTGCCATCGGCTTTCGACAAACAGCTCGCTCTTCTGGCGAGAAGCACAGGTCCATAAGTCTCAGGGACAAAGACGACGCCGAGAATCCCGATTACCCCTATGAAGATGCAGCACACGCCTTGGACCCATCTCCATCCAACTGCCTCTGATACGAGGCCACCAACGACAGGACCCAGGATGGGGCCGAGGAATGGTGCGACACAGTAAAGTGTCATGGCGAGACCTCTCTGAGCTGGAGCGAATAGATCAGCAATGGTGCCACCTGAGTTGACTAGAGGCGACCCGCCAAAGGTTCCGCCGAAGAATCGCAAAAGGAGGAGCGAGGTAATGTTTTGGCTGCCAGCGGAGCCTCCAACAAAGGCCACCATGGCAACGTGGGAGGCGATCCAAAGAATTTGTCTTCCATACAGCTCGGATCTTTGGGTCATCACGGGCGGTCAGTGAGGGATTGATACTTTTGCATAGTTGCCAAGTGAAGATAATACTCACTATTAAACCAAAACGGTTAGCTTTGCATACCCTAAGGGATGCTCGAAGAGTAGACATGTGCTTACCAAGGGGCCCCATACGGCTGGCCCGATTGCGAATCCGAGAACAAAGAGGGAAACACCGAAAATGAAGACTTCGCTGCTAATGTTGAAGTCTTGCCTGAGTTCGTTGGAGGATACAGAGTATGCTGATGATGTGAAGGTGATAGCGAAGACAGACAGCGTCACGATGGTGGTAATGAACCATTTCCTGAATCTGGACCAGTTCATGGGGTTCTCAGGGTCATTCTTTCGGAACTCGACCAAGAAAGGATCTTGCTCTGTACCTTGGCCATGATATGTGTGAGCCATTTCAGCATGGCTTGGGTCGCTGGCCGTGGATTGTTGAATCATAGCGAGAAGATCAATGAAAATCTGAAGGAGACAATGCAGAAAGTAGATAGGTTAAGTTTTTGATTGCCACGGGTTCGGAAAGCTGCCTCATCCTAAGCTGGTATCTATATATCTTGCTATCTCGGGGGATGGCATCTCAAGAGCGACCAGAGCGGAGGGCGGAGTGACATGTCACTGGTCACTGACCCGAAGCCATTGAGGAGCGGATGTGAATCTTACTGGCTGGCGGCTGGAATTCGGTGGCGCTACCCAATTGCATCACTTTCCGCTGCGGAGGCCGAGACCCCGCTGGCCACTCACATCAGCCATTCATCTCCCGCTCGTGCCGTCCAGACTACTCCATTACCTTCGTTACCGAAATCTGCTTAGAATCATTACTTTGGAGTGGAATCTGGCTGGCTGTATCTTATTTTGTTGGTGCCATGGCTTCAGCGCCCCAACAGCAGGGACAAGGAAACGCATCACCCAAGCCTCTTCGTAGGCAGCGGTTAAAGGTCTCCAACGCTTGTCAAGTTTGTCGACTGAGAAAGGTGAAATGTGATGGCGGTCTTCCAGGTATCCTTCGTTCACTTCTCTTACCCCATTACCCCTCACGAGATGAGACTGATAAATATCATCACTATAGCATGTACCAGATGTCGGGCACGAGGGAAGACTTGCACCTACGACCACGAGTCCACAACCGTTGCCCAAGAGGCCAAGCGTAGGCATTCCGTTAGAAACCCTCAGCCAATCCGCCCCTCTTCGGCCACGTCTCCTGCCTTGGGAGCCCACGCATCCCAGACACTATCGGTACCTGTGACTGGAATAGCCTTGACTTCAGCAACTGAGACATCATCGACACTACCTCCGTCCCCTGGGCCGCAGGGCCTGGACCGGGACCAAGACTCACGCCAAGATCAAGAATCTCCTTGCTACATTGCTCACGGCCGGTTTTCTGGCCAAGTCGAAGCGGCAATCGATGTGAGAGCAGGGCTCGTCCCTGCCACTACGTCAAACCTTGTTCCGTTTGTTGATGCCCCCCTGTTTGGAGAGATCGATCTGGACTCTGCTTCTCATGCTCTGAGTTGTTCCACGGAGCTGCCTCCTCGGGCGTATGCCGACAGACTTGTGGGTATATACTGGCAGCACGTTCACGCTGTGGAGCCCATCTTGGATCGGACACGCTTCTTCCGTGACTATGAAGCGTCGTACTCTGGAGCTGATACAATACCCCGAGAAGACCGTGATATCTGGTTTAGCATACTCAACACTGTCTTCGCCTTGGCAGCACAAAGACAAGAATCAATTCTCATGAAGAAACGGGACGAAGAGGGCAATTACTTTTTTCAACGTGCATGGGCACTTATCCGTCCCGAGACGATTCTTTGGAAGCCTGGGTCTATCGAACTGGTGCAGTGTCTGATGCTGTTGAACAGATATATCCACTGTACAGAAAACCGACATAAGACGTGGATGACGGCGGGTCTGGCGATGCGAACCGCCCAGAGTATGTGTTGTCATGTTTCACAGTCAATCTCGGCAGGGAAGGTTTCCGACGAGGCCCGAATATGGAAACAGGTCTGGGTTAGTTGCATCGGGCTCGACCGGTAAGCTATTTGGATAAGAGGAAAGTGGCAGGCAAGCAGTTTTAACTCTGAATTAGATGCGTCTCTTGGTCACTCGGTAGATCATCCGCGCCAGTCTTGATCACTTCCCCCAGCAGAACGGAGATTACGTCGTTAAACGATCAAGTGGATGACCGTAGTTTTACACGGGCATTGGAACTTCATGAAATCGGAAACCAGATACAATTAGCACAGACAGAGGATCGAAATAACCTTGCTACTAGGCTGGGACTGCCACGACATTATCAGCACGATAATTACCCTACCGTAGCAGTGGAGCTGGACGCCTGTTTAGACAGATGGGAAAATAGTCTTCCCAGCGACTGGAAGCTGCAAAACCTTCGAGAGGTCGCTGATCGGACGTCTCGCGCAGAACGATATTTGCTTCATCTTCGGTAGGCAGACCCAGCTTCCTTCAAACCATGAATCCTCGTATTATCTTGGTCCTTGATCTTGCTAATCTTGGACTGTAGTCTTCTCCACCACCGGATCTTTCTACATAGACCGATGCTGGCCCGTCTGTACTCGGCGAAATCACACACTGCAACAGTCCCGATATCTGGCTCTCCTAGCCTCAGCGACCGGCTTGTAAAAGAATGTGCGAAAATGTGCATCGAGGTAGCTCAAAATATCACGTCGTTAATTATCGACACACTCGAGCCATATGAACCCATGGGGCTCCTACCGTGGTGGTACCGGGTCTACTATTTACACATCGCAGGTACCATCTTTCTAGCAGCCATGTTTAGGTCCGATTTGTACACCGAATTCGTGTCGAAGTCCTGGCACAGTTTGATATCTGCTTTTCGTGCACATGAGCATCTAAGTGTGTACGTTCAACAGTGTATTAGGAAATTCGAGTCGCTCTACGCGAGGATTTTGGGCCCAAGAAATTCACGTCTAGAGAACAGTGCGGGTACACCGCTCAATGACCGAACCTCCAGCTCTCTGGATACCATCTTTCAGGATGCAGGCATTGACTTTGATAGCTTTCTGTTTGGGATGGAGGATTTCACCACTCAATGTTGAGTTGATATTCCAACGTACTCGTCGACCATAGCGTTACGAAGCAAGTCTACTCTGGTGGGGTATCATCATATTGAATAATTATGCTGTATGTATATAGCCTAAGGTGCCTTCTCAAGAGTATCACCCTATTCCTTCTCCCTAGCTATGTGTCTAGTTCGGCTTATCGGACGGACGAACCTCATGTACAGCCCACTTCCTATCGTCGTGTCGTGCACGCTCGCTCGACTATGGCTGATGGCTGTTCATATACAGTTCCGGGACAAGAGGCGACCTCGCTCTCGTTTCGTGGTAACTCGTTCGGAATTGCCCCAAAATCTTCAGTCAACGCTCTGCCAAGATGTTGGTCTGAGATGGGCATCATCGCCCACAATACGGCTTTCCCCGCTGTCCTCCATATCCGCAGATTCCCAGTTGATGCCACCAACTTCGTATATGTATGTGGCTTCATAGAGTTGTGTTCAACTCGGCTCATCTCACTTGCATGTTTGCAAGTCCTGTCGAGCCGAATGGCAGTGATGAGTATTGGTGTTTATAGCTCAGCATGATGCGAAATAAGGGAATTTCCGAGCAGTTAGAGGTAATAAAAGTAATTGGGTCTTGATATGTGTGGACTGGCTGTGAAGTGATAGTATTAAAGGAGGGGGTATTGCGATGATCAAGGATACTTGTCGCCGGCCACCATGCTGTGCAAGTCGATCGCCTCTGGGTCCCTCCTTCTCGTCCAGGGCGGATTCATACTTTGATTTACAATCTCTTGCCCGTACTTTGCTGAGTCCGCTGTCCCAAAGATATTAGGACACAAGCGGACCAAGATCAAGCGAAGGGTAGGGAGGCAAGTGCATATCATGCCGACGTTGACTTCGATTATAGACCAAAATGCAACAAACCATTGGTCCCAGGTCGGATTATTTGAGTTGGCGAAGTGAAGCAACGATTGAAGGCGAAGGATGGAAACCACCGTGACACTGTAAGCCTTGGTTAGCAACGTAACGAACCTCAAAAGGTGGGATGGTATACGCACAATGTCCCAAGAAAAAACATGATTACCACGCCAACCTTCTTCTTCCAATGTAATCTCAGGTGAATGACTTGGCTCAGGGGCATGGCGATCATCCAGATGTCGACTGCGACGCCGGTTGCGGCGTTGACCCATCCCAGAGCATTTATGTCGACACACGCGCCACTGTATCCCCCCAGGTATTGTGTCCAGTAGTAGTCCACCGGTGCGCACTGGAATATTGCTGCAAACAAGAATGCAATACCGTATAGCGCGTTGAACGCGACCGTTCCCAAGAGGATATACGGACTGATGTTGTCGAAAAAGATGTTGAGGTAGAAGAGCGACAGGCTGAGCTTGATAAAAGACATGGCCATGAAATACAGAATGGTCATTACATAGAAGTACAGAGCGAATTTAGATATTTCGTGAGTCGTCAGTGTCCAGATATCTCTGCCCAGTCCATGGACTGTTAGACACTTAACGCCTATCACCAGACCCGACACTGAGATGGCCAATGTCGCGGCGATTGCCCAATCATCGGAGCTGAGGGCTTGTGTTCGACTGAAAAAGAGTTTGAAAACCAGTCGTGACATGGTGACGAAGATTGCGATGGCGCCTAGAGGAATAATCGTGGCATTGAATCGGTTCGATTTGTCTCGGACGGGGGCTCCGCAGGCTGTCTCAGTCACGTTCTTGACGACTGCGGTATGAAATCATTAGTTCGGTTCCCAACGTGGAGAGAGGGAGGGGGAGATCGAGGGAGTGCGCACAGAGTGCATCCGAGAATGAACATGCACTCTCGATGCAGATTTCGGCATCATCTTGGAACGGTTGGTTGGTGCACATGCACGACAGATCGGTGATATCGCACGTCGAGTTCGCAAGGGCTCCATAGAGGCAAGGGGGCTTTAAACAGAGTATCCATCGTTAGATAATAGGACGAGAGAACAAGTGGGGAGCTGAAAAGCAGATGGGACTCACCGCACAAGACGGAAGCCTTGCGACAATTTCTGATGGGGACTCTTCACCGAGGCATGGTCCCAGGAAGACGGCGACGAGGAAGAGGATATAAAGATGCATATTTACCCCATCTTTGGTGTTCAAAAACAGCAGTTGATGCAGTTTCACGTCGCCTTGGTGGAACTGCAATGAGTGGCTGTCGGGTGAGTTTGAGGGTTTGCAGGGCAAAATCACATGGTGATGATGTGGCGGCGGTGATGGTTTTAATGAAGAGTACCGACCAGTCGTTAAACGTCCCTCATCTTGACGTCGACCGGCCAGTAATTGGCGGCTGAGCCTTGCCCGAAGGCGCGTAGCCAGGACCTCTGGCCAGTAATGAGATGGCGTCCCTGCACCCCGGACGAGTCGTTTGATTGCCGTGGAGTCGCCTGGACTTGCCACTCTGTCTGCCGTTACATCTGGACCGAGGTGGTTCGAGTCAGCGCGACCGGTGGGTTTGCGGGGTGGCCACAAATCGACAACGTGAGGCGAACATTGACGCATCTGGACGGTCTAACTAGTCTGTATTCACGGTCCGCGATTCATGAGTGTTTGAAGTGCCGGTGGAACAAGTTAGCGGTCAGAGTTGAAGGCTCTAGAAGGCTAGTTGGTGACGCCGGTGACGTTGCCGGGCTGAACGTTGACAGAGACAACATGACAGCGCTTTGATCGCCTTCAGGGTTTAAAATGCTCCGCCTGAACTATTGGCGTCGATCCCGGATCTTTCAGCCCGTACCCCACAAAGACATGGATCCTGTGTGGGGAATATGGATACCAATTGTCATAGGTTTTATGTCAAATAGGGGCCATCTATCTCGAGTTGATGGTATCGAGCGAGCAATATGCCGCAGGGCAACTTTCTGGGCCAAAGAGGTGCTGTTTCGGCAGCGTTTGAGCTAGCCCTGCGCCCAGGGGGGCTGGATGAAGGGAGAACATGAAAAGCCAATCATGAGGCTGGAATCTTCGACTGCTGGCGATCAGATATGGAGCGTGTGAAGGAATCCCGCCCTCCAGGAACAGATGCCAAGTCTGACCTAGCTTCAAACGTTGCTAGACGGATTTCCTTTCTGAGGTCACCTCCTGGAATCACCTAGCTTGCGAGGCTACGTACCTGCACTTTAGTGAAATGTTCCAGAACCCAGCCACTTGGGAGACAAGCAGCTGCGGACTAATTAAGGTGAGACAGCTGCAGGTTGCTTGATGGAAAGTGTGACAAATGAGTGTATGACATGCTATTGACTGCACACAGGAGCTTCCCGCCTGGTATCTTCAGATCGAGGCACTCAAGAATTGGTAACTGAAACTTTCTTCAGTCGCCGCCTGGGTATGATCACATGGGAAGATATTCCCCTAGGAGCGGTTCTGCATGCGTAGCTCCTGGCCAATCTGACGAGAGGAGAGGAGCATAAATGGCCACGCGATCAATTTCCGAACAAGGATTCAAAAAGTCAAGTTGAGGTACAGTAACAATTGTTCAAGAGACAAAAAGAAGGACCAAAGGAGAAAACCGGAAGAAGGGAACAAAAGGCAGTCTACCCTCGCTTTAGGGAGATAGCGCAGGCATTATGCCTGGGTTCCTTTTAACCTCTAATGAGATATGGGAATAACTAGTAAACTTGGGGTAATGAATAGTATACTGAGTGGAACAATGATGGCTGTTCAATTAGTGTCTGCAGTAAAAACATAGAGGGGAGTGAACGCCGAGGACCTCAAGGCTTCCTACACGCATGGTGCCGGGCCGACACCTTCTCCACTTGTCTCCCTAGAGGCACAGAGTACCAGCGGATTCATATCCCCCTATTGGTTCTTTATCAGGTCACTATGATATGCGCTGTGACCAGATGCTTATCTATTATGATACAATGGTGCGTGAACTTGCTACTCGCTTGAAAACCAGTGCTGGAATAGGCATCGGGGTATAGAAGAGCTGTGGCATTCTTTTCTTCTTTCTATCCTCGGGATGGAAGATCATAACTCATGAGCAGAAGGATACATTGCTATGGGCAAATAGGCACCTCAAATCGGCCCAATATCCTATACCACAGCATCTACTTTTATTATTTTATCAACTTCTCTGGCCTAGGAAGAGGCAGAGAGGCCAATCACAATGTGTACCAAAGAACTTGGTTTTTTGATACATTTGAGCATATCTCAATAAACTCAATGACATATAACAGGTTTTTAAACTATAGCTATCAATCTATCGGTCCTATTTTTCTGGCCCAGTGGGAGGCTTCAACATTGACAAAAAACACATTTCTCTTCACTTCTATGATATAATGACCCTATGCCAGCACAGTTACCTGATACCAATCTCTCTTCCTACGTGCAGGAAAAGACTAGGCCAAGATGCATCATTAGAGGCACAGGAATCTATCAGCAGCTATGTAAGACTGCTTGTTCTACCAACCAAGGAGCTGGTCAACTATAATAGTAATAGAAGCCTTACCTACAGAGAGATTAGTTACTCTGTTCCTAGGAAAGTAAAAAGGATCCCTCATCAACTACTTCATTCCGTCCTCTTGAGATAACCTGACGCTTGACTAGGTCTACCTATTGTGTGATTCTGTTGCTCATTAGCTAAGTTGTCTTCTCTCAGAGTCACGAGTGGCCCATTTCTCGCGCATTGCATGCCATCAAAATCAGTGGAAGAACGTTTTTTTTTTAATTTCTTTATGCATCGATGTCAACGCCTGTTTATTCCCGGCCTGTTTATTCCCGGCCTGTTTATCAGAGGTAGGGTATACCCACAGTATCAACTCGCCCGAGGCAGAGTCGGAATTCAGCCGCTCTTTACTGCTCATGCAGGTTGCTCTGATCTCCCTTGACAAAGGATATCCACGTCGACTGAGTTTCCTTGTTTGGAGAGGCCATTTGAAGCGCTTCGAGTCGCCCATCCGGTCTTGGCAGGTCAAGTCTTGGGACCTTATTGCCGGCATACGGCCTGTCGCATCAAACATTTGTAAGTGGGCCCCTTGTTGGTCCGTTACGCTTGATTCAGCCGCAGTGGGCCATGGAATGAAAGCTCGTTCTCAAGTCGGACACAGTCGACAGCCTGATGCTCTTGGGTACGCTGGAGTACATAAAGTTGTTGCTGGTTCCTGGCATGAAATGTTTTGACACCTCTTGCTGTGTTTCCACCCCCAAATACTCGCCAAAATGTTCTTATCACCCTTGGTGCCCCTATTAACCTGCTTCCTCGTCGCTACTCCACGTCTGGCAGCCAAAGTTTGGCTGTTCAACTCAAACAACTGCGTTGACCCGTCGGGCATGAAGACATGCTATGATAAAGCCTTAAGTGCAGCCCTTGAATGCTTCGGCGTCAAGAAATGCACAGAAGAGGAAGCGGATGGGGAATCTGAGTGTGCACTTGCTTGTCGTTGTCTGCAAACCCAGGACGAAATTGATTGTGCGTTAACGCATTGCTGGAATCAGGTGAGTCAAGTTACCGCTTGGTGCGACATAAGGAGAGGGAAAGATTATGCTGAGAAAACTAGGTTTATAGTTGCGAATACCAGCAAACAGTCGGAGAGCTGAGCAATTCTTGCTCTAGAGTCGACTGGGAAGCCATTCTGTTCTATCCCGCCCCATTTGATGCCCCTGCTGCGTGCTCGTGTAATCTGGGACAGCCCACGGTGTCTCTCAAACGTCTTATAGAAGAGGGGAAATCTTGCACCGACAAGATTGGAGACTTGGCAGGTCACGACCCCGAAGATGTTATAGAGACTTGTTTGTGTTGTCAAACTAGTGGTCTTTCTATGTAAGCCCGTTACTAGTTCCCGCGGTCCATGGCTACGTTTCGTAATGCTGATGTACCAGTAATTGGAATGTGTGCCCGGATATGAACCCGTCTCTTATTGGTGCCGACGACTGGTACAATCTCGTCCCCTTGGATAACTTCCCGACGTGCGGAAAGTACATGGACGACATCTCCTGCGTTGGTGATCTCGGATTTCCACCACCTGGCGCAGATAAATCGGCAAAGTTCTACGCGCCGGGCGAGTTTCCCAAAAACGGAATCGAGACGACAATCTCAAACCTTGATGGTAGCGTTACAAGTCCCCTTAGCGGCGAGACATTCTCATGGACTCTTGGGGCGATAGAACACACTGTCATAGTGGCTAGTGTCGACGCGAAGCCAACAGGAAGCGCTGGTGGCGAAAAGGCGGATAATTAGAATGAAGACAGCGATGAGGATGATGGGGAAGATGTCGCTTCTCTTCTATCTCCACAGCTGTGGCTCATTGCTTTGATTTGCCTAATTCTGGTTTAAGTTATGTCGAGATTTAGGTTAGCGAGGCATTCGGAAGTGTACAGTGACAGGCGCTTGTCTCTTGCGTACGATAGGTGAGTTTTGACTGTTTCATTAACGTACATGATAAGCATGCGACGCATCCAAGTATGCGACGCACTTTTCCCTCCTACACCTAACCTTCCACTTAGTCAATTGATTCTATAACCACCAACTATGTTAGACCCAAATATAGAGGCTAGAACCCTTCTTGCCCTTCAGGCCCTTCAAAATGACCTAAAGCTAAGCGTCCGATGCGCTGCAAAGATCTATAAGGTCTCTAAGCCAAGGCTACGTCGTCGCAGACAAGGCATTTAATCGCGATGCGATTGGATCCCAAAGTTACGCCGACTATCTGATCTAGAGGAACAGATTATTATTTAGTTTATTCTCGACCTAGATTCGCGAGGATTTCCCCCGTGATAGCATTTTATTAAAGAAATAGCTAATTAACTACTCGCCGACCGCGATGCGCTACTTATTAGTAAGCGCTGGGCTTATAACTTTATTATATAATACTATAAGCTTAAGATGCGTTTTTTTATAAATATAATTATTAAAGAGCTAAATATAAAGATCTAATTATTATTTATAATTAGTTTTAGCTTATAGCAAATATAATTATAAAGTATAATATCTAATTAGATAATATCTAGAACTTTAATAAGATTAGCTTTCTTATAGGTATAATTATAGCCGGAATGGTTATTATAGGCTTAGAAAGGCATTTAAAGCTAAAATTAGTATAGCCTAGAAACTAGGAATAAATTATAGTTATTTAAGTAATTAATATAAAAGGCTAGGCGATCTAGCTATTTATTATTAATGCGGGCTAATATTACCTTATTAATTAATACTAAGAAAGTAACCTCCCGGGCGATTAGGCTATTATAATAACATATATAATAAGCGAGCGCCATAGACAAGCGAGCGCCGCACTTTTCTTAACCCTCTTTAATAAGATTATAATAAAAACACAATAAATTAATTAATTAATTAAAACTACTCGCTATACTCTTCTCCGGAGGTCTCAATCACTACTTAACACGTTCTAGCATTATAACCGGGCTTGCCGCATACTCTACAGTGCCGAACTCCCGGTCGCGCTGACCTTCCTTAACCACCACTTCTCGACGATTCAGCTACTACCTGCGCATCTATATCCATCTGATCAATTGCTTGCCTTCCTTCCTCTACTATTATTACCCCTCTTCGCTATAGTCTAGTCCTTTTTGCCCTCTGGCGCCGGCTTAGTATCTCATTCGCCTCTCAAAGGTCCTTGACCTTAGCCCTTAATAACGCATTCTTATGCATTATTGCCTTTGTTCCCTTTGTAAGAGACTTTAAGGCTCCTAGAATTGACTCTGGGGAGCTACTCTTATGCCTTCTAATTCGTCTCTCGAGGTATTTAGACTAAGATTCGGCCTTAAGCACTATCCTTAGGGTCTTTAAAGCCCAAGGGGTTAAGGGCCCGGCCTCCTCCTCAACCGGCGTTGGAGTCCGTAGCTACATATCAAGCTTTGAGACCACACTTTCCGGGTCAAGAGAGACAAGTCCAGCCCCTCTAAAAGCAGACCTAATATTTTATTCCGTCATAGTAGCTTAATAAGCGGCATAGAAGGCCGGGAAGAACTCAGTCTTAGAAACATAGGTAATAAAGCATCTAATTAGATACTCTATTTCTCAACCATAAGCCTTTTTAAGCAGGCTAAAGTACCCGACGTTAAGAGGCTAAAGTAGATGAAATAAATAAGGCGGTATATAAAGCGTAATAATCTTATTCTCCTTATAATATCTCTTAAAGTCGACGGAGTAGTAACTTTTATAGCTATTAAGGACTAAAAGATAATAGCGACTATTTAATCGCTTAATTATATATTAGTTAAAGTGCTTTAGCCACTTAAGACCGGTCTTATTATTAGTCTAGCTATTTTAGGAGGTTATAATAGTCTAATCGCCCGGGAGGTTGCTTTCTCTATACTAGTTAGCGAGGTAATATTAGCCCGCACCTATAATAAACGGCTGAATCGCTTGGCCCTCTATATTAATCGCCTGAATCACTATAATCTATTCCTGGCTTCTAGGCTATATTGATTTTGGTCGACTACGCTTTTCTACGCTAGTAATAACCATTCCGCTTGTAATTATACCTATAAGGAAGCTAATCTCGTCAAAGTTCTAGATATTATCTAATCAGATGCTATACTTCGCGATTATATTCGCCACGAGCCGAAACCACTTCTAAATTTCCTCTAGATCTTTATACTTAGCCCTCTAGTAGTTATATTTACGAAAAAAACGCGTCTTTAGCTTTTCTTATCGCCTAATAAAGTTAGAAGCCTAGCGCTTGCCGATAGGTGGCGCATCGTGGTCGGCAAGTAATTGATTAGCTATTACTTTAATAGTATATAGTTACGGGGGAAAACCTCGCGCATCTAGGTTAAGAATAAATTAAACTATAATCTATTCCTCTAGATTAGATAGTCGGCGTGAATTTAAGATAATATCGCGTCGGGATTAAATGCCCTGCTAGCGGCGACGTAGCCGCTACTTATTAATCTTATATATCCCTATAGCGCTTTAGATGCTTAGTTTTAGGTTATTTTAAAGGGCTTAAAGGGCAAGAAGCATTCTAGCCTTAGTATTTAGGTCTAATATATTTAGTGGTTAATAATTAATTAATTAAATGAAAAGTTAGGTATAGGAGGGAAAAGTGCGGCGCTCGCTTGTCTGCGGCGCTCGCTTATTATGTACGTTAAGCTAAAATAGTTAGACTAATAATAATATTAGTTTTAAGTAGCTTAAGCACTTTAACTAGTATATAAGCAACTAATTAGTTAATTCTTATTATCTTTTAATCCTTAATAGCTATAAAAGTCACTACTTTGTTAACTTTAAGAGATATTATAAGAAAAAGAAGATTATTATACTTTATATACCGCCTTATTTATCTTATTTACTTTAGCCTCTTAATATTAGGTACTTTAACCTACTTAAGTAGGCTTATAGTTAAGAAATAAAGCATTTAATTAGATGCTTTATAACCTATATTTCTAAGACTGTAAGAGTATCAGGCAGGTGCAAAACTAATCCAATAGACCAAAAGATCCGCCAGTGTCAGCACAACGTGCTAGCACTGCCTGCCACATCAGTATATAAGGAGGCCCTCAGGCACTTCGCATCCTTACAAAGACTAAGTTCTTTTTAGCCTTTTACGCCGCGTATTAGGCTATTATAATAGAAAGAAATATTAGGTTAGCCTTTAGAGGAGCTAGGCTTATTCCTCTTAACCTAGAAAGTATGGTCTTAAAGCTTAATATGTAGCTATAGACTCTAACGCCTACCGAGGAGGTAATTAGCCCTATGACCCCTTGGGTCTTTGTAAGAGTATCAGGCAGGTGCAAAACTAATCCAATAGACCAAAAGATCCGCCAGTGTCAGCACAACGTGCTGGCACTGCCTGCCACATCAGTATATAAGGAGGCCCTCAGGCACTTCGCATCCTTACAGTCTTAAAGACCCCAAAGACTATGCTTAAGGCTAGGTCTTAGTCTAAATACCTCGAAAGATAAATTAAGAGGCATTATAGTAGCTCTCCTAAGTTAATTATTAAGGCTATGAAGTCTCTTAAGAAAGGGATAAAGGCAGTTATGCATAAGGTTGCCTTACTAGTTGCTAAAAACTAAGACCTTCGGTAGGCAAATAAGATACTAAGCCGGAACCGTAGGGCAAAAAAGACCTAACTATAGAAAGGAGGGGTAATGATAGTAGATTAAGTAAGGTAAGTAATTGATTAGATGGATGTGGATGCGTAGGTAGTTGCGGAATCGTCGAGAAGTGGTGGTCAAGGAAGGTTAGTTAGGCCGGGCGTTCGGCGATGTGGTATATGCGGCAAGCCCGGATATAATGCAAGGACGTGTCAGGTAGTGATTGAGACCTCTGGGGAAGAGTATAGTGAGTAGTTTTAATTGATTAATTAATTTATTGCGTTTTTATTATAGTTTAAATGCTATAGGGTGGTAAAAAGTGCGTCGCATACTTGGATGCGTCGCATGCTTATCATGTACGTTAGGCTTTAAGACTAACTGCTACTTAACATCAATCAAAACTTTGCTTCTTTTCAATCTATCTGACAAGTATAAATGACGCACGGAGTCGGATCATGAGACAGACTGCACCAAAGGACGTTGCATCGGCTTGCTTGTTGTTGCGAATCGAGTAACCTCCGAGCTGTGCCATGGGGTGAAATGCGCTGGGCGGCGATGCCCTGATTATTGCCGAGAATTTCAGCCTTGAAACGTCATAATCAGCATCAGCTAGTCCGAGATGTGGGCCGCGGCCAATCCTACGACGACAATCCTTACCATCTCTATTACCTCCTCGACGTCACAGCGGTCAGCAAACCCGTCCCCATACAAGGCCACTCTGTCAAGCAGCCAACTCAACATCTGATTGGACTTTATGGGTTTCTATTCGGAGGATTGATAACCTAAAAAGGGAGTCGATTGTCGGAGGATTCAGTGCTGCCTTGCTCTTGGAACTGTCACTCTTAGTCGCTGGCTGTGTCAATCCGCCTTGGCTGAACGGCGTCCAATGTTGCATATAAACAAGGACCAAGCCCATAAAGAAAGAAAGAAAGTTATAGCTGGTTTAAGCTTACTTCCCCCTTAGTCGATCTACTGTCCGCCAGACATCCAACATGAAGACAACTTCAGCGCTCACAATTTGGATGCTCACCCTTCTGCCCCCAACCACCGCCTATGATGGCGATGTTGGTGTAGCCGGGCCCCCAAATGATATGAGTGTAGAGGAGTGGGAGTCTTACTTCAAAAAGCCCAATGCTACCGGCACCTACACTTTTGACGCCTATAATGTCTCGGGGCCCTTCCCGCCCAAGGAGACGGTGGGTGGCTGGAGAGCAACTATTACAGTGGCCGCCAACGTCACCGGAGACGAAGACCACAACTACCCAGGAACTAGCATCAGTATCACGGCACCTGAAGATATGAAACTGCCTGCGATAAACAATAGCCGCCGTTCTAACGAATCCGACTGGCACGTGTGCGTCGCCTTCTGGACACCCAAGGCGCTGGATGACGACGCTATTGATGACGGCCAGGATGACGACGGCTCTTGCAGTTCATTTCTCTCCGACGATTGCATCGAAGCTCTAGACAGAGAGGGAAATATATATTTTCGGAATAGTACGGACAATAATGGGTGCGGGCTTTTGCCCAATATTCCTGAACAATGTGAGGACTACTTTAGTGACGACGCCAGCACGTACGGCTTTTCATGTGAGTTTCCAACCCTTGATCAATTTCACGGGGACTGATGCATAGTAATAGTGGGCGCAAACCTCAGCTTGCTTGATGGCAAGCCACTGATAGCCGTACGCCCCGGCCCTACCGGCCTGGGAGTAGATGAGGACGAGGCTTATGATAATGCGGTGCGTGGTATCTGGACTGTTATAGTCAACTGGGGTCGCCGCGATCCCACGGAGTGGAGAACTCCGGACGAGATGCCGGTTGCTTCTTTGTTGTGTTTGCGGGCTAGGAATGTCACCGAGGGAAGTGTGAATCCCAATTCTGCTGAGAGACTAGGGCTTGACGGTACCTTTGCTTTGTTTATTGCACTAGTCGCCTCGAGTTTCTTATTGTATTAAGCCTAAAGCAAATAATAGTTGAGAAGTAGTACTTGTTGGTATGCACGGTGTTAGTATGGTTAAATGAGATACTCCATACAGCGACGAATTCAAGTTTGGATTATTTACTGTAACGGCCTTTTTTCGCAGAAGCTCGATATGGTAGCCCTCGTTTCGCAGCACGATTACCTGACTGCCGTGGCCATGTTCTGATTTCGGATGTAGAGACATCAGTACGTGCAGTTCCACAGCGATTGGTTGTGTGAGCTCAGTTAGGACTGTGGAATGGATCTACGCGTAGATCAACTTCAGATCGGTACTCCACGGCACGCAGTATCAGACCAAGTTAGGTATTGGGCTGCTTACTTGCATGATAGGCCGAACAATAAGTAAAATGGTAATACAAGGAATACGAAAACCTTCCAAAATAGAAAGCTGCATGCACTGTCTCACGTGCTTCTCATTAGCAATTGGTCTACAAGACGATGCGCAAGATCCCTACACTGCTGAAGTATTCCGAGAAGAGGCCGGTGCAGTACAGCGATCACCATGAACTGTGTCTCAGCCGCAGAGCGCGGCTCATATAATTGCAAGGACTTGTCGTCTGTCGCCCCATCAGCCTCATAGGAATAATCTACATATTACTCTGCCTCGACACAATGTTTGAAGTTGAGGTAAAGCCATTGGAATACCCGTGAGATCGAGGAGTCTGTTGGCCTTTTGCGTGAATCACGACTCAAACCGAAGCCTGTGCTGATTTTATCGAAGATGGAGCCTTCAGTTGGAGAAGATGACGTCAGAGTAGGAAATGCCAGAGATATCGACCGCCCGAGTAACGGAAATAGCCCTTCTGCTCTGGAATCTCTAATGAAGAGCTCTTTTGGCCCTGTCCTCATAGCATTAGGCCCTGCAGTCATTTACGTGGCGCTGAGTTGGGTTCTATTCCTTGCTATCCGTCCAAGGATCCCCAGAGTGTATTCCTCCAAAGCTCTTAAAGGTATCCAGGCCCCCAGGTAGGAGGCCATGTTTCTCAACTTGCAGAACTTCAAGCGTATAAGACAATAGCGAGTTAAGCTCAGAGCTTCCGGCTGGCTGGATAACCTGGATTGAACCATTTCTTAGAATTTCAGACACAGTGCTTCTTGACGAAGGCTCCCTTGACAGTTTCCTTTTTCTCCGACATATCAAAACTTTGTGTGTCATATGCGTCGTTGGCATTTGCTTCATATGGCCAATTCTGCTCCCAATTCACAAGACTGGCGGGCGAATACCACCTGATCTAACGATTCCGACCGAGGATAAGACAGAGAAATACTACGCTCATGTTGTCGTGTGTTGGTTCTTTACCGGTAAGTTCCATGTTCCTTCGATAAGCATGAACCCTAATCAGAATATAGGTTTCATCTTGTTCATGATCTATCGCGAATGTGTCTATTATATTAACATACGTCATGCTTATTTCTTGTCTTCCAATTATACCCAGCGAGTATCTTCTAAAGTCATCCTCTATACCTGTGTCCCATCCGAGTATTTGGATGAGAAACGGGTTCGGACTATTTGGAGATTCTGTGGTGAACTGCTGGGCCTCAAACACCACCGGAAAATTGAAGGTACTTATTAAAGAAAGGGAAAATACAGCGATCTGCTTGGAGGAGGCTGAGATAACGCTCATCAAACGATCCAACGCTGCCCGAAGTATGCCTCAGCCATTTAGCATAACACCCTTATACACCACCTGCACTAACTGGATTCACCAGAGCCGACCAGTACCGAAGCGCCCCAAATTGGAAGATGTGGAGAAAGGAAATATTCAGAATCGGACTTGTGAGCGTCGAGAATTACCACAGCAAGATGAATCTCAGGTACATGTTTCCGAGAGCCAGGGTCGTTCGCCAGTATCAACCCACACAGAATACAGTCACCCATACGGCCTGGGCCTAGCATTCCCTGAAACGAACAATTCTCCGGCATCTCAGCGCCTCAAATACCATAAAAGACCAAGCCATCATGTGCTCAGTAAACTGGGCCGCCGTGTTGATACGATTGAGTGGGCGCGATTACATCTACAATCATTGGAAGAACATATCAACGAGCTACGCCAGGAATACCAGACTGGTAAAGGTCAGCCAATGAATGCAGTCTTTATCGAGTTCGACTCTTGTGCAAATGCACAGGCGACGTATCAGACGCCTGCACATCATCAGCCTTCTCAGATGTCCCAGCCCGTTCTGGGGGTGAGGCTGGCAAACACCATATTGGAAAGCCCATCCAGAGAGAGACTCACATGCACCGCTCGTTATTAAGATTTATAGCAATACTTGGAACTTGATTAGGAAGGTGAATTGCTACGCGAGGCGACTACCCAAGGAGTGGTAAGGGTGGCCCGATACTATCACCATGAGACTGTCCATGTATGCGGCAAATCGATGACATCAAGGCAATATTCGGAAAGAACTAAATATCACGAGAGCGGAAACTACTAGCCGGAATACTCAAGGGCATATCCAGACAGGAACCCCTCCGAAGCGCGTCCGCCACGCGCGTTTGACTCGCGACTCCCCATATTCTCGTCATACATTTTACTTTGCTGAATGAGGGCATCTGCCAAAGACCGGCAGCTCTGTACAGTCGCCGTTCTCTAGGGTGGTCCAACCGGTGGCCGTCCAACCGCCGCCATGTACGTGAGATATTTCTGGTAAGTCCGCGACGGATATCGCGGCGGTCGGACATCAGCAATTGCCTCAATGATATTCCCTCCAATGTTATTATCGGCGTTCGTATAGTGATAGACCTCATTCCACACATGAGAGATATTCCCATTACCGATACCCGCATCGGGTATCGACCTGTCCAGTGGTTGAAACAGGATAGCGTATGCGGTTTTGTTAAAGTTTTTCCACCAGGCTAGCAGAGCGGAGAAAAGCCTCCCCCCAGGAAGGTAGCTGAGGATATTGGAGTATACGTCGCCAGTGCCCTTACTCTTCATCCTGATGAGCTGCTGGATGCTGTTTATTTCTGCTGCGATGTTGGAAGGGTTGCCTGCCGCGTCCTGACTGACAATAGTTCCCCCTCCTTGTGCTTGTATGCCTTCAAGCATCCACAACAGGACCAGATCTGCGAGCTTCTCGTTGGGGTAGACCGTGTTACTGATTATGTTGAGTATAGGGAACAAGGTATTTTCCAGCATCGTGCCTCCTTCTCGGAGGAACTGGAATTCCTGTCTAGCAAGGTCGTAATGACAGCCCGGGAACCATGTTTGGTGTATCTCGAGGTCAGCAAGATCTGGATTGTTGGCATGGCTCGGGTTCCTCGACGCTAGGCATGGCTGAAATGCCCAAAAACGGTCATGCATTGCCAAGGCATGGTAAACCTTCTTCACAGCGGTCGATACCAAGTTGTCATGGAACTCGGGCCACTCGAATCCAGTCCCGGTGTGATAGTTTAGCCTCGGCACGCCGCGACTTCCAACAGTGTCGAATATGCCCATGAATTTGATTGGCGACCGCGCCGCAAAGCTTACATTTGTTCTGAACTGGGCCATCTCGGGTGACGAAGGGTGATGAACGACATGCGGGCTCCGATAGATGCCATAGACCTGCTTGATCAACACCGCGTTTCCCCTGTTTCGAATGATCCCGCAGTTATTGATCATGCCGCCGACCGACCTGACGATGTAGGCACCCCTGCTAATCCCGAACATCCACACCTCCGTGCGCACATCCGCATTCCAAGTGAAGTTCTGTACGATGAAGTCGTAAACCTCGGTACACTCCTTTTCCGCCTGCGTCGCAAAAGCGCCGTTCCAGAGATAGTTCATGAAATCACCACCCAAACCGACCCCGTCGAAATATCTAGCACGAACGTCGTGAGTTAGTGGGTTATTGACAGCAGGATTCGCGGCCAAATTGACTCCAACCATTTGCGCAAGGATATTGATGTTGCTCTTGGTGTTCGTTTCTCGACCGCACCAGGTACCGTCGCACAGGACGATAACTCTTCTTGTTGTTGCCATTCCGATCCAGGTCTTGTAAAGATAAGATGTAGCAGAAAGAAAATGCCGGTGTAAGAAACACGAAACTAGACTAAACAGATAAGGGAGAAAGTCCGCGCTTCTTATACTGAGGATCATACCAAAAATTCTGTCCTCAGTCAAGACGTATCGACGAGCATCAGTATCAGCCTGACTAAAAGATACTTGCTTTGGGCTAGGCTCCAGAGCAGCTCCCGCTAGAAGCACCGATTAAGCAGTACCTATCGAGAGCTCGCAGTGGATGTGCTCTCTACTGTCGCTGCGAGCATCGAAAGCAAATTAGCGGTGCTGTACAGCACTGTTTGTGCCCTTGTGACTAACAGGGATGACCTGATGTGGCGTTTTCTTGGCGTAGGACAAAGTTTTTGATATGGCTGTCTCTTCTTTTTGCTGGACGAGCTGAAGGGCTACGAAACGGTCCTCCGTAGTTGCATTTGAAATTGGACGGATGGATGGAGTTTACGCCCGGGCTGAAATTGCCTCCCGGCCTTTTGGGGCATGACAATTGCCTGCGCACAGATCCATGCCCTCTGGCGCTTACATGGTTACATCGGCAAGGCAGCTGGCGGTCTGAAATCTTAATTAGTATTGAACCTTGATTAGTCTTTGCCCTTGTAAATAAGGAATAGGATGGATGGATCGTGAACTGGAATCAAGGTTATTTAAACTCATGGGACTGATCAGATCGATTTCATGACCAAATAACGTGTCTCGAGGTGGTAATACCGAAGCCAAAACATGGAGCGCTGGGGAAGGTATTAGAGGCTGTCAGATTAATTCATAATGACGTTTCTTTCATTTAGACCCAGGTCATTAAATAGAAAAAGTGATTGGTGGCATTATCGCAAGTTGTTCTGAAGCATGTGAATCTACGCCACGGCTGGGAGAGCTGAACATAACTAAAGGTAGGGTAGTGAAGTTTCAAGGTAGCAAACCAAATCAGCTGATCGAAGGAGTCCAGGTGAAGGTGACGTTGCCATGAAAATAGACACATTGCTTTCTGAGCTGAAGGAACCGGGAATCAACATCTACGGCCGACCCGGCTTCGTTGGCAATTACCACATAAGTTAGTAGAATGCCGCCTGAGCGCTTGAAATGTAGCCATTACTTCCCGTTTATTATGCACTATGTCTCGCGGGAGTGCCTCACACTTTAGACATCAATCAATCAACACACTGCTGCTACTCATTATCATTTATCTGACCCTTGATCCTTTTAGCACGCTCAGTGCGACACATGGCTTACGCCAGCTGGTGGTGGCACAGTGAACGTGAGGTGGGCTGACATGCCTTGTCTTGGTTCTATATCACCCATCACAACAAGTCTTCTTAATTTTTAGTCTGGTCGTCACGTCAACGTCTGTAATGACAGCCTTGGAGGCTGCAGGTTCAATTGGGTTGCCATTGAACACCGAGCTCGAACTGCTGTTCAGACTTTCAAGGTTCTAGACGCAGATTGCGGCTAGTCAATTGGTGGGGTGTACTGCGCTACAAGTAGATGTGCTGACATGTGATGGCCTAGGGGTGGGAAGTTCCACTTATGGCGTATGTTCCGGTACTTGAACACGCATGCAACCGTGAGGCTATTGTCCTACCGTCAGACCAAGATATACAACTCCTCGGTTGCATCAGTGTACATACGTTCGCAAAGAATGGCTGTTATAAGCCACAAAAACGTCTCATACTAGTCATAGACTCTGCTTCATTGAACATCACCCGCATCTCAACAAATCTACCCTGACCCGTAGACGGCATCGTCCAGCAGACATATATTCCCGCTAGGGTAGAGAACCAGCCAGAGAAATGATGGGAGTTAGTCTAGCAGTTCGATTAGCTTGTGGTATGTTACCCCCCGTGCCACCAATGACACACAACGCAGGCGTGGGTGCAACGTTGATCTTGGCTTCAAACCAGAACTCTGTTATGATTGATGATAGAACTCTCCTCACCCACCCGGCGCACCAGCATTTAGGTTGCAAATCCATGAAAGCATAAAGACCAGACAAAGCCATGACGCGAGGAGTCACTCAACAAACCCTTCCAGGCAGCCGAGGCAGCTGAGGAGGCCGAACCTTGCTGCTAGGCCGCTGCCTGCTTCAAAGGGCACGTTTCCTTTCCGTCCCTTCAATTTCCTAGCTGTCATGTTACATATATAAAGTCATTCCTTTTCTAGTCAGAATAACTAGAAACCAAGAGCTGCTATCTCATCAATTCCTTCGCATTCAGTTTGACAAACCATCGCATAGCATTTGTCAGACGACGGGAACGACTACCGTATATCAGCACCCGAGGAGAATATCCCCATCCTGAGTATTGGTGGAAATCTTTCATATCTCTAAGTTTGGAGTGAATGCAACACACGCAGCCCTTGACCCGGCTTCTCTTTCTTCTAGTGAGGGACCCGAAGAAAATCTTCGCCTGGTCAACGATTTTTCGACAAGTCATATTCATTGCATGCCCACCAACTTTGTCGGAATGAACGCTCTGCAGGCTTTCCAAAACGTTGTCAACCTTACCACTGGGGTCTTTGATGAAGTCGCCAGATTCTCCGCCAACGTTGTCAGAGACGGCGGTCGCATGACCGCCGAGGTCATTCGAGGAACCGGGGAGCTGCCCGCGACGGCCATACAGGAAACGACTGGTTTTGCAGCCGGCAGTATGACGGTAATAGCTGCCGTCGGCGCTGAAATTGGACAAATTGTTGGGCTCCCCAGACAGTTCATAGAGCAACCCGTTGGTTCTGCCGCCGCGGTTGTGAGAAACGGTGGTGGTGGGGCCGCCGACACCATCCGAATGGTCACTAGCCTCCCAGCGACAGCCATACAGGACAGCGCCGGCCTTACAGCCCATGTCATGACTAGAACCACGAGTGCCGCTACCGGAATCTGTCGAAGGTTGGCTGGGCTGCCTATCCAAGTCCCATGGAATATTAGGCAGAGGATCCTCGACTTCGTAAGAACCATTTCTCAGACAATCGCCAGTACCTTTGTCAATACGATTTACCACACGATGATCGATATATTAAGAAGGGTTCCTATTAGAGACCTTTCGCACCTCATTGCCCAAACGGTCATTGATCCGCTTAGTAAGTATAGATTATTTATAGAAGCTTCTCTATAGTGGTATCGGATCTTTTACTAATTTTTATGCCTCTGTTATAGTTCTCTTTGTTGTGATACTATCCGCTATAGCTTTGGTATTCTTCTTTGCGCTGAAGCTTCTGTAGGTTATGTGCCCTGTTGACTAGGTATCTAGCTGAATCTGGTTAGGATTTTAGCATTTTCGGTTAATGAATTAAGCCCTGATAGGTGCGTCCAGTCAGAGCGCTTAACGTAAACTCTTAGGTGTATAGGGGAGGCAAGCCGGTCTCGGCTTACGCATAGAGCCTTGAGGAACGAGGTTTGCAATGGAAATTGGCAGCTTGCCATTTGCCAGGGCAGCATTAAAAACGGAAATGGAAAGGACTATTACTACTACTCCTCCTCCTCCTCTCGGAAGAGGGTGGATCGAGGGGTGAAAATAGGTGTGGTTAGAAGAGATAGTTGAATTAAGCTGCTTTCCTCTATCTAAGCGACCGATCGAAGGTCGGTCTCTTAAACCTATGTTTAATCTCCCGATATCATAAGCATCAGCCTGCTGCCTAACGCTAGTCGTGGCGTTCATAGCAAGCTTTAAAATCAATTGATCGATCGATTACTCATAGTTCTCACTAGGTATCTCTATCTATGCTGATCCTGCTCGCCAGTTAAAGAACCTACCTCTAATTATCCCCTTTAAGGATACCTAAGGAAAGAGTTAGTTAATAAATCCCAGCCTTACTCCACAAACAAAGGCACTAAGCCATAGCTATAACGTCACAGGCGGCACCTAAGTAGTATCACTATCCTCCCTCAACTACTAAAATCTCTCTCCGTTTCGGCAGAAGATAACGCGATAGTATAAAAGTCAACAGCCATATAAGACAATCAAGGAAACCACACAACGCCGACATCCTTCCACCAAGCAGTCAGATCAACTTTATATACAATATTATCCACTAGCAGTTCAGACAAGTACTAAGCTCGTCTTATACTAGCAACATAGCCAACTTCTTTCGCTATTTCCTTTATCATTCTTAAGAGTCAGGGAGAACCAGTGATCGACTAAATACTAACCAGCGCTTAATATTATCTAAGGCACTATTACTCTTAGATACTAAAAACAGCATTACGGGCCGCCTCATAAACCATATTCTTATGCTTCTCTAGGCATCTAACTATCCACAGAAAGGATAGAAGATCATGAACCCTAATTGCGGGTCTAAAGACTTGTTTCCTAGCTGCCTCCTGGAAGGAGTAGGAGCGCGTCCTAGCACATCCCGACGCGTAAAATAAATTGATAAGCTATTCTATTTGAAAAAAAAAAAAAAAACACGGGAATAAGGCATGGCGGGGGTTCTACAAGGGATAAACTACAGACAGGGGACAGACAACGAAGATAATGGAAGAGTAGTAATAGTAGTAACCATATAGGATATGCTGGAAACTACGAGGCTTCGACGGACACGACGCGAGCCATTTTCTCCATCCAGATGACGATGCTGGTGCCCACTGTGCATTCAGTGGTCGAATGCATGGCACCGACGACGGTCACTCGTTGTTTCTGTTCAAAAGCTTGTCTGACGATGGCCCGAACCTCCGCAACATGCGCCAGCCTCCTGAAGAGGTCATCGGCTACTCCAAACCGGATCTCGTCATTCCAGTTGGCAAGGACGGCCATAGCTGCAACTTACTTCAACCAAGATCATGTTTCAATTCTGGTTATATGAAGACGAAAAGCGAAATTTTCTAGAATTCAAAATAGTGAGACTAGGACGAGAATTTAAGACCAAGGGAAAGGTTAGGACGAATACCTCCGAACAAGGATAGAAAATGGTAGTTCGCCATTCTATTATTGCCAAGTCCAATCCCCCTCCCAGGCCAAGGGCAGATGTCTTCCATTCCTTAGAATTGAAATGACAACGCTTGATTGGGCCATTAGATACTTCCAAGCAAACGGTGCTTTGCCGCCACGGCGTCATACCAGTTTTCGGCAACCAGTCCGAGAGATCGTCTTACTTTATCTGCTTTTCCGTCTTAGCCCATACTACCTTATTCGAAAACGTGCCAATGATGAGTGTTCAATTGCAACGCTTTAACATTGGTCGTTAAGCAACGGCTGGCCTGAATTGCCATATGGAAGCCATGGAATTCACAACACAGGGTCTGATATCTAGAGAATCCTTTTCATTCATAAGGCCAGAATCCAAAAACACCCCCTCGCCGGGTGAAGGGGTCATTGGCCCAAATGAACAAATTCGGCAAGCCGTCAAATAGGCAAGAGCAGGGAGATCTTCCATAACTCAAGACCCCTCATTGCTTCGTATCATATACGATGCCCAAGGCCTCTCATCGTAAATAAAACCACTATTTCCAGATCGAACTATGACCTATGTTTGGCTCGATGACTCAGTGACGCCGATATGTCCGAGTGAAGATGCCAACCCTGAGTCCAAATCTCTCATCAAGTCTCCCCATAACAGGGTAGAAGGCGTTTCTCCCGCCCAGGATGGATCGTCAGGTAGGTTGTCCAGCCCGATATTGGCCAACACCTCTTCCCCAATACTCATAACATTGTAGGTGCTCGGGACAGAGGATTCGTCGACAGTCTCTAGGCTGGTCTGTTGGTCAGCTGGCGTGTTTGCGGGCGTGACTATTCCCAGTCGAGCGCAAAACGCCTGGACAATGTCCAGGCATTTCCCCTTGAGGTTCTGAGCCAGCTGTACCATGTCCCTGGACCCAGCTCTCTCGAACACTCCCGCAGCCCGAGTGAGTGCCTTACGTGCTGAGGGAGACAGTGGACAAATGGGATATCCACAGGCGAAGCCAGCCAGGGCAAAAGTTGCCGTTCGTTGCCAGTCGATAACCTGGTACCAGCCCGTAAGGATCTCTGAGTCATTCAGCACCTGGTGCAACATGTTGGTCACCATAATAGCAGAGTTAACGCAGGTCATGCAGTGGTTGTCGCTAGAGAACGTGCCAAGGGCCGGTGTCGGCAGGAATGAGTTGAAGGTCCTGGTGAGCATCATGATCAGTGTGTGATAGTCGAGTTCGAGGATCAGGCGCTGTCTCTGTAGCCAAAGAGGCTCTGTCTGACTCAGGTTCAACGCGGAACGGTCAACAGAGAATGGGACTCCCTGTACTCGTGGTGTTTTGAGTGCTTCTGGAAGTTCTTGGATCCATACTTTAAGTCGTTTGAGCTGTTGCGAGAGATACTGGGCGCACTTCTCGCGTGACGGAGGATGTTGATAAAAGTCTGGAGAGTCTATGTCTTCCAAGATGTCCTCGGACACGGCTACCAACTCGGTTTGGATCTCGCGAACTATCTGGAAGAGTCGTTGCCTTTCGTACTTGAAGCGGAGCCAGTTGACGTCTGCGAGGGTAAATGTTGGCCCCGTAAGCTGTGCAACCTGGTCTGGTTCTGGCTGCGACATGCTGTATACCTGGGAGTCCTGGGAGTCCTGGATCGCGAATGGACGGCCCAGGTACAATGAGAGCTGTGTATCGAGGGTGGTCAAACACGTCCAGATTCTCGAGTCTGGCGTCAATAATCTTGGCTCGCCCTCAGACATCTCGTCACGGTCATGCCCGAATTGAAGACCCAGCGATTCAGTAGCTCTGATCGCTGACCCGGTCATCATGGAGGCTGAATTAACTTGGCCGAGGGCGAGGAGGTAGATGGCGCTCAAGAAGTAACACTGAACTGTGCTCAAGGATGGGACTTCGAGATCCTGACTAAGAAGTTGCTGAGATTGGAGGTAGAAGCCGTATCCTGGTTGATCAGGAAGAGCCACAGCGTCCGATGCCGTGTAAGAAGAGCTGAAGTGAACGCACAGCGCGATAACAATGTCCACCAAGGGAGAGGGCTTTCTTCCCGTTGAGCTATGCCAAAGAGTATCATAGTGACGCCGAAAATCGGCCTCGTCTAACACAGGATAGACGGCGTGATAACCCTGCCAGTAAAGGTCGAGTAAGGCGTCCTGCTGCTCGCGTTGCAGCTGACTGGAGGTTCTTATGTGAGATGGGGAGGGTGAGAATTTTGGAGCAGAGAGAAAGTTGGACTTAAAGTCCATCTTGGTGAATGCTGATAACCGATGGGTGAAGTAGACGAGCGATGAAGGGCCATAGTAAATTCCGTTCATCCGTGTCCCCTTCCATCTCGGGGAGCGTCTGCGTTTGGAAACATTCTTGACACTGGACGGTGACGGCTCCATCAACTTTGTCTCAAGTTCTCGGACCTGACTCCTCAGCCGCTGGACCTCCCTGCACGCTTATCAGCCATATGTGAGCATGATATGGGGCCTCAACTTACCGAGTCGCGGCCGCAACGCTCTTGAAGTCATCACGACCGGAATTGACGCATTCTCGCTTCGCTTGCTTGCAGTTACGACACGGGCGCACCGAGTCACACTTTACCCGAGTCAAGCGACACCAGTCACACGCGCGGGAGACCTGAGCTCTCTTTGTGCGGGGTTGGGATGGCGGAGACGGAGGTTTTTCGCTCGAGAGCGAATTTGGCGTCGTGATGTCGAATGTGGTGAACATTGAGCGGGGGGGAAAGAAGGTACGACGCAAGATATAAGGACGAGGGGCCCAAGAATGAAGTCTTTGACGATGGTTGACTTGTGTGTCCGTCCGTGGAGATGGATGATGTAGACGGTCCGCCCAACTCCCAGACGTGAGCTCAATAGCCTGTTAGCGTCATGCCCCATATTTGTCAGCTTCCTCATCTCGGGGCGTGGCAAACACCATGATACAGCGACAAACAATCTTGAACCAGCTGGAAAGGTAGACGCTGGGTGTCTAGAGGCGGGGAATCATGTTTTTCATGAATCCCAAGTCTAGATTCATCATCATGAGTCTGTATTCATCATGGTCTCTCGATACCCTTTAACTGCCAAGACTGAGTTGCCTACCGACAATCACGGCCAATCATGCCCTGGTCTGTTTCTGGATTGGGAAATCGGAGATGCTCCGAAAACTCCTTGCGGAAGGGCCCCACCCTCGAATTGTCAATGCTGGGTCTCCAATTGAGCGGTTATGGTTCTTGCGTGTCTTTGTCAAGGCCCAATGTCGGGAAGGCATATCGCAGATATGTTTGAGACATACGGCTCTGTTCACTAGGGTCTATGCTTCATTTGCAGGCTGTTCAAGTCCGGGCTCGGGGGTACCTTGGCCTGTTTGCCTTTCGTGTGATGTCCAGTGGGACAAACAACTCGGAATTTGCCAAAGAAGGGCATGATCTGAACAAATGGCGGTACCCTCGCTTGTCTTGTCCTCCCTGGAAACGAGGACATGCGGACGGGAAGTTGTAAAGGGCGGCCCCTGCCTGGGGCTGTCAGCCTTTATCGCGCCTTTGTCTTCATCCGACACATCAGCACTAGGCACTTGATCTTGCAGAAGATGAAGATTCACTTGGCTCTCTTGATATTTATCACACGCGTTGCCCTTGGGTCTCAGCCCAAAGAGCGCCCGGTGACATTCTGTGGAGATCCTGCTCAAGGAGACTATACCCTTGTTCAAGGTGTGAGACTGCCACTTGGACGCAAAGCGCATCACCAGCTCATGCTTTTCCCAGACCCATTCTTCGGCGATCAAGATTTCGGCCAGCCTGGCATTATCCTCGAGACCGTTTACGGCGACGCTTCTCTGCGCTGGTTCATGATATACCAGAATAGCATCGACTTTAAGCCGTACCGGGCGATGAATGCAAGTTGTTCTGCCTGGCACAGGGCCTAGAGCTAATAATCCCAGCAGATCCCGTCTAACACCGCTGTGTTTATTAATGTTCCCATGTCTTGTCGCTCTTTTTCAGGAAGAATCGTCCGCGGCTCTATTGTTAACTTCGACAGTCGAGCTCATAATCTGGGCACTTGGACAGAGATCAACTGGGACAACTACCCACGAGCGTATGGAGGAGTTTCTGTCATTGAAGGTATCTCGAAACGCTGTGCTGGAAGTCAGCCCGGGATCTAACATCATCCAGGCAACGACGGAGCTGTTCTCTTCCAGTCCGAAGACACCGGGACCCCGGTCATGGGTTTCCCAAATAATCTCATCCCAATCGCGCCGGAAGAGTGCAGAACGATCAAAGACAGCCAGAGTCCAGCGCTGAAGCCGACTGACAAGGATGGATACGACCAACAGACCAGGGAGTTTACTATGGGGATCCTCGACGAGGAGAGGGTGTCGATCCACAAGAACTACACCGCAACGGTTATGTCCCACAGCGGGAGGTTCAAGGTGACATTTCTCTACGGTTATCATTGATCTGAGGGTGGTCGGGGCTACACAAGTGACGAGTGTGCCGAGGTTAACACTGCTTGCTCTCAGTTTAACTGCTCCTTTTAACAATGGGATTCCCCCTAGTTTGTCTCATGGTTATCTCGGCATTCCCCCATGTTCTAAAATTACCGACCTTATCACTGTCCTCGCCATGTTCGCTATTAGAATGGCCGGCTTTCCCAATTCGGGAATTAAAAAGAGAGCACGAGATAACCTCCTCCAGGCTCAGACGGCCGCAATGCGGGGTAGGTCTCTTAGCCCAATACCCATCGCCGTCCACTGTCTCAATGCCGTGTGGAGAATCCTGTCCTCGTGAGATGGGCTAAGGTCCAGTCATGATCGTAGATAATCTACCACTCCCTTCCCCCACCGCACAGCACTCTTGTACTTCCACATCCCTGGCGCATTCCCTTTGGCGAGGCCCTCGATGGCATCTGCAAAGGCGTTTCCAAGGCCTTCCTCTTTAATCTGATGCACGGGGTAGAGGTACGTCTTGAACGAGAAGAGGACGGCCCCCGTATTGGGGAGGCGAGTGAGAGTCTGGAGCTCGATGCGAAGGAATGTCTGTCCAGTGTCAGTTCCGGTGTTCGGAGTGAAACAAATCCATCGCACCTTTCCAATGTCCACCTCTTGATCGTCCTCGTACGTGTCGTCTCCGGTGATGTGGTTCCCCTTTGAGTTGAACAGCTCCGTATGAGTCTGAACCGACCACTGCGTCCATGTTAACATAAGAATCTCGATCTGTATGAAGAGCAACTCACGTTCGTCCTCTTTACTCCCTTGCCAACCTCCAGCTTCCCAAAGAATCTCTCCATGCTAGCTCCAATTCGGTCATACGACGGCACTGGTGCATGAATCTCCTGGAGTGTCTTCCCCAGCTTCGCAGATGGGTCAAAGCCGGCGGGAAAACAGCACATGAATGCGACAGATCGATGACCTTCGGGAAATTTCTGAAGAAGAAAGAGATCTTCCTCGACTGTCTCGCCGAGGACACGCAGGGCCGCCTCGGCATTGGCCATGGGCGTGGTCGGAAAAGACATCCCTGTGACAAGATTTCTGCACACGGACTTGTCGGAGGAGAGTTGGAAGATTGTGGGAAAGCGAGTTGGTAGATACTCAGATAAGAGGTACGTGTAGACTTCTCGCACGGCTGCGTCCCCCTCGGAGATACAGCCATGGACAGTAGAACCATGTTGAGCGATGAGTTCCCGTCGAAGGTTGATGCGGTCCAGATAGTCTTGATCGATGGTGATGAGCTCCGACGGCGTATCAGCCTTGATCGCTGGGAGAGAGTCAGCAGTCCAGCGTCTTTATCCTTAAGTGCTAGCCATACCCATTGTGATGTGATACGTGGGCTTGAACGGGCGCAGTTGTCGTCTCTCGGAGCTCTTCCAGTCAAAGCCGTATAGAGGCTCGACGTGTAATTTCTCTTCTCGAGAAATAACTGCCTCGCCCAATCGCGAGTATTTTCTCCGACGGCACATCCATTGTTTAGTCTATAGCACAGTTAGACAGGTTGGCAGCAAGTAGAAGTAGTGTAGAACAGACCAAGGCTCCCAGAGCCCAGAGTGTCAAGAACGCTACGACGGGGAGAGCGATCGATTGAATCAGTGGCCGCAGGGCATGGTCAAGTCCTTGGTTAAAGTTCATCTTGAGATGTTGTGATGGAGGTAAGACGACCAGGAATACGGCTTCTGGCAGCAACTCCAGCATATGGACGCTGCCCTTTTTATGACCATTGTTGCAGGTTACTCCGCACTCCGATATCGCGGAGAACGCCACGCGCTCAATCCTGAGTGAGGACCTTCACAATGATAGACGTGATCATGGGGTGTGGTGCTGTACCTATTGGGCTAGTACACTCCACCACATCAACTCTCATATCCGCGACGAGATAAGGAAACGTTCATTAACATTACATAGCCCATGCAAGTGTCCATCTAGCTTATCCCACATGGCTGGTATCGTCTATCATATATACAATCCGTTCTCGACAATCATCAACTTGAATCTAATCCATCACAGCTCCCACCAAAGCTCTATCACCTCGTCTTTCATCTCATTTATTTTCAGCGGAGCCTTCTTGGCATCCCCCACCTTTTCATTACGTCCAGGTATATCGTCCTCTACACGGTGGACGTAAACCTGCCGCAGATTCTTTCCCACCTTTTCCGAATCGACAAGACGGTAGCTCTTCTTAAGGCGACGGTCCATCTTGGATCGCATCGGAGCCATGCTCCACTCAAAACCTGCGGCCCCTTCCCAGCTGCCCTCCATCTTGTTCAAATCAACGCTCTCCAGTCCGGCGGAGTACTCGACGATGCTGTAGCCATTGGTGAAGACCGTGTCGGACCCGAACGTGAACCGCTGCAGGAAACAACTTCCACAAAACTCGGAAACCTTGACCATCTTGTCGACGGGGGCCTGGTGCCACGATTTCCAATGATGAAGACTCATGGGAAGACGACCAGATTCGTAGAAGCCGCTCATATCCCCGCCCATGTCCAGCTGATGGAGTCCTTTCACGACCGAGAGCTTTGTCTTGGTTTTGCTGTAGATACACTGCTTGAGAAGACCGTCGCCCTGGGGCACATGCTCCGCTGTCAGACATGCCTCGAGATGCGGGTCTAGCTCGCGAAGAAGTGCTGGGCTGAGGAAGATTCCTGCGCCACCGAAGCCCATGTATCCATGGTGATTGACGGCGTCGTGGTTCTCCGACAAGCCGCCCACGTATGCCGGCAGCTTGTGATCATATTTGCCAAGAATCTGACTGATCGGGTAGAGGGACGGGAAGAAGGTGTCATCGTCCACGATTGCCGTCCATTTCGTCTCGGGGGTCGCGTAACGGAGCAGGTCACGTACAATGGCAAAGTGCTGCTCGTTGGGGGTGATTTTGTCGTTCCATGGGCTCTTAATAATCAGCTCGACTCCGCGATCGTGAAACTGCCTCATCAAGACTTCATATTTGGGTTCGTCGCCAGGATCCGTAATCACCGCCAACAGCCGAGCGTGTGTGTTTCCGAGCCAGCTCTCGAATTGCGGCAGCGACTCGTTCAAGCGATCGAGGTTGGTGGCAACACCGAATAGGAAGCCGGAGTAATCTTGGACGGGGTATGCCGGCGGTACATTGAGCGTGATTGGTTCGCAACTTGACTCGGTCCAGCCCTCGCATGCCTGGTCCAGCTGGACAACTTGTCCGCGCTTGATGAGGGGATCGGGGTTCTGCGACACAACCTGGCTATCGAGCTTGGCGTTGATGACCGGCCGGATGCATCGCTTTTGGTACACGACGTTTCTTGTGAGGCCGTAGGCAGGGCGACGGAGGTGGTCGAGGGTCGAGGCGCAAGACGGGGCGACAGCAAGGTTTGGACGGTCGGCCTTTGCTTCGTCGAAGTGCAAGGGGAGCGAAATGAATCCTCCGATGTTGAGGAAGAAGAGTGCGACTACCACGAATGCTGTGACAGCAATTCTTCGCCGACCGGATCGGTAACGGGATGGCATTGCCAATCTCGCACACGGATACACCGCCAAGCGATTGTTTTGAGACAATCGATGACGTCGCCGACGGCGTACAGCTCTTGTGGGTTCGACGCGGTGCTATCTGGATCGAGCGGGAGTGAAGGGGATTCCGACTGTTCGTTGCGACAGAGGTTAAACGGTAGGTTCTATCAGCGGAAGAGTCGTACACTCGGAGATGTCGCAATCACCTCAGAACACGAAGTCAGGAGGCTGGGCAATGATGGATCGGAGGGATGAGTCTGTCTGGTGAGAATATAACCAAGAATGGGTATAAGGCAGAAGAAATCAATATGAAAGACATCAAGACATATGTACCCCAAAGCGCAAACTGCTGATGTGCAAGACAAGACAGGGAGAGAGACAGATCGAGGATGAAGAAATCATGCCCGGGTTCCAAGGTCGCCCGCCAGGGGCGGACAACTCTAAAAGCGTGGGGGGTGGGGCCGAACGATGTCCGGAGCGGCAGGTAATAAACCCGTGACTTCCCACAACCCGAAGCAGTGACAAGACAGGTGCCAAGTTGTGTTGCGCTACTTTCGACATACAATGCGAAGCTGAAAAGTGTCATGGCTGATTTATTTTCCCCATGTTTGGACCGCATTCCTGCTGACGGAGCCGACGTCATGGTTCTTGGATCATGATAAGCGTCGTGGGAAAAGTGGAGACGGCGGCCCCCTATCATGAGCGCTGTGTTGGCCAGATGTTGCGATGGCGATAAGAGATAAGCGATAAGGCGGTTGATAAACCAAGCACAGCACAACTGATGCAAATTGAGGCTGAAACGCTTCTTCTTTCTCAAGCATCCAGTTACTTCATCACGAAAACCAGGTACAGTGTTGTATGTATTTTTAGAGTGGGACAATGTCTTAGTCTTGTCTTGCTCGTAGAACACAACGCGTTAATACCGAGGGCAGAGATGCATTAGGACCGAGATGGGGCTGGCCTCTTTTCACGCACGTGATCCGGCATTTGGGTGATCGCAAATGCACAACCAGACGTGAGGCTATCGCGACTGCACACCTCCACCAATGTCCCGCTCGCGATGGAGGCCCTTTCTGGCTGCTCCTCCCTGACCTTTGATGCGGCTGGGGAGGCCATTGATTCCCTCGCTCCCTCCTATACAATGTCCCTGGCTCTAGGTAGTAAAGAAAGTCGAACCATCCCACGCTGCGATGCTTTGTAAGTCATACCTACGTGCCAGCACCGAACATGAGAGTGTGCGACGAGCATGAGCATACAAGTGACTAACTGGCTGCCCTTACAAGCTCGTCGTCAAGTCCGCTCCGGCCGGCCAGGTGCTCGACCGTGTGGATAGAGACAAGGCCAAACACAAATAACCACGGGCTTCTCTAGTCCAGGGCCTTCGCCACCTACCGGGTTAAGGCCACCACGTAGAGGAAAGATGATGTTGTCTTGAGCTGGAATTCTGGCTCTCGACCTGCTTGGATTCTCGCGAGATTGAGGAGTGGCCACGATCACATTGTCAGGCAAGGCTCGAAGAATGATCTCAGTGTCATTCTCCTTCGCGACAGCACCTACAAGACCAGCCACTTTAGTCTACTGCCATTCAACATCTGCGGCGTCATATCTACGAATGATATCTTCCAGGTCGCCGCTGTCTTCTTCAGCGGCGAGGGTGAGGCTCGATACGGCTCGGCTACCGTAACTCTATTACCTCCTTCATGAGGGCGAAATCCAAATGCCCAAGATCACCCATAACGGGTCGAATCCTTGCTCGAATCCTTTTCGCCATCCAGTTCTCGACAAAGTAATTCACATTCTCTGCCGTCGGCACTTCAACATGGATATCCTGCAAAACGAAGCAGCACCTCCTCAAAGCCACCTTCGATGGCATCGCTACCGAGAAGACCATGGCTCGATAAAGCACTCGTCACGACCCTAGTCTCTTCGAACGCACGAAGGACCGCGAGGCCGCCAAGACGAATGCATCACGATGTCCTCCTTCCACTGCCCCAGCTACCATATATGTACCCTTCCTCCTCGCCATCAAAAGAACAATGCCCCCTTCTTGTGCCCACAAGCCCAATTACCGTTCAACATCCTTACTGACATCTATAGACACTAGATCAAGATATCTCTTCAGTCTCCTCCAGCGTTAGCAACCCTAATTAATAAGAGATGATAGCTACATGTGGTCTCCTGAGTGTATGAGCAGTCTCACCAAGTAGAATCGGTTCAATATCTATCGAGTCGAAGGCATTCTAACCAGCTGCGGTGTGGCGTTTGCGACTGCGTCGTGAAGATCTTTTAGCCTTGCGTCCTCTCTTCCCACTGTAATATTGGTTTACAACATCGTCAAGTCCGTCTTCCATTGTCGAGGTGGCGTCAAAAGGACCAAACCATTCTTCTTGTAGCTTGAGGTTCTCGCAAGCCCCCAGGATCTCGTCGGTCTCTGCGACACTTTCCACCTCAAGCGTAAACTCGAAGGGGGGTCCACCTAACTGCGATAAGAGAAGCATGATTCGGCGGAGGGCGGGCTTCAAGCCTCCCTTTGTTGGCCACTTTGGGTCAGCAACGCCTGCGGCATCTTGGATCTTGGTGATGGTCATTTCTAGTTGATGCTTTTTCGCCAGGTAACGATGAGCGATCCTCGCGCTTTGGATCGACAAGCCAAATCCCCGAAGAACAGTTGTTCCTTCACGCCGGGAATCTCTCTTCGACTCTTGCCATTCCTTAGCCAAGGCCCGCTGAGTTCCTTGAAGAACCTCAATGTCTTCGAAGAGGCTTGCCGTCTCATCTTTAAAATCCTCTACAACAACACTATGCTGAAGGAGCTCGCTCTTCTAAAGGGTGATAATAAAAGCCCCGGCGGAGAGGACAAGGATAAGAAGAGTCAGGGCCGCTATGGTAAAGTGGAAAGGTTCTGATCCCCAGGCGACAATCTTGGAGAGCACACGCTTGACGAAAGCAGCCTTGAAATCGGTCGGGGTTTGCGTCGGGTTGGCTCCGCAGATCACGTCTCCAGCCGTGGTGCGAGAAGCGATCTAATCGGTCTTTTCACCAAGTGCGTGCTTGACAAGCCTAACAAGGCTCACAGAAAATATCTAATATATTATAAGTTAAAGCTCTGTGCCATCCCAGCGGACATGATAACCTACCTACCCGAGATTGAGAAGCTTGTTAAATCTGGGGGTACTAAGATCTGGTCCAGGCCGGCGAGCTCTTCAACCAGTTGGAACGGTATGGCGATGCTATTCCAGAAGGAATTCAGTTTCGTCCCCAAGCTATTCTCTTGATTTCAGCCGTCGCGGTTATCCATTATCGCAGAGTTCCTGCCCGAAATGTGGCAAGCAATGTTACCCGGCTCTTCCATGCCGGTTCACAAGCCCATGCAATGGCTTCGTTTTGCCATCCAGGTATACGAGCAGACAAAGAAGAGCCCCTTCCTCATCGCAGTCGGCAACAGCCTCTCGGACCCTCCCCTCAACAATTCCAACAACATTTGGATGGTCGATGCTCCAAGCCCCGTAGAGAACGGATATTCAGCTGCTGTCGGAGCGTACCTTGGGCCTTTCAGCCTAGAACGGCACCTCCCTCCCCGTCCGGCAACAAGACACGGTAGACCAATCAGACGCTTCTGTCCAAACCGTCAATGAAGGAAGCACGCTCGATGATGCCAGCGCGAGCAAGCAGATTCTCGTGTCTCGTTTTCTTGATCGCCAAGAAGCTCTTACACCCTAATATGGTTTGAATGAGAGGATGGGCGACGGTTCGACTAACCAAGCGGAGTTGCGCCAAGACAGAACTACCTCGGCGATGTTGTGCTTCGCGTCCTCCCCCTTGCCGCCAAGCAGGAGCTCCTCTCTTGGGCAAGACACCACGCGATCGAGTTGGTGCCAGCGCTCTCGGGAGCGTGTCAACAGCCCGAAGTCTCGCAAAGCGTTTACCTCTGGAAGGGGAACCGACACAACCCGGAAGCCACTACAGCAGCTCATCGCCTCGAAAAAGGATCACGTCGTTGGAGCAAGCCTATCGTCACTCGAAGACCCAGTAGAGAATCTCAGTGACATGGGCCGTCGACAGCTTTTCCCACCGGGCCACTCAATTACAAACCGAGATTTTCAGCCAGGCAAGGGCTTCAGAAATTGTGGCACGGAGCGTGGCATCCATGGGAGATGTCTGACGTCGCCAGAGCACGGATCTACAGGAAACCCCTCCCAACATCCAGGAGGTCATCAGCCGCGAGTGCACAGGCCTCCAAGTGGCCATGCGTCTGGATATCCAGAATTCCATTCAGGCCCAAGCAGCCGAGACCAAGGGAAGCTTCGCCGAGCAAGTTCGGCAAGCTGTCAAGGAAACCACGGAAGACGCTCAGTCTCAGAGCCTGGGTTACCAAGTCACCTTGAGTCAACTCCGAGATATTCTTCAAAAGCTTCAAGACGCCAAAGTTTCACCCAACTGCAACATAGAAGGACGAGCTGAAACAAACCAGCACTCTCAACACGTAGTTAATGGTCTCAGCCAGATGGATAGCGACGTGGCCACACTGATGAGCACGATCCATTCCCAGCAGACAGTGATTTGTATCCTTAATTAATATCCAAGAAACACCACGTTCTCGAGTGATTAGTACGGCAATCACGTAGGGGGAGGGTCACAGTGCAATCACTAGGAGCGTGTACATTATAGAAAGAAACCCAGTGGTCTATCAAGTAATAATTCCATAATTGCCGAAGGTCATAAGCCGAAGGTCATAAGCCGTGAAAGTTCTCCCTTCCCATACCTTTCCTATAGTGCCTGTGTCGTAAATCATCCGTGATAGCCCTGCCTGTGTTCCGTATTCCGTATTTCGCAGTCCGAGTATGAGCATATAACGCCATGATTGCTCACTGTAACAAGAAAGAAAAGGCCAGCAGAAGCGAAGCCAATCGTAGCCGACATGCCGTTCCATACCCCTGCACACCTGAATGCGCTGAGAAGAGAGGGAGGCGATGGTATTAAATACCAGAGGGGAAAAGATGGAGGAGGAAAAAAAGGAAGGGGGAGGCGCATGTCAATCCCACGTCGCAGTACATCCCGTCGGATTAGTTACGCGCGTTCTCCATCCCAACCAGTCGCTCATACGTGTCCCAGCTGCACTTGACCTGCATCACCATGCGAAGAACAGGTGGAATATGAGACTCGGTGTCCAGGAACCATTCTCACAGTGCTTCCAAAACTTTCATGTCTTCCATGGTCCGGCGCTGCTGGTCCATCTCCTGGGCAAGGGTCTCGCGTTACCGGGCCAGGGAAGTGCCAAACCCTTGAACGATGAAAGAGACATCCGTGAAGGCTCTGGGAATATGTCCTTACTTGCGTGACAGAGTGACAGTTAAGCTCATCAACCTAACGTGCAGTTTAAGAGTGACGTGGATTTGTCTTCAGAGGCTTAACAAAACGTTAGCACTCGACTAAACAGGGGATAATAGAAGATGGAAGAACGTACTGTAAGAAACCTTGCGTGGGAGATAGAGAGCTACTGAGAGGAATGCAGAAGAGTCGTTGCGAGGTGAAAAAGGAAGACCTGCTCGGAGGGACGCAGAAGGTCCGTCTGGAGAGACGAACAATGATTGCTGTGCGAGATAGAGAAGGACTGCTCGGTGAGACGCAGAAGCGCTGCTCGGAGGGATGAAGAATCGTTGCAGGGTGAAGGGGGAAGAGCTGCTCAGTGGGATGCAGAAGAATCGTTGAGGGATGAAGAAGGAAGGGCTGCTTTGAGGGATGAAGAAGAGCCGCCGTGTCGGACGAAGAAGAATGACCTCAGCGTACTGTGTTGACATTAAGAATATCTGTGATCATGGGCAGATGCTTGGTTAGCGAGTTATTCATTCTTGAGATCTCTGGTTTAGTATGGTTATTCCGCCTCCTAAGCAATCAAGATGCGGGGCTCCAAACGAGGCAAATCGCCTGGATGTCAAACGAGTCTTCATTGTATGTTGTCGAGTGGAAGTGGTGCCTGTTGTTGAGGGGGGCAAAGCTGGGAGCGACGTCTCGAGGAATGAACAGTGGCCTGGAGCTAAACCATGTCTGTTTGGTGTCGGCGAAAGAGAACCAGTGGCCTGAAGCAAAGCCATATTCTATAGACGCTGGCGGAACTCATACTATTAAACGAAACACGCTTGTCTTGAAGCCTTTGATCCTTGTCTCGGCCTTGGCTCAAGTCATGATCATAATCCTGCAGCTTACAGGTATGGCTTTACCTGTTCTTCCGACCACATCCAAAACTTCTCTGCCATTCCCGTTCCGCCCTCGGACTCCGGTAAGGCACCAGCCTGTAGGTCTGGGCGGATGGGCATAAATCGACCCCAAGGGACAACTAGACGCCGTTAGAAACCATGCCCTCGGTAGGGAATTGGGTCACTTACCCCAGATCCCAGATTTTTCGATTGTGATATCAGGGGAAAATGCAGCAAAGAGCTCGGTGTAAGCTCCATTAATAGGGGGGTAGCAAGTTACGACTCGAGGGTAGTACAACCACCAGGCTGAGGTACGGTCAAGCTCGCTGTGTAAGTTGCCGGGGTTGAGCGCCTTTGTATATTAGCAACTGGCTGGCTGAGGGCAATGAAGAGACTTACCACGCTCACAATCCCGTCCTCCTTATACCTCCTGGCAAACTCGGCATTATGGTAATAATTGCCAGCCTTGCTGACACCGTACTTGTGCAGGATCGTGCGCGGCTGGTTGTAATCGAGGTTATCGGGGTCAAAGCCGTTTGTGGGTGAAAATGCATCGGCGGCCGAGCTGGACACCCAGATGACGCGGACAGAGTCTTTCGGCGCTGTCTTGGCTGTCGTTTGAAGAAGAGGCGTGAGGTGCTTGGTAAAGAGAAAGTGGCCGACGCAATTCGTCCCCAGCTGAAGCTCATATCCCTGCTTCGTCTTTGAGCCCTCGGGGGGCGTCATAACGCCTGCATTGTTGAACAAGAGATCAAGCCTGCTCTCAGCTCCAAGGAACTGCTTTGCCGAGGCACCAATAGTGGTCAAGTCAGCAAGGTCAAGCTTGAGCAGCTTCAGCGCGCCGCTGGACGACGGATGTTGCTGCTTGATGGTCTCGATAGCGGCCCGACCTTTTTCCTCGCTGCGGCTGGCGACCCAGACAGTGGCGTTCTTGCTGTAGAGCACTTGTGCAACCTCACGGCCGACGCCCGTGTTGGCGCCCGTCACGAGGGCGACACGGCCAGTCAGATCAGGCACTGAAGACTCTGTGAAGTGTGGTTTTGGCGGGAAAGCTTGGCTGAGGGCGTTGATTGGATTCATTATAGGAAGGGGCGCCATTTTTAAAACGTTGGTCAATGGTTGATGGTATTCCTGAGACTGTCTTGATGGTTGAAGGCTCAACTCTCCTCTGTGGCACGGATATCACGGGACAACTCTCGGCCGCGCGGGGCAACGAGCCGAGGAGCCAGAGACTCGGCGCTCTTGAGACAGATAAGACATTCTTGCCCGTGTCGCTGACGTGCTGAAAGCGGTTGCATTGTTCAAAGAGAATACCGTCCTCAAGGAGGATTTCGCTTGCACGACAGCCTGGAGATAGATGACCTGGAGCCTTTTTTAAGTGCTTACGGTACGTATGGGCCCTCCTTGGCACATTGCCGTGTGACTTGATTCGCCTACGGACTCACCTACTCTGACTTTGGCATGGTTTTGTAAGGTAATGAAAAAGGCTGATTGTGCTAGGAATGACAAAGTTTCACGAATAAAAGAATCACGTGGTTAGGATGAAAGACTCGACTCTGACCAGACCGAAAACACAACATAGAACAAAGCTTCATCATCCATCGTGATCTGGATGAAGCTCCCTTCTGTCGATTGGCGCCCTCTTCCCGAAATACGCCTTTCCTTATCGGGCTAACACCCCCAAGTCTCCTCCAACGTCACTGGCCATCCTCGCTGCATCGTCCCCTGGTCCCCGCTCAGCCACACCTCGGGTGAGCCTCATCAGCCTCATCGGACTGGGGATCGGTGGCTTGCCATTTCAAGTCTATAGTGGACGTCAACTTGCCCCAGCCATAACATCGGACAAAAACGTCACCCTCAGCCTTTTCCAAGCCCGACTCTTCTGTCCCTCTCGTTAATTTCGTCTCGCGTATTTACCTCGACTGGCCGCTTTCCATCTTCACTGTCCCCTTCTCTCATGCCGCGGTTCGTCCGGTGCAATCGACCGACCGCGGACCCTTCGCGACCAACCATCGTCGTCCACCACCTCTGAACCGCGTTGACTGCGAAATCCTCCGATCGCATCTGATCCTCCCGAGAAGCAACCTGCGCAGCTGCCCTGGGATATGCTTTGATATCGGCGACCACGGCGCATTCTTCCTCCTCTGCCGCGATCGCGTTTGACTCTCCCTTGTCGTTCACAGCTTGCTGTTGCCCGTCAATCGATCCTCCTGTTTGTTTGCGCCATACCCCCGCCGTTCGAGGCAGCCCCCTCTCTCGTCGTGACAAGTTCATCCGAGCCACCTCCGCTCCTGGGTCAACTTCCTTTCCTTGTGCAACCCGAAGCAATTTACAGCAGCCGTCTCCCGCGAATCTCGTTGGCCAGTCATCATGAGTGTTCCTTGTAAGTTGCCCGGCGACCCCCTTGGCACAGACCCTCTCCCTCTGCATCAAATGCTAAATGCACAACTCGCCCAGTGACTCCCGACGAGCGTGAGCGCTACACGTCCATCATTGATGACATCCTTGAGTCGGCCGACCTCGAGACCATCTCGCGAAAGAAGATTCGACAGGGTTTACAGGCTGCTCTCGGCGGGCAGGATCTCAGCGACCAGAAGGTATGCAACCTTTCTATCAGTGTTGCGCTTGCTAGCTTCCGCCTCCTGCAACCACCTTTTCATTCCGTCTAGCTAACTCGGTACGATAGGACGCCATCAAGCGCCTTATTGAGGATCGTTTTGACGCCGTTTCTGGAGCCGACAACGGCATCGTGCCCCCCTCCTCCGTCGAACCGTACGCCACCAATGGCACATCCGAAGCTGGCGAGACCGAACAGTCGGCGACTCCCGAACCCTCGCGAAAGAAGGTCAAACGATCATCCTCGGCTGAAGACGCAGACGCTCGCCTGGCCGCCCAGCTGCAAGCCCAGGAGAACAGCCTAGCCAGAGGACGCAAGACCCGGGGAGGGGACAAGGCAAAGCCTACCAAGAAGAAGGCTGCGCCTCGCAAGAAGAGCGCCAGGAAGGTCAAGGCCGATGACGACAGCGACTTGGACACAGGGGACGCCGAGGTCGGCAAGAAGAGGAAGGCTGGCGGGGGTTTCCAGAAGCCGTTCAACCTGAGCACTACTCTGTCAGAGCTCGTGGGTGAAACCCAGGTATGTACCGTGTCGGGGTTGACCCAGGTAAAGATGTTCGGGTGGACTAACATGGATGTCATAGCTGTCCCGACCTCAAGTTGTCAAGAAGCTCTGGGAACACATCAAAGCAAACGATCTTCAAGATCCCAAGGACAAACGCCAAATTATATGCGACGAAAAGATGCAGGCAGTCTTCAAGCAAGCCAGGGTGGACATGTTCCGGATGAACAAGGATATTGGAAACCACCTTTACCCGGTTGGAGAAGAGTGAGCTACGACAGGATGGCAATGCATGCGCATGCATCAGCACGAGGAAAGTCAATGAGGATTTCAGATGACAGCGTTTTAGGCGCGCAGCGGCGTAACCGGCATTGATGGGTTGCAGGTTTTGTTTATTCCCCTTGGCGGCAATGACAGCATATGGACAGGGGAGCATACTGGGTGATTTTAGTTGGATGAGTCGGATGCTTGACTCTGGGTTTGCCCGTGGGTTCAGCAGAGGCCATTGAGCAAGTGCTCCGAGAATATTTATGGCCTGTTGGGAGATGGAAGTAAAGGATGGGAGCACTATAGTTGCTGGGGAGTGAAGGGCATTTCGACTTGGTGGGCCCTTTTGCGTCCACATGGCACTTCACAGCTGGTCAGGAGGAGTATGTTTTTGTACTAGGAATTCCTACACCACAGCTTGCGCTGATGGCTTGAAAAAACAGACTGGTTGCTCCATGAGCGCCAGATAAAACAAAGCTGAATTGTCCATGCATAGAGGTGTGACGAGACTGGTGAGGAGTGCAATCCGCTGACCATAAAGATAATCGAGTGGGATATCCAGAGCATGCAAAGAGTGGCTTGTTTGAACAAAGAGTCAGGCCTGAGGCGGAAATATCCATGTGAATCATCAAGACAAGGCACACCACGCTCCCTGTCGCATTGCAAACCTTCTTTTGACTCCTTTCTGTGTCTGTCTTTGTGATAGAGCTTCACCACCCGCATCATAATGACTCAGGGATAAAAGCCCAGGCCAATCTCGCCAACTCCGGCGTTTTTCTGGCCGGTGACTCTTTGAATGGCACGACACCCAAAGAAACCAATCAAGCACCTCAGTTTTGCATCGCCCCGGCTCTTCAGCCCCGGACGGGTAAGATTACTCAGCCGCGGATACGGGTAGAAGTGGCTGCACAAGCCACAACGCCCCCACGGCACCACACGAGATGGCAGGGCAGGGCACCCAGTCGGAGGTACGTACCTGCCTGGCGGTTCCTGCCCGCCCGCCGAGTCGGGAAGTGCCCCGCCATTGCGAACAGAAGAAGAAGGCCCAAGGCCACCCCCAAATAAAATCTGGTCGACATCATCGCCCAGGACATCACTTTCAGCCATTCTCCTCGACCACGATAACTTCACCACTCCCGACGACTCAAGCGAACCATCAAGACACTGCCCGTGACGTAGTCGACTCTTCTCTGCTCAAGCCCTCGACCCAAACCAAAACGCCTTCCCTGTCTGGATAGCAGCGCCTCGACGAGCGACATAAGCCAGAGTTCCACGCATCTATCCTCCCACTTCAACCACGGCGACAGATCAACCTACCACCAGGCACTGGGAACCGACCGTTATGGCTCCACAAGCCGGAGACTCTGGAGCAGCTGCCTCTGAGCCACAGAACCAAGGCAACGCCTCTCGCAATCGAGGACAAGGACGGGGCAAAGGCAACCAGGGTCGGCGAGGAGGCCAACGACGTGGACGAGGCGGAAACAACGCCAACGTCCCCTCAGTGCCCGCGAACCCAGCAGCCCAAGATGTCGCTGCCGCAGCATCCAGAGCTCATGCTATGAGCGCGGGCAAGACGGCGGAAGCTGCCGACGACGATGACGAAGGCGAAGTCTGTTTTATCTGCGCGAATCCAGTCGCTCACCACTCGATTGCGCCCTGCAACCACACAACATGTCACATCTGCGGTCTGCGTATGAGAGCCCTTTATAAGACGAAGGACTGCGCACACTGCCGTGTATGTTTCCCTCCCTGGCCTGCTGCCAAGCGCTGAATCACTGACAACCTTGTAGACTCCGGCTCCCTTTGTCATCTTCACCGACGATGCTGAGAAGCGCTTCGAGGACTATTCAGAAAATGACATCACCACAACCGACAGCAACATCGGAATCAAGTACACCAACGAGGATATCGTCGGCGACACAGTCCTCCTCCTACGATACAACTGCCCTGACCCGTCCTGCGACTTTGCTGGCCTAGGCTGGCCCGATCTGCACCGCCATGTCAAGTCCGCCCACCGCAAGCGCATGTGCGATCTCTGCACTCGTAACAAGAGGGTATTCACGCACGAGCATGAGCTGTTCGGGGACCGTGAGCTGGAGAAGCACATGCGCCACGGCGACGACAAGCCCGGCGCCGCGGACCAGACCGGTTTCAAGGGCCATCCTCTCTGCGGCTTCTGCGGAGAACGATTCTACGACGACGATAAGCTGTACGAGCACTGTAGGATGAAGCACGAACGATGCTTCATCTGCGACAGACGGGACTCGCGACATCCACACTATTACCTCGACTACAACTCGCTCGAGGAACACTTCAAGAAGGATCATTTCCTATGCAAAGACCGGGAATGCTTGGAAAAGAAGTTTGTCGTGTTTGAGTCAGAAATGGACTTGCAGGCTCACCAGCTGAGCGAGCATGGTGGCAAGACGGCAGGAAGGGATGCACGCGTAGTCAATATGTCGGGATTCGACCTTCGAACGCCCTATCAACAAGAGCGAGGAGGTCCAAGTGGCCGTGATGGAGAGGGACGTCGTGGTGGGCGAAGAGGTAATAGGGGCCGTGACCCTAATGCGGAAACAGTCCCTGTGAGCTCTGCCCAGCCTTTGCGACGCGACGAGATTGCCTTCCAGCGACAGATGGCCATCCATTCGGCCCAGTCTGTGTCGAACCGGACCTTTGGGGGATCGCTGTCTGCTCCTTCGCCCACACCAGCTGCTGCCTCATCACAGCCTCGTGGCGGCAGCTCATCGACTACCCCTCGAGGAAGCCAGACGAATCTCGCCAACCCGATCGAGTCAGCCACCATCGTCGACACGGCCAATCTCGCACCTGAAGAACGTGCCCGACTTGTTCGCCACGGCGCCGTGGTGGAGCGAGCATCCAACCTCCTTGGCAACGACAACCAGCGCATGGCCACATTCCGTAACCACATCTCGTCCTACCGCCAGGGCGGCCTCACGGCACCGCAGCTCATCGATGCCTTTTTCACACTCTTTGCCGACACATCGTCCAACGCTCTCGGAACGCTTGTCCGAGAAGTCGCAGATCTGTACGAGGACAAGGCCAAGGCCGACGCCCTGCGCAAGGCTTGGCAGGACTGGCGCGCCATCAATGAGGACTACCCAAGCTTGCCCGGCCTGAGCGGCATGCACGGCGCGACGTCGAGTTCCAGCGGTTGGGCCAACGCTGCCACCGCGAACCCGGCTTTGCCCAACGCAGCGCCTTCTCAGAAGCACTCGAACCGCGTGCTCAAGCTCAAGAACAGCACAAGACTGGGAGGTCCTGCGCCTGTTTCGGCGGGACCCTCATCGTGGGCCGGTCGTCCTGCGGCGACCCCTCCAACTTCTTCCTCGTCCGCGTTTCCATCTCTCCCTTCGGCTGCCGGCTCCTCCTCTTCATCCTCCCGCCCCAACTGGACAGCCTCTTCCGCTCCTTCGTCCTCTCAGTCAACGACCCTCAACCGTCCCCGTCCGGCACCCCGTCCAACAGGCGAGGACGCCTTCCCCGCTCTGCCTGCCGCACCAAAGCCCACAACCACGATCTTTGGCTACGGTAATGGCCGTGCCGTCCGGCGTGACTACGGACACCGCGAGACGGGCTTCCAATGGGGCAGTGGACCAAGCACGCCCGCCGCCGAGGAGTCTGCTGCCGGATCCGAAGAGACTGGAGGCAAGGGTAAGAAGGGTGGCAAGAAGGGCAAGAAGCAGGTTTTGGTGCAATGGGGTTAAGATGATGATGATGAAAATCGATGTGTGATGATGCTGTTGGAGTCGTGTTGGGGATACCAGGTCATGTAGCGATGAGGAGAATTAGCGATCAAGATATCCCAGAGTGCCAGCCAGGATGCATATGAATCTATCTGCAGTTTGTAATTGATGTCATTTGCATGAAGATATGGGTTAATCAAGATGTGACATAACCCGTGCCAAACTCGTTCGTGGTTGAAGACATAGTGCCATAGCTCATTAAACATATGAGAAGCAGTACTTTTTCACTAAGCTGCCTGGAAGCCGCCTACGCTAGGTTCAAACAACACGTCCAAACCAAGTACGATATCCAAATCCCAGCCAACCCATCTCCATCACGGTACCAGCAAATCATTTCCATCTTTACCCAATGTTCCAAAGCCCACAGCCCACTATTCAACACCCAGTTTTTCTTCATAGAGCTGCTGGCTCGTAGTATTCGCGGAAACGGTCCGAGTCATCCCACTGCACATTGTACACTACGTTCCAGCAGACAAGCAGCAGCATGGGGAATCGGGTCGTCCAGAACGACAGATACCCATCGGGAAGTGGTCCCACGCTACGTTTGAGAGTGTCGGGCATGTCTTCGTAGTGATTCCTCTTGTTTCGGAGAGCGCGGAGCAAGTCCAGGAGCCGTGAGCCCGTGTACTTGCGCTGCTTGCCAAGGGAGTCGACAAACTCTCGTGGCAGAAGCCGCAAAAAGTCATTCTTGGTCACACTGGATGCGTGACGTTCAAGCTCCATGAGGGCGGATGATGGTGGATCTCTCGGTTCCTTCTCGAAATGATCCGAAACATCGCACAGGAAAGCAAGCCTCTTCTTGGGGGACCAGAAGAAAGGGTGAGCCATGATGTCCTTGGCGGTTGGGCGCATCTTTGGGTCGGCTTGAAGCATTGACTCGATGAGATCTTTGGCCTCAAAAGCGAAGTCGCCCAGGGAGTCAAGGAGATTGAGATTGTAGTTGCCCTTGCGGATATTGACTTCCCGCATGTATCGGTCGCCACAGTCAAAGGGATGCGAACCGTTTGTCAAGACGTAGAAAAAGACCAAGCCAAGCGAGAAAATGTCAATGGCCCGCGTAGCCCGTCGGTTGTTAGGCATCATGCCGTCTCCCACTAGAACCGAGCCTGAACCACTCTGTGTACTCAGATCGTTCATGACGTTGCCTCGGGCATCATCATCGAGCAGGAGTTCAGGGGCTCGCCAGCCAGAGGTTCCAGCTGCCCGGCCAGTGGTCGCACCGAAAGATGACTGGCCTCCTTCAAGCTTCTTGCAAAGTCCAAAGTCAGACACCAGCATCCTTGGCTTGCCATCCTTCGCCATGTTGACCAGGATGTTCTGTGGCTTGAGGTCTCGGTGGACGATTCGAAGTTCATGCAGATGGCTGATACCATTGGTGATCTGATAGAGGATGTTGGGAAGGTCGCGTCCTCCAGCGATGGCAAGGTCTCGGAAGTAGTTGGGCTTCTCCACGACGTCGGCCAGCGAGGCAGCACAGCGTTCCAGTGCGATGTAGAGGAATCCGTCCCGTGACTGTTGAGCGTAGTATCGGATGACTAGCTTTGTTAGCAGTCGCTCTGAAAGACGACGTATGCAACCTACCATTTGGATGGTCGTCGCTCTCCCTAAGCAGTTTAGTCTCTTGAGAGGCAATGTCAAAGAACTGGATCAACATGCGCTTGACAGCCACCTCTCGGCCGTCATACTTGCCAGCAAAGACCAAGGTTCCATTACTACCCGTGCCCAGCTGCTCATCCATGTCGACCTCGATGCTACCCAGACGAATGATGGAGCCTGTGACGGACTGCATGTCGTTGGCGACAGTCATGACATCAGGCTCAAGACTGGGGCGATCACCAAGCCTCTTGGCATTCTTGACGGCATCCTCCACAGTCCCTGGACCGGGGTCGTCGTCACGAGACTGTGATGCCTCAGCAGCACGACCACCCTTGCGGTGCTTGACCCCTCCACGTCGTCCCCTATGGGCCTTCTTCTTTTTCTCGGGGGCTGGTCGATTCTGATTGCCATCGGGTTGTTCGTTCTGAATTTTGTTGACGGCCGAGGCCTGAGCTTCGTCTCGGGGGCCATCCAACTTGGCGGATCCCTTGGTGGGAGACTCAACTTTGGGTTCAGCCTTGTGCTTGTGAGGCCTGGGCGTCGCCTCCCCGTCTGTTGAGTCCACGTCGGCGACAGGTGTCGATGGGAGATCTTTGTCCAGATCCGGAACCTTTCGATGCTCCGAGTTTGGTGTGGGGGTGACATTCGCCTTTTCTTTCACCTGCGTCTTGCCCTCGTCCTCTGGCTTCTTGAGCTGTTCGAGCACCTTCTCTCTAACAACAAGCCCCCTCCGATTGACAACACCCTCAGATTCGCTCTCACTGCCTTGAGTTTCGTCACCATCATCCGAAATTGCGTCTTTTCCGAACTGTAGATTGTGTAAACCTTTGAGCCTAATCTGGCGATAGGCCCGGCGAAGGCTACTTTGCTTGTAGAACAGAGTAAACAAGAAGATAGGTATCAAGATGGGGTTGCTGACAAACTCGATAACGCTGTCGACGGCCTTTTGGGGAATAGACTTAACCTTCTTGAAAAAGGTAGGCTCGTCTGGTGTTACATCTGCTTGGGGAACTCGGGGATCGTTGTCAGTCTCCTCGTATGTGTCAGGCTCCTCGTATGCCGCGGGTGATCCAGCAGGGAGGCTACGAAGGTGTTGCTTGCTGCCTTTGTTGCTGTTGAGGAAGTGCGTGCCCACCAAAGCCTTGGATAGTCGAGTTTGATTGATTGTGTCCCAAGCAGGGGCAATGTCCAACCAGTCAGGGCTAGAAATTTGAGCAATGGGGGCATTGACAATGAGAGGGTACGATCGGCCAGACATTGCGTACCAGCTTCCCGAGCGAGTCTGGTTTAGGAAGATGCTGTTGCTCCGAATTCGGGCATTGATTTCATCCTGCGCGGGCATGGGCGGCTGGGGAAGAACAATCAAGTCCGGATTGCTCTCGATGTTGGCATCCCAGGGCCGACAGACATCGAACACGCGAGCAACAGGTGCAGCAAAGGTTTCGCTGAACACAGGCTCGGGCTTTCCGGATCGCGCATAATTGAAGGCGTAGACCTTGCCGTCGTGCTGGCTGGTGATGTACTTGCTGTCAAGAGAGGACTGATGCTGCTGGTAAAGGTCGTTGTCATAGTTGTTTGGGCTCCATTCAGAATATTTGAGAGTGGCAATGGGACGGCCATCTCGTCGCTGGATGCCGACAGTGTATTCGGTCCTGCCCAGTGTGATGGTGCCGGTGGAGCTGCACTCTTCGTCGTCGACGCCGTACAGAGTATTGGGCCGCAGGCAGCTCTCAGCCTCGTTGACATGAGAGCCTGTGGAACCAAACCACTTCAGTACCCTTCCACTGGCTGCATCGAGGGTGATCATGGTAGTTTTCTTGTCGCCAGTGTAGACCACGGGAGGGTTCTCGTCGGCGTACGGGGCTAGCTCTTCGACGAGCTTCTTCATGGTGAAACCTGTCCGGACAAGGCCTGCATTGGAGTCGGGAATCCACATGTAAATCCCACCATCACGGTTTGGCTCGACGGCCCAGACATAATGGTCAACGGGGTGGAAGCTTTCGTCGAGGATGGATTGATCGGCGCGGTGATGCGTTGTCTCGACCATGGGCTGGTCAACTTCGAGGTGCCAGCGTTCCTTTCCGGTTCGTCTGTCGCTGGCATACAAATCTCCATCGACGGTCGCCAGAAGAACAAAGTCCTCCGCTTCCCAGTCCTTCAGACTCCGCGCAGACTGCGGCGACGCCAACCCAGAAGCAGGAACGCTTCGGGGCCGAAGATGTCGTGAAGGGCTTGGTGCTCTTACGGCCTCAGCCGGAGCCAAAGTTGCGAGGGCGCTCGCATCGTCAGGGATAATAATGTTTTGGTATTCATTCTTTCGGTTCTTGCGCTTCGAGGGGTTCTGCTGAGGCGAGCGATCCTTTAGGGTCGATGCTCGCTTGATGTTTTCGGCCGTCTCGTACGCGGCCTCGGCGGCGTCGATGGGCGTGGCAGCCCACTGATGAACTGCTGCATCGTCGGCTAGTTGTTGGCTGCTGCCACCAGGGCGCTGCAGCGGTTGTAGGGCTGGATCGGCGGCTGGCCGGTGCTGCTGCTGGGCATCGACAAGCTGGATCCAGGGAAGAAGGATGATGGCAAAGGCGATAAGGAGTTTCTGTTGCTGGGAGGGCCGACGTCCCTCGCCGGGAGGTCGTCGCAGCATTTTCATCGGGGTAGGCGGTGTTGGAGTTCACATGGAACCCACGGTCGCGTTTGGCGGATTTAGGGCGGTGGCCGTCGTGAAGCGGCAATGGCCATGCCAGGTGCGACGCAACAAGATGACGGGACGGGATCTCGAGATTGCTCAGTTGCAATACGGATGCAGGATGAAGTCACACCACGCTGTTGGAGCCAAGAGGGAAAACCGTTGCGGAGTCGGGATCGGAATCGGCGGTAAAAGAGGGGCGGTGAACCGAAGTCGACTCGGAGGCTCGCTCGTCTCGAAGGTCAAGATAAATATCGATGTCGGTGTCGATGGAAAAGGAGAATCGTGGTTGAAGGAGAAGAAATGAAATGGCGTAGTTGAAGGGATCGGTGATGGTGGAGGAACTGGATGGGTGGGAGGTTGGGCAGGGAGGTTCGTAACGCTCCTTCCTTGCCCTGCGGTGATTGATTTGCTGACACCACTTGCTCGGGGGGTCAGGCACGTTGAGTGAGCGTGGAGCGGGCAGGGGCGACTCATGGATAGCAGAAGGGGAGCACTGTGGCTTGGGCGAGGTATGTGAACTGTGCGAATGTCAATGCATTACTGTGGGCGTCTGGAATCCATCGAGGGGTCGCGTTGAGATATGTGCAGTTAAAGGGAGCCCTAATCGTGCTCATTGTTGGATAACTTGAACAAGCCTCCTCTCCTGTGCGAAATATGCGGTTGGGTGCTTGAGACATGGACGCGTAGGGGCATTTCCCTTGCATTTTGAATGACGGGACGACTGAGACGAGAATACGGTGTTTCAGCACGCAATCGAGACCCAGCAGCGAATGCATTTTCCTTCGCATAATCATGGTAAGCCCTATCTCTAGAGGGATGGGAAATGCTAGAAAACTAGGCCTATGTGATTATTGTGGTTACTATTCTTTTATTTGAGAGCTCTTGAGCTGTATAATCGCTTGATAATGCTGACTTGGATGACCCGCACTGTATCTGTGCTGCAGTGGGTGTGTGGTCTCCCCTCAGGATCTGCTCACCCACAATACGTACATCCCACAGCTGGGGTGACAAAATCGAGTGGCCCAAATGGGCTTGGCATAATCCACCTTTGTGGCCCATTGAGCTGCGTATTGAATCTAAGCTATCGCCTTTTTTTGAGATGGAGATGCAATATGTAAGATGGTGAGTCTATTGTATAAATTGTAGACAATGGCGAGGGAAAGTTTTGCGTTGCCCTCGTACTCTCTTTCAAACTTCAGGCTCTGTCTCAGGTTCAGGATGCCCTCTTTCTCGATTCGAGACTGCGTTTTTGTTTTTGTGAGCTCGCTTACGGCCGCACGTACCCTAGATCTCGTTGGTCCGTGCGCTCAAGTCCCTGGGACGGACGGAAGGGGTGCGGCCGAGCCCGGCGCTAAACCTCCGTTCATGTACTGTAGGGTAATGGATGAGATCACAACTTCAGTCACGTCGAGCACAAGGAACCAGCTCTTTATCGCGTAAAGAGTCTTATTCCATGTCTTGCGTCGAATATCTAAGGCGGGCGTCTAAGTCAGCCCATTTGTGCACAATGTAGTGTTTTAATTTACGAGATATGGAATTCCTCGTGTGAAGGTAGGGCACGAGTCTCCTGAGGGCGTGATCTGTGTCAACCCTGCGCCCAAGCCACGTACGATGCAATGTCCGAGGACGCGTAGAGTACCCAGGATCTAAGCGTGACCAATACGGTGACGCCAACCGATGACCTCAGTCCAAGGGGACAGGAATGTCGACTGGTATGGCTCTACGACCGCCCCAGCGATGCTTGATCTTTTTGATAGCACCGTCGAATGCCCGCTCCAGCTGGCCATTGTTCTTAATTATTTTATCTCGACACCTGGGGGCATAGTCTGCCAGTCGCCGGATGAACCCGGTCAAGGCCGGTTTAAGTCGTGTGAAGCAGTCTTCAAAGTAGCCATCGAACCCTCCACTCTCTATGCTCCTTGGCTCATTGATCAGGGTAACGACGAGGAGGAATTGGCGGTGCTTAAACTGCCATATAACGCAAGTCCACGAGCTATACTCGTAGGATGTGATACCTCCCTTCACGTACCCGGTGAAACGCTGAGCAAATCTCCTTTTGGCCTTTATCGTCGAATGATGTCTTGGGTTTGGCTTCAAACTCATCATTTATCTTCTCAACCCCCTCGATCGTAGCCCGACAGCTAAGGTATGTGTCCTGGGTAGGGTATTAGTTTGGGCGTTGGCATCAACTCCATGAGGCACATGCCCCAGGAATAAAGTGCTTTCTGTTGAAATCGGTACCAATTTCTTTGGCGTGCGAGTGCGTATCAGCGGAAAGCTTGTCGACGTCCTTCATAGAGTTCAAAACGTCCTCGGGAGTAGCCGCATCATTCGACGCAGCAAGGACTTGAGTTGTCGCGATGGCTGAGGCCAATGCAGCCAACACAGAACGCATGATCATTATTGGAAGGCACCTGAAGCTGAGAGACGGATATGGACCAATCTTGACAAGCGCTTCCATCATTGACATGTGCCAGTGACCGCCTTTTATGCCCCGAAGTTCATTGTGCCGTCCTGAAATGCATCGGTCCGATGATGGAGAATGTGTCTTGCGGTCTCACTACAGGAATGGCCGAGACGGTGAGCGGATTGGACGGGTTGGTCTGATCAGAGTGTTTCTAAGGAAGCACTTTAAACGGAGTGACGTTTAGCACTGCTAGACAGACACCGCAGAGACATTCAAGCAGGATATAGCATTAATGTCGTGGATACTGCCGAAACTGTGTGTAGAAGAGAGTCAACTGAAGGGTACGTGACAGAAGCAAAATATGGTCCCGTCATGATGTACGACAAGTATATAATATGTACAGTATATATGGCATGGTATATCTACACCTGAAGAATGTAATCATACAGTAAAAACTCTACTTGCGGCAGAGACGGCCAGCCTGGAGAGTCAACCAGCTGCTCAGCGTCTCGAGGAGATCACCGTACAGCAGACCATCCAGCAGACCAGGGACCTTGACAATCCCCCAGTCTTCGCTACCAACAGCAGTGGGAGCGTAAAAGATACCCCAAGGGTCCAGCTTCTTCTTGAGAGCGTACAGCCTCTTGTAGTTTTCGCTACCGTAGAAAGCCTGGCCAAAGTTAGGCTCCATCACGTCGCCCTCGTTACCGTAGCCGCCGGATCCAGGAGTCACCTCGCGGAGGCGCTCCATCCAGTCGTTGGTGATCTTCTTGTTGGTGGCGAGGATGTCGGCCGGGCTACTATCAGGTGACCATCCAGCACCAACAATGGCGAACATGGACGCATCTCGCCATGCAGGGTTGAGAGCGCTCGAGGCGACGTTCTTGGGAGCTGCGCCGTTGATGTTGTACTGGATGAGCACAGAACCATCCTCGACAATGGACTGGACCGTGTCCATGGTCTTGTTGAGAAGCTCGACATCCTCAAAGTTCTTGCGGGGGATAGGACGAGAGGCAGTTCGGACGGTGGAGGCACCAACAGACTCAGTAGGGAAGTGGCTCTTCTAAGTGTCGTAAAAGTTGTTGTGGGTGAACTACTCAGGCTCAATCTCGAAGCCAATCTCCTTCCACTCCTTGAAAAGGGGGCTCACCATGGCCTTGACCTCGGCAGCTGCATGCCGGGAACGAGCCAGGGCTTCATGCTCCACAGGTACTTTCCGGGGCCAGCAGAGAAGAGGGTCGAGTAGCCGTAGGTGTGGTTGTCGTTGTACTCGGGGAACTTGGCCCAGTAGATGCGCATGGCCTCCCAGAAGAGATCTTTGCTGATGCCAGCCTCCTCGCTGGAGAGGCTCCAAGTGACACCAGAGAAGGTCATCTTGGGCCAGATGCGGACAGTCAGAGAAGTGACGACGCCAAAGGTGGCTAGAAATGTTAGCTCTCATTGACGTCTTGTTTATGGAAGAGGTCTACTTACCACCACCAACGCCACGGACGGCCCAGAAGATCTCGGCGTTCTGCTTCTCGTTCGCGGTGATGAGGTGGCCGTCACGGTGACAATATCAACGCCGAGGACCTGGTCAGATCCCAGACCGGCGATAGGGGACATGGGAGAGTGACCACCCATGGCAATGAAACCGCCAGCAACACCGACGGTCTGCCGTGTCTCATCAGCTACACGTTCAACAAAGAAAGGAGCGGTGTGCTCACCCTGCACTCGGCGAGTGCAGGGTTACCCATACTTGTTGGCCGCCTCGTACAGTTCAAACACCTGGACACCGGCGCCGACCTTGAGGGCAGGGCCAGAATATGAGCCGGCGGACTTATAGTCCTTGAGAAGCTCAATATTCTTGAGGTGGTGAGTCCAGATGTTAAGGGATCCAGCGCCGGTTGACTTGCCGAGGAAGTCGTGGCCAGTGTTGCGGATGACCAGGCGGAGGTTCAGGCTGCGGGCAAAGTTGACGGCGAGCTGGATCTGGGAGACGCTGGTGGCCTTGACAGAGCAAACAAGGAGACCGCCGAGCTGGCACTTGGCTCCCTCCTTTCCAGCGTCCTGGGGGAGACAGGCGTTGCCCTCGTAGAGGGGGTACATGTTGGCGGTAGGGTCCTCATCGCTGGGTATCACCGTAAGACACTCCTCAATAAAGAATAACAGTTAAACTTACTGAGTGTCCGAGTTGGTCCAGTTGTCCACGATGCGCGAGCACTCGTTAGCATCGTAATGCTCGCCAGGGAAACAGACAGCACCAAAGGGAACCGTCTTGATGAGAGCCCCGCCAGTCAGCAGTTCAAAGACCTTCCACACGAGCTTGCCAGGCCACAGGAGGTCACTGGGCATGGACTTGCACTTGGCCAGATCCGAGAGAGCCCGCTTGTCGAGAGCCTCACTCTCGTCAGCAAACTAGAACAGCTCAATATGGTCCAGTTCCAGCTCAGTGAGGTTGGCTAGCACTGCGTCGGTCAACTGCAGTTCACCACCAACTGCCTCGGTAGCGGGAGCAACTGTTACGCCATTTGCGGCTGTGACAGATAATCCGTTAGCAAACAAACAAGAGTAGTGACGCAAACAAAGGGGTGTGGGGGTAGTCGTGACTTACAAACAACCTCGCCATCAACCTTGAGCGTCTGAGCACTTACAAGGCTGCCGAAGGATGCGGCCAGAGCTAAGGCACGAGTGAAAGCAGCCATGGTAAGAGGGTTGTCGATCAACGAGTGCGACGGAGTGAAGGAGAGAACAGACTTTCGACTGCAGACAGCCGCAGTTTTATGTGGTAGTATCCTACGCCTCGAGGGCCCGAGTATCCGGATATCCCTCCCGTGTTGCAACGACCAAACGAGGTCGGTTGGAAAGCCGCAGGGAGAATCGAACCATCAAGAAACGGTGGACTACTACCTTGCTTCCCTCTGGCGGGACTTTGACCTGTTGGTCCTCCGTTCATGACATTGTAAGTTGACGGGATCCATGCTTTGTCAGTCAATCTTGGTCCATGAGTGTCTGTAGCCGAGTGGTGTCCACCCTGCTAGATAACCGGAGGAGATGGCTCTAAACTAGGCAGTGATCGACGAATTTACTTGACGGGTCCCATCTGTGCCTGTTTAGCCATGTGGTCTGCGGAATATTAGAAAGAAGCTACTGTCAACCAGCAAGGTATCACGGCCAGTCCTTGCCCTCGGATCATCAGGGACCTGGGAACCAACATGAAAACCGGGGACAGAGCGGAAATGCCCCCTCCATCCAGCGAGGTAAGCCCTAGCAAAAGGGTTCGTTGGCCTTGGCTTGCCAAGATGTGTCTAGGAAGAGCCTTCCATCCTTGCTCGCAAGTGATCGGAGTGAAATCGATTAATTACCGACCCCATGCTCATGCATATAGCCTCCGAGAAGGGGGACGGTGTCGTTTCAAGTCTAGTTGCGTCCTTGGCTGTAAGCGGAATATCTTCCGTTGACTGAACAGCTGACGGTAGGCCTGGTAAACGGGCAGTGTAGAGAGAGTGTCGATCAATGTTGCGTGGAGTAGTCGTCTGGTTGGTGTATGCGTCTAGGAAGTCGAGATATTGCCATGATACCACTACCCCGGAATGTCGTCGGAGTGGAGTTTAGGCTTCCAGTCGATCCCGAGCTCTAGTTCTCCCGCTTAACGATCTAATTACCCCGAGCGTGCTCCCCTTGTAAGCGGGAAACGGGACGAACCAAGGATAAATCGTTCTGAGGAGGGAACTTGGGGCTTATTCAACATTACACACAAGAAAGCCTGGTGAAGGGTTTGTCTGGATATGACTCCGCAGCTGTGTTTAGCCAACAGTCACTAGCATAGCAAAGACCACTCTGTGGTCAAAGACCTGGCGGAAGAGGTTGACCGGCAGTAGTAGCGTAACTCCATCAGGGACCCTGGAGCCCGTCACTTTTTAGTGCAACATCATGTTGGCTGAATCAAGACTCCGTCTGGATGGGAAATCTGCTCAGCAACCGAAAAAAACCGACATGAGTTGCTCAGAGAATCTTCCAAGAGGGGACAGCAATGCGGGCCGCTGCGAGATGAGATGCTGGATATGTCCTAGAAGATTCTCAACATGACAAGGAGGCGTCAAGCCGGACATGGGGATAGCAAACTGCTCGCGGCACTCAAGGATATTCTTGGTGCGGCATATATGCGATTCCGCATACCCCAGCCTCGCTTCATAGATACCCGATGGCACTTGGGCGGAGTAAACTCCGATATCGCCTGATCTTATACCACCCCAGTCCATCCAACGAGGATCGTATTTCTCTAGGGGCTCCGCCGTTGACACACATACTTGATGGTCAGCCGCAGACCAGGCATCGGGTGCTCGGGCTCTGTTGGTTGTTAGTGCCAGTTCCTGTTGGTAATAACTCACATGGCGCTCTCTCTCCGAGTGTTTGACAGCGGCCTTCTGGAAGGATGGCTGATGGTGGTGCCACCCTGACTACCACTCCAACAGACGCACGATTTAGACAGAGGACTTGGTGCTGAGAGCATGCAAGACACATGAAACTGACTTGAAAATCTTTCCTTAACATAGAATGGACATGACGAGTTGAAAAATTCGAGAGAAGAGTCCAGCGGAAGAAAGCCACCGCAGTTCCGTCGTCCCGGCTCTCATTGCAGGGCAACCAGGAGCAGGGAACCAAAAGGGAGGACCCAGATGGTATCAGGCATGTAGTGAAACATGGATACAGTCGATCCCTTTCTAAACAGCGTAACCGACCGCAGGATCACAGCTGTACGCCATGGCCTCTGCGTCCAATTCGCGTGGGCATGAAGGATGTAGACTCTGCAGGGGAAGGATCAGGACGTCTTCCGCGCCCAGCTGGAAGAGGGAAGCGAGCAGCGAGATGGGGAGGGGGGGCAACATTGCAGAATCTAATCTAGACGTACCGCAAATCAGGAACCTTGCTTCCCAAGTTTCCCTTCGCCTCTGGCGGCTCGTTTGAGTAGGTGATTCAGACTCTCGACGCACATGCGTAGCTGGGATCACGGCCCAGGGGCCCCGAGGGGAAAGGTTGCTTGCCCTACTGGAAGACTGCGTGCGAAAACATAGTAGAGTTCGTTACAAAAGAAGGTGGCCTGCAGCAGCATCATCCCGTCCCCTTTGATCCTCCTGTTGGTGCTTGATGGTGTTTGTTGAGACTGGGGACGGAATCCTACTTTTGCCCACGACCCTCCCCCGCGTCTCGTCCTTTCTTTTTGTATTTACATTCAATATCTTCGAGGCAGATCCTGTGTAAGCAGAGGCGTCCCTTTCTTGATGGCGATCCTCTTTGCTCGAAGACCCCCCCACGGGGATGTTACTCAACTCCCCACGACGCCTCGCCAGAGCGCGGTCGTGGTTTTCACATTCTTGTTCCCAGCAATCTCCCTGGTGATATTTTCCCTGAGAGAGTATGGAAGACTCAAGACTCGTCAGTGGGGCATTGGTAAGTCAGAGATCTCTCCTGGGATGCGTTGAAGGCATCGTGGGAATCCTCAGGGGGAGAAGCAAATGAGAGACTGATCGGCGGCACAGATGACTACCTCTGTGAATTTGCAACAGTAAGCTCCTGAAAAGATCTTCGCAGGCATGGGTGAAGATCTCTAACATCACTATCAGCTATTGGCGTTGGTCATGATGGGCCCGACTTACATGTGTATGTCAAGCATTGCCGAATGTAACTGTACGACCTCGACTGACGATCACCAGATATCAAGCTCTCCTTTGTCGGCTTCCACAACTACGAGGTTCCGCAGCCTTACGATGCCGCGCCGGGTTTATGATGGTTCTACGTGGCCCAGACGATCTACAATCCCATCCTAGCCTTTGTCAAGGCGTCTGTCCTGGTCTTTCTCCTGAGATTGGGCGGTCAGAAAGAGGCCGTGAGATGGAGCATCCATGGGTTGAACATCTTTAACGTCCTGCATGCCGTTTCGGTCTTCTTTGTGGCACTTGTGCAGTGTCTGCCGATCGAGGCAAACTGGGATTTTGCGGTCAAAGCCAACGCTGTTTGCGTCGCAAGGGAATTCCACGTAATCGCGAGTATTCTGACAATTTTGACCGACTTTCTTGTCCTGGGTATCCCTTTCTGGATCTTCCTGGGGCTGAAGATGCCCCTGGGGACAAAGGTGGCGCTTATCGGCGTCTTCATGGTTGGTCTCGTGTAAGTTGCACTCAACTTGGTCCAGGAGTTCTGAAACTCTGACTCTGACGGCTTCTAGCGTTGCAATCGTGGCCCTCATTCGACTTGTCGAGATATGCAAGATCTACTACGCTTCGAAACCGACCGACGACTTCTTCTACTCCATCACAATCGTATACTCGACAATTGAAGTCAACCTCGCAATCATCTCCGCGTCCGTCCCCGCCCTACGATATCTAGTCCGAAACTGGTTTCCCCAGCTCTTTGGAAGCTCGGCCAAGGGTAAATATGACACGAGCGGACAAATGTACTACGGCCAAGCCTCGCGCACCGGAGCTCGCACAACGGATCATATCGGACTCAAGGACATACGAGGTTCGCGCCATCATACCGAGATCCGAAGTGAGTCCCCGACTGGATCTGAGGAGGAGATCATGACGTATAACGGAATCATTCGGACCATGGACGTCCATCAGTCTTATTCACAGGCTGGTCCTACAACCACCCATTCGCGAGACTCGGGCAGTTTCAACATGAAGCAGCCAGTGACGACACAGTCGAGCAGTTTATAAACCGTGTAATACCTACGAAATGCTAGAAATATATGGGAATCAAGGTTCAGCGGGTCTATATTCCAAAACTTTTATCCCTTTGAACTGTTTTCGTTGATGCTGAGAAGAGTATTATCCACACCCGAGTGAGGGAACTCTTTCATGTCGCCTTTGTTCTCGGGAACAACAGTTGCTGCAAAGCTTGTGAGCCTGGTTGGAAGAATATTCTTGGCAACAGGCCTAAAAATTGGACCCCAGGGATCATTGGAAGCGAACTTGGGATCCTAGGTCTGTAGATCCGGGGCGACGTCGAAGCGGTCTGGTACTGGTACTGGTCTTCGGCGGCACGAGTTGCGACATCCGTGGCCTGGCGCCGCTTTTACATGCCTGGGCCACGTCTCTCATGGCCTGGAGCTCTTGGACACGGGAAGTACATTTACCCGCAAAGACAACAGAGAGGTCATAGTCCCAGTGCTGGCCGACTCTCCTGATGCTGCGACGGGACTTGGCCAGCAGGGGGCAGAGTTGCTGCGACTTAACACTCTTCTCGACAAACTTGATGATGCCTAGGTTTGGGCTGAGCATTTCTCCGCCATGCTGGCTCAACTGGCTCCCGTGGGACCGTCCCCTCTCAAGAAAACTCTTCTTTGTCGTCATGGAGATGTTCCCAGGCCACCCGCCCCTACTCACCCAGGCCGTTGCCCTGGCACTAAAGGGTGACGGTCTTCTTAAAATCCTTTGACAACACATGATTCACTAACCAACTGGCTGATGTTGGGCTTTCGGACCTGCTGAATAAGCTCCCCAGCACGCTCGAGTGCTTCAACCCTGGTGATAGACCAGGTGAAGGTCTCCTCAATGGGTGAATTTTCAACTTCAACTGACTCTGTCATCTGGTGATCATGCTGTCCTTTCTCGTTGGGCAGGGGAGGAGTCTGTGAATGTTGGACTTGGGTGAGCTGGGAGATGAAACTCGGGAGATGTCGATATTGGTGGATGCGTGGTTCATTGGTTGTAACAACGCTGACTTCGTTATCGCCACCTTCCTTGCGGATTTCAGGAGAAATCATCTCGTCGTCCAGCTCTACACAAAATTGTTTCCTTTAAGCCATCCTGTTTGGAAGAATAGTGGCATATCTGCACAAGCTGACTGTTTACAGACGTGTCATGGGACACCACCCTTTCGTCTCAGGCTCGAGAATCACCTCCAAGGCTGAGCTGGTTCTGTCGCTGAATGCAACTCTGCTTCTTTTGCTGGGATTACTTAGTCTATTCTTTGGGTGTGAAATAAAGTAATAATATTTCGACACCTTAACCTAGCAATGACTGAGTTCCGGAACAGGACACCGTCCTTATACAAACGCCCAGCCATGGGAGCGCCGAGGCACAAGATAAACATATCATCGCCGCCTCAAGTCTATACTTCATACCATGTCGCCAGGTGCTTGTCCATAGTGCAGACGACCATCGCCACTCTCCCTTAAAGCGGACCAACATGTATTGACTCCGTGGAATGCTTTTCGATCGTCCAAAACCGGACCTATCCTCGTGAACGTGACAAAGAATTTCATTACGTGACCCCTCGCCCTGACCAGTTTTCTACCGAGATACAAGCAAATCACTCCCTTGCAAAATCCTGCAAAGAAAGAGAAGCTCCCTAACCGAGCACCTCCTCGCTCTCCTCGAGCACCTCCTCCACAATCTCCTCGATCACCCGATCCGCCTCCGATGTCGTACCCTCCAGGCTCTTTGTGTAAGCCTCTAGCAGAGGAGCATGGGGATCCTTTGGTAGGCCGAGCACCTCACGCTCTTCCAATGTGTCGGCCTCAACCTCCTCGCGCCAGTTGTACCATTCCTGGAGCATGGTGCGGCGGGCCTCCACAACGGCCAAGTCGGCGGACGCGCCGCGGTCAGCGTCTTCTTGCTCAAAGACGCGGCTGTACTCTCGGAGGTTCTTGCGGACAGCCTTCTGCTCCTCCTTGGTAAGCATGGTCGCCGGCCGGGGGCGCCAAGAGAACTGCTTGAACTTCTCAAGGGGCTCTTCTCGCAAAGCCTCGCCCTTGAAGTCGTAGATGTGATAGCCGTTTTCCATCTGAAATACGTTAGCATACTGCTCATCATGAAAATATGAAGCTGTCTTACCGAGTGCTTCCAGGCAGAAGCCCAAGTGGCGACGAATCGGCCTGAAGGGTCCCACTCGACGTCTGTCACACCGTAGTGGTCGGCGGTGTTCATGTGCTGGAGGTTGGCGGTGAGGTCCTTCTCGGCCTCGGGCTTCTCGCCCTCAAAGTCGAGATCGAAAAAGTCAAGGTCGGAGCTCTGCTGGTTCGCAATGGTGGCAATAACAACAAAGCGACCTCGAGGTGACCAGTAGATAGCGTTGCTGTTCTTTTTGTCGAGAGTTCGGAGGTGCTTGAAGTTGCCCACGTGCTGACCCTTGGCCTTCTCGGGGCAGAAGAAAGAAACTGCAGTCTTAGGAGGGACGGCAGTGACACCCACGGGCTCGGTTGTGGTGATGATGGAGAAGCGGTCGCCCTTGGGCTCCCAGGCAAAGTTAATGACGGTGTCCTTGATGGTGTCGACAACTTCAACGGGGACACCCTTTTCCTTGACGCGGAAGATCTCAAGAGTGGTGGCCTGAGACTTCTTTGACTTGGAGTGTCGGTCGACCTTGACACAGAGGTAGGCGGCCTCAGATTGCCAGTGGAGCTTGGCGTCGCTGACACTGAAGAGGTTGAGGGATCGGACGACCTGTTTTGAGGGAATGCTCATCAATCCGACCTTGGCGGGGTTGCTGCCAATCTCGGGTGTCCAGTAGCAGAACAGCTGCTCGTAGGTCTTGACGCCATCACGCTTGGGAGTTGCGGGGGCCCAGTCAAAGTCCATAACGCCCTCAATCTTGATCGAGGTCTTGTCGAGGAGGTTCATGCGGGGGAGCTCGTAGACGGAGATGGACTGACCCTGGGTCAACCGGGCGACGTACTTGTCATCGGCGGACCACTTGAAAGCAGGCCACTGCATCTTGGGTGGTGGCTTGCCCTCCTCGCCCTTGGGGGCATCGAGGTTGGCAAAGGATCGGAGAGGAGTAGCAGTCGCAATATCCCAGATGACATAGTTCTTGCCGTGGTCGTCAACCGAAAGTGCGGGGTGGCCCTCGTCGGGGATCGAGATAGGGCGGTTAGACCAGGTCACGATATACTTCTCACCAGGCGAGAAGGCGACGAGGTTGACGAAAGGGTGGGCAAATCGGGCTTGTCGGGACCAGGACTGTCCGCCCCAGAGCTGAACACCCTGGGCGTGGACAGAGGTCAGGTAGGTACCAAGAGGAGACCACTGAACAAAGGTCTCAGTCCAGTGTTGTCGCTCGACGATGTTCTCGGGCTGGTCCTTCTCGTTGTTCCAGTAGACGCCGACGCTTTCGCCTCTGTACATAACAAACTGATCACGGCCTCGGCCGGAAGGATCCTTGAGGAACCATCGGAGATGCTCCTTCTCGGTGAACTCGTCAATGTGGGGTGGTTGGTAGGTCTCGTCAACTCGGCCTTCTCGTCCATATCGCTCTATGTCGGTGAACTTGTTGACGCGCAGGGTGTGCTTCTTGTCGAGGGGGACCAGGTCGAGCTGGCGAGTGGCGGCGGCAGCCTCAGCAGGCGAAGAGTACTCAACAAAAGCAAACCTTGACAGAGGGTCAGCATCAAGTCGACGACCAGCGTCCAGCCAGAACCAAAACCACCTACCGAAGAGACTTTCCGTTGTCGCCCATGGGCATGTGAACCAGATCCTCCCGTGTCTTGCCAACTGTGTTGAGCTTCTTCAACAAGAACTTGACGAGCTTGGGCTTCTGCTCCTCCGTGACCTCGGGAAGGCCGTCGATGACGACGAAGCTGTCGTAGCCCTGCTCCAGCTGCACCTCGAATCTCTCTCGCAGGTCGGAAATATCAATGTCATCCTCGTTGAACTCGTCATCGTCGAGATCGGCATCGCGGAGGTGGTCGAAGGAGGGCGCCATGATGGGCGATTTTTGGTGGGTTGTTGGAGGGGTGCAAGAAAAAAATGCCCCGCTCTCAGTCGTTTCTGAATGTTTTTCGAGGGTTTTGGAGGGATCGGGCGCCGGGCACGAGGGAAGCAGCAAGACCTATCTGCGCGCGGGAGATATGGCCTTAAAAAGACACGCAGGGTTTAAGTTTGACCGCGGAGAGCGTCGCTCGGGAACGTGCGGAGTCTTGATGTTGCGGGTGCCAACCTGGTGCAGCATAAATTTGGTGTTCGTTTCTTCCCACAAAGTGTGCGCCGTCGGAGAAGCGATCTTCCTCCGCCGACGATACTCCGACCGCGGGGCAAGTCACGTGGGGGTTCGAGTGGCCCCTTGGTTGGAGGGGCTTGGTGTTTCCATGCCCGCCCATGCTTAGCTGGGAGCTCCAGATAAAAAAAAGGCTGCAACGTTTACCCCAAGGCTGAAGCATTCGACGTTGACGACGACGACAACCCATTTACGTTCCCGACAGGTTTCGCCGTGTGTATAGTCGGATTGCCTGCCCGTCATGGTCAGTATCCGCCTTGTCCGCTTGAGAGCTCCAAGAGCTTCTTGAGGTGAACGATCACCATGTGCTAACATGCCCCTCCTAGTCTTTCCAACCAACCCAGATTTTCGAGGAGGGCACCACCGAGGAGAAGGGCGAGAATGCGCGTCTCGCTGCCTTTGTCGGCGCCATCGCCGTCGGTGATCTTGTGAAGAGCACTCTTGGTCCCAAGGGTATGGACAAGATCCTTCAGTCAGCGTATGTTGCGCCAACCTTGTGCCTGCACACCCCCTTTTGACACCATGTTAGCTCCACCGCTGAAATCATGGTCACCAACGACGGTGCCACCATCCTCAAGTCGATCGCCCTCGATAACGCCGCCGCAAAGGTTCTGGTCAACATTTCAAAGGTTCAGGATGACGAAGTGGGCGATGGAACCACTTCGGTTGCTGTTCTTGCCGCCGAGTTGCTGAGGGAGGCGGAGAAGCTGGTTGACAAGAAGATCCACCCCCAGACCATCATCGAGGGTTACCGGATAGCCAGCCAGGCGGCGCTCAAGGCGCTCGAGGAGTCGGCAGTCGACCACAGCAAGAGCCCCGAGGCTTTCCGAAATGACCTCCTCGCGATCGCTCGAACAACCCTTAGCTCCAAGGTCCTCGCCCAGGACCGGGATCAGTTCGCCCAGTTGGCTGTCGATGCCGTCCTCCGACTCAAGACTACCGACCTCAACCATATTCAGATCATCAAGAAGAGCGGAGGCAAGCTTAGCGACTCATACCTCGACGAGGGCTTCATTCTCGACAAGAAGATTGGTGTCAACCAGCCCAAGCGGCTGGAGAAGGCCAAGATCCTGGTGGCCAACACCTCCATGGATACTGACAAGGTCAAGATCTTTGGCGCACGCGTCAAGGTTGGCTCAACGAGCAAGCTGGCCGAGCTGGAAAAGGCCGAGAAGGAGAAGATGAAGGCCAAGGTGGAGAAGATCAAGGCACACGGCATCAACTGTTTCATTAACCGACAACTTATCTACAACTGGCCCGAGCAGCTTTTCACTGATGCCGGCATCATGTCGATTGAGCATGCCGACTTTGATGGTATTGAGCGCCTGGCTCTGGTGACTGGCGGTGAGATCGCCTCGACATTCGACCACCCCGACCAGGTCAAGCTTGGTCACTGCGACGTGATTGAGGAGGTTATCATTGGTGAGGACACTCTTATCAAGTTCTCCGGTGTGTCAGCAGGTGAGGCTTGCACGATCGTGCTTCGGGGTGCCACAGAACAGCTGCTCGACGAGGCTGAGCGAAGTCTGCACGATGCCCTGGCCGTCCTGTCCCAGACTGTCAAGGAGCCCCGGACTACTCTGGGCGGTGGCTGTGCTGAGATGCTCATGGCCAAGGCTGTGGAGGGTGCTGCTACCCGTGTTGAGGGCAAGCGACAATTGGCTGTCTCTAGCTTCGCCGTGGCTCTGCGACAACTACCTACTATCCTGGCCGACAACGCTGGTCTCGACTCTGGTGACCTTGTGGCGAGGTTGCGCAAGGCCCTTTACGATGGTCTCACCACCTACGGTCTTGACTTGATGACCCCTGGTGGCGGCATCGCTGACATGCGGGATCTCGGTGTTATTGAGAGCTACAAGCTGAAGAAGGCTGTGGTGTCCTCAGCCAGCGAGGCTGCAGAGGTAAGATACGGTCACTGTATATTGTCAAGACGCTGCTAACAATCCAACCCAGCTTCTTCTCCGAGTTGACGACATCATCCGGGCAGCTCCTCGTCGACGAGAGCGCATGTAAGGCCATGCTCGGGTAGCTGGTGAGGACGAGTCATATGTGCATGGACCATGATGATCTGTAATGATACCATAGATGCGGCGGCGGCATGGAAATACAAAAAAGGACCATCGTGAGAGAGCTCTTTGCCCTATGATGAGCCTTGCCTTGAATGATCTCTGCCTCTATCTGCCTAATCTTGAGTGACTGTCGAACAATGCATCTGAACAATGGTATGACGCCGTTGTCCCGGTTTGGGGGTATTATCTTGATGTGCCACTGCCAACAGCTGGCAGCCCCTTATGGTCAATAGATCTCCGCCAACCTCACTTTCTTCTCACTTTAGTATTCCCGATCGGGTGATTTATTGACCAATTTGCTCTGTTTCAAAGTGGATATCTTATTGTTCTTGTTTGTGTCCGTTCACTCATTCACCTGTTTGAGGTCTCTTGCGGCCTGCGCATTCACTTCAGCCCCCCTCGCATTCACTCACCTCCCCTTTCATCTTCAACATCATCACTTCTTCATGGCATTCATGCAACGCACTTTATCCAACCATTACTCTCGAGGTAATCTGCGACTTTGACTGCCTCGTTCCTACGTCCCCTCTGACAGTCTGACCATCCTTCTTCACCCCACATCTTCAAGAACCTCATCCTTACACCCCGTTGCGCAAGGCATCAGCCTTAATCTCCGATAACCCCTCGAACCGCATCTCTTCTTCATCGCTCTTGAGCGAAAGTTGCGACGATGGGGCAACGCAAGATAACCGACATGTTTTCTTCGCCGCCCAAGGGGCCTTCGGGTCACCGGTCGACCACCCGGAATCCGCAACCAGCAACGCCCTCGCGTATTGGCGCGAATGTATCGCAGCCCAACCCTTCTGGTAAGTGTCCCTCACAGCCCAGATTGCACGAATAGCTTTCGACTGACACTCTGCGCAGAACCAACAATGAGCACTGCAACCCAACTTACCCCTTCCCGAGCGACCCAGCTGGCTCAGGCTAGCTCCCCCAACACCCCTTTCGGCATTTCATCCGACTCTGAAAGTTCGGAGTCCGATTTCTGTGAGATTCAGCATGTTCAGCCTTGTCCCAACAGAAAGCGTAATCTCCCTGCGGCGGACCAGCGAGTCCAGCCCAGCAAGAAGGCAAAGACCAAGCAAACGCCCAAGCAAACGCCTCCTGAGACTTCTGCTTCTGTCAACAAGAAATCGACTTCCCAAGCCTCCTCTCGTGCTCCGGCTCAACCCTCTTCGAGCGCCGCAGCTCCAAACCACAGCAGCTTGGTGTCGTCGAAGGCCAAACCTGCCGTCAAAGCCAAGTTTCTCCCTCAGCCGGACAACACCTCCGACTGCTTCATTGAAAAGATCCTTCCTTCGCCAAAGCGACGCCAACAGACTCAGCCTCAGCCCAGCAAGAGAAGACGCATCGACCGCGCCGGCAACGCTTCGGCCCTTGTCAGCGAAGAGAACGGCCAGAACGGCCGGGACTCTAAGTGCGAGATTGTCCACATCAAGCCATCTCCCAATCGCCTGTCCTTGACCATGCTCACTTCTACCGACAGCGATGCTGATGATGAGCGCCCAGCCGGTGCTAAGCCCCGGGTCCCAAGAAAGATCGCGACCCCAACAAAGCGACGCGCTCTTCCATTGAAGTCAGCTGACAACTGTCCTGCGATGAAGGAACCAGCTGCCACGCCCTCTCCCGTCTCCAGCCGAGTTGATCAGAGCATCGTCATTGATCTCTCCCAGTTGATCACATCTGACTCCAACTTGTCTGCCGTTGAGACCTCGCACTTTACAGCTCAGGCCGCACAGCCTCTTCCCGCACAGGGAGAGCTCACTACTCGGAGCAACCAGCCTGAACAAAGCGAGACCAACCATAGCACCGCGACGGATCTTACCCCATCTCCTGAGAACTCCCAGTCTCAGCACCAGTCGGACCCTGAGTCGGATGACATCACGGGCAAATTAATGGACTATCTTGATAGTCAACTAGAGGCAATGAAGAAGGAGAAGGAAGCCTCGCAAAGCTCTGATGACAACGAGCCGTTCTCCACCGCCCCCGAGCACCCCCTCAAGATCGAACTCCAAGAGGACTCTGGCCCGATCAAGAAGGAGATTGATTCTGGTGCCGATGGCTGTGACGATGATTATGATGATGATGAGGATGATCTTAATGGGGATAAGACTACCCTAGTCAAGATGGAGGACGCCGCTGACTCTGATTCAGAGCTGTTCATGTCATCTCCACCTGTCTCGTACCAACTTCCGCCTACCGAGGAAGACGCCCCGAAGCCGGTCAAGAGTGAGCCCGACACTGAAGTCGAAGACGAGTCCGACACCGGAGATTTCAATGATGAGACGCTCAACACCTCAGTCTCCAGCTTCAACGAGCAACTTGCTGCATCGTACAAGCTTCAGCCCGTGTACAGTGGCGACAAGCTCTCCGAGTCCAACGAGCCCGGCACTCCTGGATCTTTCCAGCCTCATCACCGAGACTCCCTCATTGGCCTCAAGAGCATTCTCAAGAGACCCAAGACGTCTCCGGCGCGCGCGACTGGCGACGACACCGAGTATTCCTCTTCCCCCAGCGTTTCGCCCCCTTCACGATCCAGACGTGCCAGTTCGTCCCCAACTGAGCGCATCCAGGGCAGCAAGAAGCAAGCCAAGGCTCTTCGGCCCTCTTCTCGCAAGGTTTCATAGAATGAGCCTCGAACGGGACCAACCCGGCACCGAAAGTCCCCCGCGTCGAAGCCTGCAACAGTCGCCAGTGTTATCAAGAAGCAAGTACCTTCAAAGCCTTTTGTTCGAGCCAGAAGCTGGCTCCCCCGTCGACCAAACGTCACCAAGCGAGCCAAGACTCCCAGCCCAAAGCGGCCTCGAGGATGGAGACTTCAGAGTGAGTGGCACAGAGTCCCCAGAAAACAACTTACGCTGACACTAAATCCAGAGAAGCAATTGACCCCGTTGGTCCCGATCCCGCCAGCCAGCCCGGAGCGAGACAGTGATGATTCAACTTCGAGCCAAGAGACTCCTTCAAAGCCTCCAGCCAAGCGACCCTCCGCTACAGTGCAACAGCCTACCGAAACTGTCACCCACCACGAAACATCGAACGTCGAAACGTCCGGGGATGAGCTGAAGAAGACATCCGAGAAGACTCAGAAGAAGGCAGCTGAGAAAAAGCAACTCAAGCCCATCACCCACAGCAGCCTGGTCAAACCACCCCGAGAGATCAAGCCAGCGATCATCCGAGACGGTGTTTCGGAGCACGCAATCAAGCCCACGGTCGCACGCTTCGAGAAGAAGATGGCCGAAGGCAAAGGGTTCACCTACAACAAGACGGACAGCTCCAACATTAAGTACAACTGGGAGATCGACTGGGGCACGCCTCTTCCTCAGACGGAGCGCACTTCACGAGCCTTGGCCGCGGAACTGGAAGAACGTGGTATCAAGACCGATCGACAATACGCCAACTTTTGGTACAACCTCACGATGAAGTACTCCAACCTCGCCGGTTCGCCCGTGCCACTCTTCACTGCCAAGAAGAAGGCCCTCGAGGACGTTGTCGAGGAGGCGTTGCAGAACGAGAAGCGCAGAAGGCGGAAGGCGCGCAAGGCAGAGAAGAAGAAGCAGCAAGAGGAGAAGAAGAAGCAACCTCAAGGAGTCGAGGCACTCCTCCTCTGTGGAGCCGACGAGACTGACGAGGAGAGCAAGTCGGACGAGTCCATTGACATGGAGGCTCTCGTCGCCAAGATGAAGGCTGACGAGAAGAAGCAGAGGATGCTAACTGAGGTTGGAACGAGCTGCGGATATCTCGAGAAGTGAACAAGTATTGGAGGCACGGGGATATGGATCCATATGTACCAAGTGAGCAATGGATGGATGAAGTCACTATGGAAGATGTTTTGGAAGGGATGATACTTGCTGGCCAAGTAAACCCTTGCTGGCCAAGGGAACCAAGGACCTTATATGAGACAGAGGCTCAAGGACCAATGTTGTTAGTTCGAGTCGGTAGGCGCAGAGGCCAGAGAGAGGCTCGTAGGGCTCACAATGAAATGCGATAAAATGGACCCCCGAGATTGCTTGTTTACAATGCCAAGTTTCCACCATCAAAGACTCGATCAAGATGGACAATGGACGACGCGAGGCGTGATTGGCTGAGGTTGGTTATTAGCCGCGCATATGCGGCCGAGATTACGAGCGACAGGGGGGCCGGCATGGTGTTGACACTGTACAAGCCATATTGCTGGCGTGGGCTTACACAGTGAATCTCGAAGCAGGACTGTGTGACCCTCCTGCTTCCCCTGGCATGGCTTGGCCCCCCGATAAGGTCATGCCACACCACAACCAAGGATGCCACACGGCACAGAACTGTGCTGCTGCTAGCGGAGATTGTACCTGGGGGAACTTTTGCATGGAGAGAAGAGAATCAATGTTGACAGGACTTTATCAGTACAAGTAAAGGAACATGTCACATCGTCCAAGGCATCATCTACCAGCTCTCCTCTTAATCGCCATTGACTTTGCCACAAGAAATAATTAAACATCAAGGCTCGTCACCCAATAGGCGGGGACAAGACACACTAACAGTAGCGCCAAAAGCCATGCCATCAAAGACAAGTCACTCTGCATGTATTTTTGTATGCGGAGATACACGCCTCTGATCCTTTTTCCTGCCGCATGCTGCGGGTGGGCGTTGGATCAATCACCTCCTTTGCGTTGGCGTCGTCTCCCGCTTAAGGTCTCCTTTGCGATCGTCATCCACTTCCCGGTTTAAACCTGCCTCTTGCTTGTTGCTTTCGCGGTTTTTCCTTGATCTCGCTCGTTTCTTCTCTTTTCTTGGTCATCCTTCTGCTTATTGCTGACACCAACTCTCGCTTCTTTCTTCACCTCTAACCCCCAAATCACTCTACTTTCTTGTTTAATCTCCCTCTATTTTGGACACGAAACCTTCGCCCGGCGCCTAATTTAATATCTCCTTATCCCGGCCGCGACCGCTAGACGCCCTCTGGGGTTGCGAAAACCCATCTCCCGTGCCTCCCCGTCGTTCGTTATGGGAGTGCCCCTCTGAGCTCGTCGACCCCAGTCCATCGTTGATCGATTGAGTTATACCGCTCTTCCCGGCATAACAGCCTTCAATCTCGGGCCCGCCCCTTTCGCTTCGCACCCTCGCTTCCTCATCTCCCTTTTTCGCTCCAGACCTGCCTAGTACAGGCTCTCCTGGCCCGGTCGTTTGGGTGTGGACTCGAACCCTGGCAATCTTGAAACCGCTCCTTCAGCCCCATACTCAGCATAGCAACACCGACACAGCTGGAGCCAAGCATAGCCCAGCTCGGTCCATCCGAACAAAAACAGAGGCGAGGCCGCCCGACAGAGGGAGCCAAACGACGTCAACCGCATTCACGAGACGCAAGAGTCGAGACGAGCCCCCGAGCGTGATAGACGGTCGATCAACAGACGAGACACCATCCGAGTTTAGATCGCCCACCGGTTCGCAGCGCAGGCGAGGAGAGAGTCTTCTCGTCCATACAAACTCTTGATTGCCCCCTGCGATGCGACAATGATCCGCACCCTCGATATCGGCAGTGTTCTCCCCAGCCCCGACTCTCCGCCAGGGATGACGGCCTCCAAGAGCTCCAAATCGTCGTCTTTCCAGTCCTTCAGCAGCGACGATGGCAGTGTTTTGGCCGACGTTGGTCATTTTGAGGAGATTGGGCTCGATGACGACAACGTAACCCTCAAGAGTCCATCCCAGGTCGACATCCGTCCCAGTCACCCCAAAGCTCCCTCGAGTCGAACTCTTGCAGCTGGAAAGACCGCTTCCAAAGCTCGACCGCCATTTCCGAGTCTCCAGACCAATGTTTACACAACCAACCCGCGCAGCACCAACCTAAGCTCATTGACAGAGCCCCCCTCGGCCACGCGCTCCAAGCAGTTGACCAGCCCATCCTCTGCCTCTCTTCCCTTTCCTCGACGACACCGAAGTCCCAGCCCTGGGTATTCCCTCAACCCGAGAGATCCGAGTCTCCCCCCAAAGCCCCGTCGGGGCAGCTGGCAGACCGGCCGCGAGCGCAAGTCGTTTACCGATCTCGAGCGAGAATGCGACGAAGACGATGGCGATGATATCCCCGATGGTCTTGTCCTCGACAATGTGCCTCTCTCTCCTCGTCCACCTCAGGAGCGCACGCCCAGTCGCCCCTCTTCAGTATCGCCCTCTCCCGACCGAGCCCCCAAGGAACGCGTTCGAAGCATTGGCAACGGAACGCCTGCTGTTGCTCAAGCGCAAGGGTCTCTTCGATCGCCGACCTGGAAGACCGACGGAGCTCCTCGCAGCCCAGTCAAAACGCGGGCACACAGCTGGAACGCGGCGCTCGCAGACCTGAATGCCGAGGCCAAGACTCTGACGGAAAAGCTCGAGGAACACGCCGGGGAGATGGAGGAACAGCAGGCAAAGCGTCCTGCAGGTCAGCGCCCCAACACCTGGAACTCGTCTCGAAGATCTGTCGATACCTCATATGAGAAGAAGCAGCGCATAAAATCCACACCAGAGCTGCCGCCTCTCCGCAAGTCAAACATCATGATTGACCCTCTACCCATCTCGAAGGAGAAGGAAGCTGTTCTCAGCCGAACACGTCCCTCTTGGCTGCCACCCAAGGATCCAGCAGAGGAGCGCCGACATCTCAAGGAGTATCAGAAAATGATGGCAGCGAGCGCCAAGGCTGATGAGCGACGTGAAGCCTCCCGCAGAGCCAAGATTGAAGGACGGGACAGCGCCGCTGACAACCTGATGCACATCTGGGAGAAGGATGTCCTACCACGATGGAACGATGCCATTCGAGAACGCAGGACGAGAGAACTCTGGTGGAAGGGTATTGCACCTCGTAGCAGAGGAGCCGTCTGGACGCGAGCGATCGGTAACGAGCTGGGTCTGTCAGAAACCTCTTTCCAGGCAGCTCTTGCGAGAGCCCAAGAGGTGGAAGCCAGAGTCAAAGACGACAAGGGCGATGCCGAGGATGTGAAGAGAGCAAAGTGGTTTCAAGAAATTCGAAAGGACGCAGCCAACAAGACGTGGGAGGACCTCCGCATCTTCGAGGTGGAGGGGCCTCTGCACCAGAGTCTTGTCGACGTACTGAGCGCGTATGCCATGTACAGGAGTGACATTGGCTACGTCCGGGGTTGTAATGTGAGTATGACAAGCCACTGTGTGCCACTTGAGATGCTAACCAAGTCCGTCAGACAATCGCCGCGCTGCTACTCCTGAACCTGCCCAACGCTGGGTCTGCATTCGTCGCACTCGCCAATGTCCTCAACCGCCCACTGCCTCTCTCATTCTACGCCTGTGACCTTGGCGCACAAGCCTCAGCGTTCAACCTGGTGCTCCAGACGCTGTCTCTCAAGTCGGCCCCTCTGCACGAACACCTGACCAAGAAGGTCCAAGACGTCAACCTAGAGGAGTCTCTATCGTCAATCTTGACTGGAATGTTTACGGGGCATCTCGCCATTGACGAAGCGGCGCGATTATGGGATGTATATGTCTTTGAAGGCGACGCGCTCCTCATCCGGGCCGCCGTGGCTTTGTTACTCAGCAGAGAGATGACTCTTCTCGGCGCAAAGACGGCCGACGAGATCAAGGCGATCCTATCCGTAAGGAACGCCAAGGTGTCATCAGCAAGGCTTGCTGGCGAGGTCGGCGCCGAGGACAAGTTCATGATCTCGGTCCGCGAGGCCGGCAAAGCCTAAGGATTTATTGATGGGAACAAGGACAAAGATGGCTGAGACTCACGTCTCAACATGTACATTTTGGAATAGATGGGGACATACGCGGCTCCATTTCACGGCGTTTTCTACACGGGTGGCATTTTGGACATATGGGGTGGAGCGAACATTGCGGAGGACATTTTTGTGAATGTCTGGGGATGACAACAGCCTGTGGAGGCCCATAGAGCGGTGCTTATCTTCGTAATTACCGTCGTCCATGAATTGGATAGACGAAGTTCTGAATTATATGATTTTGATGATCAGCAGTCGATTCTGGAAAATGCTGGGGGTGAAGGGGAAGTGTGAGCTGGCAACTCCACAGCATCGGGGGTTTGGGTGCAAGATAAACACAAACAAACAACCTACAGATTCAACAAAGTCTGAGTTTGTTGTTTGAAGAGTTGGTGATGATTCTCGTGGTCCGAAGTCGGTCAGAAGCCTGGGGAATCCGGGCCGACGTCAGAACTGAGTGCAGGGTAGACGAAGAGCACGGGAGCAATTGATTCATGATAGCATCTTGCTTTATGAAACGAGGTTTAAATGGTGTTGGAAACTGTCAAATCTGGGTGTTGACTTATAGATCATGTCGATTTCTGGAGGTAGTTGGCATCACGACATGAGCCTGCTTTGTATGCCATGTTTAATCAGGGTACAGACATTCAGCGTGCTAACTCGGACACACTACACTCGATCATTTGAAAGCTCAGTAGATCCTTGTCAACGCTCATTGAGCACTTATTCTATCATAATGGCAGCTCTAGAGGAAAAGAAATAGTCTCATATAAGGTAAAAATCATACGCTAAGTCATCTCTAACAATCACCCTTTGTCCCCGCCAGATTAAGTCAATCATTGGTGCCGTGATAAAGGTCAGGTCCGTCACCTTAACACTACGATTGACGTAATTCCCTTCAGCCACCACCGAATACCTCGGCCCTTTGTGTCATATCAATTGGTACCAATCCAAGACATCAAGCCATGGCGTTGCAGCATGCATTAGCATGACGCTGTGAAACCACCAGGAACAACCTCTTCCCTCTGTTTCACGCTCCGGCCATCTTGACCCAGCCTCGTCACGTGATCACCACCAACTTCTGACCCCTCACCGCTGACCACCAGTTCTGAGGGAGCAGACAAAAACATCCAAACACCGCCGCCCAACAATTCTCTCCACCTCACTTATACGAGGCCCAACCCGCCCACTATTAGCTGGTGCCCCAGCCTCGCCCGCACTCAAGATGCCGTCCGGATACAAACATGGAGATACTCCCAAAAAGGCCATGGTGAGGGGAACCATCTCGTACCTCGAGTCCCAGGGCCTGCCCGTCAACAAGTCTGCCATCTTCCGCCACTTTGACCTCTCACGCTCCCAGGGCTACGCCGCCCTCAACATCCCTGCCTCTAAGCGCAATGACCCCGAATGGGAGGAGACCCGCGGGAGGCCCCTAAAGATCTCCGAGGAGGACCAGCAGAAGATGGAGAAGATCCTGTGGGACGAGCGCTATGTCAACGTCAACCTGAACTGGCACGGCCTGGCCAAGGAGGCTGGTGTCGAGGTCGACGTGAACCCGAGGACCCTGCACCGGACTATGGGCACGCTTGGATACCGGAGATGTCTGGCATGCTCTAGGACCTGGGTGCACAAGAAGGCCAGGGAGAAGAGGGTGGAGTACGCCAGACGGATGCTCGAGGCGTATCCTCAGCCTCAGGATTGGAGACCCGTACGCTTCAGCCTCGAACTTCACTTTGGTTTCGGCCTCGACGGCAAGATGCGCCTGATTCCACGACCCGGTGAGAGATTCTGCGCCCCGTGCTCAGAGACTCCCGAGGCTGAATGGCCGCGCGATCTGAGAAAGGCTCACGTATGGGTTGCGGTGGGACACGGCTTCAAGAGCGAACCAGTCTTTTACGAAGAATCCACCAACCCCAACTGCACCGGTGTCATGACCATGACGGAGTACAAGGACCATATCCTCGAAAAGACAGTCAAGCCGTGGCTCACCGGCATTGGTTCGCAGAGCTTCATTCTCGAGGAGGACAGCGAGGCATTTGCACACGGCGCTGCAAGCAAGGTCAACCCGGTGCAGCAGTGGAAGGATGAGCACGGCTTGCGATACTACTTTAGCTGTGGTGACAGCCCGGATCTGAACCCACTGGACTCACTCTGGCCGGCACGCAAACAGTGGACGCTCGATGCGCCCAAGGACTGGGAGGACGAGACGCTGCAGAAGATGGTGCGTGATGCCTGGGCGTCGTTTGAGATGGAGAGGGTCAACATGTGGGTAGATTTCATGCCGCAGCGTCTGAGGCAGGTGATTGAAGGTGACGGGGCACTGATTCCGTGGTGATGGGGGTTAAGGGGGTGTTTGGGAGTTTATATGATTCTGGCGTATATATGATTGACATGGTGTGTTATGATGAGACAACTCGATGACTGGGACGAAGGAATGTTTGATACTCTATTCTTACGGTTTATAAGGAAAATAAAAAGCCCATAGTTTCTGTACTGCACGTTATAACTCCCAGGTCGGGGATCGAGTGAGTGGTCGTGATGATGCCCCTTTGCACGACCAACGGACTGGGACAGGCAGGCACTTTACAGCCACAAGTCTAGTTTTTGAAACAGCAGTAGTGCGCAAAAGACTACAGAGAATGATCGATAAACAGTAGAGGGATGACTTTTTATTGTGCTTGGGCGATGGAAGAAGCGCAACATGTCCATCTGGAGGACGTCGCAAGACACCAGGGAATCGACCGTTGATCACATCAATGCCTGCCTACCTCTGGTAATGGAATCGAGCCTAGAAGTGCAATTGTAACGTATTTTGAAGCCCTGAAAATATTTATAACCATTGATTTCCTTCGCGGTCGGGAAATACAGTCGAGTTCCATCTCAGGGGCCTGGGACCGGACATCTTCACCAACTGGGCGGTTTGACGCATAGATCACCACCTGCCGGATGCCTTATGGTGAGGATTAACAGAATAAAGGGACTTTACCCTGCCTAAGAATAAATATTTAGTCAAATTGACAGTCCTTTGATAAGAATTCCATGAAATCATCGAGGCTCTGGAGGTGGGTGCATGGGGCTTTGTTTGCCAGTGCGAGGCAGCTGCAAGAGACATGACCGTGATTCACTGTCGTCAAACACTCTGCTGCACGCGCACAATACCTAATCAAAGCATTTGTTTTTATTCTGTCGAAAACTCTTCTTCCCCTCAAACTTCTTGGATTCACTCATCTTTTTGACCTCGCTCGCACCATTTTCGCTTCTTGGTCATATACCTAACACTCAAGATGAAAACGCCCAAGTCCAAGAAGAAGAAGAATAAGAAGGCCAAGGAGACCTTCAAGGATGCCGATACTATCGACCTCACCAGCTCCCCTGCGCCGTCTTCTGGTCCAGCCTCATCACCCTCGACTCGTCGCGATGCGTACTCGGTTCCCAACTCCCCGGCCAAGAGCGACGCCGACAAGGCAGCCATGCCTCCTCCTACCAGCCGTCCCGGTGAGAAGAGCGTAAGTAGACTGCCCATCTCCCCTGAATTGAATCATCAGACGGAAATTCCGGTCCGGGCCGCTGACAATTCACAGGCTTCTCAGCCTCAGGCCCCTCGGGACCCAAACGCAGACTGGAGACGAGCTGGCACTGGTGTCCACGACGACTACTTGACCAAGTCCAAGGGAAATTTTCGCCACAAGTCTCTCAGAAGGGACAGCGGCATGACTGTGGAAACCCCTCAAGGCATTCGTCGGGAAAAGGAGAGGCGTGTCCAGCAGGGACGTTGGTCAAACAACCCGTCCCAAGCAACAGCAGCCTCTCAGCCAGCCTCCACTTCCACCACGAGGGAGCCTCCCAAGGGACCCCGAGCCCACAACAACCCGGTTTGTTTGACTTGTCTAGCCTTGAAACGTGCCGTTGCTGACCCGACTCTAGTATGGACTCCCCCAGCCTCAAAGCCGACGAGGAGACGTCCCTCCTTTGAAGGAGCTCCAGGGAGGGTATCAGAGAGCCGCTGCTCCTGCGCGACCAACAGGTGCCACCTTCAATTCTGAATCCCTTCAACGCCCTGCTCCCCCTCAAAACCAAGAGCCAGTCCAAAAGCCCACGACAGCCCCAGGCTCAACTGTCCCAGACCCGACTGTCCCAGACCCAACTATTCCAAGCCCAGCCGCCACGGAAACCCCAGGTAGCCAGATCCCGCGACGAAACTTTTCGATGACGTGCAAGATAGCGGTAATGAAACTCTGCCTGGCATCAAAGGACATGTACTTGAACATGGTTCCTTCGCCGAGCTTCGACCAAAAGCCCTTTTGGGACAATGTTCTCCGGGACATGGAGTCAAGCCATGCTACCCGGGGCAAATTCAAAGACTGGAAGGACCTCAGATACCACGTCGATGTCTGGGTTCAACCACGTCGGACGAGTTTGAGAGAGAACAACTTACCCACTCCGTCGCTGGGACAGCCGGACCTCGACCGGCTCATCGATGAATGGAACCGGGTCTTTGCGCAACGCTTTTGCGCAATCAACCGAGGGTATTTCGAGAGCAACCTCTGGCCTCTAGCCGAGGGCCATGTCATGTCCACCATGCAGTCAGAGATCCAGACTTGGATCACCGGCGCTCTCGAAAGGCGGATGAACGAACTCGAACGCCACACGCGACCTGTGCTCGGAAACAACAGAAGGCCTGAAGACTATAACAATCCTGTCAGGCGATTGTTTTACAGTTCTCAAGTGACGAGCCAGAGTGACGCGGCGCAAGTTCGTGAGACTGAGGCCCTTATGTCGCTTGTGCTGGATCTTCAACCGCAACTGCGCAGTGCCATTGCCGATGATATTCGCAACGCTGGAAGCAACGACCACAGAGACACCAACCAGAGCTCGGGCGAGCTTCAGGCAACTCGTCAACGACAGGCTACTGGCTATTACCAGCATACACAGGATGAAGTCGTGCCCTCTATTGAAACTCCAACCCGGACTACGGGTTATAGGCGCGACCCAGGATACTACGATCAACCTTTCTCTTCACCCCCAATGGCTGGCCGTACCTATGATTGGTATTCGAGAAAGAGAAAGGAGCCAGACCAGAACCACTCGACTCCCAGCACAGGCAACCTTCCTATCAGAACCCGAGACTTGCCAGGATATGGCCCTGGGTCTGGCGCAAAGCGTCCGCGTGTGGATGAGGGCATGTCCGAGTTCCCATCCCCGAGTCGACTCATGCCACGGAGCTCTTCGCCAGCTCGGGCACGGGACACCCCCGATAATCCATTCGAGACGCCTCAACCACTGCAAAGAGGCCAGGGCACTCGTCGTCAAGAATCACCGAATCGGTTTCGCGAGCAGACCGCAGAGTTCAACAACATGACCCCTGACTCGAGGATGGACATGTTGTACAAGGCTCTCAGGGAGACTCGCCGGGAGAACGGGAAGAAACGGTAGAGGTTGTCGTTTTGGAGGTGTCACGTGTGAGTGCTTCTTGATGGACGGTTAGCTTGATGCTTTCAACATGGATGATTCGGGAGGAATGGAAGGGAGGAATGGAAGATTGGCGGATGAAGGAGAGAACCAGCGTTTGGAACCCATGTATGTACATCTCAACAACCGTCTCAACAATTGCTGCAGAGATGAAGCTGCGTAGGTAGGTAGTTGGCAAGGATCGAGGCGAAAGTAGGAAATTGTACGGATTAAAGTCTGATATCGAACCACCTACGGGGTTCAAGAGATACTTGAGTGAAACATTGAATGGGCAATGAGGCTCCAACTCCCCTTGAGTGCTGCTACTTTGTGATACAATAGTTCATCTAAAATACCTGGAAAATAAAAGAGACATTGCCAAGAAAAGGCCATCCTCTGATCAGTGTTGTTGTGCTTTCATTGTTGCGATACCTTCATGGCTCCCCAGGACAGCCAATACCTCCCATTACACTGGTGTTATTCTATTGATACCCTATCAACCACCCTTAGGGGAGAACGAAACTGCGGCCCTCGAATTTTCCCGATATCGAACCACCATGACCTGACTCGGAAAGCGGCTCTGCTCGCGATTTGCAAGGAGTTGACTCCAACGATGTGATGGATGCTGACGATGGCGGGGTTTGAACCCAAGAGCCGCGAAAGAAGTGCCGCCCAGGGACTGGAAGGGAAAGATGCCAAGCGGGCAAGACACGTGGGGCGCTTGGACCCTAGAGCAAGGGGGAAAAGCTCCTTCGGAGGCCTGTGACGAGCTTGAAAGAAGCCTGCGACCTTTGATGGAAGGGCATTTGAGCCAATGGCTGGCCTCGTGAATGAAGCCTCAGAGTCGAATTCCTCAGTGACCTTGCTGAAAAGGAAAACAGTCAAAATTGCTGTCTCTTGGCAAGCGCTTGCACGCTGGCTGTCAAGCACGTAAAAAAAGGGACGTCTTGACGGTGTTCCATTTGATTCCCCTTGTCTTTTGCGCCACGCCCGTACATGGGGGGGCAAAGGGGAGCGAGTCGTATCGCGCCGCTCGCTTCCCCACCTGCTCCGCTCCATCTTGAACCAGAAACTGAACCCTTGGGCCGTGGACGTGCCAAGACCAGGGGTCCCGCCTCAGCTCAACAAAATTCCCAACAGAAAAAAATATCAAGCTTCGTCTGAATGATGCTCACAAGAATAATCCATCTTTTGTGGCCCTGATAACAGAGAGCGTGAAAGACATGGGGACGTGCGTATTCGGTTTGTCCGTTTTTGTCCCCACTGACACAAAGCTTGCCAGAGGCTTGCTGCGTGTTGCTGTTGTCTTGCAACCGCCGAGCTGAGCAAAACCCCTTGAACAGCGGTAAAAGTGATCAACTGTGACCAGAACAAGGTAGACACTTCCTCGGCTCATCAACTGGATGGTGGCATGATGCTTTCCCCCTCCTTACGCCTCCCATCTCATCATCCATTCCCCAGGTTTCCTCACAGACAATGCCCTGGCATGCGTGACCAAGTTGTACAACAGCGTTGGGCAGAACCGGTCAAGGTGAGGATGTACATGTACATCGGTTCAGTCCAAGTAAGGTTATCTTAGCACACTCTGGCATTTTCACCTCGGTTCGTCGTCGATGGGCATTTTACATGTGGACGAACGCCAGGCTGGCTGCTCACTCAGCCATCAACCCTCCCATCTCTGATCCAAGTCATCTCGAGGCGGATGGCGGGCATCTCTCCACGGCCATCGATACTGCTCCACTGTGAGCTGGGGTTGATTAGCTTTGGCCTTCACCAGATTCATCAACACCTCCGTCCCATGTCTCTCATCTTCCCCCCGGTATCAAACATGCCTGGCCTCATGAACCAATCGACTCGTATCCAATTCACATCGTCAACAAAAAAAGAAGAGGCAAGAAAGCACAGGCTTGGGCCGCTAAGCACGCCCCTCCTTTGCCCCCTCACGGTGGTTGACGAGGGCTCCCGGTTCCCCCCGTCTGTCTTCGTTGACTTGATTCACATGTCGATGATCTCCAGCCCTAAGCAGGACCCGGAGCCACCTGGCCCGCAGCGCCCCAAGCTCCCAACTGGAACCCCCGACCCCAAGACACGCGCCGGGGCCTGGTCCGGCCACGGGTATGGAGGCAAAAGGTTCGGGGGTGGTGGCTGGAAGGCCCAAAAAACAGGTGGACACTGGCCATGCTCGACATAAAAGACGGGTGCACTTGCAGCGGGAGGCTTAACCTTGAGCCGCCTGCTTAATTTGAGAAGCTGATTCCCGGGCAGAGTATTTTCTGCAATGGCATGGTTGCCCGTCAGAGAGGGGAGCCAATCTGATACGCCGCCCCCATCCCGTCGGCCTTGTCCCGCGGGCATAGAGGCAAAAAAGAAGTTGATCCACCAGGCGGTGAGCACCCGAGCTCAGAAGGGGGGGCGCCGCATCGACTGAAGCGTGCAGGTCATTCTCACTGTGCGTGCGTGTATGTAGGCGCAGCAGTTTTTTCTGTGGTTGTCTTGTCTTCCATGTCTTAGAGCATGGTGCCACTGCGGGTGTTGAAATCCCGCCGCCGGAGTTGGGGCGGGGACCGGGCCCGGGCTTCGGCGTTGTGACGATGCAACGTCGGCCGTGAAACGGTAGAGTGTTGACTGAGTAAAAAAAAGATGATGAGAGCATCCAAGTGATACCGATTGGAAAGCAAACTAATCTGATGACCACGGTTGAGGATCACCAGCGAGCCTGGAGCTGTCTGTCAGTGTACAAAGTGCAGAATCTTGGCGATAGTTTCAGCCAGCCCCCTTCCCCTCCGTGGACAAGTCAAGCTTGTGAAAGCTCCCCTGCTGTGAGACATTGAGGTGCCCGCCCACCTCAACCCCGGCCACCCCGTCCCGTCCTGTCCAGTCACTCACTCACTGTTACCGGTACGGCAGAGGGAGCCCATTGCCACCGTCAGGGTTAGAAGCACGACCCGTTTTCTAGCGTCTTTTCCTGGGGTATAATTTTTTTTCTGGCCCTGGTGGTCGCGACTCGAGTCGGGCGTGAGTGTAGGTACTGTAGGTACCTTGCCTCAGCTATCTTTTTCCCTTGAAGCGGCCGCCTCTTTTTCAAGATCGACCAAAGATTGTGCATAGCTAGAACATCAGTGGCAGGTAGGTCAATAGACAAACCTGTGCTGCATCTGAAGGCGTCGAATTGTCTGTCAGGAATAAAAAGGGAGCTTGTCATGAATCTCTGTCAATTCCAAGCCCTCTTCTTACCTCTTTCTCTCGGTTTTTGCCCCAAGGGATCATCATCTGTGACCTTTTTCATTCCCTGTCTCACTTGGCCGCGGTAATTGAGTGATCGTCCCACCTGTTGCGGCTTCTGCTCTTGTGCCTGCTTCACTGCTGTCCCTTCTCCCGTGGCTGCCAGGCTTTGAGTGGGCTCCACGACACTTCCCCCAACAAAACGTTCCTGCCGAGCAAGCGGAATCGCATTGCATCCATAAAACTTCAACCCCCCTTATTATAACCCACTCCCGTCAGCCTCTTCCTTCTTCTTCACCTCCCCTCTTTCTCTCGACTCTTGTCCTTTGGCCAATCCGACCAATTGACTCTTCTCTCTTTGTCGGTCGTCCTCCCTCTCCCCCTCCCGCAGCAATGGCCTCGTCTACGGCTGTGCCCAGGCAGAACCCTGCCCTTCGACGCACCGTCACCTCTACCACCGACTCCGAGTCGTCGGCTGCCGTCTCTCCCTCGGACTCCCCTCGTCCCTCGGCTTCCTCCACCTCGCTCTCCTCTCTGTCTGAGGTGGACATTGAGAAGCCCAAGTCCGGCTATGGCCGTCTGATCGACACGTACGGCAACGAGTTCGAGGTGCCCGACTTCACCATCAAGGACATCCACGATGCCATCCCCAAGCACTGCTTCAAGCGCTCCGCCCTTAGAGGCTACGGCTACATCCTCCGCGACATGGTCCTCCTCGCCACCACCTTCACCATCTGGCACAACTTTGTGACCCCCGAGTACATCCCCTCCACCCCCGCCCGTGCTGGTCTCTGGGCCGTCTACACCGTCCTCCAGGGTCTCTTCGGAACTGGTCTCTGGGTCATTGCCCACGAGTGCGGCCACGGCGCCTTCTCCGACTCTCGCCTCGTCAACGACATCACCGGCTGGGTCCTCCACTCGTCCCTGCTCGTCCCCTACTTCAGCTGGCAGATCTCGCACCGAAAGCACCACAAGGCCACCGGCAACATGGAGCGTGATATGGTTTTTGTTCCCCGAACCCGGGAGCAGCAGGCCACCCGTCTCGGCAAGATGGCTCACGAGCTCGCTCACCTCACCGAGGAGACCCCCGCCTTCACCCTGCTCATGCTGGTCCTGCAGCAGCTCGTTGGCTGGCCCAACTACCTCATGACCAACGTCACCGGCCACAACTTCCACGAGCGCCAGCGCGAGGGTCGCGGCAAGGGCAAGAAGAACGGTCTCGGCGGTGGTGTCAACCACTTCGACCCCCGCAGCCCTCTGTATGAGAACCGTGATGCTAAGCTCATCGTCCTGAGCGATATCGGTATTGGTCTGGTCGCCACTGGTCTGTACTTCCTCGTGCAGAAGTTTGGCTTCTACAACATGGCCATCTGGTACTTTGTTCCCTACCTCTGGGTGAACCACTGGCTGGGTAAGCTCCTATCGTCCACTTGCGCTTGTTGATCAATACTAACCTGTTTAGTTGCCATCACCTTCCTTCAGCACACCGACCCTACCCTCCCTCACTACCACAACGAGGAGTGGAACTTTGTCCGCGGCGCCGCTGCCACCATCGATCGTGAGATGGGCTTCATCGGCCGACACCTGCTCCACGGCATCATCGAGACCCACGTCCTCCACCACTACATCAGCAGCATCCCCTTCTACAACGCTGATGAGGCCACCGAGGCCATCAAGCCTGTCATGGGCAAGCACTACCGCGCCGACGTCAAGGATGGCCCCCGTGGCTTCATCCGTGCCCTGTACAACAGCGCCCGTATGTGCCAGTGGGTCGAGCCCAGTGCTGAGGCTGAGGGTGCTGGCAAGAACATTCTCTTCTTCCGCAACCGCAACAACCTGGGCACCAAGCCTGCCATTATCGACCCTCCCGCCGCCTAAGGGTACTATATCGGTCCGCTCGCAGGGTGTCTGCACGCCCACAGATCTTTTCTTTCAGCGTTGATTGTTCCAATTTTGGTCATGGGAGTTGTCGTATTCGGTTGTTTGGGTCGGAGCAAGACCGTACATGAACAGGTCTTGCCAATCGGTTAAATTGATATGGCCCATGGACATGGTGGAGGATGGAAGAGGAGGTAAAATAATCGAAGGAACAAAGACTCAAGAGTGATGAACTAGATGATAGAGAGCAGCAAAGATATGAAACCTAACGAAGCCACTCAATTTCTTGGATCAAGGACTGTCTTGTGATCTTTCTCGTTGTTTGTTGACGCTGAAATGACGGATGCCCCGGACTATAAAGTGATCTGATGCGGGGAAAGCCACACGTGCTCACGGGTCATATTTGGAGTCCGACCGCCGAAAGTGTTTATCTTGAAGCTGTCGAGATTGTGATTTGGTGGTTTCTGTGGGGTTTGAGAACTGCCGTTGGGTGGTTTGGACATTGCTACCGAGGTAATGGGGGCGGAGGCACGTTGGGATAACAGCTGCATCTCAAGCTTAGGGGTCATTACATGGGCGTTCCATGGCCTTCATGGGGAGATTAATGGCGGTTTGGGGCTTGGAAAAGAGGCGTTCAATGTTGCGGTTGTTCGTCGTGACAGGAGCTCCCTACTGCTATGTTGCATCCAGCAAGGAGAACATTGTGCATTGCCTTTCAGCTACCCGTGTCTGGACTGTGGTCTAGATTCTGCAGACTTGAAGCCGGCGCAAGGAGGTTCAACCAGCTTTGTATTTCCGGCGCTGGTAGTCTAAGTTGCAACAGATGCCCTGCCCGAACTCTGAGGCTGTATTGATGCATTCACGTCACGAGGACTATTATCTCGATTGTCGGTTGACTATGTTCCTTCACTAGATAACCTTGGGCGGGAATGACGTATACATCCCGAAAGCTTGACACAAAATGATCTGTCTGCTTGGCCAAGGTTGGCCAAGCAGCAAAAGCGGTGAATCCAACCGTTGCACAAAGATGACATCTTGACAACCAACAGGCTGCAAGGTACGCAACCAATCAGCCACATGACATTCTTTTGAGCGAGCTGATGTAGATCAGGCTGAGCAAGAACGGGTTCACGGGCGGAGGAATCCCGGCTTCCGGTCTTGAAATGTATCACTGGAGGGTTTACTCCGTACCGAAGAGGATTTGCCAAGGATTTGCCAAGGTAAGTCGTAACTGGCAATGGTCAAGCCACGGGTGGTCACGTGCTCGGTTACACCTGCTCGGTTACAACATCTCTAGCCAATCACGTACTCAAAGACGGGCTTCAAGCATCTTTTCGGCCACTGCTTGTTCGATTTTTCTGCAATCCTCTTGGGGGGGTCGGCAATATTACATGGACAGATTAAAACAAAGAAATGAAATCTCTGCTAAAAAAAAAAATGGCGGCTCGGAGGGCTTGTAACCGAGATCCTGTCTTTACCCCCTTGAATCCAGGGTTACACAACGTATAAGCGACAATACCGTCTTATAGGAGATATAAGACCAGGTTTCTTAAGAACATCCACCCGGGATGACCGACACGGGCATCGAGCGCTTTGCAGCCAAAACTTGGCGATCTCATCATGGACTCTATTTTCATTCCACTCTTTGAGAAAGACCCCCTCAATACCCCCCTGAAAGAATCATTGCGCCCATAGCTAGCACAGCCTGTTTTGACAGGCATGAGTTGACAAAGCTAGAGATCAGATCATGGCCTTGTGTGTTGGACTGCCAAGTGTCATACCGTCCTGGCGCCTCGCAATCTAAACTTGGACACCGTTTCAAAGAGCTGAGGCTGAATTTCTTGTACGTCCCTTTGGAATTAAAGAGTTATCCGGAATAGGGCAAGCTACTAATCTTGGCATAGGATGGATCTCAACGGGACACGGCCCAGGATCGTGAATGACGTTTTTGGTCATTGGAACGTTAGAAAAGAAAATGACAAGCGAGAGAACTTGCTGGTAGGATTGCTAGTTCCCGCATTAGACTGAAAATTTAGAGTTGCTGGGCTTGGACGTTGGGTAACAGGCATAAACTACTGGTCCCTCCTCCTCAGTGCGTCATTGAATTCCAGCCCGAGAGCTGACATCAGGTCAACGCTTTGGTGTAGCGAGGCAGAGGAAAAGCGACTTTCCAAGCTAAAGAGATCAAGCCTGATGTATGAAAGTAATGAAAGACGGAAGAAACCGTCCAAGGTCCAACCAGGGGACGGCGTGCACTCTTGGCTGTTGAACTTGAATAGGATGTAAGAGGCTTGGGAACTGGTTGACGTATCAAGTTGGAATTCACTCTACCGCTCAGATACTTTCATTCAGTCATAGGGGCTACTTCTGAACCACAGGCGTTTGAGAGACGTCACCTCCATCTTCAAGCTCGCTGTTCTTCTAACTCTTCTGAATTGAAAACGTTTCTACGCTGTGAGCCTATTAATCGAGCTTCCCCACTGGTATCTTTAGTTTGATATCAGTCTCTTCTATTTAATTAGCGAGCATGCAGTGCTGGAAGATCTCAAGATGCCCTATAGACGGGGGTGCACGATGAACAAGTAACGAGAAGTGAGCAAGACAATCGAACTATTTCGAAACAATAATCTATGACGTAAGAATAATCGCACAGGGTTACACCAATATCCCCTTCTTTATTCACATCTCTTAATATTCGCGTGAACAGCGTTTCCGTTGTCTATGTGACGAGTGTTGCTATTTACCCAAACTGAGTGACGAGATATCACATTCTGGGTGATGATCTCTTGGGCCAAGATCCAGACGAGGCAGGAAAAAGATCGACGGGTCAATGGCGTACGCACGTGGTAAAGGTATGGTTGCCCTCTCTCCGCCTTGCAGCGCCCTATCGTAGTGTCTTCCGGCATCGACATCCGCCCGGTGTCTCATATTGAGAAATGACCTGTCACAGACCTCAATCTCTTGGATTCCATGCCATTGTGCCTGATCCTCATTGTAAAGAGAGACAAAACAAGTGTGGGGGGAGCCGCTAAACCTTGCCAATAGCCGTTGCGGCGCGGGAATGTCACTCAAGATTGCGCGTGGCTTTGGGCGTTTTCGCAAAGGCACGGATCGTCCACGTTTATTCCCGTAAACGCTGCCCTGTGCGTCCTGTTGCGAGGGTTTAAGCTCAGGAGACGAGACGACAGGGGTCCACGTGATCATGTCTCGGAATCTTGCTCTCAATATAGGGAAGCCACAAAGCCCAGCTTGGACAAGGCCGGCCAGGAGTAAAGCCACAGCAGAAGGAATTGGTGAAAGCGTCAAGACTTAAATGACATCACAGGATGTTCGAAGAATAGGGTAGTTGTCAGTGTTCCACACAATGGTGATGCACTTACAGAGGAGGAGCTGACCTGGAGGTCGGGTGGGCGAGAGGGCTGATGAAAGGGCGGTCTGTTATGCCACAACGCAAGGGTCAACGGTTAATATGAATGTTGAGACCCTGATCTCAAACAATTTCGTTCGATCGATGTGAGATCTGACAAGTTGGTTCCTTGACCGTGGCAAAGGAACATTGCAGCTTGCCCTCTCCCTCAGGGCAGGGCAGTCCTGAGCAAACATGGGGTTATCGCTTTGATGCGTGTTCCTGCCAGGTTAACTCGGTCAGTGTATATCAAACCCAAATTCCAACCCAATGCTCGGTGAGCTTGCCGGCCGGGTAACCGCTCCTTTGCTTGGCAAGCCAAACATGGCTGTGTGTCCTTGTCGATCATCACCTCTCGACATTGCAGCCGGACAGGAGGGAACCCAGATCAAGACCGGACAGTGTTGCTGGGTTCAGGTTTCAGCTCTTGGCAAACCTCTCTGCGCCTGTGTTACATCACCGCCATGTCAACAGCGGAAGCGTCCTCTACCGGACGCAACCATAACACCACAGCCGAGTGTAGTGTACCGTTTCCCGTCGAAAACGGCAGCTCGCCTAAACGATGATGCCAAGGCTGGGGAATGAGGCGTTCGCTAGTCGCAGGGGGTTTCTTGTTCCCGGGTCCCAAGACAGTCCCGTTTTAGGTCGATCCACGGTAGCCTATGTAGCAGCATCCTTCTCTGCGGATCACGGTTGTTCCCGGATCTTCACACCTGTGCATTCCCCTGCAGCTCTCCACTCGACCAAGCATTCAGCTCAAGCTCCTCACCGGGCACTAAAGAATAGATGAAGGGTCGACGGTTTGTGGATAGGAGGGCCTCAAAGTTTGCGCCTGGCTCGGAAGCACGATAGATCCGGAAGCTAGCCTTTGATGCCGGGCATGTCTCTTGTTCAGGAGGCTCGTAATCTGATGCGGTGTTTGAGAAACCTTGTTCTGTCTGGGGCAAGCCAGCCTCCTTTCAGCCTGGCAGGGAATAACCAACAACTCAGACATACACGACCAACAGAGCTGGCGACACTGATAGCATCCTTCATGACAGGTCACAAAGCAGCTTGGAGTCCACCCCAATTAGACTTCTTGGCTTGATTCCCTCGCAACCGGGAGTTTGGAGGCTGTCCCTGGAGTAATCAGTAGATGAATGGAATGACGACACATCCGCCAGCCTGGATGGGACTCCCTGGAAAACAGGAAAGCTGAACGCGCACATATCGACTTCAGACGTCAAAGCCTGGTTTCAGAGATATATAGAGCTGGAGTGACCGCGCCTAGACTTTCAGATCATCATCTACCAAGGTCGATCAATGCCAACAACTCACCTCTCAATTGACAACTTACCATGGCTCAGCACATGTGCTGGTCAGCCTTGCTGACGACAGCAGCTTTGGCTATATCAGCCTCTGCATCTACCATCCCCCGCCAAAGCCATCCTGACACACTCTTCTCCCGTCAGGGACTCTATGGCGGTGGATGTCCCCTCCCTGATGTCTGCACCTGGGGAAGCTGCACCAATGTGACCATTGGGTTGGATCCAAGGGAGTGTGGAAAGTCGGACAATCCATGTGAACCCGGAGAGATTTGTGTTGCTGGGGAATGTTACCCCCTCGATCTTGGGTCGAACGACGTGGACCACAGAAACTGCAGCAATTCCACCAGCTCCCAGCTTTGTCTGCCTGGTCAGTGGTGCAATAAAGGCAAATGCGCTCCGATCCAGATCCTCGCTGATTCTCGTCACTGCGGAAATGGGCAAAAGCCTTGCCGTCCGGGATCGCTCTGTGTCAATGGCAGATGTCAGAAGATTGATATTGGATCCGACCCGTCTTCATGCGGACCCTTGAACAAGACGTGCGACCCTGGAAACTGGTGCCTCGACGGCAGCTGCCAGCCATTCGTTCTGGGAACAAACGTGCAAGCTTGCAACCAGAGTATCCAGTGCCCACTTGGCTCGTCATGTCAACAGGGTTGGTGCCGCCAAGTGTTCATCGGAACCGACCCCTTCAACTGCGGCGAGGGACTTGGCAAGAAGAACTGTACTTCTGGACAGCTCTGCGTCTCGGGAAGCTGCAAGTCTCTGAACTTTACCTCTGAAGCGGCTCAGAACAAGACCTGCGGATCCTCCAAAAAGCGTTGTCAGCCTGGTAACTTTTGCTGGAAGAATAAGTGTCTGCCTATTCACATCTACACCGACCTCTCACAGTGTGGCAGCGACGGAAAGCCATGCAATAGCAGTCAAGTGTGCGTATCTGGACGTTGTATCGGCAACTTGACGCACCCATGGGATGTCCCGACGATTGGCTGTGGCAGCAGTGGTGCTGTTGGTCTTGGAGGCCCTGGTGGTCGCCTTCCTGGGCAGGGAGGAGCCGGACAACAAGGGCAAGGGGGTGCGGGTGAGCAAGATGGCAGCGGCTCATCGGGTCAAGGCCAGGCCGGAGGTCAAGGAGATGGTACCGGATCTTCTGGTCAGGGCAACGATGATGATGACTCGGGCAGTCAGCAATCTGGAGGCCAGTCGAGTGGCAGTGGCTCGTCCGGCTCCAGCCAAGGTGCAGGGGACAACGATGGCTCTGATGGGAGCCAGTCTGGCGGTCAAGGCGGCAGCTCCTCAGCTCAGGGAACAGACAATGATGGATCTGGACAGCCTGGGGACGGTCAAGGCGCTTCCGGCAACGGCGGCCAAGGCGGCAACGGAGATGCCACTGGGGGTCAGAGTGACCAGGGAGGTCAGTCAGGCCCAGGTGGTGATGCTTCAGGTGATGCCTCAGGAGGGCAATCTGGCCCAGGATCCCAAGGCGCCGGCTCGACTGGCTCAGGCAACAATTCTGGAAGTCAATCTGGCTCGTCTGGAGATGGTTCTGGTGGTAACAGCCAAAACGGCCCGGGAGGGTCTGGCTCAGACGGCAGCGGCTCTGATGGAGCCAACAGCTCCCCAGACGGTGACGGAAATGCTGATGGGGGTAACTCTGGCGGCAGTGGCGGTAATGATGGCAACGGCTTGCCTGACGGAGCCTCCGACAATGGGAACCAATCTGACCAGGGAGAGCCCGGCTCGAACGGATCTGGCTCTCAAGGAACCGGGTCTGGGGACAGCAACGGCCAGTCTGCCAATAATGGAGGATCAGGGGGTGCCTCTTCTGGAGGGAGTGGCTCAGGAAGCAACTCTGACGGGAGTGGAGGCTCTGACGATGGGGGAGACGGCTCTTCTGGATCTGGCTCAGGATCTGGCTCAGGATCCGGTTCTGGGTCTGGTTCTGGGTCTGGTTCAGGAGATGACGTTGCTCCGAATCAGAGTGGAGGAGCTCCAGGCGCCGGCTCTTCTGGCGATGACTCCTCCGGTGACGGCTCTCCAGGTGATGGCTCTGCCGGATCTAATTCGGGAGGTGGTAATTCGTCTCCTGATCAGAGTGGGAGAGTTCAGGGCACCGGTTCTTCTGATGATGGCTCATCTGATGATGGCTCATCTGATGGGGGCTCTTCTGGAAATGGCTCTTCTGGAAATGGCTCTTCTGGAAATGGCTCTTCTGGAAATGGGCCAGGAGATGACGGTCCGGACCAGAGCGGGAGAGTTCAGGGCAGCGGCTCTTCGGGTGATGACTCTGGAGAAGATTCATCCTCAGGCAACGGTTCATCGGGCAACGGATCCGGAGGCTCATCATCACCAGGAACCGGATCCGAGTCTGGAGGCAGCGGTTCAGGAGGAACGGAGAACCCGGACGGCAGCGGCTCAAGCGGTGGTTCGAATGGCAGCCCAGGGAGTGGCTCGAATGGCGGTTCCAACGGAGGCTCGGGCGGAGGTTCAGGCGGCTCCAACGGCGGCTCCAACGGCGGCTCCAACGGCGGCTCCAACGGCGGCTCCAACGGCGGGTCAGGCGGGAACTCAAATGGCAGCTCGGGCGGAGGCTCGAATGGAGGCTCGGATGGCGGTTCCAACGGTGGTTCCAGCGGAAGCTCAGGCGGAGGTTCAGGCGGCTCCAACGGCGGCTCTGGCGGAAACCCAAATGGCAGCTCGGGCGGAGGGTCGAATGGCGGTTCGAATGGTGGTTCCAACGGCGGTTCCAACGGAAGCTCTGGAGGCGGATCAAACTCCAGCGGCTCTGGGTCTGGAAATGGAAACACCGGCGGCAACGGCTCAGGGAATGGATCAAACAACGGGGGAGAACCAACTCTTCCCTGCTCTGACGATTCCGAATGCTTGTCTCAAAGTTGCGTGGATGGCAACTGCCGCCCTGTTCGGGTGCAAGGTTTCGGCGGATGTGAGGGAGTCACGTGCGGCGCAGAGGAAATCTGCTATGATGGAAGCTGCCGCCGTTTGACAGACCCTACCAACTGTGCCAGAACGTCATGCCAGAGCGGCCAGGTATGCGTCGACAATCAGGGCTGCCTCCCAGGAAGCTCTCTCTGCGGGTCGTCTGTCTGCGGAAACGGAGAGAGATGCCAGGATCAAGTATGCGTGAGATCGTTGGGCCCTGGAACTGACAACGGTGACGATGGGGATGACGGTTCCAATGGCCCAACTACTGCCAACTCAGGTGGCAATACAGGTTCCGGAAACGGGAACCCTTCTGGGAGTTCAAGAACTTCCCAATCTTCGGGACAGACCAACAACTTGTCGGCAAGCGGCCAAGTGACAGCCTCTCCAACTTCAACACCACCAGTCATCGCTTGTACCACCGATTCGGACTGTTTTGGAGGTGTTTGCAGGAACAACCGTTGCGAAAGTCCCCTATTGACGCCATGCATCGATGATTCCGACTGTGCAGCAGATGAGAGGTGCCGTAGTAACCTCTGCTTCCCAGAAGACCCGCGTACAGGTCCTTCGAATGGCAATGGACTCGGAACGACTGGAGCAGCAGCCGGCCGGGGCTCATTGACCAGAGACACGGCCGTGGCGTCCGCTACACGCACCCAAGCAACATCGCAACAAAACGATCCATCTCGGACTACCAACCCGGCGGCGGCGGCCACGACATCTGGGGTGAGAGGCAACGTTGAAGGATTCGAGGGCTGCGACGTCGATACAGACTGTCAAAGTTCAGAAGACACGTGCCTCCAAGGGCGCTGCGTTCCTGGTAGCGGTACTCCCTGCTCTATCAACTCTGATTGCTTGGAGGAGGAGATCTGCCGCGATTCCACATGCATCATCGGAGTCAGATGTATCACGGATGAAGATTGCTCGGTAGAAGGATTCACCGGGATCTGTGAAAACGGCGTTTGCTCTAATATCCGACCACAAGGGTGTTCTGAGGATATTGAATGCTTAGATGATGAGCTTTGCTTGGATAGCCTCTGCGTCCTCGTGGGACCTGTGGCGGCGTCCTCAACTGAAGACTCTGGCTCGGTAGGACCTGGTCAGTCAACTGCTGGTAATCCATCAGTCAATCCGTCAACCGGTAACACCTCCGGCACGAATCCTTCGACGGTGGCGACACAAGGTGGCACCGGGTCTGCGGGTACAGGCGCAACCAACACTGGCTCAACAGCGGCTTCAGCTGGACAAACCGGAACTGGCACGGGCAACTCTCAAACAAATGCCGGCAACTCTCAAGCAAATACCGACAACCCTGATGGCACCGCGACCGATACCGAACCCAGTCCCACTACCACAGAAGACGGCACTGTGCAAGTCCGTTGCGTGACAGACTCCGATTGCTTGACCTCCAGTGCATGCCCCCCTGGGCGCTGTGTGTGCATTCAGTCAACTTGCCAGCAAGTCACAAGCTTGACTTCTATTCCTGGGACCACCGCAGATCAAGCTGGAGCGACCACTGGTGGAGGCGGAACGGGGCAATCCCAAGGCCAATCTACCAACACCGTTGCAAGTGGAACTGGATCGGGTGACAGCCAGGCATCTACAACAGGCGACCTCCCTGTGGAGACAAGTGACCTCGTCCCCTGCAGCGTGGATGCTGATTGCTTTGGGGTAACTGGAGGGCTTTGTACACTTTCTATCTGTATCTGCTTGGATTTACTATGCCAGCCAGACCCCGGGGCTCCCGAACCAACTGCTGAGACAACCAACGCCGGAACTGGACCTGCCCCAGGAGGTGTTGACACCACATCTTCGGCGGCATTCCCTACTGACACCACTTCTCTGACACCTTGTTCCGTGGACAGTGATTGTCTTGCCGACGTCTCGCTTTGTGTTGTTGGGGGATTGAACGTGTGTGGCTGTATCAACGCGGTATGCGTCCGGACGACAGACCCTGGTAACACTGAAGACGGCGAACCTGGTGCAACGTCTACTCTTGGGACAGTTGGGCCCGATACTATTACCGAAGATACCCTCATTCCTACGAGTTTTATCACTCAGGTCACAACTGCAACCTCGGATGTGGTTGAACCTACAGATCCGGCATCACAGTTCCCATGCTCTACAGACTCTGACTGTCTACTGAACACTGATGTTCAGGCTTGTGTTTTGGGACTGTGTATTTGCGTCAATCTTTTATGCCAGGAGACGACGACCCAGCCCACGGCATGCACGGCGGATTCTGACTGCTCGGGAGGTCAGGTCTGCGAATCCAACATATGCGTTGATCCGCCAGCACAACAAGCTTGCACGGCAGATTCTGATTGCACAGGGGGCCAGATTTGTGACTCGAACATCTGCACTGATCCGCCATCACAATCTCCATGCACTACAGATGCTGACTGTCTGCTGAACACTGATGTTCAGGCTTGTACTCTGGGACTCTGCATTTGCGTCAATCTTTTGTGTCAAGAGGCGACCCAGCCCGCATCATGCACTACAGATTCCGATTGTACGGGAGGCCAGATCTGCGAATCAAGTGTTTGCGTTGATCCTCCAGCACAACAAGCATGCACGACGAATGGGGACTGCACGGGGGGCCAGATCTGCGACTCAAACGTCTGCGTTGATCCGCCATCGCAATCTCCATGCAGTACAGACTCTGACTGCTTGTTGGATGTCAATCCAGCTTGTGCTCAGGGACTCTGTATCTGTGTTAATCTTTTATGCCAGGAGGCGGCTCAGCCCACGGCATGTACTGCAGATTCTGATTGTACAGGAGGCCAGGTTTGCGAGTCAAGCATATGCGTCGACCCTCCAGCACAGCAAGCATGCACGACAAATGCTGATTGCTCTGGAGGTCAGATATGCGAGTCGAATCTATGTGTTGACCCGCCTGCACAACAGTCATGCACTACAAATGCTGACTGCTCCGGAGGACAGATATGTGACTCGAATGTGTGCGTTGATCCTCCAGCACAGCAGTCATGCACGACAAACGCCGACTGCACGGGAGGGCAAATCTGCGAATCAAATGTTTGCGTCGATCCTCCGGCACAACAAGCATGCACTACAAATGCTGATTGCTCGGGAGGTCAAATTTGCGAATCACTTCTATGCGTCGACCCCCCAACACAACAGTCATGTACTGTTGATTCTGATTGCTCTGGAGGTCAGATCTGCGAGTCGAATCTATGCGTTGATCCTCCAGCCCAGCAGTCATGCACGACGGATGCTGATTGTACCGGCCAAGGAGAAACCTGCGTTAATGGGGAATGTACTGTTTCCACCGGGCCACAATGCAGCGTCGATGCCGATTGCTCAGGAGGTCAGATTTGCGAATCGGGTACATGCGTCGATCCTCCAGCACAATCATGCAACATCGATTCTGACTGTACCGGCCAAGGGGAAACATGCGTCAATGGAGTCTGCACCGTTTCCACTGGGCCACAGTGCAGCGTTGATACTGATTGCTCAGGGGGCCAGATCTGCGAATCGAATACATGTGTCGATCCTCCATCGTGCGCTGTTGATTCCGACTGCACTAACCCAGGGGAAACCTGCGTCAACGGGGTCTGCACCGTTTCCACTGGGCCACAGTGCAGCGTGGATTCTGATTGCACTAACCCAGGGGAAACATGCGTCAATGGAGTCTGCACCGTTTCTACCGGACCACAATGCAGCGTTGATGCTGATTGCTCAGGGGGCCAGATCTGCGAATCGAATACATGTGTCGATTCTCCATCATGCGCTGTTGATTCTGATTGTACCGGCCAAGGGGAAACCTGCGTCAACGGAGTCTGCACCGTTCCCACGCCTGGAGGACAGTGTACCGTCGATGCTGACTGCTCGGGCGGTCAGATCTGCGAGTCAAGCATTTGCGTCGATCCTCCAGCGCAGCAGTCATGTAACGTCGATTCTGACTGCAACAGTGGAGAAACCTGCAACAATGGGGTCTGCAGCACTCCTACACCGGGAGGGAACGGTTCGTGTCTTGACGCAAATGACTGCGTTCTTTCAGTCAATCCTCTTTGCGTCCTTGGGCTGTGTATTTGTGTTGACGCGCTCTGTACACCGGACCCCAACGTCCAGACTTGCGAAACGAACGCACAATGCAGCGCTGGCGCACTATGCGAGCAAGGAGTATGTGTTGATCAGGTTAGTTGCACGGGAGCTGCGTCGTGTGTCGCACAACTCGATGTTTGCATTCTTCCAGGCTTGTGTGTCTGTGTCAATGGCGTTTGCGGTTTCGGAGGAAGTCCACCGGCACCGCAGTGCACCGTTGACCAGGACTGCAGCTGTCTCATTCCCGGCGTCACATGTCGGTGCAATAGTGGACAGTGCCAAACCATTATTTAATATTTGTTCCAGAGTTAAGGCTTGGGGTAATAGGTGGAGGGTTTACGAGCTTGTCACTCCCTTGCCTGCTTTCTTTTATTTTCTGGGCCAGGGGGGCGTACTTTGAAGTCGAGATTGGTTTAATACTTAATATTCTTTTCTGCATTTCAAATTGATATTCTTTCCAACTGAGCGAAGAACACCTAAATAAATTCACGGCGCAAATAAAATCTCTTGTGTTCCATGAAGGCCAGCTCTTCTCTTCCCATACTACTTGATACCTATTGACTGGCTGTCTGTCCTTCTCTGTTGATGGTTTTCCTCGGCAGCGTGACAATCACGTGCCTTGTGCAGGAGCGTCCGCCACGGTGCAATGCCCCATACCCTAGAGTCAGAAATGTCCAGACAGTTTGAGGAAGCTGTGGCGAGATCACGGCCTCAATTGATAAATGGAATGCTTGGCATGTTGAGATGAATGGAAAAGATAAAAAATTTGACAAAATTTAGCTGCAAAAGGGCAAGAGGACGCTGAGATTAGTACGTGTAGCCATCACTGGGAGAGAAAGGGCCCAGCGAAACTGGATCCCCAATCGTCTCGCATCTGACTGTCCAACACAGGAGAGAAGAGATCAAATCAAAAAGTAGAGCATCATATTAAACATCAAAGTCTACGTTGCACGTTGTCCAATTGTCTTACATGATCCCAGACAAGGTTCGGTACCACTCCACAATGCGTGAGACTTCCGGGATCACGATGGACCCTGGAGACGCGGGAACTAACCTGGCACGCCCCGGCTGTCTCACAACGGCCGAACCCCAGTTCACTTTATAAATCCAATCCCCAGAGGGTTTCTACAGCAGCCGCGAAGGCCAGTTATCTGAGTTATGTCAAGCCTTGCCTTGTGCATTTCTTCCCGAGGCCTTTGGCCTCCCAGCGGATTTGCGCTGCAGAACGCTTCACCAATTTGGTGGCCGCCCCAGCGACTCGCGCGCGTTGCTGCCTCTCGGCAACCGTGGACGACACGACCCTGTTGGGCGCGTGGCGTGGCCGCTGAAAATCGCTGGGCAACCCCACCCCACCTTGGCGCGGGAGCGTTGAACAGCCAGCCGCCGGAGCGGCAGTCGACTCCCGTCGGCAGTCTCATTTCGCCAACGGTCAAGCAGGACTGCGAGGCATTGAATGCGAGGTCACAAAGGCAATGCAAGTATAAATAAATGTAATTCCAGTACTGTTTGCTTCACGCTACTTAATTAAACCTACCATGCGTCCTTGCCAGCTCTGACAATTCCAACTGCCATCTGTGATGCCCTGTTCACCTTTGACCTGCGACGTGGGCGAGGCAACCCCCGTCGATGGGCGGGCGGTGAGATCGGACAGATCAGCCAGATCTACGAGGCGTGCGACGGCGGGCGCGCGACCAGGAGTCCCCTGCGTCGGCAATCGCTTGCGGAAAAAAAGTGCACTCGCCTGATTTTCCAAAAACGGGTAGGGCGCGCACAAAAAAAATGCGCGTCCTCCAAAACGCATCCAAAAAAAAAAGTGCGCCCCACCCAAAAAATGCCGGCGCCCCTGCGCCCGATTTTTTTAATTCGGGCGGGCGGGCCCATAGGCCAGTGGTTCCTGCAGATCAGCTGTCAGATCAGCCAGGACCCACTCACACCTATTTAATCCCCTCCTCTCTTCCCCTCATCATCATCCAGCAGCCTCAACATCCTGGCTCTTCAACAACCTCTTCTTCTCTTCTTCTCTTGAAACAAACAAACAAACAAACAACCATCTCCTCGATGATCTCTTTTCTTCTTCAAACAACAAAGGCATCTGCACCTGCCTTCCTCCCAAAACAACTCCCACTCTCTGCCTCTACCATCTTCGCCTCCACCTCCACCACTTCTACCACCACCACAACATGACGCGCCTCTCATCTTCTGCGCTTCTGTCGAGGCAGAGATGATCACTTCAAAGAAACAAACCCGTAAGCTCTCACTCTTGCACAGGTCTGACTCATCGCGAACTTACCTTTTGACCTCTTTTCTAGTACCCGACTTTTGATCGCACTACGCTCAACATGTCTCCAATCACTTGACGCTTCCATTTGATGGCAGGCTCCCATTCAAGTATGAACGCGCCTTGACTGCTCTTTTTGTCAGGCTGACCTTTTCTAGCCTCGCGACACTTGTCGCTTCTTCCAAAAAACAACAACAAACAACAACACACATCCTCCACACGTCTGCCATCATTGTGAGTCCACCAATTGACCTGCATGCTAATTGTGTCGATAGAAGCCCGGGGAGCTGCTTGGGTCAGTAAGCATGGATGGCGGTAAAATCGTTCCCTATCTTGGCTGGCCTAAACTGCGTGTGCGATCGGCCTCTATATAGCGTGGTAAGGCCTATCACCATGCGGAACCTCCCTATGCAGCTCCCCGATCGCTTCTACCGACACAAGCCTGCAGTCGTCCTCTGGTGGGCGATGCCTTTGTCGCATCATCCGAAAAAACAACCACCACCTGTTTGCCATCACAGTAAGTCCGCCTGACCTGCCTGCCTGCTAATTGTGTCGACAGAAGCCTTGGCGAGGGAGCTGCTTTTTGGTCAGTAACATGGAGGCGGTAATTCGTTCCCTGTCCCAACTGGTCTAAACTTCGTGTGCGATTTCGCTGGCATATAGCGTGGTAAGGCCTCACTACATGCAGAACCTCCTCAAAGCAGTTCTTTCGTCATGGCTTCGGTCGACACATGCAGCAGCTGCAGCAGTCTCAGGTGGGCGATGGCAAACCAGCTGATTCCCTGCCCCAAGAGAGTGAGTTTCCTCTTTTCTGACCTTGATACCAATTGCTGACCAGCCTGAGAACCCACAAACAATCACAGTGACAGCTCCTCCTACCTGCCTGCCTACCTACCTACCTACCGATCGACCGAAAACACTCGACCGATCCACACACCCGATCGTGAAAATACCGACCGAACACACACAAACACAAACAAACACACACACCACCGATCGCGGGCTAGCTGCACTTCAAGACTTGGGGCGGGGAAGATGAAATTTGGTCTTTGTATAATTTGTGAAGGATTTGAAACTGGGAAATGATTTGGTTTATGGATACTTGTACATGGGTTGGAAACTGTTTGTCTGGGTCTTTGAAATGAAGCATCACGGCTGGGGATTATCTGGAGTTGAATACCTACAAGGTCATCATCAATCACATCACATGGGATACGTCCCTTCTCTCACAGTTCGTTTGTTCTCCATGCTTGCCTGTATCGCTCATCGTATTTGAAAAGGCGGGAAGCTTCCTTATCGTGATCGCGTTGTTGAGGTAGTCCATTAGATGTAGGTTTGTCACCTTCGTTCACCATTAACGCGTATGCGTGCTGCCTTCAGGGACATGTTTCACTGGGAATTGATTGTCACCGTATCTCGACAAAAGAAAAACGGCAACAAAGGGCTGAGTTTGACCTGAAGCGCCTTGCGACGATCTCGCATGTGCTTGCACACTTCATTGTCGCTTGTCTGCGCCTAACCTGGTCGCGTGCTGACCTGTTTGCGAGGAACCGACGAACCCTGAGGATGGCGACGTCTCCGGAGGAGTCCCATTCAAGCATTCCACAAAATACTTGCCACGGGGCGCTGATGGGACACGCTGTGTGCGGGCTTTCAAGGTTCATTGGGGTCTCGTTCTCCATCGCAGTCTTGGGTTCTATGCCCGTGGTCTGTACTTGATGCTTCATCTCCCTCACGGCGAGTTGATTGGCCAGAAATACAATAGGAGCTACCTGGAGGATGATATCGTTGCACCTTTCTAACTCGTGTCTTGACGTGGGCGTTGCTTTGTGGACCGTACGACATGCCTGAAGCAGTTACCTCGCCCTACGTGTGATGGATCCCATCTCTGCGAAACAACAGCCTATTGGAAAGCATCATCTAAGGAAAGTTGCCCATCTTTGCGAGATCGGCGACGAGAACGCTTGGTCAGTATCAAGTGACTACGCTCCACACGCTCCGAGGCAAGTGCCAAGAGGAGACTCACTGTTTTCCCCGGCTGCCGTTACGATTGCTTGCTTCGATGTGGGTAGATTGAGATGACATTTGGAAACCGATTCCGTTAGTGTTTCTCATCGATCGAACGGCGTATCTTCTAATGGCTGTAAAACGGCACTGGCCTCCTCTCCTTGATTGACAAGGCCATGGTGACAGGAGGCCCGAGGCGCTGAGCACTTGCGTCGAGGATCGACGAAAGAAGCAAAGCATAGAAATTCTTGGTGAGATCTGCCTGAGAAGAAGTGTCTCTGTACATGGTCTTGAGGAGATGGCCTTTCTGCTAGACTTGTCGCTGCCCGGATTAAGAGGCTGACGAACAAGGAGCTTTCACATCCATGCCAGTCGATATCCACGCTGCCACAGCCCAGAAGACAGCAGTTATTCGAGAACGGCGGTAGCCGTTGTTCACTACCTAGACCAAATCTAAAGTGGCGCTCCATGTCGAATAGCCTATACTGCTGACCCGAGTTTCACTGACAGCCCGTCACGGCGGTTCTTGTCTACTCACTTCCCCCAAGACCTCCCGGGACGAAAGCCCGCCTCCCTTGTCATTCTTCGATGCCTTGATCTTGGCTTTTCTTTGATCTATGGTTGCTTATTCTATCCCCTCGGCCCCTTTCCTTGGCTACCCCCGGGCAGGTACTCGGACACAACACCATTCAACACCCTCAAAGACGCAAATGAGCTGCTTTTACTAGATAGATATCAGCTGAGCATTTTTGAGCCTCTGGTTTGTGTACTGCCAGTCTTGAACTGCACGAGAAGAGTGCAGAGGCAAGGGCCAGATTCTCGACTCTCGGACGTGCCAAGTGACGGCTGGCTCTACTGTAGATAAATGGATGGGGATTGAAGGCATTGAATTGCGCAAAATAATCGATTGGGACCTTGGATACATGATAGGATACGCCCTACTCAGAGACTTTAACTGAGAAGACTGGGCTGTGCTTACACTGCCAAGGTACAGCCCGAGCCGGGCACGAATGCATGTCGCAGGTAGTTGACTGTCTGGGAGCTTGAGAATTAATACTGCGCTTGCCTACATGTATACTTTAAGTACGGTCATCTCTTGCTCGACGTCCCATTTACTGCGCTTACATGGTTCGGGCCAACAATACCTGGTGGACGATTCTTGTACGGCGCCGGGAACTTGAATGGGCGAATGCCGAGTGCCACTTACTTCTCACCTCCTCCACATGAACTGAAACTGAGTATTTGAAGCCGAAAATTGCCCTATCAATAGTAGAGACCCCGGCTGAAGTCAGATATATGCAAAAGTGCTGGAATCATGCTCCCGACAGTTTGGCACATGGTGCCTTGGTGTAAGCATGGTGTCAATGGCCAGGATTGGCACAGCCATGAGAAGATTGGCACTACCGATCCACCCCCACTATTCTCTCTGATGGCCGTGCAGCGGCAACATCCCAGCTCCATCGCCTCCAAAAAACGTCATCGCCATGTCCTCAACACCGCAAGACACCAAACAAGAGGCCGCCGAGGCCCCCAAGCCGACCGAGGCCGGATCAGATGCCTGGAGCGACGATAAGCGTCGTAAATTCGAGACGTGAGCGACCGCCGCGCTACCACCCGACAAGAGCCGACCAGCTGAACGTGGACAGGAAATCGAAGAGCGAGTATTATGACCCGTGCCAGGAGGCTGCGCAGAGAAGTTATCGGTGCTTGTTCAGGAACGGAGGGGATAAGTCAATGTGTGGAGAGTACTTCCAGTATGTGGAACCGTGGCTGGGGGGATCAATGAGCTGACGACTTGGCAGGGCGTATCGCGACTGCAAGCAAGCATGGGTACGTTGGAGTCAATTGACGTCGCGGGATCGGTGATATCGAGCTTGAATGACGACTGATGTTTGACACAGACCGATAAACGGAGGAAGGAGGGCGGCGGCTGGTTCTAGGACGATCGACTCGAGACGAGACGGATACGCAAGTTGCTGAACCATCGAATGCCAGACCCCGAGAACTGTATTATACGGAAGCAAACATCGCGAGCATTGTACGATATGGATATACGGCGAATAGATTGAATTCGGGATGGGGAGTTGCAAAATGAGAACAATCGAAGGCCATACTGGGATCCAATTGAGACCATTTCAATCCTCAGCCTTGGGTCGACGGGTATGCCGCAGCCTCATGCGGCAATCATAATCGCCATCCTCCGTCACGCTGGCTTCTCCGTGCGCTTCTGCGGGTTCGTACTGAAGCTCCACAGTCTCAACCCAAGCATCGAGCTCATCCCCGTCCCATGTCAAGGCCTGCTCAAAGACGTCCTTGTCCAGCACAGCACCTACATCCATCATCAGTCGAACCGGACTCAGCATTCTTCCGCTGCGCAGTGACGGCGTACGCAGGAAATCGAGCGCCAACCCGATGGCCAACAGACCCGCTGTCCCAAGAGCCAAGAGACCCGTCAGCAGGATCCAGGGGACAAAAGTCATCGTGTACAGTTGCTCGCCGTTCCCCTCAACCATGACTTCAACATCCGTGTTCCTGCCGCTGTCCCTCTCCGCCATGTTGTACGCCACATCCCTCATCTTGGCCTCGAGCCACGCAAAGGCCTTGACGATGAAGTGGATATTTGACATCTCGATGCCAGATCCCGAAATGGAAACAGCATCAGCAAGGTGCCCGCCTAGACCAGGCGTTTTATAGAAAGCTGGTGACGCGATCTCCCACTTATTTTGAAGGCTGTATAATAGGGGACGACGGTCCTCGAACCTGCGAGTTTGTTCATCAAGGTGGACTTCTGAGATGGACCAATCCTTGCAGTTGACTGTTGCCGTGCCCATGGTTATGCTTAGCTCGCAAGTCACTCCGCATATCGTCCAGTCCAAAACTTGGTCGTCCTTCTCAGGGGAGTAGCGGTAGGTGTTCAATGGCCCGTAGTCCGTGAGATACGTGGTGGTGTCTTTTTCTTTGGTGTAGTAGAACCACCCGATCCAGATCTTTTCGTCTTTAAAGGCTACAAGAGGGCGCGCTACCCCAATGTCCGACTGCCCCTTCAGCGAAGGGGCCATGTTCCTGCCCCTGCCTTTAAAATCGGCCAACTTTGACGCGATCTTGATCCTTATATGGAACTCGGCATAGCTCTCCTCTCTGGAATCCAACTGGACCTGGAAACCTCGTATATCGGCGGGCTTGCAGGACGCTGCAAGCTGATATGCGGGCACATTGAAGAGTCTCTTCGCTGACTTTGAGATCCTGGACAGACTGGCTCGAGACATTGAGGACGGCTTGATGACTGGTGTTTGTAGTTCCAATCTCGGGGGGGATATTGTGCAGGCTCCTGGTGAGCTGTGCTGAGAGTTCGATGTCTCGATCAGAGTCCATGATGTCTGAGATCACCTTTGAAGGTGCATCATCCTTCAGCCCATACAGCATCTCGACTTTTTGTGTCACGTTGGCGATGTTGAATCCGATGGCTTCGTACGCCGTGACATTCGTTAGGAATGAAAAACTCAAGGCAGAAAGGAGGGCCACGGTGGCAAGGCAGATGAGTCGGGGATCGCGCGTCCGCACAAAGGTCCAGTGCTTGAAGGGACTGTACGACCCCCAATCTGTGCCGGCGAGCTCCGTGAGGGCCTTGAGGTTCACGGGACGGTGTCCAACTGTTCCCTGGCTGATTGCGCAGAGGCGCACTAGTTTGAAGATGTACCAGTTGGCCAGGGCGAGTAGTCCCGGGGCTATCAAGATGGAGCAGGCAACGTCGATGAGCTTGGCCCAGATGGAAGAGAAGCGGCCCGCAATGGGTTCAGACTGTGTAAATCCCTTTAGAGTGTTGAGTTTTATGTGGAAGATGAGGCCGAAAGAGACACACATGGCGACTGAGGCGATGATAGCGACCACCACAATGTCGACGAGTACAGTCTTGCTGGTCCGGCGACAGGTTGGCATCTCAGCCTGTTCCCCCTCTCCGTCCACGGCATCTTTGGGTAACAAGCTATCCGTGACTGTCGCTTGTGTCTTTGCCTCGTTGGCTACTGTTGGAGGTGGTGATGCCGGCTCCTCAACGGACAGAGGTGACACTGGCCTGTCGTAACCCGCAACCTCTTGCGATGCCATTTCTTCTTCGTGACGAAGCTGAAGAGTTTTGAGAAAGTAATGGGAAGATTTACGTCATTGAAGAGGTCAAATGCCTCGCATTTGCAGCGGGAGTGAGAGAGCCTCGTCTTATCCGCCAAGTCCCAGAGCCTCGTGTGAATGGACGAGAGCTGCAGGAAGCACAGCCACTGAGAGCGACAAGGCATTTAACGGAATATAAGATAGCTGAACTCAGGTGCAGCTGGCAAATGTTCCTGCCGTGTAACCATGACATCACGTCACATACTCTCCTTGCCCGTGTCAGATGTAGCTGTGTCTGACCTTGTCCATCAGCCTGTTCCAGCAAGCCAGGCGGAGAAACATGGATGATAACTTTGACAATGAATTAGGATAACCTGGTGATACTACATCCCTCCCCCGTCATACATATCATTACAAGATACCAAGCCATGTGCTGCCTTGCGAAACCTACCTTTCGCCACCTTGTCTGACAGACACCAGTCGCAGACGAACCCCCATCACATACGACTCTCGGTTCATATCCAGCCGTCTGTCGGGCTCATACTTAAACTTGGCACCTTCAGCGCAGTCATTTAGCTCCTGCCGGCTCATCCAGTAAGTCTCTTCGAAAGCGGTCCTACCCAGCGTCCTGCCCAGGTCGGCCGTCAACCTCACTGCGTCCAGAACCCTCCCGCTCCTGAAAGACGGTACTCCCAGCGAGTCGAGTGATAGATAAACTGTTAGAGCGCAGGCGACGCCTAGGGCGACAAGACCGAAGAGGAGCATCCATGGGACAAAGGTCATGGTATAAGTGTCCGGCTTCTTCTCTAAAACATCGACCTGGGTGACGAGGCGATCGATCTTGGCATCACTCTTGTCGCCTTGGATTGCTTCCCTCACTGCCGCCTCGTACCGGACGAACGCGTCAACAAGCGTTTCGATATCCCAGGCAGGTCGGTCCGCCTCCTGGTATGCCCTGCGAGCTGCTCGTAAGAGGTAACCGCCAATGCCTGGTGATCTCCCTACACGACCACTTTCGAACGTATCAAATTTTTGTCCTAGGAAGAGTATTGGTGTTTCATTTTGGACTTCAAGCTTCTCACCATCTAGCCTGGATTGGGTCAGTGACAATGCCGTTCCATTGAGAGTGGCCGTTGCCGTTCCAGACCATCTGTCGAGACCGCACACTACGCCCCAGAAAGTCAAGTCGTAGCTCTCGCTCCTAGACTCGCTCTCTTTAGCGCAAGGGGAACTGCGGACGACCCCTTTCGCTCTAAATGGGGCCAAGCTGCCGTACCGCGTTCTTTCCGTCAAGTCGATAGTCTCATTTCCAGTATAACTGAATCCTCCGATCCAAGTCTCTGTTCTGCTGAATGCGATGAGGGGGTACCTGACTGATGAGCCGTTTGTTCTCGCAGCTTCCATCCCCTGTTTTGCAAGAAGTTCCTCGACTATGCCAAAGTCTGCTCGAAATCGTGTAGGCCTAGACTCAGAGGATGAGGCAGCTTCCTCAAGATTGAACCTGACGTGCGAATCGTTCTTGTCCGGAGAACTAATTGATACCGCTGAGAGGCTGGATGGTTTGCATGATGCCGATATCCGGTAGGCAGGCACATTGAATAGCTGTTCGATTGTCGAGCGCATGCCCAGGCGTGCTCGGCTCGAGACGTTGACGCCAAGGAAGCCGCTAGATCTTGGCTCCAGGTCTGTTGCTTGCAGTCGTTGGAGCTGATTCTCAAGGTCATTGAGAATCTGCAAGCGCTCGTTGTCCTTGATTCCCTGGGGTAGAGGTTGCTTGAAAAAATCTTGCATCCCCTGCATGGCTTCGAGAGTCGCTGTCGTATTTACGCTTCCAGCTTCCTCGTACGCGGTAACGTTGCTTAGCAGAGAGAAGCTCAAAGCTGAAAGGATGGAGATGATGCCCAAGCAAATGATCCGAGGCTTTTGTGATTGAAGAAACGTCCAGAACTTGAGGGGGCTGGTCGATCCCCAGTCAGTGCCGGCAACTTCCACAAGAACGTTGAGGCTTGCTTTCGAGTCCCTTTTGTCGTGCTCGTTGACCGCAGAGAGACGGGCGAGCTTGAACATGTGCCAGTTGGCAATTGCGAGTATCGCGGGAGCCATCAGCATGGAAGCGGCAGCATCAATCAGTTTCGCCCACGTCGAGCTGACGTTCCCGCCGATACGGACAGCTTTGATATAGCCTCCGTCGGCCTTGGTTTGGATGAATGCGACCAACCAGCAGGCGGCAGAGAGAGCGAAGAGCCCGGTGATGGCGATGATGATGATGGAGTATAAGACGTGCTTCTTAAGAGGGGCAACTAGCTCTGGCAGGGACTCGGCCTGTTCTTGAGACTTGTCGCCGTGGCCTGGAACGGGTGGGTTGTGGGTATCTGTCGGGATGACATCTTCAGTGCTTTCATGCTTGGCTGTGGCTGTTGAAGAAGCGTCGGTTGGTTCTGGCCGTGTCTGTTGCTCTGTGCCAGCAGTCGCAGGTGACACTGAGCGAGATATCGCCATAGGGAGCTGAGGCTCTTGTTGAATGGCCATCTGGGAATAGAGAAGAGGCGAGAGTAGCAAATTGAATGCAATGATGCTTTGTTCGAAGCCAAGTTGTGGGTGTTTGAGACCTTCCATGGTCCAGCTGGCGATTCTTTATACCTGCTGGATTACCAGGCAAGCGCACACAGGCCCCAACCATTCTCCTCTGTAAACGAACGATTGAAAATGAGGCTCTCAATCGTTGTACAAGTCGAGGCTGGATGGCGCAGCCGCCTCTGTCCTTCCCAAGGCATGGACGATGTTAAACAGAACCTGCACGTGACCCCTTCCAGGTTACCTTGGGATGTCTCGAGGTGGATAGTGCCTGGATGTTAAGCACACCGACGGTTCAAGTCCTCGGCAGGCCGGTTATGACGATTGGATAACCTCGTTAGGGACATGGTGAACAATGGCTGCCGTCGATGCAGAACTTCCATAGCTGTAGCTTATTGCAGAGCGTCGATGCTGCCTCCCACTACACTCCTTCGTGACGTTCCACGTTTGACAAAGTAGTAGAGCTCCTTTGTTCTTGAGGCTGAGAAGGATGCTTGTATCGTTCGGATCCAGGCTGGTTGTAAACCCCGAGTGGCTCGGACAACCCAAGACTAGAAGCTCCGATGTCTCACATTCTTCCTTCGGCCTGAGCTGACGCACCCCCGGCAGAGAGAATGTTTTCGGTTCTCAGCCCTATTTGCTGACTCGATACGATGTCATGTCCACCACTCCGTCATACCGACGTGCCATGTGATGGAAGCAGGTAACGTGGAGCCCTCGACATGTGTGTCAAGAGGCGTTCATAGGGCAGAGCAGAGCCGCAAGTTTGTACTCATTTTTGTTCATGAACCTCGGTGGCAAAATTCTGTTGAGGGAGCAACTCTGAGGGTGTGCACCTCGGACAGACGAAGTGACTCGGGGTCTTTTCTAAGCAGCCCGAGCGGACTCTTACGATGACCTCATAGAGCTCGACGGGATGGTCTTGTTTGATCATACTAGGATTTTATCCACCTCTTTGGTAAATCAGGATGGCCGCCCTGACCGTCAGTCAAAGGGGTTCCATTGTACGTTGAACGACGTAGAGGTGGCTCGTTTTCTTGACGATCGTTTTGGCCTCAATGTCTGGATCCTGCTGCCATGCAATCTTTGCTCTCTCATTGAAACTGAGTTTTAGATGAAGCGTCGTTGGGACTCTCTGCTATTGTGCTTTGGCCGAGTTACAGGGGCTTGCCATCTGTTGGTGAGGCCGAACTAAGGGTCATGGTGGTCATGTGACGACCAGCGCAAGTGGGGCATAGCTCCCACCAGCCACAGACGCCACATCTGCACCGCCACATCCGCTGCTTCCTTCTGCCCCACGTTCTCAAGTTCAATTTGTGCCCCTCCAAAGCTCTCGACAATCTCACGCTTGTCCCTGGACTCATTCTCACCCTCGTTAGGCCAATCTGAGCGTGGAAAAGGGCGTGAAGCTTGGCGCACTCATGAATCGCCAACAGCGGCCGGTCCTCAAAAACGGCGTCGATCTCCAGCTCCAGTCCGCCTTTAACGATGGCAACTGGGCTGTCGTGATCCGCCTGGCTGAGAAGCGAGCTCGAACGTTTAATGATCAGTATTATGAGGTGCGCAGTTCGGCTTCCCCGTCGGTATTGCAGGAGACTAAGTATGGATAGATTGTCAAAATATGTGCCGAAAGCCAGCTCGATGACCCCAGTGCCAAGTTTGCTGCCGTGACGGCCATCGACAAGTTCGTCAAAGAAGGAACCGTTGTGAAGGACGTGGACGGCATCGATCTCCTTGAGTGGGCAACGCAGGGCCTAACGACCGAGGATGAGTTCTCTCAGACTCTGGGTCCTTTGAGGGCACGCCTCGTCAAGGCTTCGCCCAAGGATAGGATTGGCGCCAGCCGGTGCTTGGAGTCTTGTCTGCTGCATTGGGACTTGATCAGTGCCCAACAGGTATGACAGGGCCCATCGTCGGCTGACCCAGCGGCTGACTTGCTACCCAGATCGCGGCTATCCTCGACAGATCGTTCCCCCAAGATCGGACATTCATGTTTTGGAACATTGTCATTACACATCTGTTGGCGGTAATGCCCCTCGTGCACCTCTGCCTGTCGCGGGCTGACATCCATCAAGACTAGCCCTCAGTCGCCACCCGAGAAGAAGAAGCTATACGGTATGCTCGCATTGAAACAAATCCAGCGTGCTGCACAGCTATCTGAACTGGTATTTGCCCTGCTCACGCCAACAAGTCTGGTACTAACACTACCAGGCCGCGAGCTCTGAGGGTGACGATGCCAAGCCTCAACCGCGGAGTATCCAAACAGAGGAGGAGATCTTGCTGCTTTACGACATTGTAGAGAAGCACGGCTCAGAAGAAGATTTTGAGAAGCTTGTTTCCAGCCCCGTCTTTTGTCCGCTTGTACAATTCCGCAAGGGCCGAAAGGAGCTCTTCTTGAGAGTCATTTCGAAACACCAGCGCCAAGGAGACCATGAAGCCATCTACCAAATATGCAAGGATTGCTTGTCGACAGAGGACGAAAACGGCCAACCAAACCTTTTGGGGGCGGACTGGAAGGTCTGGAAACACTTTATTGATGCGGCTGCTCAAGTAAAGACTGTGAAACCAGAGTAAGGCAACCATTCCCTCCGTGCCCAACCTTGGCTAACTCGCTCTAGTATTGAGGAGACCGTTCAGAAAATCCTTTTGAAGTTTGTCAAGTCACCCAATTTGCGCCCCATCTACAAGCGGATCATCTTGTTGGCGCGTGTCGCCGCAGCCTTCAACCTCGCATCAAATGACAAAGACGACCTTGCCGATGGCGAGCCTGCATCTTTCCGACTCAAAGAGCTGATCAACTACATCAAAGACCAAGGCATCAATGCTGCCTGTTTTGATGATATCAAGACCTTTGTTGAGGTGCTCACCCCACCTGCTTTGTCGTATCTCGCCTATGACTTTGTTCCCAAGCTGGCAGACGAGATGGATGACGAACTCAAGTCGGCCAGGATACGAACCCTTTCTTACAAGCTGCAATACTTCGCCGCTACTTGCCCTTCCATGTACACCAACGTCCCCGGAGAGAAACCTCTGCGGAAATGTGTGGTTACCGACATTGAGGTTGACACCAGCTCACCAGCGCCTTGTTTCAAGACAATTGCCAAGAATGCGCTGGAGGTGTACAAATCGTTGGCCGAACTGACAGAAAAGCATCCATCCGTTGAGGGCGAGATCAGACCAGAGCTTGCAGTTATTGTCACCCTCTGCAACATCCAGCTGGCATTCCCTCCCTCAACAGAGATATCCAACTCCCCTGCCTCTTTTGCACCGCTCCTCCGTGCTGTCTTGTTGCTAGAGCACCAGCTTTCCTTGACACCCAAGCATGGAATCATCTCACTCCTTCTTGTGCAGCTACACCTCCTCACGGGCTCCTCGCCGCGAGCGCGTGAGATCTGGGAGACACTTGGTGTGAAACGCACCATCATGGACTCGCTCGGGCCCATTTTCTACGACCGTCTATCTACCCTTTCCCCGGCCCTGATTTCCCCGTCCGATAACTGGGGTTGGGATCTCATGGAGCTTCTTCAATCTCACTTTAGCGTGTCTTTGAAGCTTCGCATGCCTAGGCGGTTGATTGATGCCTTCGAGTCAGGCAGCTACAGCAGTGTTATCGACATTCCTCAGTATATTGAGAATCTGCGATGGAGTTGCACCCGCGCCATGAGCTTGGTAGAGGAGACTAGGACCGAGAGACTTCTGGGAGAGAATTTCTCAGAGGTCCTCATCGACCCCCGTTTCGGTGAGTCTTCCCAGACGTTGCGCTGCATCTTGATAAGGTACTAACAGACCCTAGTCGAAGTGACTGATGATACACAACTCGTTGAGACCATCGACTATGGGTCTTTCCCCTCGTGGGATTGTAGCTCTCAACCGGCTGTATACTCTCGCCTTCGAGTTGGTCCAGCATTATCGGTGCGTCCCAGACATCCAAACCTAGGTGCTCGCTAACGAATCCAGAACCGACGTGCTCATTTGTCGCTTCTTGCCGAGGCCTTCCACGAGGTGCTCAGCTACAAGCCTCCAGCGATTTACAAGGCTTCAACGGCAACCGCGATACCCGACCAGATCTTTGTGCTCGAAACTCTGAGCCAGCTGAGCAACTCGTTCACCAAGTTCCTCCAGGGTCCCAGGAAAGATGTCACACCCCAGGAGGCGACCTACTTTGAGGTCATTAGCCTTTTGAGCACCCTCATTCCCTTTGTCACGAACATTGGCAAAACAAAGACGATCCCTGAAGAGTTTGCACAGATTACGGATACTCTCAGCATCGCTCTCGACACCCTCAAGCTCGACATAACGGATCCATCCGACGTTGCGAATCAGGTCACTGCCCTGAGCACGCTTCACTCCCTCGCCGTCCTCCGTGACACGGCCAGCGCAATCAAGAACAGTGCCAACTGGATCATTTCCTTCAACGACCGCGAAAAGGAGCGCGACCGCTCCGGCAAGAGTAACCTGCCCAAGGAGGTCATGGCCCAGATCAAGGACCTTGTCACGGCATCAACGGCCGCTCTCAAGGAGGGCAAAGACTGTGTGGACAAGCTGAAGGGCCAGGTCATTGGCAGAGACTTTGAACCATCTGTGAGGAGATGGATCTTTGAGAGTGCCGATGATGTATTGGAAGTTGTGGGAGAGGGAGCCACAGGAAAGCTCGTCAACAGCTGGGAGACGAACGTGAAGGGATGGATGCACGTTCAATGGAGTTAGATGATGGGCTGGCAATAGACATACATTAGATCTATGCAACCAATACATGTAGCACGTCCGTCATGCAGGCATCTTCCTGGCCTATGAGAAAGCGATCATCTTGATCCATCCGTTGTTCCCTCGACCAATCCCACTTCGACGGCTGTTGGTTGTCGTCACACCCAAGCATAAAGGCTCCATACGCCCGCTGCCAGAGCCGACATGAAACTCTTGCTCTCCAACCTCATCCCCCCACAGCGCAGCCTGCCCATCTTGACCACCGCCATGTGTGCCCAAAGGACTTCTGAATGGCCCGGATTTTCCACGTGGACCAAGTTCCAAGCAGAGCCCGGTCCTATTTATGAGTTCATCTTTGACCCGCTCTACACCTGGAGTGACTCAATCCGCACGCCCACCTACGGGCGCATCACAGAGTCTCCCCAAGACTGCATCCTGAGTCTCGACTGGGACTCGCCCGAAGCCTACCAAGAGTTTAAAGCTTCCCCCGAATACCAACAACTGATGGACAGCTTGGGAATTAACTCGACTCAAGCACACACTCAGATCATAATCTTTGAGAACCATAACTTTGGCTGCACATCGACTCCCAACACGGAGATCTTGACCGCGTACTGGCCCCTCTCCCTCTCTCCCGAGATACAAGACGCAGTCTGGGAGGCAGAGCCGCTCGTCCACACGCCAGCGTCTGGGAGGCCAAGCCGTCGCTGCTACGAGCAGCCCCCGGTGTTTGGATGGGTCAACGAGCCAGAGACCTGGAACGGCGACAAGGCTCTGGCAAGCGTGTGGTTACACGACTGGAAGAGCGAGGAGCTAGAGGCTAGGTCCAAGCGCACCGAGAAGAGGGCTGTTCCTATGGGCAGAGAAGTCATCTACCCGCTCGCGGTGGATGATTTCGAGAAACACCTACAGGATCTCGGTGCTCTTAGTTGGGAATAGATCCATGTTTTTTCGAGGATCTCAACTGGATTTATGACGATGAAATTAAGCGATATTATTGCCTCGAAAGGATGAGGCTTGACAGGTTAGCCAGAGGTGTAGATGCTGTTTGAGGCATCTTGAATCTCAGTGTATACAGCCTCTACCTCTAACGGGCCAGGGGAGCCCCCCGAGGCTGCTACCGAAGCGATCCTTCTGAAATGTCTGGAATCGCTGGTGGATTAGTCTTATCTAAAGACATGGCCACTTGGACTGCCCTTGCTGGTACAGCAGTCTCGGATTACGCGAAGATACAGGATCGACTGTCCTTACCCTCATTGCTACCTTGGGCGAACCAGTGTTGACAGTTTCCCACCCATATTCCTGGCGGTCGTTGAAGACTAAAATGGCCAAGCGTCAACCACCTCATTCAGTTCGAATTGCTTCATCTGGCTTGTCTGTTATTGCTACTTTGTCTCTACTGATCTTGTAACATCAAGCAAGAGCTCTTCTACCTCCCTTAGCAGGCCAGATACCAAAGAGCTAGACACCCCCGCTCAGGAAGCTATCAGAACGCACACCGTCGAGCGTGAGGCTTTTATAAGGGGGCTATGAAATGTCGGACCTGATATGGCAAGTGAATACTTTTTGCTCTCTGCTGCTAGCTCCAATACAACTAAGCCCATTTCTAATACCGAGGAGACAGCTATAATGGGCACCACTGGACCTAAAGCGAGTGTCTTCGTCACCTTCAGGTCCGCGGGAGGCGGTGCCAAGACCAATGAAGCTCCAAGTAAAACTACAATATACAGAAAGCGACAATGCATCCTCGGAGGAGGGGATTTCTGAGACAAGTATCATGGTAGAGGCTAGACCCGCTCTGACAGAGGCCACAGGCCCCATGCCACTCATGTCATTGACCAGATTAGTTGAAGCCACCAATGCTGGCGTAGGGAACATGGATACTAGGGTAGAGATAATAGATTCAGATGGTCACACCACGTAACGACAACAGCCAACCTTCATCGACGCAGAAAATGGCCCCGCAAGCCAGGCCATCCTGTGATGACAACCACAGTCAGTGACCCCGGGCCGGTGGACTATGGCTTTGCGATCCCTGCAATCTGAGGTTCTTGGACGCCGACATCAGTCTCATCTTTGGGTGGAAGACGAGACCCCGTACGAGCCATCTCCTTTCCATCCACATACCATTGCGAACAGCGCCACAAGGCCCTCCATTGTCAATCTCCATCGACGTCAGGCAGCATCGAGACCAACGCAAAGTGGTCTCTCTCTAACTGGCCAGAATTCATACAACTCACAGAGGAGACAGTTGAATGGAGGCCAGGTACTGGCAGGCCGTCTCTGGTATTGAAACAGGAAACACCACGACCTTCTCCGAAGGAACTACAGAGTATAGACACCTCCTACCGGCGTCTCCATCAATGCCACAACGACCAGCTCGGTAACGAGCTAGATCACTTCTCCCTGTAGAGCCATTTACGGCTGCAATGTCTAAGATGGTGTTCAGAGCATGATAGAGACAGTGACAAGCACTATCTTGGTGTCTTTGCCACCTCGACCACTTCATCCCTTGAACAAGTGGCCGGATTTGGCGGGGAGCGAAGAGGATATCAGCGTGTCGCTGAATATTCTCAGTTGCAGCTGGGCTTGGCCTTTAGCACCAAGCACTCAAGTTCCGCCTCATCCGGCCACTTGTTCAAGGGATGAAGTGGTCGAGGTGGCAAAGACACCAAGATAGTGCTTGTCACTGTCTCTATCATGCTCTGAACACCATCGAGATATACGGCCTTGATGCAGGTCGTGGACGAGAAGCGATACAATGAAAGGATCTATCGATGCCGGGCCGTATGCGAACAATTGACTTCCAGCCCGTCCAGACATGACCCAAGAAGGCAAACAAGGCGATGATATCCAGCTTTTGCAACTGGAGTACAGGTTTAGCGATGTAGGGTCCGATAAAGGCAGTGGTAAGGTCTTTCAACTTCGGCTCACCTTTTCTATTGATAGAATAGGCAAAGGTGTGCCCTTGAGGACTAAGTAATTCGCGTCGCTGTCCGTGTGTGGCGTGTCGCTTGCCCGCCTCCTCAACCTCAAGTCATTCTTGGGCTGCCCACGCTTCCAACCGCTCTGAGTCACGCTTCATCTAAAAAAAAATTCAAGTGCCAATAATTCAGGACGATATACCTCTCCTGTAGAGCCGCCTACCTAGCAGAGATCATTAACACTGTTCCCGGGTGAAAAGCAAAGATTGACGAAGAAGCATCTATAACCGCCAGTTTACCGTTAGAGAAGCGCTTTTCTTGTCAACCTAAAGTGAGATTTCGTGCAACAAGGGACTTGATTGCTACCACAAAGCATTGATCGGGGTTGGGATGCGGACCTCTCGGAGCAGTGGCGGTATGCCATCCTTGCTCAGCCCAGATAGGAAACAAACCAAGGTGTCATCTCAATCTGCAAGCCATCAAGGCATGTAACCCAGGCGCAAAGTATCGGGAAATTGCATCCCCAAAACGAGAGCCTCTGTAGAGACGGAGATTAAGCGTTTCGATTTCCAGTGAGTCATTTCACACGACATGTATGACTGGGCAGCACGCGGGTCTAGGAGAAAACGAGACACCAGTACATAGCGATTAATTAGCTTATCGTCCACTGAGGGGAACAAATAAGGTAGAATTAGAATAATAACATAGTAATTAAAAGAGATATAAAGCCTTCCCTTGTACTATCACATTACTTTTACTGTTTTGGGCCATCATTTATGAATATGAGATGTCTGTCGTTCTACGGATGCTCCCGTTTATTTCTTAATCCGCGTGGGCACTAGCCAATAAAACATCCATCGAATAAACACCAAACTCTATGAAACGCGACCGTTTAATGTGCCCAACCTGCCCGATGACATGCAACAACATACGCCATCCCATGCTCCCCCACGGAGGGAGATCCATCGGCTCTCGTTCCCGCCCCGGCCGCCCCGATATCGCCGTGCCGGACCCCGGCATGGACCCTTGCCCTACACCGGCTCAGCGGTGCGCCAGGGGCATGTCGACAGGGGGGACTTCTCCTAAAACATCGGTGAGGTGCGCCGCACAAAGCAACGTGTAGAGTGTTGATCACAGTTTATGTTTGCTGTGTGTTCTTTTTTTGTGCTCCGTGAGGTGGTATCTGTGGGAATTTCGTCATACTTAATCGTAGGCGCTCTGGCCGCCTGACGGGAAGACGCAGCGAGCGAGCGGGCGGCCAGGCCAGCACATCATATCCCGTGCCACGACTTTCCTTGTCTCACTCCTTTTCTCATCCTTTCCATTCTGCTTCTCTCCTTTTACTCTATCTTCTTTTTCATCTTACAAACTTGGATTTTACCGTATCTTTACCTATCTTGTTCAATGAGTCCCGATTCCTCCGAGCCGGGCGGCTGTCGGGGATGCGCCAAGATCTTGGAGGATGAAAAGAAAGGGGATGAGAACGGCGTCACCGTCAAAGAAAATGGCAGTAAGTTGCATATGTCTAGTCATATTTATATACCAAGCAGGCTCAGATATACGCTCCTTGTGTACAAGTGTATACGCCTTTACCAATCTCAAGCTGGTCTGGCTAGGGCCAAGTGGCCGTGGCCTGGGATAAAGGCAACCGTATCGTTTCCAACTCAGCGTATGATTTTCAACCCAGTTCACCGATTCACTTCACATTATCTCAGCCTCTGCTACGTTAATGTGTTGAGTTGAACGGTTAGAGTCAACAATTCCCCAGATGGCTAGTGCCACATGCAAGGTGGCTGGTGAACTGGCAAGGCTGGCGCTCACATGGCTCTGCCTGGCCGTTGACCAATCAGCGCCCGTTTATTGCACAAGGCTGTAGCGGCAATTGAGACATGCTCAACACTTGGACACTCCCCCCTTGAATTGCGAACATTCAGCTAAAAGTTGCACAATGCGGCCGAGCGATTGAACTTTCTGTCCTTTTCATTGTTCTAGACTCATTGGCTGTTTTTCGCCTATCCCCTGACTTTTTTCCGCCGGAAGAAGAGACCCTGGCATCGCGCAATCGCGTCATAGCTCCAATTTGGTAGTTCCCCGGCCTCGGCGTAGTGACAGGCCCTTCCCTAGCTTGACTCTTCAACACCAAGCATCTATCTACCCTGACAGCTTCGTCACCACGGTTTAGTCTTTATAGTTACGGCGTTGGCTCACGTATGTACTTTGTATTGCGGATTCATCTTCTTCCGTCGAACACTGTCCTCTACTGGCCCTGCATCTCCTCTGCCCCTCAATCTTCAACATCACCTGAATATGCTCCCACCTTGGCTGCAGAACTGACACCGCCTAGGCGCCCACAAGATGCCTTCCCGGACGGTTTCGCCGACCATGTCGCCCGCCCCTTCGTCTCCGATCCTCTCTACCCTCGAAGTTGCCGAAGACCCCGCGACCCGACCAGACCTTATCCATAGCCTCTCCCATGAGAGCACCGTCCTTGCTCTCGCCGTCAGTCCCCAGCATGAGATGATCTATGCTGGTACACAGGATGGCGAGATTGTAGCTTGGTCTCTCGACACTTTCCACCAGGTCCATCGTGTCCAGGCACACAAGCGCAGCGTCCTGTCGCTCTCCTTCTCCCCCGATGCCTCCCTCCTGTTCTCCAGCGCCGGGGATCCCATTATTAACGTCTGGGACCCCAAGACCCTGACTCGACTATACGAGATCTACGGCTCCTACGACGTCGGTGACATCTTCTGCACCGCGTACAGCCCCCAGCACGAGACCCTCTACATTGGAGCGCAGAATGCCACCATCCAGTGGGTCGGTCTCAACGACACAACCGCTCGTGTGTCCCCCGAGTCTCAGCAACACCCTGACCGACGAAACCACCGTTTCTTTGACTCCAAGCCCCCCGGCGGTACGAGCACGCCGAGGCGCAACGATGACCGTTGGGGCTTGATCCCCAAAGCCCAGACCGTTCTCGAAATGCACTCGGGTTGCGTCAGAAACTTTGCGCACTACGGTTATGTGTATTGCATGATCATGGCCAAGGGCCCCACCGTCGATGTCGGAACCGATGACGATGTTTTAATATCTGGTGCTGGCGATGGAACGATCAAACTTTGGAGCTTGGGGCATGCTGCCGGCGAGGACGAAGAGCATGAAGGTGGTATTCAGGAGATCATGACCCTGGGCTCTGACAATGCCGAGTCTGTCTTGTCGCTGGCTCTTGATAGCTCGTTCTTGTACGCTGGCAAGCTGGATGGCGTTGTCGAGCTGTGGGATCTTGACACATCTCAACGGTTAAGAGTCATCAAAGCGCATGATTGTGACATCATGTCGATTCAGATGGGTTGGGGTTATTTGTGGACAGCTGCAACTAACGGTTGGGCCAGCGTGAGTATCATACAGTGTCCTCTCCGGTTCTTCTCGCTAATATCCAGCAGAAATACAGCACAACTCACTACGGCAAATATCAGCATGCGTCGTCCGGAACTGTACCCCAAAAGTACCAGTGCCTCTTGAGATGGCACGCTCACCATGGCAAGATTCTGGCCTCGGCGATCACCACCTACAAGAACAAGCAGTACTTCATTACTGGCGCCAACGATGACAACGTCTCAATCTGGGCTATTGACCCTGACGACTGCTCCAAGAAGGAGAAGGAAGTCTCTCAAGCCTCGGACAACTTGCTCTTGTCGACCCTCCGAGACTTTGTGTCGTACAAGACAGTGTCTTCCCGTCCAGAGTTTGCTGAGGACTGTCGTAAGGGAGCAACATATCTCGGTTCGCTCTTCAAACGTCTAGGTGGCCATGTTGAGATGCTCAGCACTGAGAAGCCTCACAACCCTGTTGTCTACGCCCGCTTCTCGGCCAAGAAGGAGGCAGCTGAGACACGGAAGCGCATTCTCTTCTACGGACATTACGACGTCGTTGCCGCTGATAGCCGCAAGGGCAACTGGACCAACGACCCATTTACCATGCAAGGAACTAATGGCTACCTCTACGGTCGTGGTGTCAGTGACAACAAGGGACCAATTGTCGCTGCCCTCTATGCTGTTACGGACCTGATGGAGGCTCAGCAGCTAGAGAACGATGTCATCTTCTTGATCGAAGGTGAGGAAGAGTTTGGATCGCTCGGCTTTGAAGAGGCTGTCAAGAAGAACAAGGAGCTGATCGGTGACGTGGACTACATCCTGCTTGCCAACAGCTACTGGTTGGACGATGAGGTGCCTTGCTTGACATATGGTCTTCGTGGTGTTTTGCACACTACCATTTGCGTTGATGCGCCTCGGCCTGACATTCACTCTGGAGTCGACGGTTCTTATATGTTGAACGAGCCGTTGACCGATCTTACACACATCCTCTCCAAGCTCAAGGGCCCCGGCAATCGGGTACAGATCCCTGGCTTCTACGAGGGAATCCTTCCTGTGACTCCGGAAGAGGAAGCGCGCTATGACGACATTGCTTCTATTCTAATCCGCAGCAACCCTGAGAAGGGCCCAGAAGAGAGGCTCAAGCAGTCGCTCATGGCACGATGGAGAGAGCCGAACTTGACGCTCCATCGGTACAAGGTGTCTGGTCCAGACGGCAGCCTTGTGAGCAGCCACGCCAGCTCCCACATCAGTCTACGACTGGTGCCGGGTCAAGAGGTGGATAGCGTGATCGAGGCGCTGACGGCGTTTTTGGAGAACGAGTTTTCGCAGCTCGAGTCACAGAACAGGCTGACCATCAACGTGGACAACAGAGCCGAGCCGTGGCTGGGTGATCCCACAAACGCCATCTTTCAGACCCTGGAGAAGGCCATCCTGGAGACTTGGCAGGGCTCTTTTGAGACGTCTGCTCCTTCAGGCGATGCCACACCAGATGTCGCGCCTGAGCAAAATGAAGTCCTCTCGGTCAAGACCAAGCTGGGCAAGCCTCGCAAGCCGTTGTACATCCGTGAGGGCGGTTCGATCCCAGCGATCCGGTTCCTGGAGAAAGAGTTTGGAGCACCGGCTGCGCACTTGCCATGCGGACAGTCGACCGACTCGGCGCATCTGGACAATGAGAGGATTTGTCTATTGAACCTGCTCAAGGCCCGTGAGATTTTTGGCAAGGTGTTTGGTCGGTTGTAAGCGGGGTGGAGGATCTGAAGGAGTTGACGAGACGAGCAAGCGGGCGTCAGGGTTGTGAAAGAGAGATGTAAGATGTTTGTCGAAAGAAATGCCTAGAAAATGATACCCTGTTTCACTGCTTGATGGTGTTACTGCATCTGCCACGCCAGATCCAAGACTCGGATCGCCACAACGACCGAGTTGCTGGGAGAAGCTAAAGTTGATCGACGACGGAACCAACGATCCCGTCAACTTCAAAGAGTTTTTGCCTCGCCTGTGCCTTGTAGGGCTGTGAAGAAGCGGTCTCACGATAACCATGATCTCACCGCAAAGCTTACCGAAACACATCTCTCGGTTGGTAGAGAATGCGACCCTCCACTCAGCCCAGCTCGGTTCGACGATCATCCCCTCCACTCCCTGCTGCACGATCAGGGACCTAAAATTAGACCCCCGCCCCCAGCCAACCACGCGACGCCAGTGAGTGCCTTGGGGATGCTGCAATGCAACTGCGCCGCATTGAGGCTGAGCTTGCCTCTCGCTCTTTGTCCTTCTTTGTCTGTCTGCCAGCTCGCAGTGCAGCGCAGCGCAATTTGTTTTTGTGCCTTGTGCCCGACCCAGCGGGAATTGCGGCACATTTGGAACACTGAGCGTTTTCGGAGAATGGAGATAAGCTCGGTCGATCCTGCCACTACGTACCCGTTCCCACCAAGTTGGAAAGAAGGCTGGGGTCACACCTTCCCTCCCTCCTGGCTTGGTGCTGACTGGGGGATCGTCACTGCCTGTTTGCATATTTCCTTCCTTCCTTCCTTGGATGAACCAAGTTAATAAAAGCACTGTCCCGTCATCATTCCTGATCCATCTTTATTGACCCCCCTCCATCCAAGCTTTGGTCACGCGCGTTGTTTTTCTCCTCTTTTTAGCCCGTACGACCAGCGCATCCTCCTTACACTCATCAAAGCGAAGAAAAAAACAGTTTGCGAATCGACCTTTGTCACTCGTTTTTTTCCTCTGCCGACTCTAGCGACATTGTCATTCGTTTTGTGTGACCTGCTTTTTTTGAGGCTTGGAAACTATCGGATTTCTCGGCAATTTTATTGAATCATCGCCAACCATTTGGGAACAAACCAGGCTGGGGTGGCTGGACAGCTGAAAGCGGGCGCCCAACGCTCATTCATCCCTTGGACCACGCTCTTTCGGTGTCGCATCCAACTTCTTTCAACGTTGTCTGATTGCGCGATCGAACATCTAGTGGATTGAATCCACCGCGACAACATCGACTCTACACGCTCGCTTGCCCATCATGGCGTCGAGGTGGCTCACCCTCTTCCTCCTCCTGTCGCCCACCCTCGCCGCCGAGAACAACTTTGGCTTCTACCCCAAGGGCGCCCAGAGTTGTCTATACAAGGCTGCCGACGATGCCGACTGTACCGGAAAAGACTCCAAGGAGCTCAACTATTGTCTTTGCGGTCAGGGCAGCTACAAGAACGATTTCATCCTCGGCTCCGCACGATGCGTTGGCCAGGAATCACCCGGCGATGTCGATGAAACCTTTGACACGATGCAACAGGCATGCAAGGACTCGTCCACGCCCCTGAAGGTGACCAAGGAGGAGTTTCAAGAGGCTGCAAAGGAGGGCGAGACGACGACGACGACAGCAGACAGCTCGACGACCACGAGCACGAGCACGACAAAGAGCAAGCAGACGGCCGATTTTACTACGACATCAGGTGGCAGGACGATCACAGTCATCGCAACCAGTGACAACAGCAACGACGACAAAGATACTACCAAGAACGATGACTCGAGTCTGTCGACTGGCGCCACGATTGGAATCGCGGTCGGAGCCGCCCTCGTCGGAGCTGCTTTCATTGGCGCCGGCGTCTTCTTCCTCCTGCGACGACGAAAGCGAAAGTCCGAAGAGTCTCACCCAATGCTTCCTCCCAACTACGACGGAAACCACGAGTACGCTGGCGCATCAACATACCCACCCTCGGAACCAAAGCCGGCGTGGGCAACAACCGCACCCAACCAACAAGGCTATAACCATCCGTATACCGGCGCCTACGCCCCTCCCAAGCCACAAGATGTGGCGAACCCCAACCTCGTCTACGAGATGGACGGTTCCATACCGCCTCCGGTTATGGAGATGCCCGGTACAACACCACACGGACACGGACACGGACGGTGATGACATGTGACGAACGAAAAGGGATTTAGATTTGGATTGGTACTGGAACGGAATAATGGCCATATACTCAGGATGGCTGGCGTCCAACGGTTGGATGTACAAACATGAGGCACTCCGGCAGGGGCCTCGAGGAGTTAATCATTGATTTGGGTCAACTTGAGATTCTGCGTCATGCTGATTGTATATCACTAATGGCGATATTGAACGTTATAATTTATTCGTCTTTACACTGTTCTTGGTGACTTGCTGGAAGCAAGACTTGGTATCGTACTTGGCAAGCGAGGCATTAATAATCCGCAATGCTCTAAGGAACCAGGTTCACTGGGTCAGTAAGCAGAAGCTCCCATGGCCAGATTCTATGTATAGCCGCCACTCATCATGGGTGATGATCCACCTGTCCATGACAACTGGGGCTTCTCAAGCGTAAGCAGTAATCACCGCAATACAGAGTCTTCTCATACTTGTGTATCCGAGGTCGCCGAATCCAGGCTATTAGAAACCACGTACGACTGCGGCATATACCATGGGTTCTGGCTTTGCCCTCGAGTGATCCACTTGGAGCGCCTCGAGGATGATGCGTCCAAGACGTCGGTCTTTCAGTCTATGGCCAAGTGTTATGGCTGCCAATAACCTCTGCGCTACTCTCTCAAGGGTATTGTCCTCTTCTAATCGATCTTTCAAACGCCCATGCCATATCTCTCCGAGCCATCAACTTCCACCCTCTGAAGCGCCAAAGACCCTCGGGCTAGATGATGGGCGCTCCTCATTAGCTGTACGGCATTTAAACTGGCCGTTCCAGTATTCTAGGAGAAGCAAACACGTTCATGCTGTTGGCAATTCATAGCTGTGCTAGAAAAGAGCACCTTGACAGCAACGCCGACCATTGGCTCTCCATGCGCACACGCGACAACCAGTTTCTCAACGTGCGGTCCCGCTGAGACGAGTGTCTATTCCCGGGCACACCATAAATACGCGCTCTCCTTTGAATGTCCAAAGTTCAAGTCATATTTTGGAAATGTGACGGGGCAGCTGTCTTCATCTTGGAGATGAACCCATCAGGCGGGCGATTGCAATGTGACACTTTGTCGTTCCTCCACACCCACCCTACCCGAGTCGTTCAAACTTGCCAGAAGAATTCTACCGGTGCAGTTTTAAACATTTCCCGCTGCTCAGAGTCGAATGAAAGCCGACTTGCCCAGTAAAAAGCATCATGGCTTCAATGTCGAGGGCTCATGGTCGCATCACTCGTTTACCCTAGAGGCAAGCTGATCACGATTGTGTCGAATTTCCCATCAACAGGCCAGCGGGGCAGAAAACTTATCTGTACAGGCAGTTAGATGGCTCTCTCAATCATCGCCTTGATAACGAGTCCCGTCTGCGCTCAAGATGAAATCACAGCCACCCCCATCCATCAGCTTGGTGTTGCGAGACACGGATGTGGCGCAGACCGTTGAGCTGTGGCGTCACCTCAACAAGCCTCGGCTCCCCCACACGGACACGGATACGGACTACTACAGCTAAGCTTTCTCGCTAGGTTTCACATGCTCTCTCTCTATCCTGCGAGAGCTATTTTCGAGTGTTGTTGTGGACAGCAAACTCTTGTTCTGTCATCTACATCGAGAATTGACGAATCACGACTCTGTGGCAGACTCTAAACGTAATCATGGCTGAGAGAAAGACCTTTGTGCTTATTACAGGGTAGGAATTTTGACAAATTGAACGTGTTGAGTTGATGCTGAATTGAGGTAGCTGTTCGCCTGGAGGCATTGGACATGCCCTCGTCACCGAGTTTCATCGTCGAGGTGAGGTTCTCATCTTTTTTGTCAAAATGTCGTTTACTCATATCCTGCAGGCTGCCATGTCATCGCCACGGTGAGAAACACCGACATGATCAAGGATCTCGAGGCTCCCGGCATCAGCGTCTTTCCCCTCGAGGTGACAAAGCCCGAGAGCATCGTCGAGTGCAAGAACAAGGTCGCCGAGCTCACCGGCGGTCGTCTTGACATTCTCGTCAACAACGCGTAAGATCTCATCTCCCACTCAAATATAGATACTGACGACTCCTCAGCGGCCGAACGCACACTATCCCCGCTCTTGACATGGACCTCGACGACGTCCGCGCCACGTATGAGGTCAATGTCTTCGGCCCCATGTCCATGGTGCAGATCTTTGCGCCGCTCCTCATCGAGGCTCGCGGTCTGATCCTCAACATCTCGAGCACATCGTCCATGGTGCCCTACCTCTTTGGCGCAATCTACTCGTCCACAAAGGGTGCCATCAACGTCTGGGGCCGGGCCCTGCGTCTCGAGCTGAAGCCCTTTGGCGTGCGTGTCATGACGGCCGTCACCGGCACGGTTAGGTCCAACATTGCGAGCCGCACTCACCGGTCCCTGCCCGAAAACTCCCTGTACAAGCCCGTTGAGGACGTGTTTGTGCGTCGTCTTACGTTTAGCCAGAACACGGCGACTGTGCCGACCGAGATCTACGCGCGCAAGCTGGTTGGACAGGCTCTCAGGGGCGAGGGATGGTTTGGAGGATTGATTGGCGGTACTCCTGACTGGTACTGGGCCGGAGGCATGTCTGGACGAGTCTGGATGTTGTCCTGTCTTCCCAGGTGGGTGAGCGAGAGCATCATTGGCATCTTCTTCAAGGTTGGCAGCATGAGCAGACGCATCCAACAGGCACGCGTCAAGAAGGACTGATGGAAGCGAGAAGAGTAGTGCGATCAAGTTTGTTTGTGAAAGAAGTGAAGAGTACTGTTACTTTCTGGTATATCTAATCGTGGTAATTATGGGGTGAAAGCAATGTTCTTAACACTGCAGCTTGTAGGAGGACTATCTTCGAGACTCCAAGCTTCGACCTAGTATGTCGAAAGGGGGGTATCCAAGGCTTGTTTAAGCCCACTTGCCGAGCAAACTCATCAGAACCATACCGCAGACAAGACCAAGCAGGGCCAAAGTAGTCGTGACAGGGCCAGCCTCTGTGAGCTCCCCCCCCCACATCCAGTCCTGAGCCCACATCTCTACCAGTCCAACCCAGACGAGAATACCGGCTGAGAGGGCGTCCAGAGTTCCCAGGGCGATCAGAGTGGAAGGGTTGTTGCCGTTGAAGACGTTCAGTACGCCGATACCGATGGCCATGCCGATGGGCGTGACAAGGGCGAAGCCAGCGCCGAGAATGAGCTTCTTGGTCAGGGAAACGGTCGACGTGCCAGTTCGGTCCACGGCGGGAGCGGGACTGTGCGAGTGTCCATGAGAGTGGAAGTGGGCGAGAGGAGTCTGGCCATAGCCAGCCGCGGCGATACGGGTACCCAGAGCGATACCTTCGAAGAGCTGGTGGAAGATGATGACGATGGACAGCGTGATGAAGAAGGAGTCGCCAGCAACAACAAGCGTAATTCCGATAACTGCTGAGGTTAGTAGACATCATCAGAGAGAAAAGAGTACTTACGCAGCGAGTGGAAGATGATACCAGCCTCCATGATAGTTACGTTGGTAAGCTCCGCCTTCGCAAGCGCCTGGGGAGACATGACGCCCTCGGACTTGTTCTCCTTGTTCTCCTGCCAGCGCATCGCTCGGTGCACAAAGTACTCAATAAGGAACGAGATGAAGAGACCGGCCATGACGATGGCTGCGGTGGTGGCCTCGTAGAGGAGCTCGCCGAGACACTCGTTTCCGAACATCATTGTCGCGTGGGTGAATAACTGCTAGGGTCAGCCAAGAAAGAGTCTTGGCTATGGGAGAACGTACGTGAACAAAGGCAGTGGAGATAATAACACCGGTACCAAACTGCTTGAGGACAGTGAGGAAGAGGTTAGACTTGATTGGCATGAAGGTGGACATCAAGATGGGACCAAAGACACCTGGAAACTGTTAGCGCTGTGCTTCTAAGACACGACTCTGACCTACCAATGGAGCTGGCAACGAGGACAACGAAAAGCATGCCAATGCGGATGCCAATCTTGTAGTCTCGGTCAACCTTTCCACACGAGCGACCACCCTCCTCTTCGGAGCCGTGACTACCGCCCACACAATGCCTAATCGTGTTAACATCGAAACAGACGGGATTGGAGAGCGACATACTCGACGCCGGCGTGGAAGTGGCAGTGTTCCTCCTCAGGATCGGCGGCGCCAGATTCGACATCTTCAGCGAGAATGATGGGAGCCTCGCCATCGTCGGACATGCAGTAACTGAGCAGTGTTAGCTATAGCCCGATTCTAGAGTACCTGAAGAACTTGCGTCTCTTCGCCGTGGCTGTGGCAATCGGTGAGCTGGGCGGGAAACTCCTCGGTGTTGGTGATGGTGGTCTGGACGTAGTACTCGGTTGAGCTGGGGCCCATGCAGTAGCTATCCCATGTTAGCATATATCAGCTGCGCACGACGTGGACAACACACAGAGAGGTCTCGTGCATGTGGCACTCGGTGACAGCGGTGATCTTGTCCGAGTCAGCGGCGGAGCTCTTGCCAGTCTCCTTGGCCGCAGTCTGAGTAGGGGCAGCTTCGTTTTCGGCAAGGACTTGAACTTCGCCACCGTCGGGGTTCATGCAGTAACTAGATGATTGTCAGAGGCGTATCGATGTAGGAGGACGAAAGAACTTGCACGTCTGAACCGTGGTTGTGGCAGGCAGTGTATGAAGAGGGAGGGTCCTCGGTGGCCGTCGCCTCGGCGGCTTCAGGGACGATCTGGTACTCAGTAGAGTCCGCCATGCAGTACCTAGAGAATGTCAACAACCATCATCCCATTTTCCGAGACCACATACTGCTTCGTCCCATGCATGTGGCATCCGGTCAGGGACTCAAAGTCCATGCTGGCCTCGGCTCCGGCGCTGGTGGCCGTGGCCTGGCGTCTGATGGCGCCGGGGTTGATCGAGGCCGACACGATGCCGGCAAAGAGCAGTGCTCCGACGAACACCACGGCGGGACGGCTCCCGCAAATACGACCGGTGCGAGTCATGGCGGTTCGGAGAGCGAGTGGTATGCAGCGGTGGGAGAGCATGCAATGTATTGACCGAAGAGCGAGGTTGCGCCTTGCGGATGATCGATCTGGACGAGGGCAGGAGGAGAAGAAGAGGTGGAAAAAAAGAAGCTTAATATTTAAACGTCCGTCCGCGTGGGGGCCGAGTTTGCAGTGAATAAAAAGTCCCCTACTCTAATGGATGGAGGGTTGGATATCAAGGTCCTCACTGACCAAGAGAAACAAAGTTCTGTCAGTGGCGGGCAGCTGCAGGCAGGCAGAACCGTGGGGCATCGACCTGGATGGATATCCGGTTGGCTTGGCGTAGCTGATGGAAGGGAGTGAATACGGAGTATATGCTGAGTTCATGTGCAATGACACGAGGCGGGCATGGATGCAGTGCGGTGCGTTGTGGTGCTAGGTACGTCGTAGGTGAATCATGGGTAGAAGGCTCCACGGCGACGTTCCGATGACCAACAGGCTGGGCAATCCTCGGTCAGTTTGGCGGCGCCTCCTTCTCGATGGGGGGACTTTCTTCAAGGGCCCATATCGTTGTGGAAAAGGGTGTGCACCGGGTACGCGACCTCATGTGTCAGTTCCAAGGCCGTGGATGCGTGGGATATGGATCTCAGCGGAGCCGGGGAAGAAGCGGTTATGCCATGAGTTGGAAAGCAAACGCTCCGATTCGAGAGGAAGGAGCGACCCATTGGAAAGGTTGGGGGTTACTGCTGTCTAGTTTACCTACACCTTACCTACCCAGGTCACCGTCACAACCTTGCATCTTGATAGAGACACGGCCTCGATGCATGCGAACCTTACTCAAGTACCAAGGTCCGATGCACAGTCAACGTAAACCCTTGCCCCAGCTGCATCGGCGTGGGCGAGTGAGCGAGTGGGCAGTTGCAAAGTGAGGTTGAGAACCTTGATAGACTATCTGGATGGATCAGAACCGCTAGGCTAGGAAGCGCCAAGACCAATAGGTGAAGGGGTCCCCTCTCCCCTTTGCGAAAAAACAGGGAACTCTCTGCGGGAATAATTCCTAGTGTCATGCTAGACATGGGATGAGCTTGCTCAAGAAAAAAAGGTTACTTTTATGGATAATTTACGTTGGCGCTACTCATGCGGGAGGGCGCACACCACATGGTGCGTGGCGCAAGCAGATGAGGCATCATGGGGGATCGATGAAGCTGAGATGGGATTGATCATCATGGATGTTGGTCGTCATGGACACAAAGGTGCTTGAATGGCAATACAGTTCGTTCTGTGCTGTTGGGGGTTGTACAAAGGCATGGCCATGTAGAACTGACCACAATGTAACCTTCTGAGCCACCACCCATGGGGTCTTGAATTACCCGGTCAACACAGCGGCGACGCATGGTATTGTTTCTCAAAGTTTGAAACAAGTCAATTTGTACAAGGCTCACCCAATTGGGGTAACATGTCTTGTGACATCACCAAGAGCAAGATCATTCAAGTAGAGTAAAAAGGTGGGAAGAAGTTGATTAATCGAGCTAATAAGGTGTAGCTGAATCGAACGAAACTACCTAAGTAACGGTGGTGGTGTGAATTGTTGCCATGTCCTTTCTAATCATCCGCTGCCTCGCGATCCCAGGGGCCGACACGACAAAGAGCTCCCCTGGATGCCTACTGTACAACCTCGCAGGGTCCCTTACAGGGCCAGAACAGCCGCGGCGAAAAGGCCGACGACGGGGACCATCTGAATGCCGGCAGCGTTGGTGACGGTGACCTCGGGGGAAGAGGTGGGAGTGCCAGAGGCAGCGCCGGTGGCGGGACCCTCGCAGTGCCCTGAATATGTGTTAGCTGATGTGCAAGAGTGAGCAATTGAGGAACATACAGTGGTCACCATGGGGCTCGCAGCCGACGGACTCGGTGGGAGAGGGGGCCAGAGACTCGGTAGCTCCAGCGGAGTGGTCGTGCTCCTCGGTGGTAGCAGCAGTGACGGACTCGGAAGTCACAGCGTCGGCGGCCGCACCACCAGAGGTGCGAGCAGCCTCGCAGTGCCCTAGAGATGTTAGATCGATTGATGTTGCAGAGGGAACAAGGAAGACGTACAGTGGTCACCATGGGGCTCACAACCGACAGACTCGGTGGGAGAGGGGGCCAGAGACTCGGTAGCACCGGCGGCATGGTCGAAAGTAGTGGTCTTGGCGTCGACCTCGGCGACGGAGGTGCGGGCAGCCTCGCAGTGCCCTGGAGAGATGAGTTAGCTTTGACGCATTGCGAGCGAAGAACAGAAGACGTACAGTGGTCACCGTGGGGCTCACAGCCGACGGACTCGGTGGGAGAGGGAGCAAGGGCCTCGCTCTCACCGGCCTCGTGGTCATGATCATCGTGATCCTCCTCGTCGGTGGTAGCGGGAGCCTTGGCGGTAGCGAGAGTGGTGCGGGCGGCCTCGCAGTGCCCTGGATTGTTAGATCATGCTGCCAGAAGGGAGGGTCGAAGGGAAAACAAACAGTGGTCGCCATGAGGCTCGCAACCGACAGACTCGGTAGGGGAGGGAGCCAGAGACTCAGCGGCCAGAACGGCGGGGAAGAGGCCCAGGAGGGCGACAGCGAAGGTGGTGGTCTTCATCTTGACTTGTTCTTTGGTGGTGTTGAGGTGTTTGAGAACGAGTGGCTTTTGTCAGAAGGAGACAGCAAGGTGAGGATGAGGATGCAGGAACAACAACGGGAGGCGGAAACGGGTGTGGAGGGAAGCTTTATATGTAGGTCGTAGGTGACGGTGTCAGTGACGGTGCAGTGGCAGCCACTGACAGCTGAAGTGTCAAGGGGGAGGGGGCGTGAGGGTTAGTGACTGTGATTCACTGCCTCTACGGGATAGCCAAGAGAAGAGATGGAGGCTGCAGCGACTGTATGCATCAAGGTTCGTGGCAATTGGGGCCTGACAAACGGTCCGCGGGCGTGGATACGAGGGGTGTCACTTGAAGCTGAAGATCGGACAAGACGACGTGGGGGGACAATGTTTGGATCCTTGGATTACAGACATTATTCGACGAGACTACGAGAAATAGAGTAGAGGCTACGGATATAAAGAGAGACATGGGATGGATGGGGTGTGAGTAGCATGCAGCGGGTTGGAATGTGCTCAACGGGAAGAGGGCAGGGTCCTTGTATGCTTATGCTGCACAAGGTTGCGAGAACAAAGAACACCGAGTCGGCCATTGGCTCCTCGGTCGAGCTTAGGGTAGATCAGAGACCGGCGTGGAGATGTCGTACAGGGAGAGACGAGAGGTTGTGAGGTCCCCTGTTGGCCCGTGGAGATGCAATGCGTGGGTAAACAAAATCGCGAGGCTTGGTCTTGGCAGGGCCATCAAGGTCCTCACCTTAAATCGACTCAAATCCCGGGCAAGCGAAGCACAAGGACCGGACCCCACTTTTCCCGCGCTTGCCCCGACCGGAAGCTCAGCTGGTGCGCCTTCCCCCACTGTTCGTGTTCCTGCTCTTGTGTGTGTGCCCCTCCACAAACGCTGGAAGCGGCGACTCGTTAAAAAGACCATCTCATGCCAAGTCTCTCAGACAAAGGAACCTCAGGCCACCGACCGAAAAACGTACCAGCAGTTGACAGAACAAAAAAAGGTTGGGCCGCTGTGAGGCTCGGGCTTTTGAGTGAAAGTATTGGATATTATCCCAGGCTGGTTTGCATGATGCAGAGCCGTCTTGTCTCTCTTCCTCTTTCATTTTTTTCTGTACGCACACCTTGAACGTCTCTCCAGGTTCGTCGTCGCTTACCCCGTCCCCCGTTGGTGGAACGGTTCACGGCTCGCGGGATACAACCGACCAGCATCAACCCTGTCAACCTTGTAACCTTGATAAACTAACCGTGGCGTCCAGGGGATAGTACATAGTCGTTTTTCCTCGAGGCCCTCTTTTCTCGCTCATCACATAAAGTCATATTACAGGCAGGAGCCTCCATATTGGGCTCTGAACTTTATGGTTGTGATCAAGGAAAAAAAAAAAAAAAAAACAGCCCACCTCAATCATCACCATGAGACTTCAGCTCGCCTCCACGGCGCTCCTCTCGTCAGCCACCCTGCTGCTTCTCTCCATCGGCCCCTTATGCACGGCTGCGGACGCCAACGAGGCCGGGAACATCAAGGTTGAATCTGCCGCGAATCAAAATGGGCCTGACGTCGCCTCCGACCTGGTTTGTCCTCTTTTCTCTTTTATCCCGTCCCCACCCTTTCACCACCACCACCACCACAACCGCAATGTCATTTACTCAGACGGCGACGACAACAGAAACAACTTTGCAACCTCAGTTAACATACACGTCATTACAGTCTGGCACCCTGAGCTCTCCTATTGAGGTGGTCCACGAAGTTGTTGTCACTCTGGAGCAGATCGCTGGAGAGCCCAACACGCCTCGCCATGTAGAGGCAAAGAAGAAGCTGATGGGCAACATGGCCAGGGATGCCGGCACCTGGAACAAGAACCACCCCAGGCATCGTCTTCTCGACGCTCTTTACGGATTCAGCAAGTACCATGAGCGCCAAAAGGTTGAGCTTGACCGATTTGAAGGCTTTTACAAGCATGTTACCAAGGCTCAGCGAGCTGTTAGTAAACTCTATGCCTGGAAATTCTGTTTGATTTTCTAACCCCTGCATGAAAATAGTTGCTTGAAAAAGAGCTTCAGTACTCTAAGAAGTTTGCCCGCTTCGATTCTCTCCTCACCAAGAACCAGGATCTCTGCAACCGTATTGTCCAGAATGCCATGGAGTATTACGAAATCGGCCAGGATGAGTTCCAGAAGCATGCGAAAGAAATTGAGGCTTCCGGAAAGACTGCCGACCGGATCTCTGTTTCTCAGGCCCTGAAGCATTATGTTCGTGACTGGACTGAGGAGGGTGCCTCTGAGAGGAATGGCCCCTTTTCTTGTCTGATCAAGACTTTGGAAGGCTTCTTCCCCGAGCGAGACGGCGTGGCGCCTATCAAGGCATTGGTTCCAGGATCTGGACTTGGTAGGCTGGGTCATGATATTGCCAGACTCGGAGGTAAGATCCATATTGCATTCTCATGATCACATCTAACAACGTGTCTAGGCTTCGAAGTGACCATGAACGAGTGGTCCATGTACATGAACCTCGCCTACCGCCTTGTCGAAGCCAACAGAGCCCGCAACTCCATGTCCTGGCACCCCTTTGTCGAGGGCTGGTCACACCACATTTCCGAAGCAGACATGACCCGAGAACTTCTCTTCCCCGATGTTGGCGTCAACGCTAGCTCAGTAGTCCTTGTCGAGGGTGACTTTACTACCGCCTTTATTGGCAAGAGGGGCAAGTTCGACGTCGTTGTCACATACTTTTTCATCGACACTGCCCGCAACCTCATGAGTTACCTCGACACAATCAAGAGGGTGCTCAAGCCTGGTGGTCACTGGATCAACCTTGGTCCTCTTCTCTACGGATCTGGCCCTTACGTGCAGCTGTCACTGGACGAGGTGCTGAGGATAACTGAGGTCATGGGCTTTGAGTACCTCGACACGGAAGAGTCTTGCGGACCTCTGACATTGCCAGAGAGAAAGGTCAGGAGCATGGAGGCTGTCTACGGATTCAACAACAAGGCCTTGACCAAGAGCGCGTACAATGCGCAGTTTTGGGTTGCCAAGAGGTCTATGAAGGACTAAGGTGTGGGCTTGGAAGGTAGATATTTCTTGTACATGTACATTTGCATCAGGTGTAGAGTGATAGACAAGGCATTTGGGATATCTTCGTATCGTACTCGTAGTGAATCTTTGTCCGTAGAGTTGCTGGCAGGGTGACTTGCCTTTGCAGGACGACCGAGAGTTTTGACCACAGCAGCAAAGAGGACGATTTTTAACCCTGTAACGGCGTTAGAACCTAAGCTCAGAACTCGGCATTGATTTTAAGCATCTGTCTTATACCAACAAAGGCCAAGACAAAGAGATGAACAGGCGGTACGTGGTGGCCTAGATGGCCTGTTGGACTAGGCTTTTGAGTTGAGAAGCTGTTCAGTTCAAACATTGGCATCTGGTCAGGTACAATGGTTCTTTCTGGTGCCAATCCCACCCATCCTTGTAGCTTTATCCTAAAAATACTGACAGTCACGCCCGCCCCGAGAGGCATTCATTGCCCAATTTTCCATCTCATTCTCAAACCATAGCTAGCTTCCACACATACTTGTCTCAGAACCTGCATCCTAAGAACCGTGCTTCTTCTTCTGACTTCATTGTACCTAATTAATAGGCGTAAAAATTTACCGCCTCGTTATCTGATGCCCTGATCTTCTTGTTCGCCCTCTTCAACACAAACTTCATCACCCAAGCCGTCGCAACAACGCCCATTGAGAAGACGATGCTCGCAATCATAGCTAGACGGAACAACGGCGCATCGCTATCCGGCCAAAGGTAAGGCGTATATACAAACGAGAGATTGCCTAGAGTATTTACAATAGCAATCGCTGCTGCTTTTTTCTCGTCCGTCTGACCGAGGGTTGCAGATGTCCAGGCGATGTTTATGTTGTTTACTCCGTAGGTGGCACCGACGAAGAGGACCATGGCAAAGTATCGTGCTCCGATGTTGTGGGTTCCAGTAGCTACTGCGAAGCCAATGCTCGCGATGAGCTTTGACATGGTGATGTGCCAGGTCCGTTCGTTGCGACGACCGGATGAGTATGAGACAAGGATTGATGTAGCCGTCGCGATGAGGAATGGGGGACAGGTAAGGACGAGGGTGATGGTGGTGTTGAAGCCGAGGGACTTGACAGCGGTGGGCAGGTAGTTCTTGAAACCATTGGCAGAGAGATGGAGATTTCCTTGCAGCGCAAAGATCCAAGTCCGGTAGTCCTTTACGGCGTCCCAGAGGCCCGACCAACTCCCTGTAGCGAGTCGTTTCTCGGTCGTGTCGCTGGCAATTCTCGAGTGGGCGAGTTCACGCTCCTCTTGATTGAGCCAACGTGTTTGGAGGGGAGCGTCTGGGAGCATGAAGAAGGCGACTACGGCGACTCCGACTGAGTGAGGAGATTAGATAATGAACTGAGATGGGGCATGGTTACTTGCCGGTGATGACACTTTGGATGAGGAAGAGCCAGCGCCATCCTTCTAGGCCGTATCGTCCGTCGAGACCAGCAAAGACGCCTGCTGCGATCAAGCCGGAAAAGGAACTCGCGAGGGGTTTCCCGTGTAGAAGATGGCCAGTCTCGTTGCTGTCTCTTTTCTGTTGTAGAAGAGACTGACGAGGTAACAAGCGCCGGAGTAGAAGGGAGCCTCGGCCATACCCAGGATGAGTCTGGAGACGGATCATCTTAGTGTGCTGTTTCTGAATAGGAGTACTGAACTTACCTGCAAGCTAGCATGCCATGGTAGTTCTTGACAACGCAGATAAGAGTCGAGACAATGGCCCACGCCATCATCCATCCGGACATGTACCAAGAGGGTCTGATGCGGGTGATCAAGACATTGGACGGAATCATGCCGGTGATGTATCTACACAAATTAGCATTTTTACACCGTATACTAGAGTTACTCACCCGACGAAGAAGATGCTGACGCAGGTGTTGTACTGGGATCCAACCATACCAAGATCCTTGTCCAGGCCGTTGAGCTTCCCATTGACGATGGCATTTCGATCGAGGAAGTTGAGAAAGTACATGATCCAAAGAATAGGCTAAATAGCTGTCAAAATAGTCACAGCTGTGCATTTTGCATGTAAACGCACCATCAAGTACATATCGAGCTTCTTGACGAGGGCAACCTCCTTTGGGTCCGTCTTGGCGTGGGACCCAAACTTGTCGTGCTGCTCCACGTCGGTAGGTTTCATAATGTCTTCTTGAAAGTCTACATGGTCAACTGTCGCTTCATCCTTGGGATTGGTAGTGTTGGTTGCTGGTTGCTGGGTCGTCATTGTGATGCTTCTGAGAAGGTGGCGATGGGGAAGATGAGGCTTTGCCCATACGCAGTGGATTTGACATTGATATAGTTCACCTGGCTATAGACGTATAGAAACTATTCAAACTCTACAAACAATACATTCTCCTAGTAATGACCCTCTCATAATAGAGACGCCATAGCTGCATTACCCCATGGGGAAGGCCTGCAACCATGATAGCGTCGCGGGGGAGCAAAACTGCGTCTACAGCCGCTTTTCCGAAGCGCCGTCTACAGCCTCAATCGATATTGAGTTCATAGGAATGATAGCCGATAACTCTTGTGAGGGAAACGGAGCGCGAGCGGAAAAGCGGCGCAAATCCGACTCGGTCATGGTGGATCCGTCGCCCCCATTGGAGGCTTTTTGCATTCTACCCCGCGTCGTGTCGGATAAAGAAGCGTCTCGCATACGATCGGCGAATCGATAGGGTAGGATAAGGTGTGAAGCTGGGATTCGTTGGGGCTGAGATTGTATGCGCCGGATAAAGACGTGATACCAAGAGTTGTCTGTCCTTTGCCGGGTCCTGCAACACCTCGGATATCATTCCGGGATCAGCGGGTCGCCGTTGGAACCGGATCTCTGAGATATATAGAGCAAAGACATTCTATTGGGAGTTGCCTTCAACATGTGCTTACCTGTTTTCGACAAGGCAGTCAGACATCATGACCATCAGACACGACGTTAACGGCTTCGAGGCGGCCAGGACGCCGCCCGTACAGTCTTTTGACCTGCAGGCCAAGATGTTTACGCTTGATGAGATGATCAAGCGGAGGGCTTCGGAGCTGCAGGATGCTCCGTTGCTCGGGTTCCCTGAAGCGGGGGTTGATGATTACAAGGAGCACAGCGCGATCGCGATTGACAGATACGCAGATGCTGCGGTCGCAAAGCTGCAGAAGTTGGGTCTCAAGTCTGTGGTGAGTATAAGCGTATTTTTGATGGTGATTGAGACTTACTGGTGTAGGATCCTACTCTTGAGAAGGCTCCTGTTGTGGGCATGCTCGCTCAGTCTGGTATTCACATTGTCATCCAGATCATCGCTCTTAACCGACTTGGATATTCTTCGTTTTTGATCTCCACTCGACTTGCTTGTCCGGCAATTACACAGTTGCTCGAGCTAGCTGACTGCCACACCATTCTCACTACACCCAACTTTCAACCAGTCCTGAAGGAGGTCCAACAGAATCGATCACTAGAGATTCTTCCTCTGCTGCAACACTCAGACTACTGCAACTACGACGCACCGAGGTTTGCTCGCGACTACAACCCCGACGCCGAGTCCCGCAAGGTCGCAGTCATCATCCACTCATCCGGCTCAACCGGTCTTCCCAAGCCCATCTATCTGACCAATAGAAGCTGCATCGCTGCATTTTCTACAAACATGGACATGCGAGGTCTGCTCACTTCGCCCATGTTTCATAGCCACGGCTTCTACGAGATTTTCCGGTCCATCTACTCTGGGAAACCCCTCTACTTTTGCAATTACAACCTGCCTTTGACGAGGGAATCTATCATCCAGATGATTGACACGGTTCAGCCCGAGATTCTTCACTCGGTTCCGTATGTCATCAAGTTGCTTGCCGAGACTGAGGAGGGTATCCGTGTTTTGGCTGGTGTTAAGCTGGTTCTATATGCTGGAAGTGGTTGTCCGGATGATCTTGGAGATCGACTGGTGGATAATGGGGTTTACCTGGTTGGCAACTACGGAGCGTGAGTGACAGATAACCAATGCTTATGGGTATGCTAACTCTTTGACAGAACTGAAACTGGTAGACTCATGAACTCGACACGCCCAGAAGGCGACAAGGAGTGGAGCTACCTTCGTTTCTTGCCCCAAGCTGAGCCTTATTGCCTCATGGATGAAGTCGCCCCTGGTCTGTACGAATGTGTTGCGCTGGACGGTCTCCCCTCAAAGAGCACCATTAACTCTGACGACCCGCCAAATTCATTCCGCACACGAGATCTCTTCACGCGACATCCAACACGACCTAAGCTCTGGAAGTACGCCTGCCGTCTCGACGATCGCTTCACTCTTATCAACGGCGAAAAAGTCCTCCCTCTGCCCATTGAAGGCCGTATCCGACAGGAAGAGATTGTCAAGGAGGCCATTGTCTATGGCGAGGGACGGAGTTATCCCGGAGTCTTGATCGTCAAGGCTGACAGGGTTGCTGAAATGTCTGACGAAGAGTTCCTCGAACGCATCTGGCCTGCGGTAGAAGACGCCAATTCTCGAGCAGAGTCGTTCTCCCGAGTTCCCAAGGAGTTGGTCATTATTGTTCAAGCGGATACGGCATATCCAAGGACGGACAAGGGAACTTTTATTCGTGTTCCCGTGTATCGCCAGTTTGAAAAGGAGATAGAGGCTGCGTATGCCGCCTACGAAGGACAAGGCGATCAACAAGGGGCTCTGTTGATTGAAGGCGAAGAGCTGGAGTCATATCTCATCCGTCAACTCAACGACAAGTGCGGCGCCAAGCTTTCTTCTCCGGAGGAAGATTTCTTTGCCTCTGGCGTTGACAGTCTACAGTGCATCCAGATGTGGAGTCTGATCAAGAGGGAGATTGATCTAGGTGGCAGACAGTCTCAGCTGGGGCAGAATGTTCTCTATGAGACGGGAAATGTGAAGCTTCTCGCTCGTCATCTGGAGAAGTTGAGGACGGGCGAGGACAGTGAGGCTGAGGATCAGTTGCAGGTTATGAAGAACTTGGTTGCCAAGTACTCTTCGTTCAACCCTCACGTTGCTGGATCTGCTCCACAGCCTGAGAAGGAGCTTGTGGTGAGTTCTATTCTTTTCGATTCACATTTCGCAGGGCTAACTGATATCTTAGCTTCTCACTGGTGTCACAGGAGCTTTGGGAGCTCATGCACTTGCTCAACTTACAGCACGCCCCAACGTGGGAGCCGTGTGGGCCATGGTTCGAGCCTCCAACGAGGCCGCTGCCTCTGACAGAGTCGACAGCTCCCTTGCGACTCGTGGATTAACCTTGACCCAAGAGCAGAGGAGTAAGGTGGTTGCCCTCCCTTGCGATCTGAGCAAGCAAGATCTTGGTCTCGGAGAGTCCAGAATTCAGGAGCTAAGCACCAAGTTGACGACGGTCATCCACAGCGCCTGGGCCGTCAACTTCAACATTTCAGTCTCAAGCTTTGAGGACCAGCATATCAAGGCTGTGCACAACCTGATTCGGCTCACTCTTTCTGTGCAAACCCCTCGACCTGCACGCTTCTTTTTCTGTTCTTCAGTGTCATCAGCAGGAGGCACACCTCGACCTGGTTCTGTCCTCGAGTCTTCTGTCCCGTCACCTGCACATGCTCAGCACACTGGATATGCCCGCTCAAAGTACGTTGCGGAGCATATCACACGAAATGCTATGAAGGATGCTGGTGCGCCGGCGAGAGTGCTTCGTATTGGACAGTTGGTTGGTGACACAAACGTTGGAGAGTGGAATACCACCGAGGGTATTCCTTTGATGATTCAGACGGCCGAGACTCTGGGTGCTCTTCCCGCTCTGAACGAGGTAAGTTAATGGTTGAAACATTATTTGCACTGTTACTAACATTATGCTAGGAAATGACTTGGCTTCCCGTCAACCTCGCTGCCAGCGCCATTCTTGACCTAGCCAACCTTGGCGCCAACACACCCGCTGATCGAAGTCTTGAGGCGGACCTAGTATACCACGTCATAAACCCCAACCGCTTCCACTGGTCCCGAGACATGCTCCCCTCCATGTCCAGCGCAGGCTTCAAATTCGAAACCCTCCCCACGAGCGAGTGGATGGACAGGCTGAGAAACTCTGACCGAGACCCCTCAAAGAACCCGCCGATCAAGCTGCTGGATTGGTTCGAGGGCAAGTACGGTCCCAAGGCTGCCTCTTCTGCTGAAAAGGGGAGCTTGGATTATCTGACTGAAAAGTCGAGGGAGGATAGCGAGACGCTGAGGAGTGTTCCAGACGTTACTGATGTCAAGTATGTTGGAATGATGCTTGGACGGTTAAAGGCACGATGGGAAGAGAACAGGGCTCGACTATAATTGATTTACTGGGTGTAGAACATGATGTTTAAATGCAAGCTATGTTACTGTCTTGATAATGCAGCAAATCCTATCTAAGTTAAATGCTAGTCTATAATGCAGTCTATTCTACTTGTGATGCATGTTGCCAGCCCGAACGGTGGATCCAGGTACTCTGCCAATGCTTAAATGATGAATGGATCCAAGTCAACAAGTCCAATTTGATGCTTAAGCCTCCTCGGAGTCATCTTCAATTTGAACCTCGCGCTCCGACAAGTGAGGGTTTCTAAGGGCCAATGCAAATCCAACCATGGGAATACAGACGCACATTCCAGCAATGCAGAGGAGTTTCTGAACCGAGCTGTAACTGTCGATGATGGCCGTTCGAATCTCTGTACCGACTGGGTAGTCAGGCACAATAGAGAATGGTGAGTTGTAGATGGCCTCTGCCAGCGTCTTGTTTGACTGAAAGTCTAGGTTTGACTTTAGAGTTCCGTATAGAGTTTGAGTCCAGATGGCGCCGGATAGACAAGTTCCAAAGGCGCTGCCGACATTGTAGAAGGAAAGATAAAGACCTGTGAGAATAGCGACATGCTCGCGAGATGCAGATGCTTGGATCGATGCTTGAGTTGGGTAGGCAAAGAATCCCCCAGCCACTCCGAGAAGAACCTGTGCCGCGATGATTCCATACTGGGAAGACTTGGAAGGGTCTCCGGGATATGCAATAAGAACGCCAAATGCAACCATGAAAAGGCATGTTCCTCCAACGATGATGAACTTGAGACGGCGAATCTTGAAAATGACGAGACCGGCAAGAACTCCAGTGATGACGCCAAAGAATGAGAAGAATGACAGGATGCGGGTTGCGTTTTCGACCGAAAAATCAAATGCAACGATGAGAACCGTGTAGAGGTAATTGCCTTGGGTATACCATGCAAAGTTAAGCAAACTCCTGACCGCCAAGGCGGACCAGACGCCTCGATCGCGAAGGAGATGAAAGGGGATAAGGGGATGCCTTGCGCCTCGCTGTTCCCAAAACACGAAAGCCACGATGGAGCAAAAGCCAAGAGTTAGAGGGAGAATGATGTACCAGCTGCGCCAGTGGCTCACTGTTCCTCCAGCGACAGTCAAAGGGGCCAGAATGAGGGAGAAGGCAGAGACGAGGGTAAGGAGGCCGACAACGTCGAGCTGGTCGAACAGATTAGATCGGCCCTCGTTAGTTTTCAGCGAAATCAGCGGCGCAGTCGCCTCGCTCTCTTTGCCGTCTTCAGTTTCCCAGGTGCGACGCTCGAGGAAGTAGAGGCAAGACAGCAAGGGAAGTGAAGCGATGGGATAGATGATTGCCCACATTCCAATACCCCAGCGCCAGGATGTCGCGCTCAGCACCGCCGAGGTGATGTTTCCGCTGATCCAAGTGTTGATAAGGAAAGGAATAGCGGGAAGATAGCTGAAAAAGACACGCGCTCGCATGGAGGAAAAGTCGGCGATGAGAACTTCCATAAGCAGGACGATGCACGTGTATCCGGCCTGGTAGATCATGGACCCGGTGCAAAACACCTCAACAGACTGCGCACTCGCTTCGATGGCAATTCCGACCGTGTACAAAATGGTAGAAATCGCAATAACCTCAAAGCGACCGAGGACGTCAGCGACCTTTGCAGCCGTCGGCTGAACCGCCACAGCAATGACACTCCTCAAGACGTTGATGGTGCTGAGGTACGAGTGCAGATGAAAGCTCGAAGTCGCGTAGGGCTGGTACGCAGAGCGCACCTGGCTCTCGAGGCCGTACGCGTACCCGACGATGAAGATGCCGACAAACAGCCAGACGCGATGAGCCGTGGTGAGGTTCTTGGAGACGACGGCCATGCGGGCGACGCCGGCGGATAGCCTCTTGTCTTGGGTGCGGCTACCGTCGCTTTCGGGTCGGTGAGGTAATAAACTCGACGAAGCCGAGGTATCTCCCACGGCGGCGCCTAAAAGGGGCGTCGCTTCAGACGATGAACTCATGGTTTGTAGTGTGTTTGTCTGATCCTATAGGGACATGGACCCCTGTTGTTTGATGTAGGAGAGAGAAAATACCCGACAAAGCGGTTCAAGGCTGAAAGAGAGTCATTTGATGGGAAATGAGGCAGCAGGGCACACAGCCTTCTTTGCCGCCTGCCTGCGTGATTGCCTGACATGGTCCTGTGACACTCAGCAAGGCGCCGACTCGGGGGCATCTGATAAGATACCCAATAGCGGCGGATCTAGCCGCAGGCCAAGTGGGGCTACCGAAGCCACTGAATTTCGGATTTGACGGAGATAACGCCGAGATCGGACGAACACCAGCTTCATCTTTTCTAGCTGTGCTGAAGAACCAGAGGGTGAGTAATACGCTTTAAATACTTTGGCTAAATGGGAGACAGGTTTCCCTCTCTTCCTCGTCTGGATTCATCGTCCATACTACTGTCTTGGGTTTGTTTTTGAGCCACTGAGGCATAGGGTGGGTTGCAATCTAGATCAGTGCTACTCGTTTATCTTCAACACAGTTAGAGTTTACACTTTAGCCTTGGCAAGTTCTTTATCAATCTCTTCGGATATGTTCAAAACATGTCGGGTGTGTAAAATTTCTTTCTTTCTCTACGACAACTCACTCACACATCGTGCACTTGTCCTCTCTAGACTAATGGCACATGTCCAACCGAGGATTTCTCGTTTGTTGACTGTTAGTTTGCTTAAGCTGTATTCTAGAAGTGGAATGGTATATCCATGGTCTTGTATTGTGCCCATCGACGTGGCTTATAAATGCCGACAATGTCAGTCGTGTATCTCGAAGTACTGGTCCTTGCATTTCGCGCAGCTATTCTTGGCCGGCTTCTTCTGGACTGTGTGGACATTGAGCACAGCAGTGAAGCCGCCAATCTCGACCGGGGGTTCGTTTACATTAAGGGACAGGGTTCCGGGCAAGAATGACGGTAGACTGTCGGAATCAGTTCCGATGACGATGGTGGGCGAACTCTCGACTTCCCAGTCGATTGAAACTGTCGAGGTTGTCCGTGGCCTGAATTAATTGATCAAGGCAAGGTTCCGAAGTGGCCGCACAAGGTCAACCAGGTCAGGCATGTCTTTTGACCACTGGCCCGATGTTGGACAATTCTAGAATCCGTCACGCCATCGTTTTGCTTGACGTGTCTCTGAAATGCGCTGAGATGGCGTTGAAGTATTATCGGAGGGCGTCGAGGCGTCTTTTGGAGTAATTATCAAGAACTGCCTGCGAGAATTTGAGGTATGGTATTGTATCTTAGAGCTGAAGTGAGGAGCAATTGAGAGAACCTCTCCCTGGGACATTTGGTGCTTCATGTCGAGGCCACGCCCTTAATTCAATAATCACTGCAATCTACCATGGGGTGGCCGTCGGCACCACTTGATTTTTGACACAGTACGCCTTGCAGGTTGCCGTACCCTGCAGTGGATGGATTGATTACATAGCACCTGGCCTTGTGGATTGATGTTGACTTGAATTGAAGTCGATAAATTGATCAATGTCGTGGAAGTCGTGGATTGATGCCCCATCCTGAAGGTCGAGCACTCCGTCCTCGCAGAGAGAGAGAGCGCATCTACTATGATATAGCATTAAATTATGCAATGACACTTGTTTCGAGATGCAGTCCTATCCTGTCGGGTCTTTGCAGCCCCTGGTTTTCCCAATTCTCCATCGCCTGCTCAAATAGCACCGCCTGCTCTTCCCCAGCCGGCATAGGATTGCCCTTTCCCCTCCTCAGTCGACTCTCCATCGTCTCAGTGAGCCTAGCCTCAACATCTGTATTATTCATCACGTCCTGCTCGAATACGTAGGATCGGGTCTCGCAGTTCCGCCATCCCGTCCCAGGGTTCAGCCATGAGTCCTCCCAATCATCGGTGAAGTAGTGCAGGAAACCGCCGTGCGTTACGAGCGCAACTTGAGGGTCTGTATCGCCTTGCTCGATGAGTTGTCGGATCTTCTGTCGGATAAAGATGCGGGCGTCGCGGGCGCGGGCTGCTATGGCGTTGCTTTCTGGGCTGTAGCGAGTCCCTAAAGCTTTCACGTTCCAGCCGTCCTTGACTAGAGAGAGATCGACGGGCCACTTGCTCTCGGCTACCACTCTGCGGAGGATTGATGGATCAGTTCCAACGTCGCACGGGTCATCCGAGGTTTCTTGAGCGTCAGGGATGGCGATGATCTCAGGGTGACACTTGCTGCTGGCCGTGAGGGCTGGTTGAAACATCAGATAGGCAGATTGGAGTGTTCGGCAAAGCGGAGAAGCAAGGATAAGAGATATCTTTGACTGGTCTGAGAGGGTCGACTTGCGCAATGCCATGTTCTGCTCTTCGCCCAAGGGAGTCAGGCGAGGATCAGGAAGAGTGTAGCATCCGGCACCAACGTTGTGAAAGCCCTGTCCATGACGAACACAATGTATCACTGGTGGCATTGTGAGATGTGTAGAAGTAGAAAAGACTTGTTTGGCAGAGATATGTAATATAGAATGATACAAAGAGTCAAGCTACTGACAAGGTCGCAGTTCATAAGATATAGACACCAGTCTGGGATTGCGAGAAATACATCCAGTACTAGACTGCTGAATAATCCTGAATTTCTACTTCGTACTGACAAATGCTTGTCTCAACACAAGTCGATAATTAGCATCGCGGATATCTCAAACCAATCAGGATGCTGGCAGATCGGTGGTAACTAACCCCACATAGGCAGCCAAGACGCATGTCGTGCATAAGCGCTATATCTACTGACGCCGTGTCTGGCAAGCTTTACAGATCTCAGGGGTTGGAATTGTAATAAGTGGTTTTCAACTTCATTAGTTTGCAATGAGAATAGCCGATAGGCCGCTAGTGATTTCCAACGGGTTATGATTTGCTCAGTTGTTAGTAGGGAACTGGACGATTAGTGGTAAGAAAGATAGATACAAAGCCACCCGGCGAGACGGCTGCGCGGAATAAGTACAGGTATGTATTCGTTAGTATCTGAATAACATTTTCAACCCTCGAGAGCTGTAGGCAGTGGACTCAGGCTACCATCTAACCTCGATTGTCCGAAAATGCACATCTTCAGGTGTTTTGATTACAAATGTAGTGACAATTTTGCCCTAAAAAAAAACGTATAAGATCTGTTGCCCTGGTCTTTTCATAGCCTGGCCACTGCTCGTTGCATATCTCTGCACATTCAGTGGCCGATATTTGACAGACAATGGCACACCCATCGTTACCTTCATCACTGCCTCAGCGGGTTCCCAGCAATACCTCAGCAACATCGACTATCCCGTCGAGAGAATGTAGCCCCAGGGCTCTAGCTCAAGTTGTTAATCCTTTACCAAACGACAACCCTCCACCGGATCTCCATGACGTTGCCGAATCCATATCCGCAGTTGACGAGTCCCTCCAAGCACGAATCGAGCGCCTCGGCCGCGAGCGACCCCCGATTTTTACAACCCGCTGGAGCGAGATAATCTTCGTCTTCAGCATCTCCATGTCCCAATTCTTGACAGAATACTTCGTCTCAGGCTTCACCGTCATCCTCCCAACACTGATCAGAGAGCTCGACATCCCGCAAGCAGCCAGTGTGTGGCCAGCGACCGCCTTCTCCCTCGTCATCGCCAGCACCTTGCTCGTCTTTGGCCGCCTGGGCGATATGTGGGGAGGATATCCCGTCTTCATGTGGGGTCTTGCCTGGCTTCTTGTCTGGAGTATAATAGCCGGGTTCAGCATCAATCCGTTGATGCTCGACTTCTGTCGGGCTCTGCAAGGGCTGGGAGCAGCGGCATTCTTACCTACCGGAGTCATGCTTATGGGGTCGTTGTATCGTCCTGGGCCACGAAAGAATCTCGTCTTTGCAGTATACGGCACTTCGGCGGTATTTGGTTTTTTCGGTGGCATTCTCATGGCAGGGATCATAGGTCAATTCACGCGCTGGGGTTTTTACTTCTGGATCGGCGCCATCCTGACGGCAATTACGCTGTTGACTTCGGTCTTGTCTATTCCGCGTCCTCACTCAAAGGACCAACTCCCAAGCAAAGCCAAAATGGACTACCCCGGCGCCATCACGATCGTCTGTGGCCTTACCCTAGTCGTGTTTTCCATCTTGCAATCAGCACACGCCCCTGCAGGTTGGCGAACGCCATATATTCCAGTCTGTCTCATACTTGGTGTCTCCTCACTCCTTGCGGCAGGCTACATCGAAACGCGAGTCTCTGCTCAGCCTCTCTTGCCAGCTTCGATCTTCACGACTCCCTGCATGAGCCCTTTGCTTTTGGCCCTCTTCCTGCTTTACGGCACCTGGGGCATCTTTTCTGTATATGGCACACTCTATTTCCAGAACATCATGTCTGCCAGTCCGTTGCAGGTGGTAGCGTGGTATGTGCCTCTCGGCCTTGCAGGCCTCATTCTTAGCGTCATCGAAGGCTTCATCTTGCACCTGGTTTCAGGACGTGCGCTGTTGATAATTTCCGGCCTGGGCGCAGTAGGGTCACAGCTTCTCATAGCTCTGATTCCGCTTGGAGGAAGCTATTGGGCATGGGTCTTCCCTGCAGTCATCTTCAGCACTGTGGGAATCGATCTGTCGACGATCTTGATGACAGTTTTCGTGACCACGACGTTTCCTACAGCGCAGCAGGGGTTGGCTGGGAGTGTTATTAATTCTGTGCTGCAGCTAGGTGTAGCTTTCGTCCTTGCTTTGACGGACGTCATCCAGTCAGCAACGGTAGACGAGGCAGGATTGGGGAAGAGTTATAAGAACACGTTTTGGTTTGGAGTGGGTGCTGCAGCCGCGAGTTTGTTGATTCTGGCAATCTGGGGGAAGGTACCTAAGGCCAGTAGTGATTTGACCGCGGATGAGAAGGCTGAACTTTTGGAAGAGGCAATGACTGAGCAGCGAAGGCAATCAGCCAACAGGGGTGGTACTCTGAGAGATGCATGATCCCACAGGTAGACCTCTGCTCATGAGTTGTTGCTAGACCGCGTGGTCTTTAACTGGCGATTACCCGGTGGTTTCTCTCATGATTGTACTAGTTACCTATATAGTCCCGGTCAGCGGGCAATGGATCTCTACCACCACCACGATAGATCATCCGAGATCGCCTTACAATCATGCAATCAACCAGTCGGTGCCTATATTCTTTAGCTTTTCGATCCAGTTCCAATTATTTTCCTGTACGTGGAGTCGGTCATTGCTGCTCGTTACGGCATCCTCATTCTTCCTCCCATCCCATATTGTCCTCAATGCTTCGAGAGCCTCTCTGGTAAGACCCCAAGGCTCTATTTCCCAGAGCTCTTGGAATCTTCTTACTACCCAAGCACGATTCATAAGGTCAACCGTTTCCAGGCCAGCAATGAAAGCTGGCCACGCTGTTGCTGTGAATAATGCATCTCCAGGGTGCATATTTGAAAGGTGAGTGATGATTTCGGCTGCTAGGATTTCTAGATCATCTGGCAATACTGTGCTGGGCCATAGAGCAAGAATAATGCGCGAGAGATAGATACATACAGCTGCCTTGTGTGCAGAGGCAATTATAGTCCGATGGAGGAGATCGTCAGCCGGTGAGCGTGGCTGTAAATTGATGGCCCAGACCGCTGGGTCAAATGACTTCGCAGCGTGTAAGAGATGAAGCGCATCGTGCTGTCCTGAATTGATCAAGGTATCCGGGAACGTGGAAACGCCGACGTCGTTCATCTTGAATAGTTGGGCCCCGGCCTGTATCAAAGGAAGAAGGGCTGCCGGAAATGACGAGCAATGGTTGCCTTCTGCATCTTGAAGCAGTGACATGGTAGTCGTGGATAGCCCACCACTCTGCGGTAGATAAGAATTTGCGAATGATGACCCAAGAAGATCATACCTAGTGCATGTCAAGTCAGGAGCCATCAATTACTGGACAGGACGACTTACACCAAGCAATTTGACACCAACCAGCTGCGAAGCGGGCTCAAAGCAGTCTCCGTCCCCGGGCCGGATGCGATTAGCTTCTCAATGATCATTCTCGCACCATTGATGTGAAATATCCAGCTGCCTCGCCCAGAATCAATGAGCTCGAACCCAATGAGGAGAAGTACCACCGCGAGAATCACATCAACATCCGCTGAAGCGATGTCTTCGAGAGCAGACTTCAGCAGACAAAGTGCCTGCTGCTTGGCCCTGAGTGCGTCATGGAAAGTCTCCGGGCGTGATGTCATATATGGACCGATCGATAGAGAGCTCACTAAACTTGTACTGCTCTGAGTCGAAGCTATCGTTGTAAAGATGCTTGAAGAACTTGATGACCGTTGACAAGCGTTTGACATGTGCAAAGCTGAACTGGCGATGATTGCCTTCAACAACATGGGCTGCTGGTACGCCATCGGAATTAGCTCGCGGAATGGATTATGTTTGGGGATGTCATAGAGAACGAGGTCCCTGCAAACATCACTTGCAACTTCCACCAAACAGTATTAGTATGAAGGGCAGTCAAGCGGACAAAGGTAGCCTACAATAGTCCAGATATCTCCTCGATCGATTGTCTAGATCTTGCGCAAGCGGATCTATTAACGAACGAGGCAACGAACGAGGAGAGTTCGGCTTAGAACTTGCGAATGGGGGCTGTCTTGTAGACACGATAGAAGGCCATGGCGCTTGTAGAGTCGAGGTCGTATCCCCCTTCTGGATCTTGTTTATGTTGTCGGATGTAACGCCAGCCAATTTCCCACGACTCGCCATACCTTTCTCCCACCGCAACAGAATGCCGTAGCCTAGACAACTTTGACCCCTACTGGTGCATTTCAGGCAGTGCGGAAGGGATCGGTCACATTTCAAGCGGCTGCGCCTACAGTTGTGGCACGCTCCCGGCCTTGCACTCATGGCTAGGCTCCAAGATGGGATAGGAGAAGGGCGACGCTCACAGAATGATGAAGCAAAACGCTTACTTATACTTGCGGAGAAAGGGGGTCATTAGTGATGTTGTGCACTTTGTGCCATCGCAGCCACTGCTTTATCAGCAACCGACTGCTGAAATTACCCCCGATCCGAGGACTGCGCACGTGATATGACGACCGGACTGCAAGTCACGTGATAGAGACCACGTGACGGCGCGATTTACTGAATTGAGCCTATCGGGCGCCGGCATGGACCTGTTCTCCGCCAAGAACTGTAGCCATAAATGTGAGCGATAGCGATACGAGAGGAAATTGTGAAGCTTTGGTGTCCTGGCGAAAGGTGGCTCGGATGGAGTTCAGATCGCCCTCGCAGTCCAGCCAGGAGATAGTGGTCGCCTTGTCCGGGAAGGTCCTAAGGATACTACTCTCGTCAATGTACTTGACTCCATATCCGTATGCCATGCTGGCCTCCCGGAACCGTCTCTGCGGAGAAGCTGGGTCCCAATAGAATCTACGAGATCTTGTAGACACTTCATGCTCTTGAACCCCGGGCAAAGGGGCGCAGAAACCGCCGACCAAATCCAGGCCTTGACTTGCTTCAGACCAGTGGCCAAAGATCCCCGCAAGACCATGCCCTGCACAGCACCGACGCCACTGGCGATTTTCCGGTAGCGGAGCCCTTTTGGATACTGGACCGTATCGCCCAATAACCAACTGACGTCCCCGGTTGGTGAGGAATCGTAACCCGGTTGGCTTCCAGGTTGGCCTGGGTCCCAGGGCTATGTAGAGATGCGTGATTCTTTCTCCGCCGGGGCCGTCGATTGAGAGGTGCTTCATAGCATGTCGTCTAGGACCAATAGTACGACGAGTCCCGTCCTTGTAGACGGTTTCGAAGCCACCTAATTGGACGTCTGCCGCGATGGATATGATATTCGAGAGCTCGTCATCCGTTGTACCAAAGATGAGAGGTTCTATCAACCATCTATCGCATTCCTCCCCTTCCACACACGCATACGTAAGGTGAAGATGGTCCGGTGGTAGCTCATTCTTCCACAGGAAACGTTCCATCACAAAAAAGGACGAGGGCACCTCGGTAGTAAGTCGAGTCTCGCTCCCCAGAGGCGGCCAGGACACGTTGGTAGTCTTGGGCTTGGCCAAATTGAACTGGGTCTCTTTTGGAGAAGATGAATCTGAGCCCGACAACTTTGCGTTGTGTCTCGTTCGAAACTCCGCTGGTTGAGGTATCTTGGACGGTGACGATCAATCTGACGATCCAATCATCTTTTGGGATCTGTAACCCCCGACACACGTCGAATAGATCCTTGGATCCGAGAGTTGTGAGTGTACCATCCTTGTACCATCTCGTGCCGATGCCTGATAGCTCGCCACTAGCCGTCCAGTACGTCGATATGATGGGTTGAGCAAAAGAAAGATCTTCATAGTCCCTAATAAGACCGGCATTTTTCGTAATTGTACGTTTGTCGACGGGATACCTTAGACGTCGGATGGGACAGCAGTAAGCGCCGACGAGGATATGAGGCGGCTTGATAGACTCTGTATCTTGTCGTTTCTTAAGAGAGTAATACTCATCCATGAGACTGGAACACAAATTCCAGATGCGGCATGGGTTACGGATGCCGGGGACGTAGGGTGAGGACGGTTTTTCCACGACGATCTTTTAGAGCGTCTGGTATAGTTTTTTCCAATCCACGCTGTCGCATTGATTATCAAAGCTGTGAAGAAACTCGTCCACCCAAGGCATGTCGTGGTTAACTCTTGCTCTCCAGAATGAGTTGGCCGATGTCGCCGCTGCGAACTTCTTTGGCACGAGGCGGAAACTGCAAAGACTTGCTGCATCGAGATGTGACGCTACCTCCGCGAGGACTTCCTGTGGGACAGAGTGAGTTATTCCACCTCGTGCCGAATTTGTCTATTCATAACTCGAGAGAGTTCTCCAAGCTGCGAATTTTGAAGGATGGAGCTTGTGAGGCTTTCAATATCAGGGATTTCTGTCGGCGAAGTGACCAGGTATTCAAACCCGTGACAGCGTACCCATTCTTCTTTCTGAAAGGCGTTTGCGACTCCATAGACAAGATCAAGCATGACGGCGGAATTTTCAAGAAAATGACTCTTCAACACTTCAAACAAGACTTCGACGTCGATGGCCTCTGGAGCAGCCAGTTTGCCGAGGATGTCGTAGCAGGCAGCGTGCAGAGGAACTGCAAGAGTGCGCCCGATTGTCCAGGTGTATCTTTAGAGTGTGAGTATGCTTCTCCGGAGGAAACAATGGGGTGGTTAGCTTACGCCCGTAGGTTTTGGTAGTGCTCCCCTTCTTCATCAGGCTCTTCCGCGCTGAAGCCGAATTCGTTGAAGTCCCAAAGAATAAGAGATGCGGGCCCAACTAGGGAAGGCCTGAATCAGAGTTAGTATATTTGCTCTCATAAAGACATGTAAACCTTGCCTGAGAGAGGTGGGATTAGGGCTGATGAGCCACACGTCACTAATCCAGCTGGTGCCGTTCTCGGCAAGTCGCGCCTGGTCGTACCCATCAAATTCAAACTCAAAGCCTTGATGGCTGATGAGAACGCCACAGAGGGCACAGTACGTGTCGACTGGACACGTGTTGATGCTGTTGTTGAGAGGACGGGACGGCTGGCGACCAAGAAAAACAAATGGTGGCTGGTTCTGCATGCAACCTGACTCAGCTTCAGCTGACCCGCATGCCCTTTATAATAGGCCTTTTGGTTGGGGCAGTTGCAGATTAACGCCTGCTAACAGTATTACTTTTTGGGCAGATTAAGGAAGAATCGGAGTGACGTGATGTATTGCACGTTTTTATCCCTTTTTCGGACACGACATGGACAGAACGAGGGCACTTCTGTAGTATTGACAATGGACATGAGCATTGAGACATCAGTAGGTGCATGGTCAAGACAAATTCTGCGTTTATTTTGCTAAATCGTGGACAGTTAGAGCGCCCTTGCGTAGGTCGCTATTCAGATCCCTCGAGCTCAAGCCTAGGATGGCCACTGGATATTCGGACAAAGACACTGAAAAGATGAACGCCCGGACAAAAAGAACAGCAACACAAGTAACCCAATAAACCCCTTACCAAGCCTTCCCAGAGATGTTCTTTTGCTTATTGGCACCCTTCAGCCTAGAAAAGAAGCTTCCACCCATGACAGCTGTCCTGGAAACGGTCGTGTCTCGCTCACGATGATCGGGGCATTTCCGAGGCGGAATTTGTCCCTGAGACTCATAGTAGAACTTAGAGACGTCAAATTCGTGGTGAGGTCCTGGAGCGACGCACATCCACTTGACCTTGGATGAGCTCAACTGTGGCCAGCAGACGTCGCACCAGTGACAGCCAGGGTACTCTTCTGACTTCTTTGCACTGGAGACGCGCACGATCTTGCCGCAGAGCTTATTGGAGCAGCATACCGTGTTGTCAATGCTGGGCCACAACTCCCTGAACTCGCAGTTGTTGCTTGCGATACCTGCTGCTGTGCTCTTGAGCTCGAGCTTCTCGCAGATTTCGTTGCATGCGTGCGTCGCAAAGAAAAACTTGAAGCCGTCTTTGCCGAGGTTTGTATCGGCCAGCTTGAATCGCTCTGGGTCGAGCGTGTGGATGGCTGGATCTGTGAGGACGTGGCCTACCCCCTGTAGATCGCATACCAGGAAGCTGCCCCAGGACCGCTCAAAGGTAAAGTGCGAAAAGGCCTGGGCAGCCTGGTTAAACTCATCCTTGGGGTTGTCATCATTGACGTAGCTGCAGTTATTGTTGTACTTGACGTACTCGCCCTCGATGTATGGCTCGAGAGACATGCAGTCGGTGCCTGAAGTGGTTGTCTTGCCCCTAAGGCATGTCGTGACGATGAAATCAATAGCGTGCTTATCACCAACCAAGGCGTTGAACTCAAGAGCAAATGCCTTGCAGAGAGCCTGACATCTCATGTCCTCTGCCAAATGGGCGAGACGCTTGCCGTCGCGCTTGAACGACTTGACGACGTAGCGGTTCGTCGAGGCAGCCGTACGAGCGTACGCCGTGAGACGAAGGGCACCTTGGGAAAATGGCCGCGAGCGCTTGTTGATGGTTAGCTCCATGATGCTCAGCCTGATGTTGTCATCATGTGCCATCATAGCGTTGAGTGTGTCTGCGCCGTGCACCACAGTATCGGGGGAGAAGCCCTCGAGGACGAGCTTCTCGTTGAGCCAGCAAGGAGTATCCCACTGTGGTGGAACCTTTTCAAGTGACATTTCATTGGCTTCTGCAATCTTGTCTTCATCTTCTTCAATGGCTTGGAGTTGGGTGGTCAGGGGGTTCTTGGTTCCTCCCTTGCCGGCAGTTCGAGAAGAACTCGACGTTGACATGCGTACTGCTGTACGAGAGGCCGAAGTGGTGACACTTCTGACGACTAGATGTCGCAGCGCGCTGTAAGAGGTGCCTAGCTCGGCTTCTTCAAAGACTAGATCGCCCTTGGCGGTGCCCTTGGAGCTGCTGGCACCACGGAGAGCCAGGGTTGCCTTGAGGCCTTCGTCATAGTACTGGTTGCTCATGAGGAGCTTGCAGTCCGACGAGATGGCGGCGTACTCCTTCATAAAGGTCAAAGCCATGCGATCTGTGGCATTCTTGATTCGCAGCAGAGCATAATTGATGTTCATATCAATCATCTTCTTGAACAAGGGCTGGTAAGTGAGACGATGTGGTTCACTCCCAGGCTCGGGGTAGTCGTCCGCCGAGTCAGAAAAGTCGTGGAAGATGCGACCGTGGGCTGGAGCATCGGCGATGTGTATGATGCATCGCGTCTGGTTCTTCCATGTGGCGTTGATGGCTTGGTCAATGCCTCCGAGGACATCTTCAGGGGCATCGCCTCCGCCTGAGGCCGTGAACTTATCGATGAACGACCGAACGTCGTCAATGGACGTTGTGAAGTCTAGGAATTGGATGTTGGGCTTGTCGGCGTGGTCCTTGTACCCCACGACAGCGATGCGCACCTCAGCCTCGTTGAAGAAGGCCTTTGTAATATCGTCCATGATCCTCTTGACTTGGTCTCTGGCAGCTTTGATGTAACTGTACATGGAGCCCGTGGTGTCCATGAGGAACAGGAGATCGGTCGCGTAGGCCTTCTTAAACATGCCATCATTGGATCGCTTGGGTTTCTCGGAGCGCGCTGCAAGTGCCTCACGCTTGAGCTCTTGGACACGACGCCTAGCATCGGCGGCGGATGGACCCGATAGAGCAGCCTCCATCCTGAGACGCTCAGAGATGGCACGCTCTTGCTCAGCTAGACGACGCATCTCGGCAGTCTGGGCGCGTTCGCCATCCATGGCGCGCCGAAGCTCGTCTCGCTCCATCTCTATCTGGCGGAGCCGCTCTCGGGTCCCTGAGGTGGTCCCCGAGGTACTGGCCGAGCCCGGAGATCTCAGCCTGTGCAGGTGGCCAGGCAAAGATCCGCTTGTATAATCATCGCTACGACTGGACGAGGGGGAAGAACTCGATGCGATGGAGCGTTCCCTTGAGGTTGGATAGGGAGGTAGGATAGTGGATGTGGTAGATGTCGAGGTAGCACTGTCTGAAGAGACAGAGGTACGAAGCAATGCATCGGCAAGGGAATGGACGTCGTCCGATCCAGTGCGATGTCTGGAAATAGACGCTGGAGGCGAATAAGGTGGAGGAGCAGCCATGTTTGAAGTTGACGATGTGACTCTGGAGATGTCAAACGAATGGCAGCAAGTGTAACTTTATATAATGAATTGCACGTATATTCGAGAATAGGCGTAAATCACAAGAACACGATATGGTTCAAACATGACCTTTCTCGCAGCTGCTGCAAGGCATTTAGATAGCGGCTCAATCGGCGAGAACAATATCTACCTCGCGAGGCGCATCGATAATCACAGCCATGCCGTGTCACACAAGCCGGGCAACTGGTGCCAGCGGACTCCGCAGTAGCTGTGATACGGGATAAGCCAATCATCAGGGACTTTAGTTTAGCAAAAGGGCGTGCTTGCAGTCGCGGGAGTGCCGATCCTTGCGATGCCAAGCCAATCATGGAAGGTTTGGAAAACTGTACGAGTTTCTGGCGTGGGTGTCTGCCTGATTGAGGCTGATTTTGATGAGGGAAATGTCTCATGTTGCTTATTATTGTTACAGCCTGATCTCGGTGATGTTTTTGGTTTGGTGGTATTTCATCTCATTCACTAACAAAAACAGGCTATCCAAGAATGGTGCTACTACAGCACAGCCTCCTTACTCCATAATCGCCCACCTAGTAAGAAACAGAAAGCTCAGACAGTCATCTCACATCCATCGGATGGTTCGCCCAGGTGCCTAACGCGGGGTATGCAGACTTTCACACACAGTCTGCCTTGCGTTGCGCCATCCCAAGTCACAAGGCTGCCAGCACACTCCCCTGCCCGGTATCTATGCCGCTTCTCATTGGGGCCCTCGGCCGATGGCTCAAGACGTACATAATGTGTGCCTTTCAGCTGAATCTTGCAGAGGTGGGAGGGGAAGTTCCTCATTTCGGCACTCTCTCTGTCCAGTTTGGAATATGGCACCTCAAATCATTCCCTAGTCATCATTCCCTTGATTATTCCTTGTCTACTATCACGTTTCAAATCATCAGAGACATCAAACCATCATGGCCGACATTCGTCGGATAGAGTGGTTTCTCGGCAGAGCTGGACTTCTCCCGCCACCACAGCAGATCCCAAGCTTGGTGGAACCTCCAGCTCAAGACTATGAGCCCTTCGTCAAGGCAAACCGAGATGCAGCTCGTCAGCTTCTCGTCCAGCAGCGGATGGCTGATCCCAGCTATCGTCCGCCTTCAGAGCAGAAGCGCAACCTCTTCAGAACCAAGCACCAGAAGGAGGAGGCGGTTAATCACGCCAACTGGACTTTTACCAAGCATGAAGTCGCGAGGGCGTTTGATTTGCTTCTTTCTACTGAGCCTTTAGCAGCTACTGGTGTCGCTCAGGCTCTGCTACTGTATACGACCTTGACTTCGCTGGACGAGCTTTGGGGTCACCTACACGATCCAAAGCTCGAGAAAAAGATGAAGAGGAATCGGTTGTCTTCAACAATGGCAGATTCTTTCCCTCCAGGAATCACATGGCTAGATAAGGCCGCTTCTCACGACAATATCAACTACATCCATCTCTTGTGTCAAACTCGAGTCAGCCAAGAGGCCTTGACTCGAGCATTCGGCATCTCCTTGTCAAAAGCTTCAGCCGACGCCATGAGACTTCTTCTAAGCTATGGTGCCGCCGCATCCTCCTATCCAGATGCTGTCGCCCAACACATCAGGATTGGCGATCTCACCCTAGTGAGCCTCTTGTTGTCGGCTCCAACGGCCATGACGACTGGAGCTTGGCTCGAGTGTCTCGAGAAAGACCTTGCTCGAGCGATTGCAGGAACGGGATTCTCACTCGAGATTCTCTTGCTGTGCGTTGCGAATCGAAGAGACCTCGTCTGCGATTCGTTGCTCCTCGCGACTCTTCGTGCACAGAGTCTACATGCCTTGGCTGTTCTTCTGGCTTATGCGAGCTCCAACGAAAAGTTCTTTGGTGTACGAGAGAGCGCTTGTGAACTGGCTATACTGGTACCAGATTCAACGCAAAGACTTTCCTTTTTCACGCTGCTCGCCGAAGCTGGACTCGTCGGAGACTATCCCGTCCTTCGCGAGGAATTGGTCAAGAGCGTCAAAGCTCACCAGATACCCCTTGCAAAACTTCTCGTCGGAGCTGGTGTCAGTGTCGACATCCCTCCACACAACGCTCTTCAATGGGCCGTGTCACAGATGGACTTTGTCATGATGGAGTTGCTCAAAAACGGCGCTTTCTCCTCACCTGTCTCGCTTGCGCTGAGCTACGTGCCTGAGTCAACCTCTGAGCCAGACGTGATCCATCTCATGGACATTTTTGGTCCCATGGGACTTTCTGGTGAACATCTCGATGCTCACTTGGTCCGCGCTGTGCGAAACAAGCACCTGAGGCTTGTTGAGACCCTGGTGCGCTGTGGAGCGTCCGTCGAGTATGAACAAGCCTCTGCTATACAAAGTGCCCTCGAAGCTGTGGACTTTGACATGCTCAAGGCGCTTCTGCAGCGAAAGTGCTCGCCAGAGGTTCTCTCGGCTGCTATCCCAGCTGCAATGGGCATCTCACCAAGAGACAGTCGACTGCGGGCTATGAAGTCCATTCTGCAGAAGGGCGTCCACAGCCAGGTTCTTGGTGTGCCTCTGCAGCAGGTGGTGTCTGAGGAGGGAGATATCGACTCAGACCTCATTCAGCTGTTCCTCGAGTATCATGCCCCTGTGGACTTGTCTAACACGGCTGATGGCAACCCCGTGTTGGTAGCAGCACGACGAGGCAACGTTTCAGTCCTTGAGATGCTCTGCACTGGAGGACCGAGAACCGAAACCTTGTCTGTTGCCGTACCTATTGCTTTCAAAGCCATGAAGAAATTTGGCTACGACAGTGCTCTGGCCATGATCACACTACTCCTTCAAAAAGGAGCCAACGGTAAAGCCGTTGATCAGACTCTACTAGAAGCATCATCAAAGGACACTCGACTAGACATCGTCCATGTTCTAGTCGAGCATCGTGCCAATGCGAACTACGCTTCTGGTGTCGCATACACCAACGCGGTTGAGAGAGGAAACTTTGAGCTATTGGAGATTTTGTGTTCAGGATGTCCTCCAAGCCCTCAGAGTCTCAGCGTCGTCTTTCATACAGCAATAAGGCCAGAGTACTACAACTTGAAAACAATCGAGTTCCTGCTGGACTCTGCGCCTTCATCCCATCTACTTCAGGCCCCCGCAAGTATCGAAGGAGTGCTGAGAGGACATCCAAACCTGGCCGAGGTCGTCCCTTGCCTGGTACGACATGGTCTCAGCGTTGATACTGGAAGTGGAATGCTACTCTGCAGTGCCGTCCAGAAAAAGGATGTCGCTCTTCTTAGCACTCTAGTTGCCTCGAAACCCCAGACGGCATCCTTGGCTGCTGCATTCCAAGAAGCCATCACCGTCGAGCCTAGAGATGTCAAGTTGGAGATTATGAAGCTTCTCCTGGAGGCTGCTGCCTCGGCTGAGATCGGACAGTCTGAATATCTTCCCCAAGAGACAAAGACCGCATTGTCTGGTGACCTTGCCGGACTTGAGCTTCTGCTCAGCCACAAGGCATCGGTCGATGTCCAAGGTGGACGGGCCCTCCAGGAAGCGGCAGCAGAAGGTGCACCTGAGGTTTTGAAGACGCTCCTCGCTGCCAACCCAACCACCTTGACTGTAGAGAAGGCATTCATTGTGGGTAGCTCATCTCCCGTGGCTTCCCATACGAAAGCTGTCATCTTGGGACACTTGCTCCGAACGGACCAGGTATCAGTGGATGCTGTATCCAAGTCCCTTACTGAGTGCGTCTCTAAGCACCCCGATGACATTCTTCTGGCCAAGTTGCTACTATCTTATCATGCCAAGGTCGAAATTGACACACTCAAGATGGCGCTGGAATCATCTCCCGTCGATATGTTCCTGTCACTTTCGCGAACCATCTCGGAACCGGCAATGGCGAAGGAACTATTTCGGCACGTTAGAAACTCCGACATCGACTCTGAGAGGAGATTCATTGCTTATCAGTCTCTCTTCGACAAAGATATTGACACCGATGAGGTTTCTGAGGCTCTTCTTGATTCTATCAAGTCTGATCCTGACAACTTGGATACTCCGGACCTTCTTCTCGAGCATGGTGCTGTAGTCAATTACAAAGACGGCGCGGCTTTCACCATGGCTTTTGAGTCCAGCAACCTCAATCTTGTGCGGGCATTGAGTCGCCATCTCGTCAAGGCCGATGAAAGTGCGGCAACTCTCGCATTCGACTACGTGTCCAACAACCCCTCGTTCGACTCGGATATTCGACTCGAGATCTACAGCTGCTTGCTAGAATTCAGCATCAGCAAGGAGTCTCTGAACAAGGCTCTTGTTGGCGCATTGGAGAACACTGCTACCAACACTGCCATCGTGAGTATGCTCGTGGAGCATGGCGCGGATCCCAACGCAGAAGAGGCCAACTGCTTCGTTCTGGCGTGCAAAAAGAACTCGCGAGACGAGTTTAGAGCTCTCAGCAAGCATGCAGACCTGGCTGTGGTTCTCCCTGCGCTTCTAGATCACGTCAAGGAGGAGTTAGAAGTCATGAACTGGCTTATTCTCCTCTTTGAAGAACAACCCGCGGAAACAAAAGTTCAGGAGGATGAGCTGCTGTTCAAGTGCATGCGCAAATTCCCACAGGGGACTCTTGTCTTGGGTTTTCTGCTCGACCATGGAGTGCCTGCTGCAGCCAAGATCATCTACAACCTCCGACCAATGTGGGAGCCGGAGGAATGCACAGCTCTTATGTGGGCTATTTCTTCTTCTCTCAAGATTGATAACGCCGTTATCCTCCGTCTGCTGCAGATGGAGGATGCAGGTATGTCACAATCAGCACGCTGCCCGCGCCTGTGTACTAATAGTTCAATAGCTCTGCCCACTTATGTGACACCACAGTCGCAGATGTCGGCAGTTTTCCTATGCCTACTAGACAAATCACGAACCCCCGTATTGAAAGCCCTACTTGAGCTCGCGCCAGGCGACATGTTTAACAGTACTGCTTCGGGCTCTGACTTTAGCAAGATTGCTTGTTACCCCAAGCAACCCAAGGCCCAGTTCCAGTCCCTTTTTGAAGAGGAAGACGAGATCTCTCCCCGGGAAGCTGCTCTTTTCCTTGGTAACATTGACGCCTTCAAGCTGCTCGCAGGTGAGGGCACCCCAGATGATGGAACTCTCCACTTGGCTTCGCTTCTGGCTCTTCCCGACTTTGTGACCTGGCTTTTGGAGACTCACGACGCGAACTACGAGGAGGAGAACTTTGGCTTCATGGTACCTTTGGGTCTGGCGTGTTTCTCCAAGCCGTTCCCCTGGTGCAAGATCGCCAACGAAGAATCTGACTGGAACCTCCGTCTTCGAGAAACAATGAAGATCCTCATCGCCAAGACCCGAAAGACGTGGCGCTACAGAGAGAAGCTCGTCCTCCACATTGCGCTTGAGAACGGACCCGAGGTGACCAAGGCCATGCTCGACGCGCTGGACATCCGTCATGAGGCGGACAAGGACAAGACGTATCTATACACCGACAGGACGGGGCTGCATTACTCTCCTTGTGAGTATGTGGAGGAGTTTATCGAGGTTGGAGATAAGCAGAAGAAGAAGTTGCTCAAGTGTTTGACGGGACAGGGCTTGACTTGAAGGAAGTGGTAGATTGATGTGTTACATGAAATGAAGGTCGTTCTTCGGCGAGGCGTATTTGGGTTCAGGGACGGACAGAGATTATACCTAGTCGTTACAAATGATGGTTTTCTATGTATTGCCATTGTCAAACTCCTCCACGCGGGTGGTAATGTCTGCAGACATTAAAAGCAAAGCAGTTCAAGTGACCGGCTACTAAGGGTAGCCAGGCGATTCTTTCTCTGGAATTTTCCTCCCTTTTCTTACCGCTCAGTCCCTCCCCTATTAGGCATCCTGCGTTCGTGACGACTTCAATGATTTTCCTCCTCTCCTTACCCTATAGAGCTTGGATACATTCTCGGGAGTGCACATTATCAATAAGCCCTATCCTTGCGTCTCGGCTTTCGGTTTCATAAACTTCATTGGCGGGAGAGCCTCCCAGCTGTTCTCAAACAGCAAGTATACGAGTAAATGTTATCATGATCGACCCATCGAGAGGCAACCGAGGATACAGGGACCAAAGCAGGGACCCATGACTCGTCTAGCCTGACCCAATTATAGCACAAGCTAAACAGCACTTGGGAATACGAACCTTGGCATCTTCTTTCCATTGGACAGCTTGGGGTTAGTTTGTTTCATCATACCTGCTGAGTAATGGATCGGTTCCATCGGCATGGGGAAATTCTTCCTCAAGGAGTTTCATTGTTATACATCACCGCCTTTTCCATGTATTCAAAATAGCACGACAGTTTTGCTCAACCAGCGCTTGCGTTGGTTCAATTCCAATGCTTTCAAGCGTTGCCCTTTGGGTGCTGTTGGCAACGACGAGCCATGCGGCGTATGTTCAGTCCCGGGACTGTTCCGTCGATACTGCCGACTTCAGGGTAATCCCTGAGGGTCTTCGAGCTTCCGTCAACGCCAGCCGCGGTACTTTCGACACCGATTTTCACCTAGTTGCAAACTATGCCAACGGCACCGAATGTGACTCCACGTCTCCTCTGGATCTTGTGCCGGTATTCACGGTGGTCGACTATAATGGCGCCCATCAATACCCCGGACAAATCGTCAACACATCTTGCGCCAAGTACGGTCCGTTAGAGGCCAGGTTGAGACTTGAGATCACTTCGATTTTTAACCGGTCTACCTTACTCGACACCTTTGAGATCACACTCGATTTAACGACACATGATGGCACTCCTTTGCTGTGTGTCGAGGCCAACCTGACACCCGAAGTTCGACCCTGGACGCAACTCCTCAGTTTCTGGTTTCCCGTGCTCTTCTTTTCCGTGGCCTCTCTGGCTGCCTCTTGGCCTTTGCAGCAAACTGAACACCACGCTGTCTTCTCGGATGCCCAAGGCAGGAATTACCACCGCATGGCCAGAGCTTCCGAGATGCTGGCATACATCCAGTTCATCTACTTTTCTGGCGCACTCAGCCTCCGATATCCCGGCTTCCTTCAACCCCTAATCGGCTTTAGCAGCTGGTCGACCTTAATGTTACCCGCAGGCCCGGTCTCGGACCAATCGCGATACGTCGGTGTCAGGGATGGTATCTACGAGACCAATGGGACACTCACTGGTGCGCCAGGCTTTGTGATATTATCGCAGATCACGAGCTCTCCAGGCATGTCAATGAATTGGTTCAACACCATCGTCTTTGCACTTATTGTTCTGTTGTTCTTCTTTGTCTCTATTCATGTCCGGGAGCTGCTTCGCGAACAAAGCTGCCCCAACTCGACGAACACCAGTCAAAAGCCTTTGTCACGCTTTAAAGAACGATCTTGGGCCGTTTCGAGACTGTTTCTTAGTCTCTTTCTGCTCCCTCTGAGCGCCTGGTCTACATATCAACTGTCTAATCTCCGCATGATTCTGCAGAACTCAGCTGTTGCCATCCTCGCCCTCGTGCTCCTACTGTCTTCTTTCTGGTGGACCTGGATTCAAGCCAATTCCTCAGCAGACATTGGGCTTTTCGTTATTCAAGGAGAGACTCGTATTCGCGGTCAAGCCTCAAAGGAGCGGACACGCAAATATCACGCATTGAACGTCTTTTCTTTGATGCTATTCCGTGGCATCATCATTGGAGGTCTACAAGAGCATACTCATACCCAATTTGGCATTCTGCTCGGGCTTGAACTTTTACACTTGATATGCACGGCGTATTGGAGTGGAGTTTCTTCTTTGCTTTCGCTCCCGGGAGTTTTGTACGGATCGAGACTGGTCCTCTTTTCACTGCATACGGCATTTCTCCCAGGAGTCACTGACCTTCCCTCCAAGATCCTACTTGGGTACATCATTCTTTCCTGGCACTTGGCTGTTCTCGTTGCCATTTTTCTCATTCCCACATTCCTGGATCTTGTGCACCGAGGCCTTGCAGGTTGGACAGCAACGGCTGGCGCCACGGACGCTGAGAAGACGGCTCCCGTAAGTATACATCGCACTCCACGTTGTGATCCAAGCTTATCCGGTATTAGGCCATGCGCGTCTCATCTTCCTCTGAATCCGACCGCTCTACAAAGGGCCCTACAGGTCTTTTATTCTCCACTGCAGGGACACACAGTCCTAGCCATTTTCTGGCCGACATCATCCTAAGTCGAGAGTTACGGGCCTCTTCCCACGGACTCAACCATGGAATATCTGTTACCGACTTCTTAAAATTCATGAAGAATGTTCAGGGTGAAGATCCAGGGACTGAGAAGCACTCACTGCTGTCATCATACCTAGGCTCGGATTCTTACTCCGACTTGGACGGCTTGGAAGCTCAAATATCCTCAAAATCTCCCAAACTACCTATCAATGAGATCAGCGAGTTTCTGTTATCAAAGCAGAACCTGGCCATCAGAAAAACGCCACTTCAATATGATCTTGACCGACCGATCAACGAGTATTTTATCTGCAGCTCGCACAACACATACCTTATGGGTCGCCAGGTTCTCACACGCTCAACAGTTCAAGGATACATCTCGGCGCTTTCTCAGGGATGTCGATCTATCGAAGTTGACTGTTGGGACGGGCGAGATGGACAGCCGATTGTTAAGCACGGCTACAGCTTGACAGCATCCATCGGTTTTCAGGATGCTATAGACGCCATCAACCAATACGCTTTTGTAGCCTCAGACTTTCCTCTTTGGATCTCATTAGAGGTGCATTGCAGCCCTCGTCAAAAGAGTATCATGGCTCAGATTATGAGGGACACCTTCGGAGCGAAATTGGTAACAGAGCCTCTCTCAGAACTCTCGGGACCACTTCCATCTCCGTCACAACTGCGAGGAAGAATTTTGATCAAGGCAAAAGTCGCAAAAAGTGTCGAGCCTAGTCGAGAACCCCGAGTATCGAAAGACATTCCCCTTTCGACTAAATCGTCTCAGGATCATGGCAACCTCACAGAAACGGAGAGCACTGACTCAACGTCCACTATCAACTCTTCTGCTATCAGCCAAGAGGCTCTTAGTCAGGTCCCTCAATCACAATCTTCCGTGAACGGTCCGTTGGAGGAGCTAGCGGTCTACGGACCAGGAAAAAGGCTACCTCGCCCCAGCAAAGTCGACGCAGCTAGAAATTTTGTCTACTCCGTCTCTGAAGCCAATTTCAAGTCCTACTTGAAACAGAAGGACGGTGGAGGCTCCCTTGGCTTCCTCAACACGCGACACATGGTGCGAGTCTACCCCGACGCGAGTCGAATAGACTCGTCAAACCTGAGCCCACTGCAGTATTGGCGATACGGCGTCCAGATGGCGGCCTTGAACTACCAAACAAATGACCTGAACATGGGACTCAACCTGGCCATGTTTAATGGCGGTACTGACAACTCTGGTTACGTGTTGAAGCCCAAGAGACTGCGTCAGCCCCCGGAGCTCATCCCAGACCACGTCCAAGAACTACGGTTCTCCATCGACGTACTAATGACAAAGGATCTCTGCTGGCCAGAGACAACTTGGGGTGACGCCTCTGTCTACATCTGGATGAAGATTCTGACAGCCGATGCACACAAACAGCATGCGTCCCAGACAAAAAAGCGGACCAGTAGCCTCCCACTTCAGCGACACGACGTGATACTCGATTCTCGTCTTGAATTTCAAGTCGAGACCCAGTATCCCAGCCTCATTTTTCTACAATGGTCTGTGAAGCTATCGTCAGACTCTCAGGGCTATCCTCGCCATTCTACCCTGGCCTCGGGGATGGCCAAACTTGAAAGTCTCAAGCAAGGCTACCGGCTCTTGCCTTTGAAGAAGTCTTTTCAAGACGAGGAGGACTGCGGTTACTTGATCTGTAAGCTGCATAAATCTTTCTGCGATCAGGATGGCGCAGGAAGCGAAGGTGTTGGAAGATGAGAAACTCTGGCTTGAAGTAGTCCCAATTAGCGATTGTATTATATCATGCATTTATAGCGATTTGAATGACTGAATGAAACATATAAATCTATTGTCGTAAAGGTGGAAATTCACTTTGTTAGCGGGATTGTAACAAACAACTCGATTACTGACTATTTGTGGGCAGATGTCGTCAACACAGACCTAGGTGGCGTATTGTGGCACACTATTAGCCGCAACCACTTAACATGCAACCTGAACGTTGTAGGTTCGGCTGTTCGGCTTTGTTGGTTCCTTTCTGGTGCAGGCTAGCCAGGGGTTGGCTGCCACCCAAGATCTGCATCAGGCAGTTGGCGACCATCAAGGTGTTCCAGAGGGATGGCAAGGTAGACAGGGCCTGGGCGATCGATCGAAACCTAAATTCCATGTCACTTCTTGGCAGAGTAATACCCCGAAACTGCTGAATGTAAGATAGGAGGGAGGTGGTTGTGCATAGGATGCAACATATTCTCGGCGGTTGTGAGGCATCCTTTCACGGGAGAATCATTGGCTCTTCTAGAGACGGACGGGCACTGGCTTGCATTTCTGGCGATTCTTCCCTGACGTGTACTTCATTAAAAATAGTTCGGGGCTCTAGTGAGTATCTTGCAGGCTTTCTACAAAAAGAGAAACAGAATTGTGGCGATACCTTTGGGAACTGTGAAATCTTGTAGTGGTTGCACCATAGGCCGTTGCATGATATCAGCATAGCAAGATAAACACCAAGCTTCAGTAAACAAGTAGATTGGGACCTCCGTGCTTCTAATAAAATGGGATCAATGTTTGATTAGGTCTTGGTCATGATGATTTCTTTATTCATCTAGTCTTTTAACTATATCTTGCCCGTATTTCGCTTTAGCATGCCAAATCCCATAGGCTGCTTCTCTACACCATACAACGCTTAATTCCACTCGCTACGCCAAATCACTTTCTACTTGTACATATAACACGTCTCTTAAGCCTGGGCCGTAACTTCAAGCACACAGCGTCCGGCAACTTGACCAGTGGCCAGCTTGTGGACCCAGTCATCGAGGTCCTCAAGCTTGCCCTTTGATAGAATAGGCTATTGATGGGTTAGTATATGAAATTCTGAGATATTGTGGGGTTAGACTTACGCGGACGAGGCCTCGGGCGGTAAAGTCGAGAGCCTCTTCGACATCCTTCAGGTTACCAACGACACTTCCGACAACGTTCAGCCGTCGAAGAACCATGGTCATAGGGGCACAGCCAGCAATGATGGTGCTGTCCTGAGGAAGACCGACAGCCACGACGGTACCGTTAGGGCGGAGGAATCCAGGAGCAGACTCATAGGCTGCCCGAGTGGCGGCTGTGACGATGACGCCGTGGGCTCCATACTTTGTGATCTTCATAATCTCGGCTGTGATGTCCTTGGTATCCTTGAAGTCGATAAAGACCTCGGCACCAAGCTTCATGCACAGCTCGCGCTTCTGGTCTCCGCCGTCAATAGCGATGACTCGCATGCCCATGGCTTTGGCGTATTGAACGGCAAAGTGGCCGAGACCACCGCCAGCACCGGGAAGGACAATCCACTGGCCAGGCTTGACATTAGATCTAAGAAAAATGAGCACAATCCAGGGTGTTCTTTAATATCCACGAGTACTTACCGCTTGCAGGCGCCGTAAGCTGTGACACCTCCGCACATGATGGGACCAGCCTCCTCATCGAGGACGCCATCAGGGAGCTTGGTAGTGTATCGACCATCGGCGATGACGTACTCCTGGAATGTTCCAGGAACAGAGAAACCACTGTTTGTCTGGTTGGGGCAGTGCACCTCATCCACACCATTGAGGCAGAACTCGCACTCGCCACATGTGCTGGCAATCCACTTGACACCAGCTCGATCACCAACCTTCCACCGCTTCTCCATACCCTCACCGACAGCTACGACGGGACCAGCACCCTCGTGACCGGCAATGCCCTTGGTAACATCCATCATGCTGAGGCCAAAGTCCTTCCACTCGTTGTGTAGGAGAGACTTGTCTGAGCCACAGAGGCCAGACCAGTTGACCTTGACCAGAATCTGGCCGGGGCCAGGCTTGGGAACTTCAATTGTCTCGATGGAGGTGGTTGACTCGGGGCCGACGCCTTGGCGGACGGCAGCACGCTGCTGAGCGGGAACCTCGAGGGAAGCCATTGTGTATAGAGTAAAGTGTGAGGGGAGGAGACGGATGAATAGAAGTGATATGAATTGTCTGAATAGAAGAAGAGGCCTATTGTCAGGACAGAGCCCAGATTTATACCTCCCAACTCCAGCTTCAACAATCAGACCACCTCCTGGTGGCCCTGCCGATGCTCAGCTTCATCTTCGGTCCGCGGGTTTCCTTAGCATGCCAGCTCTATGCGAACAGGGAACAAAACAACCATGCCACCTGAACCTCCACGAAGCTAGCGGCAGCGATGGAAGCACGCAGTGGGTCAACTTGCAACAACTCGCTTCATGCTTGAATATCGTTGGTAGAAGCTGGCAACCCCCTCATTGAACCGAAGGCGCAGCCGCCAAATACCCCTCCCCTTGATCTACATGTTCTAACGTTAGTGGGCCGAGGAACGCACGTCCGAGGAATGTACGGCTGCAAAACGCGGGGAAGAGGGAAGAGAAACGTGATCTGTCAGAGCCTCAAGGAGGGGGGGCACTTTTGAATGTGTGGGTTTACTGGGGAGGTCCTTGATAAGAGGTATTGATAAACGAGGGTATCACGACATTCACAGTGTTTCTAGACTCTAGGCATCAGCACATCTCGAGTCATTGTCGAAAGGATTCAAGCCTACTGATTCAGGTGTTTACGACAAGGGATGCAAGATGCTACACTGCAGGCGACCTGCACAATCTCCAACGCAGCCAAGGATCAAGTAGGCTCAAGAGGGAGGACTGCGTACAGAAGAGAGCACGAGTCATGAAACCCCCCGTCACGGCCCGCAACGGATCCGGTCCGCAGCATCCGATCATGCCAGTTTCTAAGGTTAAACCCCAGGATCCCCCAGCTGTCGGTGGATGCCCATGGCACGACGTGTGTCCACAGCGGGCGCTTGTTTCGGGCAAAAGGCAGATGATCTCACTTTGCAACGAGACAGGGATTTTGGTGGATCTTTTTGGTGTGGAGAAAGCTGGGGACTGGGGTTTAGCTTCCCACGACCCGGACTCACTTTTCCGTGACTTGTTTTTGGCTAGCCACGTGTACGGGTGTTTTATTGAGAAAATGGGGCTTGTCGGGTAGGACTTGACAGCTCGTTCCACGTGGTCGACATACAAGCCGCTTGCGCTGATAGCTCAGGATGGTCCCTCGGCCAAGAGGTCCGAGCCAGAGCCCCCCACTATCTCCGGAGCCGATTTACCTATTTGACCGGGTGATCTACTCAGGGAGGCTGTTCGCATAAGGGCAGCAGCGCTAGCATCAGTCGTGCACAGCATGTCATGGCCCGCACTTGAGATTCAGTGAGGCAATTGACATCCCTACCCTGTTGTTGTGCCTGGCGTCAACGTTGCAGCAGCCGCACAAATTGTTGTTTTTACGGGCCGTGGGACAAAACATGGCCTGATATGAACATAAGACCTTCTCAATGAACAACTAGCAATATATAATTAACGTACATGATAAGCGAGTTGGCCAGGCAAGCGAGTTGGTCACTTTTCTTAACCTTCTAGTTAGAAATCGCAATAAAAATACAATAAACCATTTAATTAATTAAAACTACTCGCTATATACTTCCCCAGATATCTCAATTACTACCTAATATGTTTTTGCATTATGACCGGGCTTGCCGTAGATACCATAATGCTAAACCCCCGGTCGCGCTGACCTTCCTTGACCACTACTTCTCGATGATTCCGCCACTACCTACGCATTAATATCTATTTAATTAATTACTTGCCTTCCTTCCTCTATTATTATTACCCCTTTTTTCTATAGTCTAGTTCTTTTTGCCCTCTGGCGCTAACTTAGTATCTTATTCGCCTATTTAAGGTCTTTAACCCTAGCCTTTAATAAAATAACCTTATATATAATTATCTTTATTCCCTTAGAAGAAGACTATATAGCTTCTAGAATTAACTCTAGGGAGCTACTTTTATGTCTTATAACTTATCTCTCGAGGTATTTAGACTAAGATTAAGCCTTAAGTATGGTTTTTAGGGTCTTTAAAACCTAAGGGGTCGATGGTTTAGCTACCTCCTTAGCTAGTATTAAAGTTTATAGCTATATATTAAGCTTTAAGACTATACTTTCTAGGTTAAGAGGAATAAGGCTAGCCCCTCTAAAGGCTAATTTAATATTCTTTTTTATTATAATAGCCTAAAATGCGGTATAAAAGACTAAGAAAAACTTAGTCTTTAAAACATAAGTTATAAAGCATCTAATTAAAAGCTCTATTTCTTAGCTATAAGCGTTCTTAAGTATGCTAAAGCACCTAATATTAAGGGGCTAAAGTAATATAAAATATCTTATTTTTAAGAAGGTCTTTTATAAAATAAAATTCTAGAAAAATAAGCTTATAAGATATAAGCCTAGGATTTTATTACCTTATATTATAGCCTATGCGCTTCCCTATGAGCTGCTTACCTAAGCAATATCTGCTTAGATAAGCAAGATATAAGGGAGTATTAATACTGCCCCTTCTAGGCTTATTTCCCTTTTAGGAAGGTTATGTGACTTCGGACTTAGGGCTTTATTATAAACCTAATAGCTCTATTAAAGCTGTTTCCTTTTAAAGAGTATTTTCTATCTAGTTTTAAATATCTTAGTTTAAAACCCTATAGGTTTTAACTTCTATTAATATATATATATAGCAAGCCAGACAGCAAGCAAACTAGATACTTTTCTTAACCTCTAAGATAAAAATCACTATAAAAATACTATATACTATTTAATTAATTAAAACTACTCGCTATACTCTTCCCTAGATATCTTAATCACTACCTAATAGGTCCTTATATTATAGCTAGGCTTACTATAAATACTATAACGCTAAATACCTAGTCGCGCTGACCTTCCTTAACTACTACTTCTCGACGATTTAGCTATTACCTGCGCATTAATATCTATCTAATTAATTACTTACTTTCCTTCCTTTACTATTATTACCCCTCTTTTCTATAATCTAGTCCTTTTTGCCCTCCGGCGCTAGCTTAGTATCTCATTTGCTTATTTAAGTTCTTTAACCCTAGCCTTAAGTAAGGTAACCTTATATATAATTATCTTTATTCCCTTAGAAAAAGACTATATAGCTTCTAGAATTAACTCTAGGGAGCTACTTTTATGCCTCTTTACTTACCTCTCGAGGTAATCTAACTAAGATTAAGCCTTAAGTATAGTCTTTGGGGTCTTTAAAACCTAAGGGGTTAATGGTTTAGCCTCCTCCTCGGTAGGCATTGGAGTCTATAGTTATATATTAAGCTTTGAGACTATACTTTCTGGGTTAAGAGGAATAAGCCTAGCCCCTCTAAAGGCTAATTTAATATTCTTTTCTATTATAGTGGCCTAAAATGCGGTATAGAAGGCTAGGAAGAACTCGGTCTTTAAAATATAGGTTATAGAGTATCTAATTAAATACTTTATTTCTTAGCTATAAGCGTTTTTAAGCACGCTAAAGCACTTAATATTAAGGGGCTAAAGTAAATAAGATAAATAAGGTGGTATATAAAGCTAGATAATCTTATTTTCCTTATAATATCTCTTAAATTTAATTAAGTAGTAACTTTTATAGCCATCAAGGATTAAAAGATAATAGCAATTATTTATTCGCTTAGCTATACATTAATCAAAGTGCTTAAGCCACTCGAGACCAGTCTCGTTATCAATCTAGCCATTTTAGGTCATTGCGATAGCCTAATCGCCCGGGAGGTTACTATCCCGGTACCAGTTGGCGAGGTAATATTGGCCCGCACCGATGATAAACGGCGAGATCGCTTGGCCATCCGCATTGATCGCCTAAATGACCGTAATCCATTCCCGGTTTCTAGGCTATACTAATTTTAGCTTTCTACGCCTATCTATGCCTATGATGACTATTCCGCTCTGAATTATGCCTATTATAAAGCTAGTCTCATTAATATTATAGATATTATCTAATTAGATACTATACTTCGCGATTATATTCGCTATAAGCATAAACCACTTGCGGATAATAGCTAGATCTTCGCACTTAGCTCTCTAGTAGTTATATTTCTAAAAGAAACGCGTCTTAAGGTCTAAGTATCACCTAATGAAGTTTAAAGCCCAACGCGCGCTAACTAGTGGTGCGTCGCGGTCGGCAAGCAATTGATTAGCTATTTCCTTCACACCACGAAGCCGGGGGGGAAATCCTCGCGAATCTAGGTCGAGAATAAAGTAAATAAGGATCTATTCCTCTAGATTAGATAGTCGGCGTGAATTAGGAATAGTATTGACTCGGGCTTGGATGCCATTATATCGGTCAAAGAGTGTTAAATGCTTGACTTGGTAGAGCTTTGCGGCGCCTTTGAGACTTAATTTTGGGGTATTTTGATGGGCTTGAAGTGCAAGAAGGATTTTAGGCTCTTTATTAGACTGTGATATACTGGGTGGTTGAGAATTAATGGATTAAATAGAGAAGGTATAGGTTAAGGGATTTTTTATCCGGTTTGCTTGCTATCTGGCTCGCTATATATATATATTATATATAATAAGTAAATTAAATAAGTAAGTAAATTATATATATTATATATTAAAAGCAAAGATTTCTAAACTTAATTAAAATAATTATAAAATAGCTACTAGCTTAAAAAGGGTTATATTAAATATTAAATTACTAAATAAGCTAATATATATAATAAATAAGCGCTATAAATAAGTAACTATTATACTTTTCCCTTTTATATCTAACTTTTTATTTAATTAATTAATTATTAATCACTAAATATATTAGACTTAAATACTAAGGCTAGAATATTTCTTACCCTTTAAGCCCTTTAAAATAACCTAAAACTAAGTATCTAAAGTGCTATAGGGATATATAAGATTAATAAGTAGCGGCTATATTACCGCTAGCAAGGCATTTAATCCCGATGCGATATTATCTTAAATTTACGCTAATTATCTAATCTAAAGGAATAGATTATAGTTTAATTTATTCTTAACCTAGATACGCGAGGTTTTCCCCCGCGACTATGTGCTATTAAAGTAATAGCTAATTAACTACTTATTAACCGCGATGCGCTACTTATTAATAAGCGCTAGGCTTTTAACTTTATTAGGTAATAAAAAAAGCTAAAGATATGTTTTTTTTTATAAATATAATTACTAGAGGGCTAAGTATAAAGATCTAAAGGAAATCTAAAAATAGTTTTAGCTTATAGTAAATATAATTATAAAGTATAATATTTAATTAGATAATATTTAAAACTTTAATAAGATTAGCTTCCTTATAGGTATAATTATAAGCAAAATAGTTATTATTAATATAAAAAGGCATAATTAATTAAAATTAATATAGCTTAAAAGCTAGAAATAAATTATAGTAATTTAGGTAATTAATATAAAGGGCTAAGTAATTTAGCTATTTATTATAAGTGCGGGCTAATATTACCTCGCTAATTAATATAAAAAAAGTAACCTCCTAGGTAATTAAATTATTATAACCTTTTAAAATAGCTAAACTAATAATAAGACTAGTCTTAAGTAATTAAAATACTTTAATTAATATATAATTAAGTAATTAAATAGTTATTATTATCTTTTAGTTTTTAATAGTTATAAAAGTTATTACTTTATTAGCTTTAAGAGATATTATAAAAAGAATAAAATTATTATACTTTATATATTACCTTATTTATCTTATTTACTTTAGTCTCTTAATATTAAGTATTTTAACTTACTTAAAAAAAGCTTATAATTAAGAAATAAAATATTTAATTAAATATTTTATTACTTATATTTCTAAGACTAAGTTCTTCCTAGCCTTTTATATTACTTATTAAGTTATTATAATAAAATAAAATATTAAGTTTATTTTTAGATAGGCTAGACTTATCCCTCTTAACCTAGAAAGTATAGTCTTAAAGCTTAATATATAGCTATAGACTTTAATACTAGTTAAAGAGGAGGCTAGGCCCTTAACCCCTTAGGCTTTAAAGACCCTAAGGATAATACTTAAGGCTAAATCTTAGTCTAAATACCTTAAAAGATAAATTAAAAGATATTAAAGTAGCTCCTTAGAGTTAATTCTTAAGGTATTAAAGTATTTTTCTAAGGAAATAAAGGTAATTATATATAAGATAGTATTATTAAGGGCTAAGATATAAGATCTTTAATAGGTAAATAAGATACTAAGCTAGCGCTAAAGGGTAAAAAAAACCTAGCTATAAAAGAGAAAGGTAATAATAATAGAAGAAAGAAGATAAGTAATTAATTAAATAGATATTAATATATAAGTAATAGCTAAATTATTAAGAAGTAATAATTAAGGAAGGTTAGCGCGACTAGGAGTTTAGTACTATAGAGTATATAATAAGCCTAGTTATAATACTAAAATATATTAAGTAATAATTAAGACCTCTAGGGAAGAATATAATAAGTAGTTTTAATTAATTAATTAATTTATTATATTTTTATTATAATCTTATTAAAGAGGGTTAAGAAAAGTATAATACTTACTTATTTATAGCGCTTGCTTATTATATATATTATACTTAATAAGTAAGTAAGTTAAATAAGTAAATAAGTTAAAAATCTTAATTTTTTTATTAAAGATTATAATAAAAATATTAAAAATTATTTAATTAATTAAAACTACTTATTATACTTTTCCTTAGATATCTTAATTACTATTTAATAAGTCCTTATATTATACCTAGGCTTATTATAAATACTATAGCGCTAAATACCTAGTTTAATTAACCTTTCTTAACTACTACTCCTTAATAATTTAACTATTACCTATGCATTTATATCTATTTAATTAATTACTTACCTTACCTCCTTTATTATTATAACCCCTCTTTTTTATAATCTAGTTCCTTTTGCCCTTTATTACTAGCTTAGTATTTTATTTACTTCTTAAAGGTCTTTAATCTTAGCCCTTAATAATATAATCTTATATATATTTCCCTTTATTACCTTTATAAGAGACTTTATAGCCTTTATAATTAACTCTAGAGAGCTATTATAATACCTTCTAATTTATCTTTTAAGGTATTTAGACTAAGATCTAGCCTTAAGCATAGTCTTTGGGGTCCTTAAGACCCAAGGGGTAAAGGGTTTAATCCCCTCCTTAGTAGGCATTAAAGTCCATAGCTATATATTAAGCTTTAAGACTATAGCTTCTAGGTTAAGGGGAATAAGGCTAGCTCTTTTAAAAGCCCCCTTAATATTTCTTTCTATTATAATAGACTTATATACTATATAAAAGGCTAAAAAGAACTTAGTCTTTAAAACGTGGGTTATAGAGTATTTAATTAATTGCTTTATTTCTTAACTATAAGCTCGCTTTAGCACGCTAAAGTACTTAATATTAAGGGGCTAAAATAAATAAGATAAATAAGGTGGTATATAAAGCTAAATAATCTTTTTTTCCTTATAATATCTCTTAAATTTAATAAACTAGTAACTTTTATATTTATTAAGAATTAAGAAATAATAGGAATTAATTAATTAATTAGTTATGCACTAGTTAAAGTGCTTAAGCTACTTAAGACTAGTCTTATTATTAGTCTAGCTATTTTAAGTTATTATAATAGCTTAATCGCCCGGGAGGTTACTATCCTAGTACTAGTTAGTAAGGTAATATTAGCCTATATTAATAATAAATAGCTAGATCGCCTAGCCTTTTGTATTAATTACTTAAATAATTATAATTTATTCTTAGTTTCTAGGCTATATTAATTTTAGCTTTAAATACCTTTCTAAGCCTATAATAACTATTTTACTTATAATTATACCTATAAGGAAGCTAATCTTATTAAAGTTATAAATATTATTTAATTAGATATTATACTTCGCGATTATATTTACTATAAGCTAAAACTAATCGCAGATAATAATTAGATCTTTGCACTTAGCTCTCTAGTAGTTATATTTATAAAAGAAATATATCTTAAGCTCTTAATATTACTTAATAAAATTTAAAGCCTAGTATATGCCAACTAGTGGCGCGTCGCGGTCGGTAAGTAATTAATTAGCTATTTCTTTTATACCACGAAGCCGGGGGGGAAATCCTCGCGAATCTAGGTCGAGAATGAAGTGAATAAGGATCTATTCCTCTAGATCAGATAGCCGACGTGATTTCTAGATGGTATCGCGCCGAGATTGGATGCCCTTTTGCCGGCGACCTAGAGTACAACGATTGACTGTATATATCTCTGCAGCGCGTCGGATACGTAGGTTTGGGTTATTTTGAAGGGCCTGAAGGGCAAGGAGCATTCTAGCTTTATAATTAGACTGTGACATACTGGTTGGTTGAGAATCAATTGATCAAATAGAGATGATGAAGGTTGAGGGATTTTTGGCTCACTTGCTTGTGTGGCTCACTTGCTTATTAAGTACGTTACTTAAACTTTTAATTTTATCTATTTTAGGCTTAGCCTGATTTTCTTAGAAATTTTTAAATTAATATAATCTTAGGTATAAATTCCTTTATTAGGCAAATTAATCCACTTGCTTGCCTGATCTACTTGTTATATATATATATTATAAGGACTTAGCTACTTTATTAGTAATAATAAAAGGCTATTAATTAATGCGACCTATAGTGGGCTTATCTTATCTTATCTCTTAATCTAATAATAAACTTTAATTATAGTTATCTAATAATAAATACATATATATTATAATTATTAAAAGGTAAAATTAAGGTCCTAATACTAATAAGCAATTAGTCTATTAGGGATTATAACTTAAGATATTATAATGCATAAAATTAGCATACTTACCGTCTTATATTAAAACCCTATTAAGCTTAATACTATACCTCTTCTTACCGCCTTCCCCCATAGCTATTAAAGTCATCGTAATATAAATTCTTAAGCTATAGTAATATCGCCTTTTAATACTTAAAATAAGGCTCTCGAGACGCTAAGATTACTAAGATACTTCTGCGTTCCTAGCTCCTACTATGAAATTCAGTAGCACGCATAAAATCGCCGGCTAAAGCATCTATAGTGCTATCTAGCCAGCTATTAAGGTCTATATTAGCTATAGGCAAGGAATTTAAAAGATAAGGGGATTATTAATATAAAGATAATATTAATAACTTAAAGAATTTAATAAGTTAGTATTAGTTAAAGGACTAAGAAATATATTTCTTTAAGAAATTATTAAAAGCTTATTACTAAGAAAAGCTAAAAGTAAAAAAGGAATTTACTTATAAGTTATTATTTAAGATATTTATCCCTAGCTTTTAAAAGAAATAATTAAATACCTAGTAAGCGCTAAAAATAATAATAATAAAAATTATATAAATTAAGACCTTTTAGCGCGCTTTTAAAGATATAAAATATTACTTTAAATTATATTATAAATATAAGTCTAGTTTATTATTAATAAATAAAAATAATAAAAATCTCTACCTTAAGAGATATAGTTTTTTAGGGAATAAGATTATTATAAATAATTTACTTATTTTTAATAATATTAACTTTAAGGAATATAATAAGATCTTCTTAGATAATAAGCCCGCTAAGAAGTAGATTTATTTACCTAGAGATAGCGCTTATTAGCGAGGAAGAGCGCGAGGCAGGGTAGCGCGGATAGAGACGGTAGAGGAAGTGGCGGCTACTTATGATGCGATAGAGGAAGAAGCGGCGGATAAAGCTAAAGCTAAGGAATAAGCGGCGCCGAGAGACGACTATGCCTTCCTCACATCATCACAGGATATATAGGATAGTTAGTAATCTCTCCCTATATCGCGGGATTACTCTCGTGAGGCGGGAAACTCACTTAGTCGCCGCTTAGTAGTCTTATCGCCTCCGTAGCCTCGCCAACGCGCTTAGAATTACTCTAGCTCTCATCCTATAAGTAATATACCGCTAAATAACCCTTTTATTAATTATTATAGGAAGAGGAAGCGTAATAATCATAAGGATCTCGGCGGTATGCCCTGGGGGGAGATAAAGGAGATTTTAATATATTAGGAGACCCAGAGGACTTATAACGTGGTTTCTTATGCCCGCCTAGTTAGCTTATAGGATATTAAAAAGGCTATTACTAACTATGAGGAGGTTATAAAAGAGAAAGAGCTCTTATTAATAATCTAAGTAATCTATTAATTCTAGGAAGATCTAGGCAATATTATAGTATAGAATATATTAGGTTTAGTTACTATAAAGGAGGCTTAAATTATAAGGAAAATTAGGCCTATAGCTAAGCCTTATAAGTAGGCTTATAATAGTTAGTAATATTAATATTAACCTATATAATTAGATTAGCTTAAAAGCTACTTTTTATATATAAATTATAGTATTTTTTAACGCCTCTATACCGGCCTTAATATCTTTATTATAGCCCTTAACAATAGGCCTTGTTTTTTTTCTACCGCCGCCGCTTTCACCGCCCCCGCATTCATAATTACAACTCCTTTTTTCTTACTCTCTAGCTTTATTAACTTTATTATTAATATTATCAACGCCCTTACGCTCTCGCCGCCTTCTAATATATTCTTTAAAGCTATATTAAGTCTATATCTACGCCGCAATATACTCTTATATATACCTACTAGCTTAGAAAGGCACGATAGAGTTAGCATAAGCTCTAGCCGCCTCTATAATATTACTCTCTTCTTTTATAAGCATTTCTTTAAGTAGCTTTCTCTCCTTAATAGGTTCTCTCCCTTTATTTAAGATAAAGTTATATATACCTGCCGTGGCATATATAATAAGCTATTAATTATTAAAATTATACTTAGGAGGGCACCTATATAGGATTATAAATTTCCTCTTCTATATGCTAAAAGCCCGCTTAATTACTTACCATAGCTTAGCGTGGCTATAGTTAAATACCTTCTCTTCGCAGTCCGGCAGCGTTCCTCGGTCTCAGAAGTCTTTGAGGTGGTATATATGCCCTATAAATAGCGTTAAGATACTACATCTCAAAGGAAATCCTATATTAGCAAGGTAGAAGCGCCCGCGAGGCAGTATAAGCTTCCACGGGTCTACCTATATAAGGGCGATCTAAAGCAGTGCGGAGTTATAAGTCGAGCCTTTTGCACCTGCGAGCATATATACGAACTAGCCCTCGAGGTTAACTACGGCGAGTATATTTTAAGAGACTTGGCTCTTCCTTAATTACTACCTTCCTTGCTGCTTAAGGGCGATAAAGGCATATATATGAGTCCTATTTATTGCCCCTATAGCATTATTAAACTATATAGAATCGCTATCTAATTTTATATTAGGAGAGAGCTCTTTTGCTATTAGCTATATTACGAAGCGGTTATATAGCTAAAGCAGCGGTCTAATAATCTCATGGAATACCCTCGAGACCGTGCTTTAGTTAATAGAGAAGATACCTACTATATTCCTCTGCATAGCGCTAAAGGCAAAGATCTAGAGGATAATTAATACCTTCTGCTCTAGATATATCTCTTAACTATTGCCGGTGATAGTATTATTTTAAAGCCACTCGCAGAGGGCAAAAAATATAGCCTTTGGCATATAAAATAAGTCACTAAAGATTAGCTCTAGTACCTTAAGTACTTACTTAAAATGCGCTCTTATAAGCTATGGGTTAATAGTTTAGTATATACCCTGCGTGATAGGATTACTATAATCTCTCGGGCGAGGCGCCTTTTTATTTTACTTATTAAAGATAATAAGTATCCTAAATAATCTCTCTTAATCTATGCTAATATTATCCTCGATTAGAAGCTTTATGAGAAACTCTTCCTCTATATACTTAGCATTATCTAGGCGCTCCTCGGCAGCGTATAGGTGCATCCTCGCATACCTCCTCGCGCCCGCAGCGTCATCTGAGGACATCTCGGCATCGTTAATATCATTAGACAGCGAGAGGGCGTCATCTAATGGCCCATAGAGGTTAGGTTTATCCATCTTCGTTGATATATATCTGTGAATAGCTTCATATTGGTCTGCGGTTAGCTCACGTTGATCTATAGTTATCACCTTCCTGCGTCAATCAGGGAAAGCGGCAGAAAGCTATCAGGATTGCTTCATACGGCAAAGAAGGCGAGCTCCGGCGCTCTGGGCTAGCGTGATACATGTGGCGACGTTTATTTTCCCCACGTATGCAATTTGGACAGCTTATACTCACACACACAGCGCCTATAGCTGACAATTTGAGCTAAGCGTGTCTTGGCATTCATCTAGGCGGAAATTAGATGTCCCAGTCATCCTCAGATGTACGATTGGCATCAGGGCCTAAGACTCAAACTGATTTCAGGATAGTGGCTTGAGGCATTAGGTTGATATGAGATAACAGCAAGGCATGAGCTAGAGGCACCTGCATCGACAACATGGAGGGCCCACCTGGCTGAGAAAAGAGGCGTAGGCACTTCTGTAGGCTTCAGCTACTTACTTCCGGGCGTCGGCGCTTGCCGTTGCCCAGACCCTAAAACGGAGCAACCCGATGCGAGGGGGGATATCAGTTTCACGAGATAAGCGTAAAGTATTTAATCCTCCCAGTTCCCTGGATGCTGAAATGATTTCCTTGGTCAGAAAGCACGAATATACCCCTACAATGGCTTCCAGGACACCCGAAGAACTCCTCTCTGCAATTTTGCAGACAGTTGAGCGGGACATTGTCCCACTGACCCGTGAGGGGGTCGCTTCTGGGAGCAAGGTCTTTGGCGCCGCCATCCTGTCGTCCAAAACCTTTCAACCATATACGGTTTCAACCAACAACGAACGAGTTTCTCCCTTACTTCATGGAGAGATAAATTGCATTCAAAAGTTTTACACAGAGAATTTTCCCAATCCTCTTGATCGACCGAGTACGCGAGAAGACTGTGTCTTCTTTGCAACACACGAACCATGCAGCTTGTGCCTCAGCGGCATAACATGGTCTGGATTCAAGGAGTTCTACTACATGTTCACATACGAAGATAGCCGGGATCAATTTTCCATTCCATACGACATTGAGATCCTAGAGGAGGTTTTTCGGGTCAAGGTTGAGGGCGAAAGTGCCGAATCACTTAGAGATAGGGATCTGTACAACCGAAAGAACAAGTTTTTCACTGCCCGAAGCCTTCAAGACCTAGTTGAAGAAGTCAAAGATGCTCAGGAGCGAGAGCGATGGAGTGCAGAAGTAGAAAGGGTCAAGAGTCTCTATCAATCACTCAGCGATGTGTATCGGCTAAACAAGTCCAAAGGGGTCGAGACATCCAGTACATGGAAGTAGTAGTGAGAACGGGATAGGTGTTAAAGCTTTGTAAATAAGAACCAATACCCACGGAAAAAAACACTGCCTCATCCTAAAATACTTGTGTCGTCCATGAAGTGTCATCGTCCTGGTCTTGAGCGGTTTAATATGCTTGCTAATCTGAGCGAAGAGGGATAAGGGCCTGGATAATTCATTGCTGATGAATCAATACTGGTCCCTTTGATATAAGGAATTAAACCGGGGGCGGTATTGTCGATCAAATCCAGAGTCATATTTGAAATATTTGATGGCCTGCAAAGCCAGATTTGTTGTTTGAAATATTTGATCAAATATTTCAAACCCCAACATCTACGCTCTTCATACTACTCTCAATGTCCCGGTGTAACCCATCTTTCCCAGGTGCAATAGCCCCAAGCTTCATGGCACCATGTTTAATCCAATTCTTGAGGCACTGCAGCCTCTCCAATGTTGCCGCACTCATCGAAAGTCTCTGTGACGTCAACGTCAACTTAGCAAGGCTGAAAGATCTCTCACAATCAGTTGTCATCGCTGGGATAGCAAGTAAATCAAGAGCCAGCTGGCTGATCACAGGGAATGGTCCCTGGTGAGCCATCCACCGCTCGATTGGATCCTCAGTTTCTTATGGTTCCAGCCGCAAATAGCGCTCGAGTTCGCTGCCCATCACTGTTGCTCGAGCTCTCCTGCTTTTCAACCATTGTTTAAACATACTATCCTCGTTGTCACGACCTGACAAAGCACGGGTCACGTGCCAAAGGACAGTCCCATAATTCCCCACTAATCGAGGCACGATCACCTCCTCATCAGAAGTGATCACGGTGATCACCTCCCTAATCACCATGATCACTTACACGATCACCCTAATCAAGGCACAGGGGATAGTGACCAGGCATAGCAGCACAAAGTATATAATACACTCATTGCACTTTCTTATATATCCACCACCTCAGCTGTTAATATAACTTAGTTATACTTTATACCTTTAAGCATATTACTAGACGTGACTTATACCCTCTGCCTTAGAGTATATAATCTAATCCTTTATTAATATAAACCCCTAATAGTTAGTTTATCTCTTAAGAAATATATAATTATTATATTAAATATATTATAACGCACTTGATAAGTAGCTTGATTAGATAAGTGACTTGATCACTTTTGTACTTTTTAGCTGTGCATTGCGGGGTGCGATACCTAGAAATTGTTAAGGTCGCTTAGCATTTTTTAAGTACTTTCTATATGTACCCTCTATTAAAAAATACCTTAGTGATTAACTCGCTTGTCTGATTAACTCACTTATTAAGTATATTAATTAATATTATAAACTTATTAATTATAATTAATATATATAATAAGTATGCGTCGCAGGCAAGTATGCGTCGCACTTATATTTTTATCTTAAAAGAATATATTAAAAAAGTTCTTTAAAATTTAAGTTAAGCTTTTATAGGCTAAAACTAAAGAGTTAGGCTTTTTATATAATATAAAAATAATAAAACTTTTCTTAGATTTTTAAAAAATTATTACTAAGCTAATATAAAAAAAAACTATTTATATTATATAAATTATTAATATATATAATAAGTAAGTATACTAGATAAATAAGTATATTAAAAATCTCTACCTTAAAGATAGAAATTACTATAAAAATACCATAAATTATTTAATTAATTAAAACTACTAGCTATATTCTTCCCCTAATATCTTAATTACTACCTAATAAGTCCTTATATTATAGCCAGGCTTGCCGTAGATACTATAATGCTGAATACCCGGTCGCGCTAACCTCCCTTGACTACCACTTCTCGACGATTTGGCCATTACCTACGCATTAATATCCATCTGATTAATTACTTGCCTTCCTTCCTCTACTGTTATTACCCCTCTTTTCTATAGTCGGGTTCTTTTTGCCCTCTAGCGCCGGCTTAGTATCTCATTTGCCTCTCAAAGGTCTTTATTCTTAGCGGTTAATAAGGCTACTTAATGTATAACTGCCTTTGTCCCCTTTGCAAGAGACTATAGAGCTTCTAAAATTAACTCTAGGGAGCTACTTTAATGCCTTCTAATTTATCTTTTAAGGTATTTAGACTAAGATCTAGCCTTAAGCATAGTCTTTAGGGTCCTTAAGGCCCAAGGGGTTAATGGTTTAGTTGCCTCTTTAACTAGCGTTAGCATATATAGCTATATATTAAGCTTTAAGATTATATTTTCTGCATTAAGAGGAATAAGCCTAGCTCCTCTAAAAGCCCCCTTAATATTTTATTTTATTATAATAACTTAAAATATAATATAAAAGGCTAAAAAGAACTTAGTCTTTAAAATATAAGTTATAAAGTATCTAATTAGATACTTTATTTCTTAACTATAAGCACTCTTAAGCACGCTAAAATACCTAATATTAAGGGGCTAAAGTAAATAAGAGAAATAAGATAGTATATAAAGCCTAATAATCTTATTTTCCTTATAATATCTCTCGAATTTAATAGAGTAGTAACTTTTATAGCTATTAAGGATTAAGAGATAATAGATACTAATTAATTAATTAGTTATATACCGGTTAAAGTGCTTAAGCCACTCGAGACCGGTCTCGTTATTAGTCTAGCCATTTTAGGTCATCGCAATAGCCTAATCGCCCGGGAGGTTGCTTTCTTAGTACTAGTTAGCGAGATAATATTAGCCCGCACCGATAATAAACGGCGGGATCAGCCAGCCTTCCGCATTGATCACCTAAATGACTATAATCCATTCTCGGTTTCTAGGCTATACTGCTTTTGGCTTTTTATGCCTTTCTATGCCTATAATAACTATTCCGCTTATAATCATACCCATAAGAAAGCTAGTCTTATTAATATTATAGATATTATTTAATTAGATGCTATACTTTATGATTATATTCGCTATAAGCTAAAACTAATTGCGGATAATAATTAGATCTTTATACTTAGCTCTTTAGTAATTATATTTATAAAAAAAACGCGTCTTAAGGTCTAGGTATTACTTAATAAAGTTTAAAGCCTAGCGCATATTAATTAATAATATATCGCGGTTAGTAAGTAATTAATTAGCTATTTCTTTTATATTATATAGCTAGGGGGGAAATCCTCGTAAATCTAGGTTAAAAATAAACTAAATAATAATCTATTTCTCTAGATCTAATAATTTACGTGATTTTAGGATAGTATCGCGTTGAGATTATATATTATTATGCCGACGATATAAGGCATAGTAGTTAACTTAGTAGAGCCTTATAGTTTATTATAGTTTTAAATCTGGGTTATTTTAAAGGGCCTAAAGTGCAAGAAGTAATCTAGTTTCTTTATTTAATTAAGATATCTCTAGTTATAAGGAATTAATTAATTAAATAGTAATAATATTAAATAAGGGATTTTTAGTGCACTTGCTTATTTAATGCACTTACTTATTATATATATTATCTAATTAAATAATTTCTATAATATTAATAAGACTAGCTTTATAATAGGTATAATTTAAAGCGGAATAGTTATTATAGGCATAGATAGGCATAGAAAGCTAAAATTAATATAGCCCGGAAACTAGGAATAAATTATAATTATTTAGGCGATTAATATAAATAGCTAAGCGATCGCGCTATTTATTATTAGTGCTAGCTAATATTACCTCGCTAATTAGTATTAGGATAGTAACCTCCCGGGTGATTAGGCTATTATAATAACTTAAAATAGCTAGACTAATAATAAGACTAGTCTTAAGTGGCTTAAGCACTTTGACTAGTATATAGCTAAGTAATTAAATAGTTACTATTATTTTTTAATTCTTAATAGCTATAAAAGTTATTACTTAATTAAATTTAAGAGATATTATAAAAAAAAGAAAATTATTAGGCTTTATATATTATCTTATTTATTTTATATACTTTAGCCCCTTAATATTAAGTACTTTAATATACTTAAGAATACTTATAGCTAAGAAATAAAGCATTTAATTAGATACTTTATAACTTATATTTTAAAGACTAAGTTCTTTTTAGCCTTTTATATTATATTTTAAGCTATTATAATAGAAAAGAATATTAAGTTAGCCTTTAGAGGAGCTAGGCTTATTTCTCTTAACCCGGAAAGTATAATCTTAAAGCTTAATATATAGCTATAGACTCTAATGCCGCCTAAGGAGGTAGCTAAACTATTAACCCCTTAGGTCTTAAAGACCTTAAAAACTATGCTTAAGGCTTAATCTTAGTTAGATTACCTCGAGAGATAAGTTATAAGGCATAAAAGTAGCTCCCTAGAGTTAATTTTAAAAGCTATATAGTCTTTTTCTAAGGGAATAAAGATAGTTATATATAAGGTTATTTTACTTAAGGCTAGGATTAAAGAACTTAAATAGGCAAATAAGATACTAAGTTAGCGCTAGAGGGCAAAAAGGACTTAATTATAAAAAAGAGGGGTAATAATAATAGAGGAAGGAAGGTAAGTAATTAATTAGATAGATATAGATATATAGATAGTAGTAAAATTATTAAGAAGTAATAATTAAGGGAGGTTAATATAACTAAGGGTTTAGTATTATAATATCTATAGTAAGCCTAATTATAATATAAGAATATATTAAGTAATAATTAAAATATCTAGGGAAGAGTATAATAAGTAATTTTAATTAATTAAATAATTTATTATATTTTTATAGTAATTTCTATCTTAAAGGTTAAAAAAAGTATTTAGTTTACTTACTATCTAGCTCGCTATATATATATATTATTATTAATTTAATTATTTTAAGTTATTATAATAGCTTAATTACTTATAAGGTTACTTTCTTAATACTAGTTAGTAAAGTAATATTAGCTTATATTAATAATAAATAATAAAATTAACTAGCCTTTTATATTAATTACTTAAATAATTATAATTTATTTTTAATTTCTAAGCTATATTAATTTTAGCTTTTTATACTTATTTATATCTATAATAATTATTTTATTTTAAATTATTTTTATTATAAAGCTAGTCTTATTAATATTTTAAATATTTTTTAATTAAATAATATACTTAATAAGTATATAGATTAGATAAGTATTTAAATTAAAAATCCCTTATCTTATAACATTTCTATTTAATTAATTAATTCTTAACTACCTAATATGCTATAGTTAAATAGAGAGGCTAATATCCTTATTACGCTCTAGGCCTATTAAAATAACCTAAAATTAAGTCTTTAATGCGCCGCAAAGGTCTATAAAATCTCTTATATTACTTTTTATTACTAATAATATAATATATCTATGCATTATAATTAAATCCCTAAATTATATAAACTATTTAATCTAGAGGAATAGATTATTATTTAATTTATTCTTGACCTAGATTTATAAGGATTTCCCCCGCGATTATATAATATTAAAAAAATAACTAACTAATTACTTACTAACCGCAATGCGCTACCTATTAGCAAGCGCTAGGCTAGAAACTTTATTAAGTGATACCTAGAGCTTAAGATATATTTTTTTTATAAATATAACTATTAGAGGGCTAAATATAAAGATCTAACTATTATTTATAATTAGTTTAAGCTTATTAAAAATATAATCGCGAAGTATAATATCTAATTAGAAGATATCTATAACTTTAATAAGACTAGCTTTATAATAGGCCTGATTTAAAGCGGGATAGTTATTATAAGCGCAGAAAGGCATAAAAGACTAAAATTAGTATAGCCTAGAGACTAGGAATAGGTTATAGTCATTTAGGCAATTAATGCGAAAGGCCAGGCTATCCAGCTGTTTATTATAGTTATAGGCTAATATTACCTTGCTAATTAATACTAAGAAAGTAACCTCCCGGGCGATTAGGCTATTATAATATCTTAAAATAGCTAGACTAATAATAAGATAGGTCTTAAGTAGCTAAAGCACTTTAATTAGCATATAACTAACTAATTAACTAGTCCTTATTATCTTTTAATTCTTAATAGCTATAAAAGTTACTACTTAGCTAACTTTAAGATATATTATAAGGAGAATAATATTATTACGCTTTATATACCGCCTTATTTATCTTATTTACTTTAGCCCCTTGATATTAATTGCTTTAGGCTACTTAAGAAGGCTTATAGTTAAGAAATAAAATATCTAATTAGATACTTTATAACTTATATTTTAAAGATTAAATTCTTCCTAGCTTTCTACGCTGTATTTTAAGCTATTATAATAAAGAAAAATATTAAGGTAGTTTTTAAAGAGGCTAAGCTTATTCCTTTTAACTTAGAAAATATAGTCTTAAAGCTTAATATATAGCTATAGACTTTAATGCCTGCTAAGGAAGAAGCTAGCCCCTTTAACCCTTAGGTCTTAAAGACCCTAAAGATTATCCTTAAGGCTTAATCTTAGTCTAAATACCTTAAAAAAAATTAAAAGGTATAAAAGTAGCTCTCTTAAATTAATTCTAGAAGTATTAAAGTCTCTTTCTAAGGGAATAAAGGCGGTTATATATAAGATAGTATTAATAAGGGCTAAGATCTAAGACCTTTAATAAGTAAATAAGGCATTAAGCTAGCGGCGAAGGGTAAAAAGGACCTACTTATAGAAAAGAGGGAAGATAATTCTAGATAAAGGAAGGTAAGTAATTAATTAGATAGATATTAATACATAGGTAGTGGCTAAATTATTAAGAAGTAGTAATTAAGGAAGGTTAGCGTGACTAGGGGTTTAGCGCTATAGTATATATAATAAGCCTAGTTATAATATAAGAATATATTAGGTAGTAATTAAGATATTTAAGAAAGAATATAATAAGTAGTTTTAATTAATTAAATAATTTATTATATTTTTATTATAATTTATATCTTAGAGGTTAAGATTTTTAATTTATATATTTATTTAATTTATATATTTATTAAATATATTATTATATTTTATAATTATATTTATTATAAATATAAACTAGTTATAAATAATAGCTAGATTTTTATACTTAGCTTTTTAATAATTATATTTTAAAAAAAATATATTTTAAGCTTTATATATTACTTAATAATATATATATATAATAAGCTAAATAATAAGCAAACTAGATACTTTTTTTAACCTTTAAGATAGAAATTATTATAAAAATATAATAAATTATTTAATTAATTAAAATTACTTATTATATTCTTCCCTAGATATCTTAATTACTACTTAATATATTCTTATATTATAACCGGGCTTATTATAAATACTATAATACTAAACCCCTAGTCGCGCTAACCTCCCTTAATTACTACTTCTTAATAATTCTACTACTACCTATATATCTATATTTATTTAATTAATTACTTACCTTTCTTCCTCTATTATTATTACCCCTCTTTTTTATAGTTAAGTCCTTTTTACCCTCTAGCGCTAGCTTAATATCTTATTTGCCTATTTAAGTTCTTTAACCTTAGCCTTAAGTAAGGCAACCTTATATATAACTATCTTTATTCCCTTAGAAAAAAACTATATAGCTTCTAAAATTAACTCTAGGGAGCTACTTTTATGCCTTATAACTTATCTCTTAAGGTAATCTAACTAAGATTAAGCCTTAAGCATAGTCTTTAAGGTCTTTAAGACCTAAGGGGTCAATAGTTTAGCTACCTCCTTAGGCGGCATTAGAATCTATAGCTATATATTAAGCTTTAAGACTATACTTTTTAGGTTAAGAGAAATAAGCCTAGCTTCTCTAAAGGCTAACTTAATATTCTTTTTTATTATAATAGCCTAAAATATAATATAAAAGGCTAAAAAAAACTTAGTTTTTAAAATATAAGTTATAAAGTATTTAATTAAATATTTTATTTTTTAATTATAAGTATTTTTAAATATATTAAAGCACTTAATATTAAGGGGCTAAAATATATAAAATAAATAAGGTAATATATAAAGCCTAATAATTTTTTTCTCCTTATAATATCTCTTAAATTTAATTAAGTAATAACTTTTATAGCTATTAAGAGTTAAAAAATAATAATAATTATTTAATCACTTAGCTATATATTAGTTAAAGTGCTTAAACCACTTAAGACTAGTTTTATTATTAGTCTAGCTATTTTAGGTTATTATAATAGCCTAATCGCCCAGGAGGTTACTATCTTAGTATTAATTAGCGAGGTAATATTAGCTAGTACTAATAATAAATAGCGCGATCGCTTAGCTATCTATATTAATTACCTAAATAACTATAATTTATTCCTAGTTTCTAGGCTATACTAATTTTAGCTTTTTATACCTATTTATACTTATAATAACTATTTTACTCTAAATTATACTTATTATAAAGCTAGTCTTATTAATATTATAGAAATTATTTAATTAGATGCTATACTTCGCGATTATATTTACTATAAGTATAAACTAATTATAAATAATAGCTAGATCTTTGCACTTAGCTCTTTAGTAGTTATATTTCTAAAAAAAACGCGTCTTAAGGTCTAGGTATTGCCTAATAAAATTTAAAGCCTAATACGCGCTAATTAGTAGCGCATCGTAGTTAGTAAGTAATTAATTAGTTATTTCCTTTATATTATAAAGCTAGGGGGAAAATCCTTATAAATCTAGGTCGAGAATAAAATAAATAAGGATTTATTCCTCTAGATTAAATAATCGGCGTAAATTAGGAATAGTATTAACTCGGGCTTAGATGCTATTATATCGGTTAAATAGTATTAAATACTTAACTTAGTAGAGCTTTGTGGCACCTCTAAGACTTAGTTTTAGTATATTTTAATAGGCTTAAAGTGCAAGAAGGATTCTAGCCTCTTTATTAGACTATGATATACTAGGTAGTTAAGAATTAATTAATTAAATAAAGATAATATAAGTTAAGGGATTTTTTATCTGGTTTACTTGCTGTCTGGCTCGCTATACATATATATTAAAGTTTAAAGCTTATTATATATTAATTAATAATATATTATAGTTAATAAATAATTAATTAGTTATTTCTTTTATATTATATAATTAAGGAGAGAATCCTTATAAATCTAGGTTAAGAATAAACTAAATAATAATCTATTCTTTAAGATTAGATAATTAGCACGATTAAGGGATCTAATCGCATTAGGATTAAATGCCTTGCTTATAGCGATATAGCCGCCGCTCATCGACTCTAAAGAGGGTTATTGTCAAATGTGACAGCCTGCAACATGCCTTGAAGGGTGTCATGTGATGACACTAGGCTCAATTGGGAAGTCGCAGAAATGCGCCTTCCCCTTTGCGAGGCTTCGCCGAGAAACACACAGAGAATAACAATATAATACATCGTTACATTTAACAGTTATAGCGCGTCAGACGCTGAGTTTTAGGTTATTTTGGAGGGCTTAAAGAGCGAGAAGGGTTCTAGCCTTAGTATTTAAGCCTAATATATTTAGTAGTTAAGAAATTAATTAATTAAATAAAAAGTTAGGTATAGAAGGAAAAAGTGCGGCGCATACTTGCCTGCGGCGCATGCTTATTATATATGTTATAAAGAAAATACTAATATATATAATAAGCAAGTTAGCCATGCAAGCAAGTTGGCTAAAAATCCCTTACCTAATATCTTCTTAAATTAATTAATAATTCCTAATCACCTAGTATATTATCTATAAATTATAAGGCTAGAATGCTTCTTGCCCTTTAGGCTTATTAAAATTAATTAAAACTTAGCTTCTAATAAGCTGTAAGAGCCTATAAGGTTAATCGCAATACTCTTATTAATCGCTATAAAGGGATTTAATCTCGACGCGATATTATTTAGGAATTACGCTGGCTATTTAATCTAGAGGAATAAATTCTTATTTACTTTATTCTTAACCTAGATTTATAAGGATTTCCCTCTTAGCTTCATAGTATTAAAGAAATAACTAATTAATTACTTGCCAACTATGACGCGCTACTAATTAGCACATATTAGGCTTATAACTTTATTAAATAATACCTAGAGCTTAAGATATATTTTTTTTTAGAAATATAACTATTAAAGAGCTAAGTGCAAAGATTTAATTATTATCTATAAGTAGTTTTAGCTTATAGTAAATATAATTATAAAGTATAATATTTAATTAAATAATATTTAAAATTTTAATAAAATTAGCTTTTTTATAAATATAATTATAAGTAAAATAATAATTATAAGTATAAAAAGATATAAAAAGTTAAAATTAATATAACTTAGAAACTAAAAATAAATTATAATATATATAATAAGTATATATTATATATAAGTATATATTATACTTTTCTTATACCTTTAAGATAGAAATCGCAATAAAAATATTATAAATTATTTTATTAATTAAAATTACTTATTATATTCTTCCCTAAATATCTTAATTATTACTTAATATATTCTTATATTATAATTAAGCTTACTATAGATACTATAATATTAAACTCTTAGTCGCGCTAACCTCCCTTAATTATTATTCCTTAATAATTTAGCTATTACCTATGCATTAATATCTATTTAATTAATTACTTGCCTTTTTTCCTCTATTATTATTACCCCTCTTTTCTATAGTTAGGTCCTTTTTGCCCTCTAGCGCCGGCTTAGTATCTTATTTACTTATTTAAGTTCTTTAACCTTAGCCTTAAGTAAGGTAACCTTATATATAACTATCTTTATTCCCTTAGAAGAAGACTATATAGCTTTTAGAATTAACTTTAGGGAGCTACTTTTATGCCTTTTTACTTGCCTCTCGAGGTAATCTAACTAAGATTAAGCCTTAAGCATAGTCTTTAAGGTCTTTAAGACCTAAGAGGTCGATGGTTTAGCTACCTCCTTAGGCGGCATTAGAGTTTATAGCTACATATTAAGCTTTGAGACTATACTTTCCGGGTTAAAAGGAATAAGCCTGGCTCCTCTAAAGGCTAACTTAATATTTTTTTTTATTATAATAGCCTAAAATGCAGCATAAAAGACTAAAAAGAACTTAGTCTTTGAAATATAAGTTATAAAGTATTTAATTAAAAGCTCTATTTCTTAACTATAAGTATTCTTAAGCACGCTAAAGCACCTAATATTAAGTAGCTAAAGTAGATAAGATAAATAAGGTAATATATAAAGCTTAATAATCTTATTCTCCTTATAATATCTCTTAAATTTAATAAAATAATAACTTTTATAGCTATTAAGGATTAGAAAATAATAGCGATTATTTAATCGCTTAGCTATATACCGATTAAAGTGCTTAAGCCACTTAAGACTAGTCTTATTATTAGTCTAGCTATTTTAAGTCATCGCAATAGCCTAATCGCCCGGGAGGTTACTTTCTCGATACTAGTTAGCGAGGTAATATTAGCCCGCATTGATAATAAATAGCGGGATCGCTTAGCTATCCGCATTAATCGCCTAGATGACCGTAATTTATTCTCGGTTTCTAGGCTATACTAATTTTAGCTTTCCACGCCTTTCTATGCCTATGATAACTATTCCGCTCTGAATCATGCCTATCATAAAGCTAGTCTTATTAATATTATAAAGATTATCTAATTAGATGCTATACTTTGTAATTATATTTGCTATAAATATAAACTAATTATAGATAATAGCTAGATCTTTGCACTTAGCTCTCTAGTAGTTATATTTTTAAAAAAAATATATCTTAAGCTTTAGGTATTATCTAATAAAGTTATAAGCCTAACGCGTGCTAATTAGTAGCGCGTCGCGGTTAATAAGTAATTAATTAGCTATTTCTTTTATATTATATAATTAAGGGGGAAATCCTTATAAGTCTAAGTTAAAAATAAAGTAAATAATAATTTATTCCTTAAGATTAGATAGTCGACGCGATTAAGGGATCTAATTATATCGCGATTAAATGCTATTTTGCTAGCGATATAGCCTATGCTTAGAGATCCTATAGAGGTTTATAGCGCATTAAATGCTTAGTTTTAGGTTATTTTAAAGTACTTAAAGAGTAAGAAGAGTTTTAGCCTTAGTATTTAGGTCTAATATATTTAATAGTTAAAGAATTAATTAATTAAATAAAAAGTTAAGTATAGGAGGGAAAAGTGTAATATATACTTATATGCGATGTATGCTTATTATATATATTAATTATTTAAGTAATTAATATAAAAGGCTAATATATATAATAAGTAAGTAAAATAAATAAATAAGTAAAATAAAAATCCCTTAATTAATATTATTTCTATTTAATTAATTAATTCCTAACTACCTAGTATATTATAGTTAAATAAAAAAGCTAATATCCTTTTTACTCTTTAAGCCCTTTAAAATAACCTAAAATTATCTCTTTAATACGCTATAAAGATCTATAAAGTTAGTTTTATAATACTATAGCGCTAGTAATAAGGTATTCTTTCTCTATATAATATTATATTAAAGTTATAAAAACTATTTAATCTAAAGAAATAAATTATTATTTAATTTATTCTTAACCTAGATTTATAAGGATTTCCCTTATAATTATATTATATTAAAGAAATAACTAATTAATTACTTATTAACCGCAATATACTACCTATTAATAAGCGCTAGGCTTCTAACTTTATTAAGTAATATTAAGAGCTTAAGATATATTTTTTTTATAAATATACCTATTAGAGAGCTAAATACGAAGATCTAGCTATTATTCGCGATTAATTTAAGCTTATAGAGAATATAATCGCGAAATATAGTATTACCCTAGGTAATATCTATAACTTTAATAAGACTGGCTTTATAATAGGCCTGATTTAGAGCGGAATAGTCGCTATAGGCTTAGAAAGGCATAGAAGACTGAAATTAATATAGCCTAGAGACCGGGAATGAGTTATAGTTATTTAGGCGATTAATACAGAAGGCTAGGCTATCTAGCTGTTTATTATAGTTATGGGCTAATATTACCTCGCTAATTAGTACTAAGAAAGTAACCTCCCGGGCGATTAGGCTATTGCGACGTCTAAAGATAGCTAGATTAATAATAAGATAGGTCTTAAGTGGCTAAAGCACTTTAATTAGTATATAACTAACTTATTAACTAGTCCTTATTATCTTTTAATTCTTAATAAGTATAAAAGCTACTACTTAGCTAACTTTAAGATATATTATAAGGAAAATAATATTATTATGCTTTATATACTACCTTATTTATCTTATTTACTTTAGCCTCTTATTATTAAGTGCTTTAAGCTACTTAAAAAGACTTATAATTAAGAAATAAAATATTTAATTAGATATTTTATAACTTATATTTTAAAGACTAAGTTCTTTTTAGCCTTTTATATTATATATTAAGTTATTATAATATATATAATAAGCTTATATCCTAGATAAGTATATATCCTAAAAATCCCTTAATCTTTCTCTCTTTTATTTAATTAATTAATTCTTAATTACTAAATATATCTAAATTTAATAGCAAGGGTAATATACTTCTTGCCCTTTAAGCGCTTTAAAATAACCTAAAATTATATATCTAACGCGCTATATTAATCTATAATATCTACCCTAAAAAGCTAGGTCGCTATTAAAAAGGCATATAATCTTAACGCGATTAAATTCCTAAATTATATAAACTATCTAATCTAAAAGAATAAATTATTATTTAGTTTATTCTTAACTTAGATTCGCGAGGATTTCCCCCGTGATTATATAGTATTAAAGAAATAACTAACTAATTACTTATCAACCGCGACGCGCTACTTATCGGCAAGTGCTAGGCTTTTAACTTTATTAAGCGACACCTAGACCTTAAGACGCGTTTTTTTTAGAAATATAATTACTAAAGAGCTAAGTACAAAGATCTAGCTATTATCTATAACTAGTTTATACTTATAGTAAATATAATCGCAAAGTATAATATTTAATTAAAAGATATTTATAACTTTAATAAGACTAGCTTTATAATAAGCATAATTTAAAGCAAAATAGTTATTATAGGTATAGATAGGCATAAAAAGCTAAAATTAATATAGCCTAGAAACTAGGAATAGATTATAGTTATCTAAGTGATTAATATAGAAGGCTAGGTGATCTCGCTGTTTATTATTAATGCGGGCTAATATTACCTCGCTAACTAGTACTAAGAAAGCAACCTCCTAGGCGATTAGGCTATTATGATGACCTAAAATAGCTAGATAGATAACGAGACTGGTCTAGAGTGGCTAAAGCACTTTGACCGGTATATAACTAATTAATTAATTAGTTCTTATTATTTCTTAATCCTTAATAGCTATAAAAGTTATTATTTTATTAATTTTAAGAGATATTACTAAGATAATAATATTATTATGCTCTATATGCTGCCTTATTTATCTTATTTACTTTAGCCCCTTAATATTAGGTGCTTTAGTATGCTTAAGAGCGCTTATAATTAAGAAATAAAGCATTTAATTAGATACTTTATAACTTATGTTTTAAAAACTAAGTTCTTTTTAGCCTTTTATGCCGCATTTTAAGCTATTATAATAGAAAAAAATATTAAGTTAGCCTTTAGAGGAGCTAGGCTTATTCCTCTTAACCCAGAAAGTATAGTCTTAAAGCTTAATATATAGCTATAGACTCTAATGCTTACTAAGGAGGTAGCTAAACCCTTAACCCCTTGGGTCTTAAAGACCTTAAAAACTATGCTTAAGGCTTAATCTTAGTTAAAATACCTTAAGATATAAGTTAAAAGGCATAAAAGTAACTCCCTAGAGTTAATTCTAGAAGCTATATAGTCTTCTTCTAAGGGAATAAAAATAGTTATATATAAGGTTGCCTTACTTAAGGCTAAGATTAAAGATCTTAAATAGGTAAATAAGATACTAAGCCGGCGCTAGAGGGCAAAAAGGACTAGATTATAAAAAAGAGGGGTAATAATAGTAGAGGAAGGAAGGTAAGTAATTAATTAAATAGATATTAATGCATAGGTAGTGGCTAAATTATCGCGGAGTAGTAATTAAGGGAGGTTAGCGCGACCGGGGGTTTAATATTATAATATCTATAGTAAGCCTAGTTATAATATAAGAACCTATTAAGTAATAATTAAGATATCTAGGGAAGAGTATAATAAATAGTTTTAATTAATTAAATAGTTTATAATATTTTTATAATAATTTCTAATATAAAAAATAAAGATTTTTAAGATATATACTTATCTAAGATATAAGCTTATTATATATATTAATAAAAAGAAATATTAAGGGAGGTTTTAAAGGAGCTAAGCTTATTTTTCTTAACCTAGAAAGTATAGTCTTAAAGCTTAATATATAACTATAGACTTTAATGCTAGTTAAGGAGGAGGCTAGCCCCTCTAACCCTTAGGTCTTAAAGACCTTAAAAACTATTCTTAAGGCTAGGTCTTAGTTTAAATACCTTAAAAGATAAATTAAAAGGCATTAAAATAGCTCCTCTAAGTTAATTTTAAAAGTCTTAAAGTTTCTTTTAAAAGAAATAAAAGTAATAATATATAAAAATGCCTTATTAAGGTCTAAGGTCTAAGACCTTTAATAAGTAAATAAGATATTAAGCTAGTAGTAGAGGGTAAAAAGGACCTGCTTATAAAAAAGAAGTAAGATAACTCTAAATAAAAGAAGGTAAGTAATTAATTAAATAGATATTAATACATAGGTAGTAGCTAAATTATCGCGGAGTAGTAATTAAGAGAAGTTAATATAACTAAGGGTTTAATATTATAGTATTTATAATAAGTCTAGCTATAATATAAGGACTTATTAAATAATAATTAAAATATCTAAAAAAGAGTATAATAATAAGTTTTAATTAATTAAATAATTTATTATATTTTTATAATATACTTAATAAGTATATAAATTAAATAAGTATATAAATTAAAAATCTTAACTTCTAAGATATAAATTATAATAAAAATATAATAAACTATTTAATTAATTAAAACTACTTATTATATTTTTTCTTAGATATCTTAATTATTACCTAATATATTCTTATATTATAACTAGGCTTACTATATATACCATAGCGCTAAACCCCTAGTCGCGCTAACCTTCCTTAACTATTACTTCTCGACGATTTAGCCACTACCTATATATTAATATCTATCTAATTAATTACTTACCTTTCTTTATCTAGAGTTATCTTCCCTCTTTTCTATAAGTGGGTCCTTTTTGCCCTTTGCCGCCGGCTTAATGCCTTATTTGCCTATTAAAGGTCTTAGATCTTAGCCCTTATTAATACTATCTTATATATAATTGCCTTTATTCCCTTAGAAAGAGACTTTAATACTTTTAGAATTAATTTAAGAGAGCTACTTTTATGCCTTTTAATTCTTCTTTTAAGGTATTTAGACTAAGATTAGGCCTTAAGGATAATCTTTAGGGTCTTTAAGACCTAAGGGTTAGAGGGGCTAGCCTCCTCCTTGGCAGGCATTAGAGTCTATAGCTATATATTAAGCTTTAAGACTATACTTTCTAGGTTAAAAGAAATAAGCCTAGCCCCTTTAAAGGCTACCTTAATATTTTTTTTTATTATAATAGCTTAAAATGCAATATAGAAGGCTAAGAAGAATTTAGTCTTTAAAATATAAGTTATAAAGCATCTAATTAGATACTTTATTTCTTAACTATAAGTCTTCTTAAGTAGCCCAAAGTAACTAATATCAAGGGGCTAGAGTAAATAAGATAAATAAGGCAGTATATAGAGCGTAATAATATTATTCTCCTCGCAATATATCTCAAAGTCGGCCAAGTAGTGACTTTCGTGGCCATCGAGGATTAAAAGATAATAGGGACTAGTTAATCAGTTAGTTATATGCTAATTGAAGTGCTTTAGCCACTCGAGACCTATCTCGTTATCGGTCTAGCTATTTTGAGATGTCGCAATAGCCTAATCGCCCGGGAGGTTGCTTTCTTAGTACTAATTAGCGAGGTGATATTAGCCTATAACTATGATAAACGGCTAGATAGCCTGGCCTTCCGCATTAATCGCCTAAATGACTATAACCTATTCCTAGTCTCTAGGCTACACTAATTTCAGTCTTCCACGCCTTTCTGCGCCTATAATAACTATCCCGCTCTAAATCAGGCCTATCATAAAGCTAGTCTCATTAAAGTTATAGATATCTTCTAATTAGATGCTATATTTCGCGATTATATTCTTAATAAGCCTAAACTAATTACGAATAATAGTTAGATCTTTATATTTAGCCCTTTAATAGTTATATTTATAAAAAAAACGCGTCTTAAGCTCTAGGTATCGCTTAATAAAGTTTCTAGCCTAGCGCTTACTAATAGGTAGCGCATTATAGTTAGCAAGTAATTAATTAGCTATTTCTTTAATATTATATAGTCGCGGGGGAAATCCTCGTAAATCTAGGTTAAGAATAAATTAAATAATAATTTATTTCTCTAAATTAAATAGTTTATATAATTTAGGGATTTAATTACAATGCATAGATATGCTATGCTATTAGTAATAAAGAGTAATATAAGAGATTTTATAGACCTTTGCGGCGCGTTAGAGACTTAATTTTAGGTTATTTTAATAGGCCTAGAGCATAAGAAAGATATTAGCCTCTTTATTTAATTATAATATATTAGGTAGTTAAGAATTAATTAATTAAATAAAAATATTATAAGATAAGGGATTTTTAATTTATATACTTATTTAATTTATATACTTATTAAGTATATTAGTAATTTTTATTTTAAAAATTAAGAAAAGTATTTTATTTACTTATTTATTTTACTTACTTATTATATATATTAATTAATTTTATTATTTATTATTAATACAGGCTAGTATTACCTTATTAATTAATATTAAAAAGTAACCTTTTAAGTAATTAAGCTATTATAATAACTTAAAATAACTAATATATATAATAAATAAGTACTATAAATAAATAAGCACTATACTTTTCTTAACTCTCTTTAATAAAATTATAATAAAAATATAATAAATTAATTAATTAATTAAAACTATTTATTATATTCTTCCCTAGAGGTCTTAATTACTACTTAATATATTTTAATATTATAATTAGGCTTATTATATACTTTATAATATTAAACTCTTAATTATATTAACCTTTCTTAATTATTACTTCTTAATAATTTAGCTATTACCTATGTATTAATATCTATTTAATTAATTACTTATCTTCCTTTCTTTATTATTATTACCCCTCTCTTTTATAGCTAAGTTCTTTTTGCCCTTTAGCGCTAACTTAGTATCTTATTTGCCTATTAAAGATCTTATATCTTAGCCCTTAATAATATTATCTTATATATAATTACCTTTATTCTCTTAGAAAGATATTTTAATGCCTTAAGAATTAACTCTAGGGAGCTACTTTAATATCTTTTAATTTATCTTTTAAGGTATTTAAACTAAGATTTAGCCTTAAGTATTATTCTTAAGGTCTTTAAAGCCTAAGGGGTTAAGGGCCTAGCCTCCTCCTTAATTAGTATTAGAGTCTATAGCTATATATTAAGCTTTAAGATTATACTTTCTAGGTTAAAAGGGATAAGTCTAGCCCCTCTAAAAATAAACCTAATATTTTATTTTATTATAATAGCTTAATAAGCGGCATAGAAGGCTAAGAAGAACTTAGTCTTAGAAATATAAGTAATAAAGTATTTAATTAGATATTTTATTTCTTAATTATAAGCCTTTTTAAATAGGCTAAAGTATCTAATATTAAGAGGCTAAAATAAATAAGATAAATAAGGCGGTATATAAAGCGTAATAATCTTATTTTTCTTATAATATCTCTTAAAGTTAATAAAGTAATAACTTTTATAGCTATTAAAAACTAAAAAATAATAATAACTATTTAATCGCTTAATTATATACTAGTTAAAGTGCTTTAGCTACTTAAGACTAGTCTTATTATTAGTCTAGCTATTTTAAGAGGTTATAATAATTTAATCGCCTAGGAGGTTACTTTCTTTATACTAGTTAGCGAGGTAATATTAGCCCGCACCTATAATAAATAGCTAAATCGCTTAGCCCTCCGCATTAATCGCCTAAATCACTATAATCCATTCCTAGCTTTTAGGCTATATTGATTTTAGTCGACTATGCCTTTCTGCGCTAATAATAACTATTCCGCTTATAATTATACCTATAAGAAAGCTAATCTTATTAAAGTTTTAGATATTATCTAATTAGATGCTATACTTCGCGATTATATTCGCTATGAGTTAAAACTATTTCTAGATTTCTTTTAGATCTTCACATTTAGCCCTCTAGTAGTTATATTTATAAAAAAACATATCTTTAGCTTTTCTTATTACCTAATAAAGTTAAAAGCTTAGCGCTTATTAATAAGTAGCGCATTATAGTTAGTAAGTAATTAATTAGCTATTACTTTAATAATATATAGTTATAAGGGAAAACCTTATATATCTAGGTTAAGAATAAATTAAACTATAATTTATTTCTTTAGATTAGATAGTCGGCGTGAATTTAGGATAGTATCGCGTCGGGATTAAATGCCCTGCTAGCGGCGATATAGCCGCCGCTTATTAATCTTATATATCCCTATAGCGCTTTAGATACTTAGTTTTAAGTTATTTTAAAGGGCTTAAAGGGTAAGAAGTATTCTAGCCTTAGTATTTAGGTCTAATATATTTAATAGTTAATAATTAATTAATTAAATAAAAAGTTAGGTATAGGAGGGAAAAGTATAGCGCTCACTTGTTTGCAGCGCTTGCTTATTATATATATTAAACTAATAATAAGATTAGTCTTAAGTAGCTTAAGCACTTTAACTAGTATATAATTAAATAAATAAATAATTATTATTATTTCTTAATTCTTAATAGCTATAAAAGTTATTACTTAATTAAATTTAAGAAATATTACTAAGATAATAAAATTATTTAACTTTATATATTAATATATATAATAAGTAAGCGCTATAAATAAGCAAGCGCTATACTTTTCCCTCTTATATCTAACTTTTTATTTAATTAATTAATTATTAATTATTAAATATATTAGACTTAAATACTAAGACTAAAATACTTCTTGCCCTTTAAGCCCTTTAAAATAACTTAAAACTAAGTATTTAAAGCGCTATAGGGATATATAAGATTAATAAGCAGCGGCTATATCGCCGCTAGTAAGGCATTTAATCCTGATATAATATTATCTTAAATTTATATTAATTATTTAATCTAGAGGAATAAATTATAATTTAATTTATTTTTAACCTAGATGCGCGAGGTTTTCCCTTGTGACTATGTGCTATTAAAGTAATAGCTAATTAACTACTTATTAACCGCGATGCGCTACCTATTAGTAAGCGCTAGGCTTTTAACTTTATTAGGCGATAAGAAAAGCTAAAAATATGTTTTTTTTATAAATATAACTACTAAAGGGCTAAATATAAAGATCTAGAGGAAATCTAGAAGTGGTTTTAGCTTATAGTAAATATAATCACGAAGTATAGCATTTAATTAAATAATATTTAAAACTTTAATAAGATTAGCTTCCTTATAGGTATAATTATAAGCGGAATAGTTATTATTAGCATAGAAAGGCATAGTTAACTAAAATTAATATAGCTTAAAAGCTAAGAATAAATTATAATAATTTAAGTAATTAATATAAAGGGCTAAGTAATTTAGCTATTTATTATAGATATAGGCTAATATTACCTTACTAACTAGTATAAAGAAAGTAACCTCCTAGGTAATTAAATTATTATAACTTCTTAAAATAGCTAGACTAATAATAAGACTAGTCTTAAGTAGCTAAAGCACTTTAACTAATATATAATTAAGTAATTAAATAATTACTATTATTTTTTAGTCCTTAATAGCTATAAAAATTATTACTTTATTAACTTTAAGAGATATTATAAAAAAAATAAAATTATTATACTTTATATATTACCTTATTTATTTTATTTACTTTAGCCTCTTAATATTAAGTATTTTAATTTATTTAAAAAGGCTTATAATTAAGAAATAAAGTATTTAATTAAATACTTTATTACTTATATTTCTAAAACTAAGTTCTTCTTAGCCTTTTATATTACTTATTAAGCTATTATAATAAAATAAAATATTAGGTCTATTTTTAAAGGGGCTAGATTTATCCCTCTTAACCTAGAAAGTATAGTCTTAAAGCTTAATATATAGCTATAGACTCTAACGCTGGTTAAGGAAGAAGCTAGGCCTTTAACCCCTTAGGCTTTAAAGACCCTAAGGATAATACTTAAGGCTAAATCTTAGTCTAAATACCTTAAAAGATAAATTAGAAGATATTAAAGTAGCTCCCTAGAGTTAATTCTTAAGGCATTAAAGTATCTTTCTAAGGGAATAAAGGCAATTATATATAAGATAATATTATTAAGGGCTAAGATATAGGATCTTTAATAGGTAAATAAAATACTAAGTTAGCGCTAAAGAGTAAAAAGAACTTAGTTATAAAAGAGAGAGGTAATAATAATAGAGGAAAGAAGGTAAATAATTAATTAAATAGATATTAATATATAGGTAGTAATTAAATTATTAAGAAGTAGTAATTAAGGAAGGTTAGCGTAACTAAGAGTTTAATATTATAAAGTATATAATAAGCCTAATTATAATATTAAAATATATTAAGTAATAATTAAGACCTCTAGGGAAAAATATAATAAATAGTTTTAATTAATTAATTAATTTATTATATTTTTATTATAATCTTATTAAAGAGGGTTAAGAAAAGTATAATACTTACTTATTTATAGCGCTTACTTATTATATATATTACTTTATTTATTTTATTTATTTTAATCTCTTAATATTATATATTTTAATATACTTAAGAGAGCTTATAATTAAGAAATTAAGTATTTAATTAAATATTTTATAAATTATATTTTAAAAACTAAGTTCTTCTTAGCTTTTTATAATATATTTTAAGTTATTATTATAAAAAAAATATTAAAGTATTTTTTAAAAGAGTTAAGATTATTTCTCTTAACCTAGAAATTATAATCTTAAAGCTTAATATATAGCTATAGACTTTAATACTTACTAAGAAAGAGATTAAATTATTAAACCCTTAGGTTTTAAAGACCTTAAAGACTATATTTAAGGCTTAATCTTAGTTTAAATATCTTAAGAAATAAATTAAAAAGTATTATAATAGCTCCCTTAAGTTAATTATTAAGGCTATAAAGTTAATTACTAAGGCACTAAAGGGAAATATATATAAAATAGCTCTAATAAGGGCAAAGATCTAAGAGCTTTAATTAATAAATAAGATATTAAGCTAGCACTAAAGGGCAAAAAGGACTTAATTATAGAAAAGAGGGATAATAATAATAAAAAAAGAAAGATAAGTAATTAATTAAATAAATATTAATATATAAGTAATAACTAAATTATTAAAGAGTAGTAATTAAGAGAGGTTAGTGCGACTAAGTATTTAATATTATAATATTTATAATAAGCCTAGCTATAATATAAGGACTTATTAAGTAGTTATTAAGATATTTAAGGAAAAATATAATAAATAGTTTTAATTAATTAAATAATTTATAATATTTTTATTATAATTTTTAATTTTTAAAATAAAGAAAAATAATTAACTTACTTATATAACTAACTTACTTATTATATATATTATATAGTTTTATTTTTAATTAAATAATTAAAAATAATATATATAATAAGTAAGTATATTAAATAAATAAATATATTAAAAATCTCTACCTTAAAGATAAAAATTACTATAAAAATACTATAAACTATTTAATTAATTAAAATTACTTACTATATTCTTCCCCTAATATCTTAATTACTACTTAATAAGTCCTTATATTATAGCTAGGCTTACTATAAATACTATAACGCTAAATACTTAGTCGCACTAACCTCTCTTAATTACTACTTCTTAATAATTTAGCTACTACCTGCGTATTAATATCTATTTAATTAATTACTTACCTTCCTTCTTTTACTATTATTACCCCTCTTTTCTATAATTAGGTTCTTTTTGCCCTCTAGCGCTAGCTTAGTATCTCATTTGCCTCTCAAAGGTCTTTATTCTTAGCGGTTAATAAGGCTACCTAATATATAATTACCTTTGTCCCCTTTATAAGAGACTATAGAGCTTCTAAAATTAACTCTAGGGAGCTACTTTAATGCCTTCTAATTCGTCTTTTAAGGTATTTAGACTAAGATCTAGCCTTAAGCACGGTCTTTGGGGTCCTTAAGGCCCAAGGGGTTAATGGTTTAGCTACCTCCTTAACCGGCGTTAGCGTATATAGCTATATATTAAGCTTTGAGATTATATTTTCCGCATTAAGAGGAATAAGCCTAGCTCCTCTAAAAGCCCCCTTAATATTTTATTTTATTATAATAGCTTAAAATATAGCATAGAAGGCTAGAAAGAACTTAGTCTTTAAAATATAAGTTATAAAATATCTAATTAGACGCTTTATTTCTTAATTATAAGTACTTTTAAGCACGCTAAAGTACTTAATATTAAGGGGCTAAAGTAAATAAGAGAAATAAGGTAATATATAAAGCCTAATAATCTTATTCTCTTTATAATATCTCTTAAATTTAATAAAGTAATAACTTTTATAGCTATTAAGGATTAAGAGATAATAAATACTAATTAATTAATTAGTTATGCACCGGTTAAAGTGCTTAAGCCACTTAAGACCGGTCTCGTTATTAGTCTAGCTATTTTAGGTCATCGCAATAGCTTAATCGCCTAGGAGGTTGCTTTCTCGGTACTAGTTAGCGAGATGATATTGGCCCGCACCGATAATAAACGGCGGGATCGGCTAGCCTTCCGCATTGATCGCCTGAATAACTATAATCCATTCTCGGTTTCTAGGCTGCATTGCTTTTGGCTTTTCATGCCTTTCTATGCCTATGACGACTATTCCGCTTGCAATTATGCCTATAAGAAAGCCAGTCTTATTAATATTATAGATATTATCTAATTAAATGCTATACTTCGCGATTATATTCGCTATAAGCTAAAACTAATCGCGGATAATAGTTAGATCTTCGTACTTAGCTCTCTAGTAGTTATATTTGTGAAAAAAACGCGTCTTAAGGTCTAGGTATTACTTAACAAAGTTTAAAGCCTAGCGCACGCTAACTAGTGATGCATCGCGGTCAGTAAGCAATTAATTAACTATTTCTTTTATACTATATAGCCGGGGGGGAAATCCTCGCGAATCTAGGTTAAGAATAAACTAAATAATAATCTATTCCTCTAGATTAGATAGTTTATGTGATTTAGGAATCCAATCGCGTCGAGATTATATGCCTTTCTGGCGGCGACCTAGCTTTTTAGGGCAGATATTATAGATTAATATAGCGCGTCGGATATATAATTTTAAGTTATTTTAAAGCGCTTAAAGGGCAAGAAGTATATTACCCTTATTATTAAATTTAGATATGTTTAGTAGTTAAGAATTAATTAATTAAATAAAAGAGAGAGAGATTAAGGGATTTTTAGGATATATACTTATCTAGGATATAAGCTTATTATATATATTACTTTATTTAGGTTTTTAAATATTTTATATTTAGTTTTAAAAATTAAAGGTTTTATTATTTTTACTTATATAATATAATACAATGCCTATAATATATACTTATTATATATATTAATACTTTTAAAAAAAAATATTAAAAAAAACTTAAGACTATTAAGATTTATTACTATTAATATAATTATTATATAATATATATAATAAGTAAGCGGCCGCAAATAAGTAAGCGCCGCACTTTTCCCTCTTATACTTAACTTTTTATTTAATTAATTAATTATTAATTATTAAATATATTAAACCTAAATACTAAGGCTAAAATACTTCTTACCCTTTAAGCCCTTTAAAATAACTTAAAACTAAGTATTTAAAGCGCTATAGAGATATATAAGATTAATAAGCGGCGGCTATATCGCTGCTAGTAAGGCATTTAATCCTGACGCGATATTATCTTAAATTCACGCTAATTATTTAATTTAAAGGAATAGATTATAGTTTAATTTATTCTTAACCTAGATACGCGAGGTTTTCCCCCGCGACTATATGCTATTAAAGTAATAGCTAATTAACTACTTGCCGACTATAACGCGCTACCTATTAATAAGCGCTAAGCTTCTAACTTTATTAAGTAATAAAAAAAGCTAAAGATATATTTTTTTTATAAATATAATTATTAAAAGGCTAAGTATAAAGATTTAAAGGAAATCTAAAAGTAGTTTTAGCTTATAGTAAATATAATTATAAAATATAATATTTAATTAAATAATATCTAGAATTTTAATAAGACTAGCTTTCTTATAAGTATAATTATAAGTAAAATAGTTATTATTAGTATAGAAAGGCATAGTTAATTAAAATTAATATAGCCTAGAAGCTAGGAATAAATTATAGTAATTTAAGTAATTAATATAAAGGGCTAAGCGATTTAGCTATTTATTATAAGTGCGAGCTAATATTACCTCGCTAACTAGTATAAAGAAAGTAACCTCCCGGGCGATTAAACTATTATAACCTCCTAAAATAACTAGACTAATAATAAGACTAGTCTTAAGTAGTTAAAGCACTTTAACTAGTATATAATTAAGCGATTAAATAATTATTATTATCTTTTAGTCCTTAATAGCTATAAAAGTTACTACTTTATTAACTTTAAGAGATATTATAAAAAGAATAAGATTATTATACTTTATATACCGCCTTATTTATCTTATTTACTTTAGCCTCTTAATATTAGGTACTTAAGCCTACTTAAAAAGACTTATAATTAAGAAATAAAGTATCTAATTAAATGCTTTATTACCTATATTTCTAAGACTAAGTTCTTCTTAGCCTTCTATGCTACTTATTAAGCTATTATAATAAAATAAAATATTAGGTTTATTTTTAGAGGGGCTAGATTTATCCCTCTTAACCTAGAAAGTATAGTCTTAAAGCTTAATATATAGCTATAGACTTTAACGCTGGTTAAAAAAAAGGCTAGGCCTTTAACCCCTTAGGCTTTAAAGACCCTAAGGATAGTGCTTAAGGCTAAATCTTAGTCTAAATACCTTAAAAGATAAATTAGAAGATATTAAAGTAGCTCCCTAGAGTTAATTCTTAAGGCATTAAAGTATCTTTTTAAGGGAATAAAGGTAATTATATATAAGATAATATTATTAAGGGCTAAGATATAAGATCTTTTATAGGTAAATAAGATACTAAGTTAGTGCTAAAGGGTAAAAAGAACCTAGCTATAAAAGAAAGAGGTAATAATAATAGAGGAAGGAAGATAAGTAATTAATTAGATAAATATTAATGCATAGGTAGTAATTAAATTATTAAGAAGTAGTAATTAAGGAAGGTTAGCGTAACCGGGAGTTTAATACTATAAAGTATATAGTAAGCCTAGTTATAATACTAGAATATATTAAGTAATAATTAAGACCTCTAGGGAAGAGTATAGTAAGTAATTTTAATTAATTAATTAATTTATTATATTTTTATTATAATCTTATTAAAGAGGGTTAAGAAAAGTGCGGCGCTTGCTTATCTATAGCGCTTGCTTATTATATATATTAATATTATAAGAAAATAATTATAAAATCCTTATTAAAAAGTAAACTAATTAGCGCTATTAAATAAGCTTAGCTATATAGCATATCTACCGCGCTGGAGGGATTATTTAGCTTATCGGTGGAGTTAATAAGACTCTGAAACCTGGTCACTGCGAGGGTTTATAAGAAATGTTGCTGGTTGGGTGAAAAACTGTGACAATGAGGTTCGAATGTGTGATCTTGATACGAATATGCGTTGGGGACACGCTGGCTTCTTTGTATCTACATCTCTAAGCCGAATCTATTAGTCATAAACATTTCATCCACTGAGTTATATTCAATCAATAGCAGCCAGTATAAAAGCACGGGCTGTATGACCATGTCCACGACCACCTCGCCAAGCTCCTAATCCCAGTCGAATGGGTTGGTCCATGAATTCTGCTTAAACTCTTCGTACGCATCAACCAGCTTTTGCACTGGCTTTATGATCTCTAGGTTGGGTTTGGTCCCTCCATTGGACCCTGTGTCGGACGCTGCATTCTCACCGCCCAAACCCTCATCATCTCTATCATTGTCCTCATCTTCATCGTCCACGTAATCAGTCTTCAGTCTCGAGATCCATAGCTTGAAAACGTCGGTTGTGATATATCGTGATGAGTCTTATCGTCCAAATCAACGAGAACTCCGTGTTCGTGTCTTCTTACCCCCCATGAGAGGTACAACCTTTCATGATGATGCAGCTAGGTATGGGTCCTCTACTGTAGCGGCAGAAGTTTAAAAAAAGGCCACTGTGTTAGAACTGGGATATGATGCTATGATGTGTTGACAATGTGTTCTTTGTTATAGTTGAAGCCCGGCCCTTGATGGGTTAACTGAGCTAGAAGATCGATTGTGTCTTCTTACCCTATTGCTTCATGTTCGCCGTCGTGTACGAGTCCTTGCACCACTTCTGCCATCTCTCGCCGAGGTCGAGCTTCAGGTAAACGTCTTTGTTGAACCCGTCGCTTTTCTAGCAGAAAGAGAGAAACAACAGTATTGGGAGGATCTCGAGGTTTGAGGTCTGGGCTAGACTCACTCCTTCTGCAACAAACATGTCTTGAAACTCGTTCCTACAAAGTTGGTCCGTCAGTAAAGGCGTCCTAATCGTAGCTCATGACAATTCTATCACAATCACTTGTAGATTAGGCCCGCTTGGGTTAAAATGACACTTCAGGTGGTGTTATTGCGTATTAAGCCTAGCGCACAAAAGCGGAACATGATTCTCAATTTTGGTCAACCTACAATCTCTTGACATGCTTTGTCCAACTTTACGCCCCTATGGCTAGAGGTCATAGAAATAGTATGCATTCCCCCAATATGCAAGATGGACATTCCATTCCATGTCATGAAGGTCAACGACCTTACGCCAAGCATCCATTATCTCCTCACTGGGCTCTGGGGGTGGCTCTCCCGTAAACTCCAGACAACAAGACTTCTCGAGATCCGTAGTGACGAACCCAACACCCATTGCAGCCATGCTGTGGTGGGTTACATATATCCCCCTTATCTTTGGCATGTGGCTCGCAGCTCGTGCGGTGGCTAGGGCGAATCGCTCAAAGTGTATCGGGTTATGTATACATTGGAACCACTTCTCGTACTCATCGCCGGGAACTTCGCTTTCTGGGCCATCATCCATATCCCAATTCCCGCTAAATCGGCCTTCTTCAGCCTCAGGGTCTCTAATATCGATCCATTCGCCTGACGGCAGGACGTCGTTTAGTTCAACGTGAAACCAGTACAAGTTGGGCCAGGTCGGCGGTTCGCTTCCGGTATGATGAGACTCGGGCCATAGGATGCTACTGTCGACACTGGCATCGACCGAGAATTCTTTTAAGCCATCCCTCTGAGAGAAGTGGCATAGTTTTCGGCTTAGAATGTCGTTCGTCGCATCGGGCGGCACAATACCTTGAGGCTGAAAAGTCTTGTCTGTGGGAGGTTTCCGGATATATTCGAGTCTGAAAGTCTCTATCGATTTTGGTAGAAGCTTCAAGGTATACGCAAACTCTACCACAACTTATTATTAAAATCCAGAAACGAGAGGAAGCCAAGGGTTGTGTCCAAACTCGCTATACTCACCGGTTCTCTGACGGATGCGGAGTTCGGTATCTATCTTCTCCCCATCACATAACCACCACTCAACCTTTTTCAAGCGCGTCATCTTACTGGCCATCATGTTGATCGAGGCTGGAGCGAAAACCAGGGCGTGCGATTCCAACTGTACCCGGAAAAAAGATATTTCAGATAAGTCTTGGATGTTTCTGTGCCAATCCGCAGGAAGCTCCAGGTATGTTTTCCGGAGCTTCCCTGAGAAGACTTTGTCTTCTTCTTCTGGTGCATAGCCAACCCAAGGAATACAATGCTCCCTTGAGGGCCATATCAAGAGTCTCAGGCTGATGAGGGGTATGTCGCGGCGTGGAGCCCGCTCAAGAAGGCCTAGAACCTGCCTGACTGCCTTGTTAAAAGCTATTTGGTCGTCATAATCCTCTGGATTAGTGGATACATGAAGGTCGTGGGCGGGGAACTCAATCCGAAATCGGACGTGGCGGAGGTGGGCAAGACGAGGTGGCGTGAGATAGCTGTAGGCTTCAGCTACATCAAGTCTCATAGGGCTCAGAAACAAGTGCCGGAACGTAAAAGGTTCCACGATACTCTGCCATTTGCGAGAGATGGTTGCGTATGCAGCCAGCGAAGTCTTGGGAACACTGTCGTGGACCTCATGGATCAAGTCCCATTCCGTGATCAGATATAAAAGAATTCTGCGCAGAAGTTCGGGAGGAAGGTTATCCATCGTCGTGACTTGGCTCATGCTAAAATGAATAACCAAAAGATTCGCATCGGCTGAGGGAAAAGATGATGGCTGGAAGCGTCGACCAACAGGTGTTTGATATATACAGCTGTCACGTGAGAATCCTTCACACAGTCTGAGCCCACTTCCCGAGTGGAGACCAGGCATCCATCCTACCCGAATCTGCCAGAAGGAAACGCGGCGACAGGTCTGTGCTGGCCGTCTACCGGAGCTGATTTACGCCGTACAACAGCTGTCGTACGGTGGCTATCGTACAACGGCTATATTCTGAGGCCAAGGATAAGATGAATGCGGCATTAATTAAAAAAGATGGTATATTATTGTTTATCCGCCAGATTCGACAGGTGCTATCTCTATGGCCCCCTCTCCTTCACTCACCAAGTCCCTTACAAGTCAATGTCACTGAACATGACACTATTCTCAAATTTGTCCATCTCCGCCATTGGATAATCCATCCAAACATCCTCAAAATCAGCTCCCGGGGCACCGAAGCCCATCTCATCATGATCCGGCTCAACACTCTCTCTCGGCGCCGAACACCCCTGGCGATTGCCGCTTATCAGGCTGTCGATATCAACGGGAGCATCTGCAGCCGTAGGGCTTTGAGAGGACTGCACCATTGACTCGACTTCCTCACTTGGCTCGGACGCTCTGGCAGACGGTTGGACAAAAGCCCATTCCATGGCATCCTTTGCGAGGTCTGCGGCCACATACATGTCTGCTAATGAGTCAAGCACCACCATGCATCTTCGGTATCCCTCGTATGCTCTCTTTTTCTCGGCATCAATAACTCCTCTTATCTCGAGAAGGTGAACTGAAGCAGCGGAAACGACAACACTCAAGCCCAAAGTCGGTAAAAATCCATCAAGACCATGCTGATGAATCTCCCCAGCCATGTCTGACACCCGTATGGCTGCGTGCTGCATCCAAATCTTTGAAACTTCCTGATCGAATAGTGAAGACTCTTTATCTTGTAAGAGCAGAGTAAACCTGGACCGATGGATCCCAGATATTGAAGCGTAGTAGATCATGTGGAGGATTGTGCGGTGAAGAGCAACTGTCCTATCCTCGTGCGCTACGAGATCACTCGAAAGGGTCCGATACTTGCAGTCATTCGATAACGCTTTTTGCCAAGCAACTAGATCCTCGCTGCACGAGACATATGCAGCTTTGTCGTCTGGTCTTGAAATGGTGAAAGCTTCAGCTGCTTCGTCGCCGGCGTTTTCGGCGAAAACAGAATACCGCGACCTGAGATAGTATCTCAAGCGACGACAGAGATTTGCCTTGGCGATACAAAGCCGAGCCAGGGCCATTCTTTTGCGGCTGTCTTGGATGTAGGAGCACATGTCTCGTAGTTGGTCGCGCTCCGTTTCTGGCAAGTCGGCAGGTCCAAAATCAGCCTCCTCGAGCATGGTGACGCAATAATCTTCATCGTTGATCCGTGGCGGTCGCTTCATGCCCAAAGACACCAGACGATCACGCATTAGACAGGTCCACCATATCCGTCGACGGAGTCTTTGGATGCGGATCAAGGGCGGAGAGCTGAGGAACGGCGGGTCTCGATGTAGGCCAGCAGCAAATGCCTGTGATATTGCGACGTCGATCCAGTGCCATGTGTTTCGGTGTTCGTTCGGGGTCTCATACCAGAGTGTCATGAGCAGAAGCACTTGGATGATGACTACTCGGTCAGATTCGGCGTTGAAGTCATAGAGAAGCTGTTCCAAAGGTCAGCGCTAGCTTCGCCGAGTACCCACAGCGTGTGACTTACTCTGACTCTATGGAAGAAGGCCTTGCGTGCTTCTCTGCGGGTCTTGAAGCCAGCCTTTTTGAGATGATCCATATTGACGTGCGCTGTCCCTGCAAACAAGACGGCCTGATACAGCAGGAGACTGACTTGACCAGTATTACCATCTCGGTCGTGCACCGAATCGAGAAACTCTTCGACATCTACCACAGGTATAAAGGGATATACGTATTCGAAGAAGGACCAGAGAAGGGCGTTTTGGAGCTGCACGTTTGGCGCCGACAGGGCTCCTTTAGACCGTAGATAGGCGATGTCGTCTCTGTCGACGCATGACGACAGTGGTTTAATAAAACCAGGCAATCTATTAGATTGTTCTGAGTCCGTAGTGCCGTTGCTCGACGCGTAGGAATTCGCTGTTCGGACGAGTTTGTCGGGCTCTGGCCAGGCAGCTCCGAGGTTCATACCAGCATCACCAGTGTAGCCAGACACAAGACGCAGCATCTGAGCTACTCTACCAGTCAGCCAACTGTATAAACAAGCGCTATCAAAGCTTACTTGTGTACTCGATGTCTTCACCAACGCCGTAGTGGTCTGTTGGAGTTGAACATGGGGCCGCAGGATTGGTCGGTCTCGAATCGTTGGCTGATGGATCTGTGTCCGCCTCTTGGATGGTATTTCTTCGGTCGCTGGAATCTTCAGTCGCGCTTGCTGGAGGGTGAACTCGGATGCATCTGCCAAGACATGGTTAGTCTGATGTTCTTGGAAGAGCTTCTGTTGATCTACCTTCCGCCACGTCGACTCACAACCACGCATTCGTTACTATCCCATCTGCAATTCCCACATGGAAACCTTTCAACAACATCACATCTAACCTTGCGAGACCGACAGGACAGGCAAGCCCGACGAGCTCGGCGCCTGTTGTTTCTCTGTCGTGGCTCTGTTTGCCATGATGGAGACTAGGGATTTGATTCTGGATTGCCACCGTCCATTGCGTCAGTTGAAGAAGAAGGATGTTCAACGGTGGGTAATGAATACCAGTGTGCCCAAAAATCTGGGGTTATCCGGCCGATAGGGTCATCTTCTCCTCTCTACTCTTAAGGCTCCGATGCTAAATGCGGACCGGCTCCCGGCGGGTGTGGGGCCGGTTACTCGGTACCGAACGGGCTTGACTCGGACCGAGTCCGGCTATTCAAATGCCGAAACCCATGGAGGGCGCTGATTGGCCGGTTCAAGTAAAGTTCACCACAGAGAAGTAGATGAAGAACAGGGCTGCACAATTTACCACAAGTTGAGAAATAGACTCCCTCGTTTGTCTATATTCAGTGGGCTTTCTCAGAAAACCACGCACAAATAGGATCCGATTAACACTACGGATCATCTCCCATCACCATGGTAGCAACATGCCCGCTGCAACGAGTATTCCCACTGCAACTGCAAAAACGGACACTACGCCTTTCCTAGGTGCCCCACTGTCGTCTTCCTTCTCTCCTTCCTCAGTCTTCTCAGTCTCCTTAGCATCAGTGCTATCCTTTGCCTTCCCTACCTCCGAATCCTTATCAACTAAGGCCAATGCGGGAATCCAAGTTGCAGCAATCAGCTCTGAAGTCCACTCTGCCGTGGTTTCCAATGGCTCTTTATATGTCGTTGCTGTCTGTGGGGCCCAGGATATCAACGGCTGGGCGAAAGAGGTGCCGTCAAGTGTTGATACGATGGTAATGTCACCTGCAGAGTAGCTCAGAAGGCACTGTTCTGAGTAGGTATGCGAGCTGATGGATCCAGAGGAGTAGCAGTCACCAAAGCCCTCATCATTGTAGCCACTAATAACATTAGTTTGCCAGAAAATAGCGATGGCCTGTTTCGACTTACCTCGGACAACAGTGCACAAGAGTCTCAGACTTGTCCAGGACATGAATCCAGTAATCTGAAGGGTGGAGATTTGTTGGGAGATCCGTCCCATAAATACCATCAGCGGTCTAAGTATTGGAGAAATTGTCCGATACATCTGCACCGCTTTTGGCCGCGTGTGCAAGTGTCCCAACTGTCCTCCATCCTACTGGACATAAGACGCCAGGCGAGTAGTATATGTAAGTATACTGAAAAGATCTGGATGAAATCTCATCGGCGTCCCATTTTGAACCAGAAGGAAGGCAATCGCCGATTGGCTGAGCTTCGCACGTCGGCACTACTTGAGGAACATTTGGGGTGCTTGGATGCACAAGAACTATGCAGTCTGTTCCGGTATAGCATGACGACGGAGCAGTATAAGTTGTTGTCAAGGGGCCGAAATTTTAAAGGCCAGTGCCGAAGTAAGCTGTGGTGGTGGGCATTTTGATGAGGGGAGGCTTGGTGGCTGTGATTGGCAGGGAATGATGCAGGCTGTCGGCGTCTTTTAAGAAGCGTGAGAAGCACTGTCCAATCTAATTTGATAAGGCGGCCAGGAGTTAAAGAATCGAAGATCGGGCAATATCTCGTTGGAACACTCCACTTTGCAGAGTCGTGATTGGGTGTGGGTCGCAGGTCTCATCCCGGCTATCCATTCCGTATTGGTCATTCCTCAAGCTATTCTTGTTTCGAGACGGCCAAGACAATGCATCAGGGCAACGAACGTGGGTCAAATGGAGATTTTGACCCAGTTGTTCATCGTTTCATCTTGATAGACCAACAGAACTTTGGGATAAGACCTGAGGACAACCCTTGGCGGTTGGCTGATGGACCCCTTGCAGACTGGATATCAAGCCCTATGTGATCGAAGGTAGTTCAATAACTTGCCAAAAGTAGAACACGAAGTTCTAGGAGGGCGACTAAGGCTTGAATTTTCTACAGTTCCCAGGCCTATCGGATGGATGTTGTAGTGAAAGGGAGTCTCTCCCACAAGTGAATCGGCAAAACTCGAACCGTCGTGCTACTTTCGGTCTTCTGGCTCAGGTATCCCATCAAAAGCCGGGCTTTAACTATAACAAAGAACACATTAGGAATAGTTCTAGTATGGATGGTTAGAGCAGTTAATCGGTGTCCTATCCCACTCCCACTCCCCCACTGAGATCTAAAATATGCGGACAATTTGTTTCTCTTTATCCAGTATACCAAAGTTAGAAATCGAGCTCTTGACATAGACGGTAGCATTGCCTAATCTTTCATACCCCGCATTATCCGAAACAGAGCCCAATAAGAGACACCAAGTGATAGTTGTATCCAAGCCGAAGGTGGCATCAACACACAACGGCATGAAATGAATAGGAGTGTTGATGAAGGCCTCCTCTCCTGGCTGATATCCACCCGGTGGGGTGGGAAACCGCCGAAGACTAGAACTCAAGCCGTCCTCCTGGGTGATGCGCTTGATAGGGCCATCTAACTGTACCTCAATACCGCGGACGTTTGGGATGCAGTCAATACGCATCTCGAAGCCTTGGCCGCCCCTCACGTTACAAAGGCGGGCTGGAAGCAGAAGAGCTTCTAAATCAACATAGGCCTCAGAGACGCCACCGAAAGTGTCATCGGTTCGATGAACGATGTGCTGTGATACCGGACGAGCAAGCCAGCGCGGCTCTTGTACTGCGCTGTATGTCTTGTATCTCACTGGGCCGACCACTGATGCCCATGAGAAACTGGGCGCGATATAAGTTGTTGGAAAATAGGTGTCTCTGCGAGGCTTGCCGGTAAACACAGCCCAGCACATCCCCTTAACCAATGAATTACTCCAGAGGCCGGCAAAATACTCGGAATCAATTGATGTCGATATTTTCCTCTCGATCGCTGACAGCGCGGGAAGCCTATCTTTCACCATTGTAAGGCTACGCTTCGTGTACTCGGCCAAGAAGATCTCCCACGCCATATTGGCGTCCCAACCTGGGTTCGCCTTGGCAAGCTGGTCTCTGATGAGCTCGGAGATGGTTTCCTCTGACGGAAGACCGCATTCGCATGTCTTGGAAGCTCGGCACTGCCACTGTACTTCGGCCCCGGTGAAGATGACGGCCCGGTTGGAAAGGACGCGTTCTTGCAGCGTCCATGCACGACCGTCGATAGGATCAACTTCTTCGCCGTAGGACTCGTTGAACCGAAGATGGTGACCTCGTGCTACTGATATGCGCGCTTTGATGCAAGCATCTCCAGGGCCACTCCTCGCCAAGGCAACACAGTCTTGCCGCATGTTGCTTAGGAAACTTTCGTGGCAAGAATGCGTTGATGCCGAAATGATGGTGACAAAAGCATTCTGATACACGTCCCCCATTTTCTGAGATTCTTTGTCCCAGTCGTTCGCATCATCTTGTATGATGCACAGTGAATCAATCCATAGCATGTTTATTCCAAGGCGTGAGCAGACAGTAGCAGCATCCCTCAGAGTTGATGGTAATTGTGAGACGTCGATTCCTCTCCGCATCTGGTCAAGGTTCTTCCTTGTAGTAGTCAACGGCGGGCGGGCTGGAGTATGGCCCCAGGAATAGCTAAGCGCTGCGTATTCCACCGGTGTTGAGGGGTTTAGATCGACGAGACGGACTATTGTCGCTTTTCCATCCGATATGAGCTGTAGAACTCTAGAGGGCAATACGAGCGTGGCATCGGAGGGCTTCCGATTGCAGTCAGGGTGATTTGAAACACAGTTTGCTATACAGCGAGATATAAAATCCCATGTTTTTGGGCATTCTGCCATTTGCGGTACTTCTGGGAGAGTTTTGATATCTCGAGGGAAGCTGTATATTTGCGGCAAAGACGCCAAGAAGCTCGGAGCCGAGCCATTTTGTTCATCTGGCCTCTCGTCAGACAATTGTTGCGAGCAGAGAGGACATGACACGAACTGCTTAGCAAGTAAAAGTCCAGCCCGTCATATGGAGAACCCCCGAAAGTGGATAGAGTAGCGTGACGCCGCTTGCTTTCCATGGCGGGCATCAGAAAATAATGTTCCGAGTCTAGTTCGATCTTGTCGTGAATTTGGCGGTTTATGGATTCAACCAAAATTCCACAAAAGCCGCACCCTCTCGCATGGGATTGTTTGAGATCCGAGATGCTAAACTCGGAAAAGTCCCGTGTTGGTTGCGCCTGTGTTGGATCGCGCAGAGGACTGAGACATATCGGGCAATCTGAAGCTGCCTGGTCATTCATGTTGGAGTTTCGTCCGGGTTGAATTGGGAATCTGTTGTCTTGCCAAACCCTGGTGATGTTCCTGCCTCGATGCCCAACATAAAACCTCGGGCTGATTGGAAGATACGGCCGCCGCTCGTCACGTGGATCACATGCACGCGACCTGCAGGTGATACATCTAAGCATAAGAAAGTAGCACAATGTGTTCTTTATTATAGTTAAAGCCCGGCCCTTGATGGGATAACTGAGCCAGAAGACCGAGAACCATTCCTTTCCACCTTCGAAATTCGGTCATGAAGATGGAAGTGTTTGGGTAGTGGCTGCTGGGGTGAGTTAATAGGTTGAAGGTTGAGGTTATGGAGGAGTACAGCGAGAATTAGGTTGGCTAGGCAGCTGGAATATAGTATCTCTGCGAAATGCTAAACTTTCGCTGATTGGCAACACAACATCTTTGAACAAAATGCAAGGGTAGTTCGTTTATGGAAGAATGAATAGTTCTATTCTCTTTCTCGAGTACGGCGTACTAAGCTTTGCAGTCTTAGCTAAGAACTAATGCGTCTCCCGAAACCATGCTCCTTTTCAAAACGCAAACAGTTATGATACAACAGGCGGTGGTTAAGCAGAAGCTGCAGTTCCGTTGACATAGAGCGTGTACGATCCCTGCTCGACGTTGGTCAAGCTACCACTGAAAGCAGTGATATAGCTGTCGCCGCTGAGGGTCCAGGTACTGGAAGAGTCGATAGCAACAACAAGACCAGCAGCAGTCGTTCCGTCCGGGTTGATGGCACCAGTGAGCTGGGAGTTCTTGGCCAGGTGAACCGCCAGGGTGGAAATCGAGTCGGCATAGATGTCGCCGGTGACAGTCTGCTCAGAGAGGTTCAAGGTGGCGTTGCCGCCATTTGAGCCAACGCTTCCCCAACCGTTTGACGCATCGTTGCCAGAGACGTTGAAGAGATAGTTGCTGTCACTGCTCAAGGTAAGCTCAGCGCCAATGAGGGTCACAGAGGCAGCCGTGTTGGTTACGTAGAACATGCAACCACTAAAGCCCTCCATAGAGCCACCGTTCATCACAAACTCGGCAAGTCCCTCCTCAGCATCGCCCGACATACTCTGGTATAGCATCACGTTGTGTAGCTCCTGAGTTCCCGACACTCCCATGTTTCCAGACACGGTGCAGTTGTTTATGGTCAACTCGTTAAGCCCTTCGATGACGAGTGCCTCGGATCCGGAGGCCGTCAAAATGGCGTTGCTGACGGTCAGGTTAGCCGTCGAATAAACAGCAGGGGCACCCTGGGGACCCGAAGTGCGGTATACGCCGCCATCGACAACCAACTTGCCGCCACCACGGTCACTACGGATAGCAGCCTTGTTGTTTGAGTCGATGGTCAAGTCTGAAGCGTACATGGTACCGCCGCCAGCAACTTCAATGCCACCCGAGTTGCCACCTTCAACATTGATCTTGGTGCCGCTGATGTAGATGGTGGCGTTGCCGTAGGCAAAGACGCCGTCGGATCCCTGGCCAACGTCGTCGACAGAGCCACCAGTAATGTTGAGAACCGAGTTTCCAACAGCCAGAACGGCGGCATTGAGACCGTAAAAGCTGCTGGCATCATCGTTGGAGGTGTTGCCCGACTTTATAACGGTAACGTCAACCAGGGAAGCGCTAACAGTATTGTTGGCAACAAAGACGCTGCTGTCGTTATCGCTGCAGGAGTAGGTGCCTCCTTCAACTACTTGGCCATCGGTCAGGTCGTAAAGACCCTTGCCACTGTTGACGGTGGAGGACCCTCCATTGCCTCCAGGGGGGCTGCCGCCAGGAGGTGGTGAGGGTGCGGAGGTTTGGGCGGTGGCAGCGCCAACCATCAGTCCAAGGCCTGCTTTGACGAGGGCGCGCATGTTTCTGTTTCAGGTAGAGCGAAGATGTATATGTGAGATAGATGTGAAGAGTTGTAAGAGTTATTGTGTAAACTGAGCTTGATATGAACAGCAAAGATAGTCTGGCGAACGTCTTCTTTATAGCCTTTCCATCGTATGGACACGCGCGTTCGCAGCTATAGCTAGGCATGTTCTTGCAATAGTAGGTTTGCATATAATGGTGATATCCCCACCCGCATCGTGCCACTAGGCTTGTGTCGAGCCAACCCACATCCCGACGAATCAGTAGCTTTTGCGTAAGCTATGCTTAACCTCGACTTAAAGCGACCACAAAAGACGCGTCACTGCCGAAGATAATATCCAAAACGTCAAGGGTGTGAAACTCATTGTTTCGGGACGGCCCGAGGTGGTGCAAACACTGGAAAGGGGAACCAACATGTGGTTCGACCAGAAGCAGGGTTCATAAAATGGAGAGGTCAGTACTTCGTATTCAAGAGACGAGATTTCTAGGAGATGTGGGAGTAGAAACCTTGTATTCTTGATATGATCTAGAACGGTGACATGTCTAAGCCAGAGCTAAAACTACGACCTGGTTTCCCGCAAGAAATTCAAATCAGCGTCAAAGTCCTCCTCTCAGATCGCTCAAGAATATCAACACATTTCTTCTCCGCCTTTGTATCCGAGCCGCTAACAACGAAAACACCCACTCGTCTATACGCGCTATCTCCTGTGCCTTCTCCAGGATATATGACCAGGCCTTCTTTCTGCACCCATGCAGTTTCGGGCCGGGTACTGGAAGTTAGCAGCAAGCCGAGTTTCTCCATCTCAACTATTCACTTAAGTTAGCATTTTAATGTCTAAATATCCAGGAGCTGCGCTGCATACCATTCTTCTTGGCCGGCGTAAAGTCCAGCAGAGCGTGTGCCACATAATCGCCATCCGGTTCAGTCCGGATATTCCATCTCCGAGTATTGTCATTGCTAGAGCCGCCACGTGAAAAGACAGTACCGTCCAGAGACATGAAGAACCCGTCGAGCCTGAGAAATCCAGAGCGTACAGCGCCGAATGGGTTGCGGACTTTATCGACGACATTAATACCGACGTCAAGAAGCTCGAATTGTGCATCCCCATCATCCATTGGTATGGCCAAAGACCAAGGCAAGAAATCGTTTCTGCCATCTCTCAAAGAAAGGGGACTCCAAGAAGGTGCCAAAGACTTTGTCCGTAGATCGTGGAGGAGATGGGACAGGCTCGGTCGTTCTTGATCGGCATCCTTTTCCGGACTGTCCAACGTGCAACTCCACATAAGACCAGTTCTCAAGTGAGTATCCCAGATACCAGCAAGATAGCGTGCACCGCTCGAGTCTGCTACCCATCTCGCAAGGCCTGCGAGTGCGGGGAGATGATCTGTTTCATTTGTCAATTGGCGTTGACGATACTCATAAAGGACCTTGTGCCAGAATTCTCCGAGTCTCTCCAGGGTGGCTTTCCACTCGTCTTTGTCTATCACAAACGAGACAAGACCCGGACCAATGGTTGAGATACCGTCTTCGCTCTGTGTCGAAGTGTTGCTGTCGCCATTCCAGGAAAAGTGCGTGCCGGCTCGACCGATAAAGAGTCTTCTCTTAGACAAGTGAAATTCTTGAAACGTCCAGCCTCTTGTGAGCCATGAGGCTGTGAAAATGTCGAGATCCTGAAAAAGATTGGCGCATCGGATACCATCGTCGATCATCTCGATGGCTGTTGGGAGTTTGACCTCGCCCCTTAGGACCATGCTGTAAGAGCCTTTGATATTAAACTCGGACGGAGATCGATAGTCGACAGTTATGGTGGGCAGCCGCCTTGAGAGGAAGCTCTGCTTGCATGAAGATGATCCGAGAGAACAGAGAGTAACGAAAGCGTTCTTGTAGATGAGACTCATGAGTCCACTCTCAGTCTGCCAATCTTGGCCGTCGCGCTGGATGATGCAGAGTGCATCAACCCAGAGGTAACGTATGGGATCTCGAATCCCTCTGCAGAATCTGATGGTATCCTGGATCACCGGCGAAAGCTCTTCTAGCGAAATGTGCTTCAGTCTGTCATTCAGAGACTCAGCCGTTGTAATGGACTGATATTTCGCGATCTCGGGAGGGCCCCAGCAATAACTCAAAGCCGCATACTTTAACTGCGTCTTAATATCCTTGGTGATGATGAGACGGATGGTCGGATTCTCCCCTTCTCCAAGGTCGAGAAGGCGCGTAGGGTTAAAGTCCTTGTCGATGTCAGGTTCAGAGCGGAGTGGAGTCTCCAGGCATTCATTGATGAACTCGAGAGATTTTTCCGACAACGCGTCCCGCTCGGGCCATGGAATGGTTTGAAGCCATTCTTGGACGCATTCTATACAAGCAACGATCAGTTAACCTTTCAAGTAGTATCTGCGACCCAGACGTCATATGTCTGGAGAAGATACCAACCTTGGTGACTATGAATTGAAAACACGTATACGTTTCCAAGTTCCTGCTGAGACGGGTCATCAGGATCAACGTTGACTACCAGCGCCCCAGGGTACTTCGGTCCCTGGATATAGGCATCCTGGAGCAAATATCTGTAGCGGACGTTGACCTCGCCGTCATAGTCTCTCAGACGACTTGTCGCAAGCTCCGACCTTAACAGGGCACAGAGCTCACAGCCTCTTTTCTCAGATGCCTCAAGGGATGGAAATCCAGGAGCTCTGTCCACAAAGGAATAGGCAAAGTCCTGAACTGCGCGATAATCCACAACTTTCTTGCTATCCTTGGATGAGCACGACGCATGGGTCTTTTCGAGGTTATCCAGTCTAAGATGGCCGCACCTCTCGCACAGCATGACGGGCTATTTACCAGCTGGTGTTGAGGTGTGATGGTCGTAAGATGCCGCGTCAGATCGCTCGTGCAGAGGGAGAGCTGAAACGCGCAGGTTGATGAGGGGTAATCGACCAATGAAGGACACATCTCTGCCCACTTTTCTCTTCCGTGCTCGTCCATTATATGTTTTATTCTTTCTGGTATGAAGTTATGAGAAAATAAAAAGAATAAACAGAAGGGAATACGATGGCTTGACTGTGCCCTCCACGACCTGATTCAACAGGCGACGGAGGCGGGAAATTCCAAGTGATCCACGACACGAGAGCTACTAATTCAGTGAGCGATGGCTGTGTAAGTGCTTTCTGCTTGGAACATAAGATAATGTAAAAGTTGCTCTATCTGCCTCGGTCTGCCTGTCCCATGATACTTGGTTCTTCGCCGGCCTCGGCATGCGGACCGAGCTGCGGGGCACGCACCTGTACCAGACTCGCAGCTAACCTGTGCAGCTTCAGACAAATCAATGGGACTATCTTCAATCGGCATCCAACTATAGTTGAAGATGCCGGAGTGGCCAAGCAGTCCTGATAGTCTTTCGGCTTCATGTTTCTCCCATCGAGAATAACTAATGCCACTCTCCGGAGCTTTTGGTTCATCCAACCGGCCTCCTCGGGAGCGGCCCCACTTTCGGTCCGGGCCCGGTGCGAAAGCAGAGCGGACCTTGAAAGCCGCTCCGATCGAGAAACGTCCAAGCCGAATGCCGGTAGAGTAACTACCTCCTTTCTTAAAAGCTCAATAACCTCTGATTTGCCGGGAACCACTCACTCTCCAACAACTCGAGCCTACACATCGCCATGGAGACTAGCGCATATCCGACGAGAAGCCCTCTGTGGGTAGCTCCTCTGCCTTTGCAAGAAGACGGCACCAGACGGATCAATAGCGTCCTCATCGCCAATCGGGGCGAGATCACGTGTCGAGTCATTGCCACTTGTCGCAAGCTTCAGATCAAGTCTATCGCGATTTATGCCGATGAGTAAGTCCAACTTTCGCAATCCAGCACCCATGTCTAACCATTTCCCAGAGATGCCGTCTCCAGGCACGTGTCAGAAGCTGATGAAGCCATCAACCTTGGCTCCATGGACAATCCAGACGGCAATCCCTTCTTGAATATTCAGCTCCTCGTCGATATCGCCATCAACGCTGGAGCCGACGCCATCCATCCCGGATACGGATACTTGAGTGAGAACTCCCGCTTCGCCGATGCAGTTCGAGCAGCGGGTCTCATCTTTATCGGACCCAGTTCATCCGCCATCAACACCTTAGGCGACAAGCGAGAAGCCAAGGAGTATCTCAGTCAGCATGAGCCGAGTGTCCCTTTGATTCCCGGGTTTACTGGCTCCTCTAGTGGAATCCAGCTCGAGGACTTAGAAGTTCAGGCTGAGAGGATTGGTCTCCCCGTCATGATCAAGGCCTCGGCTGGAGGCGGTGGAAAAGGACTGCGCATTGTCAGAGACATGTCGGCCCTGGAATCCGAGTTCAACAGAGCCCAGTCCGAGGCGCAACGATCTTTTGGCTTGAGCGACTGCATCATGGAGAAGTACATTGAAGCAGGAAAACACGTCGAAGTCCAGATCATGGGCGACAGCCATGGAAAGGTCATCTCGTTGTGGGAACGCGACTGTTCGGTCCAGCGCAGACATCAAAAGGTTGTCGAGGAGTCTCCGTGTGCTTGGCTCAATCAGTCACAGCGAGAAGCCATGTGCGCTGAAGCTGTCAAGATCGGAGAACTGTTGAAATACGAAGGAGCCGGGACTGTCGAGTTTATTCTCGACGTTGCGACCGGAAACTTTTACTTCCTCGAAGTCAACGCCCGTCTGCAAGTCGAACACCCCATCACGGAAGAATGCACCGGCCTGGATCTCGTTTCCCTCCAACTCTTTGTTGCGTCTGGAGGAAGCTTGGAGAGTGTCCCCCATCTACGGACTATTCCTCAGAACGGGCATGCCATCGAGTGCAGACTCTGCGCAGAAGATCCTCAACGCGACTTCGCTCCCCAACACGGTCTTATTCGAGTTTGGGCCCCTTCAACAATCGAGAGTCGGGAGAATGTGCGCTTCGAAACGGCCATTGAGAGTGGAGCCAAGGTTTCCATCTACTTTGACTCGATGATAGCCAAGATTGTGGTCTGGGCTCCCACACGATCCATGGCTATTCAGAGAATGGCACGCATTCTATCAGACACGGTATGCATGGGAGTTTCAACAAATCAACACTTTCTTCAAGCCTGTCTTCTCCACGAAGGGTTCCGGCGGGTGGATTACACCACTTCATTCATCCCGACCAACCTCGAGTCGCTACTCAAGAGTCCTACCTCTGTAAATGGACAGATTCCAACGGACCTCTACTCCATCGTTCCGAGTCTATTCCTCAGAAAACTTCGGGACGAACACAAATCACGGAGCACGTTTAGAAATGTCCGGCTTGGCTTTCGAAACCAGCAATTCGACAAGATCAACACACCCTGTGATGTTGTGACAAGATTTGATGCTGTCAAGGGAACGACTGTAGATGCTCGGGTTTCTCGTCTTCTCTTTTCTTCCAAGGCCGCATCAAATGATTTCATTATCGAGACTGCGCCTGTTCCCTCGGGGGCTCTTGACGCTGACGAGGACGCAAATGGTGCAGCGGTTGTCACAAAGGCCTATAATGCACTGAGTGCATCTCTCCGAGCTGAAACTCTTCCCAACTCCGAAACTTTCTCTATTAAGATCCATTCCCTTCAAACTCGACGACTCGATTTTGGAAACGGTTCAGGTTGTGAAATGGGTCGCATTGAAGTGACTATTGGCAAGAACAAGATCCTAGGCTTCGTGGCAACAGGCAATCACATTTCCAGCGAGTCAGACACCGGAGACTTTACAAGAATCTTCTGCCACTTCCCCGCCATCGGAACACCCCTCGAGTATCACTGCTACTCCGTCCTGTCATACTACGAAAGCCAGCGCGTCGCCATCGCTGGGGGACCAGCCAGCACGGGTAGCATCAACGCCCCGATGCCTTGCAAGGTTCTTCAGGTGTTGAAAAAGGCGGGAGATGAAGTCAAGACGGGAGAGATTGTCATGATAATTGAGAGTATGAAGATGGAGATTACTATTGCTGCTTCCAAGGATGGCAAGTTTGAGTCGAATGTTAAGGAAGGCGAGGCTGTGAACGAGGGTGTTAAGCTGTGTAGCTTTAACTAAGAAGGATAGACCACATATCACTTCAATTGATTTTTGGTATAGGTATAGTGAACAACAACTAATACGCTTCTTCTCCTTCGGTGTGACCACAACTGATGCCGAATGATGCTGCATCTGCGCATCATAATATCCACGTTATCCCCGCCTCTCGGCTCCCCCGCTCCCGAGAGCCGACGCTCCAACAGTAACAAGACAAGACACCCCCTCTCAATCACCGGCTCCGATCCCTCCTCATCCACTCACAGCATGGAGTCCAACCAGGAGCAGCAGCAGCAGCAGCAGCAGCAAGATCACCAAGACCTGCCCCGGCGGCGTCAACAGCGCAAGGCCTGCGATGTCTGCCGTCGTCGCAAGGTCCGATGCGACATTGTGCTACGTCCCGAAGGCCCCTGCTCCGTCTGTGAAAAATCAGGCTTGGAGTGTCGGTAAGTGGTCTTTTTCAGCACTGACTCCCAACACTGAAGCTCATCATTTTTTTGCACTTTCTCAATAAACTAACAAGAAACTAGTTCAACGGCGAAATGGGCAACACCCCGTCGTGGATCTACTGCTCCGAGACGTACTCGCGAAGGCAGCTCTCCCCGGGCGTCTCTACCGGAACCGGAGCTCGGAGCCGATGAATCCACAGGCAATCCTCTCTCGCTTCTCGGACCCGGGGGTCCCTCGCCGACTCTTCAGGTCAAGAATTCGGAGGATGCATCCAATTCCAATGGTCAGGAGCAGCTTGCCCGTGAGGGTCTTGCGCGTTTCTTCAAGCATGGTATTGGCGCTGCCGCTTGGGCTGTCTTTGCGTCCACAAAGAGCTTCCGCGTAGCATATGTGGGTACAGCAGTGTCCAACCTCGTCCACCTGGTAGATCTACACCGTTCATTCCGTCAACCATATTCTTCGATCCGCGGTGGTGGAAATCGTCCACTCTCAGAAAAAACTGGGCCTGAAACGAATGCCTCACTCGAAGGACCTCCACAAGATGGAAGCTCTGCCAGCGACCGGTGGAGCGGTGGGAAACCTCTACACTATCCATATCCCCCGATCCGACAGATCAAGTCATGGAAGCCTTCAGCAGATATCTGGGGGACGACAACCCAAGATCTGGCAACCGAGGTGGCATCCTTTCCTGCGCGGCAGGTCCGAGATGCTCTTGTGTTGGCCTACTTTGAGCACATTCACCCCTTTCTTCCCATCGTGTCGATGCCCGAGTTTATAGCCAGCTACCGTACACCAGACAAGCCTCCGCCGCTGCTGCTCTTCCAGGCTGTTCTCATGGCTGGAGCACATGCATGCTCTCATCCTCTCGTGGCTAACAATCGTCACGCCGTCAAACATATCCTATTCCGACGTGCCAGCATGCTATACCACATGAGGCACGAAACGGATAGAATACATCTTCTACAAGCCGCCGCCCTATTCACTTGGCACGTCGGAGATGGAGACACTGTTGCTGGCGGACCGTGGTATTGGTCAGGCATCGCGGTGCGCATTGCCTGCGGTCTTGGGGCTCATCGACGGAGCTCCCAGCTTCCGGCTATAGAAATGTCACAGTTTAGACGGTGTTGGTGGTCAGTGTTTGTATGCGAGGTCTTTTCAGCACTCGAGACTGGAAGGCCGTGTGCTGTTCGAGCAGAGGATATAGATCAACAGCCTCTTTGCGACGACGATATAACCGACACTCCGGGTACGGCCATGTCGTCGACTGATCCTCCCGAGGTCCGCCCTGATTTCCTCAACCGCCTTGTTGAGTTGGCTTATATCGGTCTGGACATCATATCTCTCAATTCACCTTCACAAGACCGTCACATAGACGTCAATTCGATCGACGCCAGGCTTGGCCTTTGGTCCCTACACTCTGGTATCTCTTCAGTTGCCGACGACGACGACGCCTGGGCCTGTCATCTCCGAATGCACTACAACCTCATTCTCTTACACCTTCACCGAAACCTGTACGAGCCAAGCAGCCAGTCAATTTGTTCGGCTGCTGCGCAAGCTATTGTCACATCTCTCGAACAGTTGAGCTCCCGCGACGAGCTCCGCCAATGCCACTTCACTGCCGTGGGTGCCGTGACAGCAGCAGGCATACAATTTGCCGCCGAGATCCGTGCAGCGGTCGCTTCGCAAACCTTTTTAGTTGCCATCAATGCCCTGGAGAGGTTAGCTCGGCTACTCAGGTCGGCCATGCTGTTGGCACAATACTGGCCGAATGCAGAAGCCGTGCATAGCGTGTTTGAGGAACTTCACCGCGAATATCAAACGCTTGTGACTCAACATCTGCAGGGCGAGCAAGTCATGGTGCCAGAGAGTCCGCCGGATTGGAATAGGTTACTAGGAGGTGAGGGACTACAGCCGTTTACAAACTTTGCTTCGGATCAGGACTGGATGAATATCAGCAGCTGGGCGGACTTGTTGTAGCAGTCTCTTCGATTAATTACTATCGGAGAACTATTCTAAGTAATTCATAATCGATTAGATGGCTTTCTTTACCTGAGGGTCAAATCTTTTCGGTGTCTTCTTACGTAGTGAACTATCGGCATACATGCAGTCATACACAAGGGTAGCGGTGTAAGAATGCAGCGGCCAAAACAGCTAGCTTGCCGAGATGTTCAGATAGTTCCGTTTTGGCTTGAAGAGGGGCGAAGATCATGCAACTCTAACCTGGTTCGAGTGCATCGCAAGGGGTTGCAATCCGACATGGGCTTGCTGTAAGTCGAGTCACATGACGGAAGGTGTCAGGTGCAGAATCTTGCATTTAATCTATGAAGGATTCTTTAGCACGTGCAAAGGTATTCCTGTTTCTATATTGTGCCAGTTAGACTAAAACTCGGTGTTTAGAGTGTCCTATGAAGGATAATTGTGATGTTGTCTGGATGCTCCAAACGTGTACTTTTCTCTTCCCTCGCAGAGATTTAAGGGCCCAATTGCATTTTGTTCCATAATTAGTTTTCCTCAGAGAAGCTCTGACGAAATCGTCTTTGACATTCCACATTGATAAAGAGATAACGCAGCGCGGCCCAAAAGAAAAGAAACTGGCCCATGGCAACCAATACAGAGGCGTCATTTCAAGCGAAGCGAAAGAAGTTGGCTGACAGTCAGCGACTGAAACAGCATTCCACGAAACATGGTGCCATTCTTGACTCACCGGTCCTGGAAATAACAAAAGAAAAGTCGAAAAATGATATCGCTAAAGGGCCTCAATCGCCAGACGCCTGGGCCGAAAACAGGAACGAGAGGCCAGAAGCTTCTCTTTAAAAAATTCCCCGGACCGATAAGTTGGGTGACCGGACTTGTACTTGCCAAACTCGACAGCACACGGATCTTGGCGGGAGCCCCCGAGTATCGGACACGATGAGAGTCACTCGCTTGTGGAATAGGGGAGAATCTCTCAGAGTCTGCTAACGGAGGTACAAGGCCGCCCGAGACTCCCCCCCTTGTCAGGCATTTAATACGATCCCTGGGATCGTGGAATCTGGGCCGATATAGGAAACAATCCCTGTTTTTTCGCCCCTGTAAGCTGATGGCCAGTGCCAACCTTGACGCAACCACGTTGCGGCGCCGAACCTTCTGGCCCGGCTGGAACCGGACTGACGTGTCCGGGAAATTCCATGACACAATAGGAGACAGATGTCGGAATGCTTTTTTTGTGAATTGTGAAAAAACTTGTTTTATCCAGATAGCTATTCGCTATCGTATCCCGTTTTTGTCTATGCCAGTTCCTGTATCCCGTGGTATCTATCCTAATAAAAATTACATTATTGCATGCCTCAAGTGGTTGGCTGTTTCTCTAAAACTCCTTGCCGGGATACACCAAGTTCCGTGTGAAGACCGCCCGCATATTGAAAAAGAAGACAGTAGAAAAAGTGATGATGAGAATAATTGTCATGCCGCTCGCAGCCCAGAGGAGGCCCTCGCACTTGAATTCGTTGCCGATGGAAATAGTAGCCAGTGTGAAGCCTGTGTTGGGGAAGACGAGGGGCCACCAGCCGAGATGAAACTCCTTTGGCGGTGAGGAGACGACTGCGACAACAGCAATGAGGAACCACCATAGGCTGAGAGCCCAGAGGAATACGGCGCTTAGCAGAGCTACGGCGCGGACGGTGTCGACATTAAGGGCGAGGTGGTCAGCTCCTGAGATGGTATTGGGGAGGGCGTTGGCCATGCCGATGAGAGCGAGGGCTGTGAAAGCTGGAGGGCCAACGTTCATGAAAAGTGCTGTGCGATGCTCACGATCGGGAAGACCAGATTGCATGAGGCGACCAATCATGTGTGCGTACATCATCATTGAGACGCAGAAGCCTAGGCCTTGGCAGGTTAGGCCGGCAAAGATGATGGGGAGAGGGTTGATGTGTGTTTGTGTCTCAAGGATGACAGAAGCGACAGTACCCGCCAGCATGACTGGGAAGATGGGCAGCAGCCATCCAGGCATCATGGTCTGTAGGTCGTAGCTGTGAGCAGCAAAGAGGAATGAATACTGCCACACAGCAAGTACAAAAGTGACGACGACGTAAACCCAAAAGATAGTCTGCGTCGCCCAAGCGTACGAAGCATCATTGAGGGGAATCGCATATCGCTGAGTGCTGGTGATGAGCGTAGCGACAGCCAGGAAAAATGTAGGAAAGAGCATCGTCTCTCGATGATGTGTCACCGACTTGGTCAAATCACCAGGATTGAACAAGAAGCGGAATAAAACCGCGAGGCAACAGATGGTGAAGATGGCCAGGTTGGCAGCGTATATCACGGTGCCAATGATTCGAAGGCCGGTAAATTGATGCGGCTGCACGTGGATGAGCAATGCAAGACCACCAGAGCTCATTGGAAGTGTAAACCACGACCAAGTAAAGTAGTGCAACCGTTCCCGAATGGAGAGCTTGCGTTGGGTGTCATCGAGGCTCTCCTCGGAGGGCGAGTTCTTGCAGCCTTTTTCGAGTATCGAGGGAATGTCCTTGGAGGCATCGTTCCCCTTGACTGCTGTGTCATCGAAAATGGCCTTGGAGTCGTTTTCCGGGGGCGAAATCGTCATGGCGGGGAGAGATGCAGTGGAATTTCGCCTTGTGGGGGCGTTGGAGTCGCTCCATGAGATATCGAGGTCCCGGATTAGATGCGCCATTGTTGTTGTTGTTTGTTGTTTATTTTTCGTGGAGAAAGGTTCAGCGAATGTAGAGTGCCGAAGCTAATAGTGAATGCTGATGCTCAATCATCAGTGTTGATCCGAGTCTAATGTACAATGAAGCAAAACTTAAATCGAAGGGATATCAGGCACCCTTTATAGAACCTAAAAAGGGAGCAATTGTTAAGGTGAGGTTCTTCATTGACAAGGTCCCTCGACCCAGTCGGATCATCCTGCCTCGCCTAAAGGGGTGATTACGATAGGTACGAATCATGATATGGCAAAATCTCGTGATAGGGCGATACGCAAGCCGTGACTCGGAACAAAAGTCAGATCTTGGCAACATTGTGATGCGTGCCCGAAGCGGGCCTGGCCCCCCAATTACAAAGGTTAAACTTGACGTATCGTCTTGTTTAGGGAAATGTCGTGCTTCAAATGCCGTTGGTTTGAGGCTCATCGGCGCGCCATGGACCTGGGTGGTTGACAAGGGGGATCACCCCTACCCCTGAGAGAGTGCCCCCACCCGTTTTCGGGTCCGGGATTTGGATGGGTGAGCATCACCCTACTGACAGGCAATGCCGGCAGCATCAACGTGATGGAGTGGCTGCGCGGGTCGTGTTCCGGGCCGCCGGGCCCGGTCCCAAGTGGTCGGGCCAATGCACACACAGCCAGGGGAGGACAGATAAGACCGAGCCTCAAATTGAATGATTGCCCAGGGAGGGTTTGCCACAGAGGCTGTGCTCGACTCGTCTTTGCCCGTTGATAAGGCGTCTTTTGCGTGAGGCCTCTGTCGTATTTGACCTGATGCGTTGGCAGTTGCTGTTTATGAACAGACAAGGTCATCCCGTGGCATGAAGATTTGCAGAGAGCGCCATCTTTAACCTTGGTACGTAGTATGTCTTCTGGAAAAAAGCATCACGGCCCTCACCGCGACTCTCGGTGAAAAGTCTGTTTTGACCGAAGGTGAAAAAAGGTTGAAAGTGGATACTCTCCCAGCATCGGCGGCGATTCCGCTTCGCCGCCCAACGGGACACGGTCTGGTCTCTAAAACAAGGATTCCAACCTCTTTGTCGAAATTAAAATGCCGAGTAATTCTGTGGATCCGATACAGCAATCGCCAGTTTCGTCTCTGAAGCCCCGGCAACGGCCGCATGAATCAAGGACCTTGCATCGTGCACTGATCTTTTTCTAGATGCCTGAATCGCGATGCTTTTTCACAATCGACGCCCAAAGTGAAGAATTTTTTAGAGATTGTGGACCTTGATAATCAAGCTCGTCATCTTGATCTGTCGAGATTTAATGAGCATAGATAAAACCCCTGGTATCATCCTCAGTGCCATGCCTTTATTCTGCCTGATAATTCGTCCAAGGCTGGTCCTACCCTGGAAGCTCCTTTTTTTTTTTTCATCGTCTGGTGTAGATGATAACCTTGAGACTCACTGAGGAGGTGAAGGCTGAGCAGCACCGACGTTGGTCAAAGCCACGTGCGGACACGCTTACGTTTAATGGACGAACAATGCAGTGTGGTCTTCTTACTGATAATGGCGTAAGCTTTGATATCGGGATTTCTTCTTTCTGGAAAGATTTTCTTGAAAGATACTATTTTGATCGTCATGTAACCGAGAGACCTTAAAGATCGACCTCGATTAATCTTGCATGAATCAACTGCTGCTCCACAGCATTCACTCCCGTATTCGAAACATCTCTTTTTCAAAACTGATAACGACGTAATCTTCCGTATCAGAATCTCTGTTGTCTCAAAAGATTCTATTTTGATCGCCATATAGCCGAGGAACCTTTGGAGATCTGCCTCGACTAATCCTTCTTCAATGAAACACAGCCCCAGACATAGCCTTCGACATTTGAGACCTCTCCTTGTCTCAGACGTCGTAAGCCAGTGGATCAGAGTTTTGACTTTCTGAGAAGATACTATTTTGATCGTCACACATGCAAGGAACACCAGAGACCTGCAACTAACATTCTTTGAATTTATCACAGCTCCACAGACTTTACTACTCATGATACACGTCTCAACCCAATACTTGATTGATCTCAGCTATCTTAAATGCAACCTCATTTAAATACGGCCAACACCTGCATTCTTGGTGACGGAAGCAGGAACATCAGCCACACCAATATGCTCAACCAGGTTACTCTTGTACTGTCCAAGCTTCGAGAGCGCAGCAGAGCTCTTAAGAGTGGGCAGAGTTCCGGATCCAGACAGACGGTTCCACTCGCAGATGTATCCCAGAGACTTGGTGCAGCCCGAAGCGTCGTCGACGGTGATGACATCGTAGATCTGGGCGCCCTTGGTGCTGGATCCAGAGGTCATGGGCGTGGTGACCTGGTCAAAGTAGTTGCCCTCGAGAAGAGCCCAGACGTTGGTGTCAACATCAAAAGCGTGACCGCCAACGTTCTGGAAGTAGTTGTTGACCGCGTGGAAGAGAATCTCGCTCTTGGTGGCATCAGTTCCAACATGAGGAGCACGGCCAGAAACATCGTGGACCCAGTTGCCAGAGAAGGTGTAGTAATCCTTCTCACCGATGAAGAGCATGGTCCAGTAGTGCTTTCCGTTGCAGCCAGAAGACCACGTCGTCTTTCCGTCAAACTCGTTGTTGGAGATGGTGACGTGTCCCGCGGCTCCCCAGCCAGAGACGAGCATCTGTCGACCGATGAGGGAGAACTTGTTGTGGTCGATCCAGACCTTGTCGGCGCCGTCGAGGGTGATGGCATCGCCACCCCAGACGTACTGTGGGTTCAGGTTGGTGATGTGGATGTTCTGGATGATGACGTTCTTTGCTCCGCCGCGGATGCGGAATCCTTTGCCCACGATGACACCCTTGTTTCCGACACCGACGATACTCTTGTTGCTTCCAAGGTCAATTGGCTTTCTGGCTGCATTGTCGTAGGTGCAGTCGGCCCAGGTGCTGGGTGAGTTGCAGGTATCCTGGATCCAGAGCTGGCCCTTGGAGGTGCCCCCAGAGCACACGGTGGTCGACTTGTCGCTGCAGCATCGTGTCTTGGTGGTGCCCTCCGAGTTGCGGAAGTCCCAGGTCCTGTCGATCATGATGACTCGGGGAGTGCTATCCGTCAACCAAGTCTTGAGCCTGCATCAAGTTAGAGTGTCCCAATACTGGCAATCATAGAACCTACTCGTTAAGACTGGAGGGATACTGAGGCTTAGCATTGCCACCTCCGGTAGTCCCAGCGGCAAAACCAGAAGGGGTACCCTTGACCTGGGCAACGGCCCGGCCCGCAAGGAGCGCAACGAGGGGCAACAAGGTAAGCTGCATCTTATCTACAGTTCACAGTATAGAGCTGCGATGAAGAACCCCAATTTCTATCGAGGTAGTCTTGATATTTTATAGTCCAGAGCCATCAGGCCAGGAGACAACCTTAATTCCCCTGTTCAAGGGTCCCATCCCCACCTGTTCGCGGACGACAGCTATTACTCCACCAATGACGAAACAAGCATGGCGGAGGTTTAGACGGATACGACCTTTTGACAGGGGAAGCCTGCGATGCCAATGCTCCGAACTACTATTTCAGGAGGTCGGCCGTTTTCCCACCGTTTAAACAATTCTCCGCAAGTCGGGTCTCCGCGGGGGATGGGGAAGAACTTCTAGAAATGTTCCAAAACGCTTGGACATTGGATGCCACTTTGATTGGCGGTCAGTGGGCTGTGTCTTGAGATGAAAAGCATGGAGGCGCCGCCATTTCTTTTGAGTCAAACGCCATGTGTGCTTTCATACAAGGGCAATAACGTTTGTGGGAATGAACTCTACCCAAAGGCAGAGGCCACAAAAGTCAAGAAGGGTACAGATTGTGCTGCGGTAATGCGACATTGGAGGAGCAATCACATGCCAACGGCAAGGTTAAAATTGCCTGTAGCTGGGACTGAAAACAGGTAGGTTGGAGGTTCACTCAATTGATGCAAGCAACAGTTGACAACATTTTACATTAGACATTTATGTTCCATTCAAAGAGATATAGACTTGGACATGAGACACGCAAGAACAGGGTATATCGACCACCGCTCATGTCATAACCTCAAAGGGGTATCGATGGCAATACAAAAGAGTCGCAAAACTCGACTAGATCCAAACACCGTCAAAGACATGTCAACCCTTTAGTTGCTGGCGGGATAGGACATGCCCTCGTTGGCCTTGTAGCCCTGGGCACCGGCGGCCTGGGCCTCGCGGTACTCGGCCTCCTTGTCCTGCTGGATCAGGTCGCAGCAGCCGCAGCAGCAGGCGGTGGCAATGTCGACGAGGCAGCTGCCCTGGAGGTTGTGCTTCTCACGGAGGTTGGCACGCTGGAGGGCGAGGGGGATGAAGTGGAGACCAAAGCAAGAGGAGCCCCAGAACATCAGGCACTAGGTGGGTTAGTGAGAGACAACGCGATGTTCAAGGGGTTACATACAGAAGTGTTGATGGGCTCATAGCCATCGAGGTTACCGTTCTTGCGGAGACGGTGATGGGTCTTGCCAAAGGTGACACAGGGAACACAGCAGGTGATCAGGCAGGTGTCGATGGGGGCGAAGCAGCCGAAGAAGGCGTTGTGCCAGGGCTGGGAAGACTCGGGAGACTTGGAGTTGACATGCTCGCTGGGGCGGGCGAGGACGTCGTTGAAGCGGTCCTTCCACTCGTTGAGGTCGTTGTGGTCAATGGGACCGTTGTTGTTAGCGTTCTGAGCAGGGGTAGCCATTGTGAAAGGTATTTGTTTGAAGAGAAGATAAGGAGTGACGAAAATGCGCTGGGCAAGGTTGTTGAAGTGAAGAGTAGATAGAATGAGAGTCAAGGAGAGTCGGTTGATGGATGAAAAGGAATGTTATTGACAGCAGGACGTCCTTGGCCTTATGAACCTCGCAGCAGATTCAGTGGCACTCGACGGTTCGCAGCCCAAGGTGAATCTAGTCCTACGAGGCACGATGCTAGTAAGCAAGGCGTTTTGTTCGCCCGACTATTACAAGATTACAGCACGGATGCGAGGCTTGTTGACCACAGTGTAATTGGAGCCTGTTCAGCCCTGTGACCCGCTGGCAGATGCTGATTTGACCATCTGCCGTGAAGCTGAGGCGCCACCCAATTTAACGACAGCCGTGAAATTAGACTAACGCACGCGCTACCCATCAGCCGCACTCACAAGGCGTCCCTGATGAAACCGGCAGTTTCTAGACACGGGTTAGCTTGGAGAAAACAGAAAGCTTTTTGCTCCTTTCACCTGCAGGAGCCCAAAGGTGAGCCACACACTCGTGGGTTCATGTCACCCATCATTGGGAGAGGCTAGACTGTTTGTCTCCTGGCTTCATGCAGCTTGGAGAAGAGGACCCATAAACCTGACACAGCCGGGCTGGCAGATAACCGGCAGGGCAATTTCGACAATGGTAAATTAGGGCAAACTGCATATGCCTTGGGCTCAAGTCCAAGCACCAGATGGCTGTTTTCTCATCTCTAGCAAGGCTGCCTCGACCCCTGGTGCAGATAAAAAATTTAACGTCTAGATTTTGTTACTTGAGTAGGCTAGCAAACAGAGGAGATTGTTTCGGGACTGCGGCACAAGGAGAAGACAGCCTTGTGACGCTATTTCCGCGCTGGCATCTCTTCATTCCGCGATCGTCATGGATATGGATGTTTTGAGGTTGGTGACGGGAAACTGCCTTGTCCCCGCATCGCTTATCAGCTCCGCATCTTGACGGAGCATCGCAATTGATAGGGTGCAGCACTTTCCGCACTCTGTTTGCACACTTGGCATGAGTGATACGGGGTGACGCCAAGCACGTGGCATCCATTTTGCTTTTTGTTTCATATTGTTCGAAATGAGCCTTGATTTTGTCATATCATCATGAATTCGTAGTTGAAAGGGGTTTGCATGCATTCGGTGTTGACTCACTCTCGCCGGTCGGATGAGATCTCCAGCTGCATCTGAGTGGCGACCGTTGAAATACAACGGTATCATGCATATTCGGTCTTGCCGCAAAAGGACTACAACTTGTAAAGACCTCCTATTCCCATTTCCAAGTAGAAATGTCAGCACTGCATTGAGGTGCAGGGTAGCTCCTTGGCCCAGGCGCGGAGAGAATTTTCACGAATGACCCAAAAATAACGGATCGCCTGATTCTTTCTTACCCCTGCGTCCCTCGGCTCAAAGTGGTATGGACATCACCAGCTTAACAAGGTGACATCTGGTGCCTCGGGAATGAAGGCGAATAATACGTACCTGCTGATACTAACGGAAAGGTCGCAACGCCCACCAGGGACTGCACACTTTAAACGCCGTCCTTCTTCCTCAGCTGCTCAGCAACCCAAGAATAATTCTTGAGAACAAGCCTGAGCTTTCCATTTGAGAGCTTTGACTGGAGGAGTAGTTCCCCACTGAGCGACACCTTGGGGATCCTTGTGGAGCTCAAAATTCACCACATAACTAGGGCATCTAAGTTAATTCCTGGGCTTAGATGACGACTTCGACCTTCATTAATATAATCCTATCCTCAACATAGTCTCCATTCCCCTAAGGACTTTCCTCAACCCTCCACTAAGAGCCTTTAAAATCTTGTAGTCGCCATCGCCCAATCGCGGCCCTTCGTAAGAAAAGTCACATGTTCTGCACACAGCTTTATCTGTCTGTGTTTCACAGCCCGACTTTCGCAACTGGTGTTTTTTCCCCGCTTTCAACTTCAAACAATGAGATGTTGCACCTTCTCGGTGTATCTCCACCGCAATGAGAATGCATCAATCGTCGTGGGAGGCTCGCGCCGCTGCGAAGCGGGCTGCGACCCTCGCAAAGATCCCGCCGCCATGGAGACTTACGCCTGAAGACTTGGAGCGAGCCAGCGGACAGCGCGACATCACAGGCTCCTTCATCAACGGGCTCCTGGACACACAGACTGTTTCCGTCACATCTTTGGATAGCTTGCCGATACTCGAGTTCATCAGCAGTGGAAGGCTGTCTGCGGTCGAGGTTACAACTGCTTTCTGCAAGACGGCGGCCGTGGCCCATCAGATCGTGCGTCCCAGTATGTTCCAGCTGCCATCCCGCGACTAATTGCATTTTCTAGAACAATTGCCTCCACGAGATCTTCTTTGACGAAGCGCTCGATCGAGCCAAGTACTTGGACGACTACTACGCCAAAAACAACCAGACGGTTGGGCCACTTCATGGCCTCCCCATCAGCCTCAAAGACCAGTTCCACGTCAAGGGCGTCGACACTACGATGGGATATGTAGGTTGGATCGGAAGCAATCTCGGCATCTCAGAGACAAAGCAGAGACACAAAGTCGAGAGCCAGATTGTCACGGAGTTACTATCACTGGGAGCAGTCTTGTTCTGCAAGACCAGCCTCCCCCAGACACTACTCTTCGGCGAGACCAAGAACAACCTCATCGGACAGACACTGAATCCTCACAACCAGAACCTTTCCTGTGGGGGCTCTTCTGGAGGCGAAGGTGCACTGATGGCTCTCCGTGGGAGTTCTCTCGGAGTCGGCACCGACATTGGGGGTTCGGTTCGTATCCCTGCTGGCTTCTGCGGCGTCTTTTCCATCAAGCCGACCCCGGAGCGCCTATCGTACCGCGATGTGGCGAATACAAACCCTGGTCAGAATACTTACCGCTCGACTGTTGGATTCCTTGGAACGTCGCTAGATGCGCTGGAACTTCTCTTGAAATCTGTTCTCAGCAAGAAGCCCTGGCAGCACGACCCCTCGGTGGTGCCGATTCCTTTCCGCCAGGAGGTGACCGATTCATACTCATCTCGAGTAGATGAAAAAGGCCGCGTCAAGTCCGCTGCGAAACCTCTCAAGATAGGTGTCTTGTGGACAGATGGCGTTGTTGGACCCCACCCTCCTGTTCTCCGAGGTTTGCGAATTGTTCACGATGCCCTCAAGAACTCTGGTCACAAGGTATTCTCCCTTCACAGTTTTCGCAATATCTGATGGCGCTCTCACTAATGCCGTCGTGTAGGTAGTAGATTGGGAACCACCATCACAAGCGACAGCCAAGAGAGTTCATGTAAGCTTAAACCCTTCGCTACCATCTGTTTGGGGGATGAAACCAGCTAAAGAGCATCTTCACAGGTATCTTTTCTCATGGCTGATGGTGCTCACGACATTCATCAACATCTCAACCTGTCAGGAGAGCCTTTGATTCCGGACCTAAAGCAGACCTTTGAGCTTCGGCAACCGATTGGATTGCTGGAATACCAGGATTTGACACTTCAAGGCCTAGCCTATGAACGCGAGTACTCTGACTACTGGAATTCTACCGCAGATGCGGACGGTGAGTTCTGCTCTCTGGACCGAAGTGCATGTCTAACACTGTCATGGTTAGGCCAAGAAGTTGACGCGGTGATTATGCCTGTTGCTCCCCATGCAGCCGTGATTCCGGGAAAATACTACCATACCGGTCAGTCAAGTCCCTATGAGAAAAATAGCAGCTAACGGTTGAGGTAGCATACACCGAAGCAATCAATCTGATGAACTATTCGGCTGTTGTGATCCCTGTAATGCAAGCTGACGAGAGGATTGACGTCTTTGACGGTTCTTACGAGCCATTGGGAGACATGGACAAGCTCAACTGGCAATCCTGTAAGCAACTGACACCTTTCTCTTTGTTTGACTTAAAGTAACTTGTTCTTTAGATGACCCAGCCGTCTATCATGGGGCACCTGTCGGTATCCAGGTTGTGGCGAGAAAGTTTGAGGAGGAGAAGGCCTTGGCGATCGCTAGAATTGTATTCACTGCTGTTCAGAGCACCGATGCCTTTTGACGTTGTACTTATTCCAGTCTTACGCCTGTTGGCTCTAATAGCTAATGTGAAAGAAATTTTAGTCTGCCGCATAGGAGACATGCCTGCCCGCTCCAGCGCGTGCTGCTTACCTACGTGCCCCATCTACGGCGGATATCTCTTCTCCGGCCTGGGATCAGAAGTCAGGGCTAACCCCCGATCAGATATACATTACTGTCTCCTAGAACATCCAACAATCTCCCTAGGATCGAGTGTGCCGCAAAGTTACATATCGAATGCTCGACATCTTGAGCCCATAGCTCCCGACACCAGTGTAATCCCTCGAGTACCGTCGCTGCCTCTCCAGAGAGGCGACACTTGGGAGATGGCAAGTTGTCGGAAGAGTGGTTGGCCACGCTCAACGACGACAAGAAGCCTGTGGTTCGCATCCACTGACCCCCAACTACGAGAGCGGCTATCAAAAAGTCCTCCTTGTACAGTTCGGCAACCACACGGCCTGCAACGCGACTGAATCCTGCATCTTCAAGCATGCATCTCTGCTGCACCAAGATTGAAATGGCGCATTCTGTCTCTGCTAACGGAGGAAATGCTGCAACTCGTGTAGTGTCCACGACCGACTTGGGGGTTTTGCACCGAGAAGCCAAGTGATAGATGGTAAGCAGCACACGGCGAAAGTAGACGACAAGCATGAATCTTTGAAGGCACTTCCACGTGCTATCAGGTTCTGCAAAAACCATTTCTGTCTCCCGTAATAAGTTCCTGATCAGAGCGTCGCCCACGATGAGGTCCACACGTTGGGGTTCTGTGGCAGGCGGAGGATTTGCTAGGGAGATGATTGCAGAGACCAACGGCAGCGATCTGGAAATTAGAAGCTCTGCTGACGAGTCTGTCCATTCGCCGACGTCGTGAACGTTGTCATTTGCTGTCCACGTAGAATCAATGTCGACGTCGTTAGCATTGATAGGAATGCCTGGCTGCATGATGGAAGGCGAAAGTAGCACCGACGTGCCAGCATGCATTGAATGGTGCAGATACATATATCTCACCGTTGTCCACACACGATTCTCCCTGACGGTGCGTAGCCAATCCTGCCGAGTGAGGTTTCCGTCACGCATCCTCTGATCGAGACCAAGGGTCAGACACATGTGGAGTGCGGCATCCAGCAGCGGGCCACAGGCATCCCTCTCATGACATGAGAAGAGGCTTGTCTTTTTCGCCGTTGCCATAAGGCATAGCGTCCGCACCGTCTCCAAGCTGGCGTGGAAAGGGTATGAGAGTTGAGTGAGGCATGAACTCGCCCCTCTGAGGTATCTTTCGATAGAATAGGGGAGATTCAGTGCGGCGAGCTCATGGCTGATCCTCTCTTGAGTGATTCGAGTACCAAGCGCGAGTATCGTGAGAAGCTGAGCGAGCCAGTCGTAACTGGCAGAAGAAGGATTCAACCAGTAGCATTCCAATTCTAGCTCAAACGTCGGAACATGGAAGAGGCGATTGACCCCCTCGATCGTGTCAAGATATGCCCTGACCAGCATCTTGGTAATTTCTTTCGACGGAAGAAAGCGAGCAATGATCTGGGACTTGGTAGCTGGCAGGCCGTCAAGATCGATTTCAAATGGAAAGCTGGGGAACCTCATGGGGCTAATGGTAGATGGGCATGAGGCGCTCGGTTTGGAATAAGAAGTTGTCAGATTATCAAGGAGGGTCGGAATGCTGGTTGCGCACTATTCGAGGCCGCAAAAGTCAATCATCTGTATCGACAGGAGCAGGAGCATGAAGATGTATGTTACCTGATCTAGAACTGCTTGCCAATGAGTCTGGCCTCTTTGGACCAGGATGGGTGGTTCCAGTGGGTTATTCAGGAACTCTAGAACAGAAGACAGCTGCTTGTACAGCCCAGTTAGGGTCTTTTCCAGCCGCCAATCAAGTGTTAGTCGCGGCAATAGAGAGTGGCTGTTGACTAGGTCGACATGTCCCGAGTTATCATGGTCAAACACAGAAGTGATGGGACATGTGACACCACAACCCGTGGCAGACTCGCCGTCCCTTTGGCTGGCCTGGTTTGGGAACTCAACATAGGAGCATACATGGCTCTTGCCACGCCACTCGCAGCGGCTGCAGGGTAGTTTCCGGTCACACGAGACTTTCAGACTCCTGCACTGAATGCAGTTCAATGTCCGACGCCGCCGCTGGACGGCTTTCGGTCGAGAACGGTTCTGTGACCCGGGGGCATGGAACTTTAAGACGCCGGCCGAAGCCATGACTTGTCCCTTTGTTAGTGGTCTTGATGTGCGTGTGTGTATTAGTAGTATACCCCAAATATCGATTAAAAAAAGCCAGGCGGAAAAAAGATGTTTCAGTAAGAGTGATGCTGAAAGATGGTCTGCGACGTCGGACAAGGTAGCGAGCATCGGAGTTCCTGACCCCGTGGGTGGCTGAAGATGAACTAGCCGTCTCAGGCTAGCGCGGAGATAAGATCAGCATCCTAGAACACCAGCATATGGGGGACATCCTAGTTGATTGGCGGCGCTGTTTGAGGGGCAGCTCGTGGACTAGATCCCTGTGGCCCGTGGTTCAAGTCGGGCCATGTGTGCGAGGGAGGACCTCTGAGCCGCCATGAGCCCTGGTCTGGCGTATAAAAAGGTCTCGTTCTCGCGCTGGGTTATCTGATCGTTCTGAATACAAGACAAGTTCGCCTCCTCTTCTATATATCTGCCTGTGCACACACCAGCATGGGGTTTACGTCAAAATGGCTACTTGGTGTTGCATACACAGGGTTCGTTGCCCTCGGTTGCTGCTTCATCTTGAGGAACGTGAGCTGACTAGAGTCACAGAGCCTATCTGACTCTCTTCGTCGTGGCAATGCAGCAGCATGTGGTGATGGCCATGACTCCTTACATCACTAGTGGCTTCTCCTCCCATTCGTTGATCCCGGTAATCTCCCAGATGGCCTTTATCATTCTGGGCATTGTCTCGCTGGCCGTGTCTCGACTTGTTGATCTATGGGGGCTGGCTCAAGGTTTCGGTCTCATGGTTCTGGCGACTATTTTAGGTCCGTGGAAGGCGACTACATCGCCACAGAAGACATGAGTGAGCTAACATTTGGTTCTCAGGTTTACTGCTCATGATGTTCTGTCGGAACATAGAAATGTATACGGCAGCCGTGGTGAGTAACCCCTCAGATTGCCTTATCCTTGATTTGCTTCCAACGCTCATCTTTTCCTCCCAGGTTATCCATGAAATTGGTTACGGCGGCATTCTCTACACTCTTCTTGTTTTTGTGACGCAGAACGCAAAGTTCAAATACCGTCCCCTCGCAATTGCTTTCACCAAGGTCCCCTACATCGCAACCACCTTTGCCGGGCCGAGGGCCGCAGAGGCCTTCTATAACCGCGGTCTGACGAAATGGGCTTTTGGCTCTTTTGTCATTATACTGCCTTCGATTGCAGGGCCACTTTTCTGTATTCTCCTGTACAACCAATGCAAGATGAGCGCCACATCTTCGTTGCTGGAATCACACAACCAGCAGGTGAAGAGCGGCGTCTTTGGCACCTTGCTCCGCTACCTGAAGGACTTTGATGGTGAGCTCGATCAAAAAATTACGCATCTGAGAGTTTTACTCATACAAAACTGCAGTTGTCGGCATCTCCCTTGCGTGTGTCGGCCTGACACTCTTCCTCCTCCCGTTCAACCTTGTAGCAACCGGATTGAACGGTTGGAAGAGCGCAACCATCATCTCCATGATCCTGGTGGGATTCACTCTCTTGGTGCTGCTGGTACTATACGAGTCTTTTATCGCGCCCACCAAGTTTCTCCCGTTTGAGTTGTTACGAGACCGAGTTGTGTGGGGTGCATGCCTCACCGTCTGTGGAGTTTACATAAGTTTGTTGTGAGTATTTTCTCTAGGAATAAGCTGTCTGTCCCTACGTGGCTAACTAGATCGCCAGCTGTTGGTTCTCATATTTCACGTCTCACCTCCAGGTTGTCCACAATATGGGCATTGGCGAGGCTGGCTACCTGGCCAACACAAACTACGTCGGTACGGGAGTGGCAGCCGTCGTGGCTGGAATGTAAGTGCAATCCATTGGTTTCTTTGCAGCTGCGTTTGAGACTAACCAATGGCCGCTCGCCTCTTAGTTTTATGCGTTATCTTGGTCGCGCGCGGACGACTACTCTGGCAGCCTTGACTATATACACTCTCGGCACCGGGATGATGATCCAGTTCACCTCGTCAGGGTCGCCATCAGCCCTCGGAGGCGTGATCGCATCCCAAGTGCTCATCTCCCTTTCAGCGGGCATTCATGCTGTCGGCGCAAACATTGGCGCCTTGGACGGGGCCTCACAGTCCACACTCTCGATGCGGCTCGCGCTCGTCTATTTGTCCAGCATGATTGGCTCCTCCATCGCGCTCGCCATCTCCGGCGCCATCTGGACTAATACATTACCGGGGCGTCTGACATCTAATCTTGCGGGTTTGGGGCTGACGTCTCATGAGGAAACCTCCATCTACGGCTCCCTGATTGTCCAATTGTCCTACGACCTTGGAACCCCTGTGAGAGATGCAATCATCCGCTCGTACAGGGGCGTGTTTAGAATTCTGATGATTGTCGCCACTGCGACGTCCGTGGTCTCTTGGGTCGGTGCTCTGATGATGCGCGATATCACTGCTAGCGATCGGGATGCCAAAGAGGAAGAGTGGGAGCTGGAGCAATCCCATCAAGCCAGAGGTGATACTGTGGCTATCTCGGAAAAGTAGGGAGAGGTTAAATCAGCATCCAGACTTGAGGGGACAAGTTCAACGTAAAAAGCCTTCCAACTCATCTAGTTTTACATAGTTTCCCCTTCAGCGATACGCTTAATAACTTGCTGGTCCCCGCTTTCTTGAACCAACTGTCTAAAGTACCTTCGTCTCTGTGTCCCTGCTCCACGTCGGTCTGCAGAAGTCTGCTGCTTCTGGTCCTTGATCATGTCCCCCAGCAACTCTCTTGGCCTCCCGGTCTCGACTACCTCGCCGTCTTGCAAAACAACGACCTGATCAAAGTCGGCCACCATGCGAAGCCTATGCGCTACGACAAGCACACTCATCTCCAGGCCTCCCAGATATCGACGGATGGATTCTGGATGAAGAATGCGCCGAATGTGCTCATCAGTGTGTAAGTCAAGAGCGGAAGTGGCCTCATCGAGAACGAGAACTTTCGGCCGCTGGATGAGAGCGCGAACGAGATGGAGGAGCTGGCGCTCGCCTTGGGAGAAATTTGCACCCCCGTGGCTAACAGGAGTGTCCAGTGAGGGAATCGGAGCGTCGTCGTACCCGTCAGGTCTGCTACTCTGAAGCTGCGATGTGCCGTGCCATACCCAGCGCAGTAGATCCAGCAGTTCTGAATCGTCAAACTGGTCGTTCGGGTCGAGATTGTAACGCATCGTACCAGAAAACAGCACCGGGTCTTGCGGTACGATGGCCAGCCGACCTCGCAGGATGCGCGGATGGATTGTTGAGATGTCTACGCCATCAACCAAGATACTACCGGCCGACATATGCAACAGGCGAAACAGAGCAAGAATCAACGATGATTTGCCTGCTCCAGTGCGGCCAACGATACCAACACGTTGGCCCGGCTGAAGTGTTAAGCTGATATTCCTCAGCACGTCCGGGCCGGTCGGTTTATATCTCGCCGTGATATTGCACACCTGCACGAGCCCCTGAGTGGGCCAGGTGGCAGGCACGACACCTCCAGTCTCGGTCTCAGCCTCAGTCTCGACTTGGGTAAACTCTAGAACCCTCTCGAGAGCATTCATGTCAAGTTCCAAGCTGGCATAGCGTCGTAGGGCAAAGTCGGTGGCGGCGGTGAATTGAAGCACGAAACTCAGAGCAAACCCAGCGACGGATGCACCGAGGTTTCGGGTCCGCACGATGAGCAGCGCGGCCAGCGTGGCAAATGTGGCCCCGATCATGTTCAGCCGGAAGCTGAGCCAGGCGTTGAAGAGCGAGAGATGCCAGAGGGCGCGTGTACGCCGGTCTACCGCCTGGTGCATCTTGTCTACATAACACGCAACTCGGCCGAATCCACGGATCGTGGCAAGGCCCTCGCTCACGGAAAACAGAAGATCCAACACCGGACTCCTCGCTACCGCTTCCAAGCGCTTCATCTCGCGTGCTGCCTTCAGATACAGATAGCAGACGGCCACCGAGACGGCCAGCAAAGCCAAGGCGGGTAAAAACATGACGGGTAGCGCTAGCGAGGCAGCCAGGACGATGCCAAAGATTTGCAATACTCCGGATGTTGCAGAACCAAGGTTCTTTCCGAGATTTGAATCAATAGACTGGAAATCTGCCGTGAACCTATTTATGATGCGTCCGATGGGCACCGTGTAGAACCAGGCCAGGGGGACGCTGATAACTGCCTCAAGCATCCGATCGAACAAGTAGCGCGAGGCGTTGAGGTTGGTCTTGAGGAGGATGAAGTATCTAACTGTAGACACTAAACACATGCCGAGAGAAATAGCGAGATAGACTCGGAGATGGAACATGTTATCGTGAGGCTGGTCCGTACCATGCTGCACGTATGTGTTGACGACGAGGTCAAGCTTTGTGGGCCGTCTCTGAGCGGCTCTTGTCCACGAAGCAATCCAAAGCCCCTGAAGCCATGTATTAGCGAACATACATCACACAGTAGCAGCGCTGTTCGAACAATACATACCCTTCCATGGAATAACGCCAGGTATGCTCCTGAGGTCGCCACAATCATGGTGATCAGGACAATGCCGGTTCCAGCCTGCACGAATTTGGCCAGTGCTCCAAGTTTGAAGGGCCCACTCGACCGTTCCTCGTCTACCGCGATAACCTGTTCTTCTGCGCCTCTAATATCATCTTCATTTGTACCTTGTTCAGGCTGTGGTCGCGAGCTGGGATGCTCCCTCATAACTTGCTTGCAAACTCCCTTCAGGAGCTGCTGTTTGTCCTCCTCATACACGCGGCCGTTCTCTACACGATAGACATGGTCCGTAAAATGCAGGCAATCCCCTGAGTGATGCGTAGCTAGAACACGCGTTCTTCCTCCGGCAAGGTCCCCCGTCAAAGCAAAGTGCACTAGATGATGCCTCGTACCAACGTCAACACCCCCAAGGATATCGTCGAGGACCAAAATGTCAGCACGCGAGTACAGGGCTCGGGCCAAAGCGACGCGAATCTTTTGACCGCCGCTGAGATTCGCCAGGCTTGATCCGTAGAGTGATATCCGAGAGGATGGATTCTCGGTGCTCGATACCTCTCCTTGACGGCCAAGCCAAGGCCGCTCCACGGAAGCAAATATCCTCCGTGTCATCATCTAGCTTGTTCATCTCTGGATCTTTCAAAAATGCTTCAATGCGATCTATGCTCGCCTTGGATTGCAGTAACTGAACCGACAGTATAGGGAGAAGAGCAGTCCAGATCTCGAGCTCGCCGAGGACTGCAAGAGCCGTAAATGCAATCGACGGCGGAAGTGACCCATGAGTCAGGGCATAAGTCGCCAGTGAGACAGCCGACAGCATGACTGGAGCCAGCACCCAGACAAAGATCAAGCTGGTCTCCCAGAGAAACACGACCCATTGACTTGCCAGCTCAAGGTTGCGAGCGTGCGTGATGGCGCTCTTCCAATGGTCTTCTAGCGCAGAGAGCTTGATCTGCTGAATGCCATGTAGAAATTCAGTCGTGGTTGCTGTCCTGCTATCTCGAAACGCCATAAGTTTCATCTGCACCGCGGCATATCTGCCTGACATGATGATGTTGGCTGGAAAGGTGACGAGGAATGTCCCCACCCCCGCTAGCATACTCTTCCAACCGATGAGATACTTCAAGAGAATGCACGCCATGATGGACTTGAGGATGGTCAACGGCAGCATAGGGGCTATAGCTGCAAAGTCGGATATTCGCTGCACGTCGTAAGCAATGAGAGCTGCACTGCTACTGCTGCCAGTATCTGCCTCTGGTATCCCGGCTTTCGGAGAAGAGCTGCCATTCTGGGTTGTATTCAGGGCAGCATCATTGGCAGTGATGGACATTCGGGTAACCTTGCTGAAGATGGCTGTAGACAGCTGAGCACTCAACGGGATGCTGAGCTTAGACGCAGCGATCCAGTTCAACCAGGTCTCGACGATCGAGGACAGCAATATACAGAGTCCCAGAGTCGGCACCCATCCCCAAGAGGTATAGTCATGGGCGTCCGAATGGCCTTCTCGTGCTTCCAGTGACCGCAACAGCATGAAAAACACAAGCTGCGGTGTAAACGAAAGAGCGGAAAATAACAAGAGGAGCACCACTGCCTGTAGTATTGCGTACACGTATATTCGAGCCAACGCTGCAGGCAAGGACTTTGGGCTTCCAAATATGCGAAATCGCTCACCGAGCGTGGTAGACTGGGTCGTATGATGGAGACGGGGAAGCTCATTGTCCCCAATATCCGGGTTTCTGGTTATTGACTCCATCACAGGTCCAGCCCAGGAGAAAGACATATGCTCTAATAATGAGACAGCATATTGTCGGTCACCAGCTTTGCTGGAATGGAAGTCTAGTGGACGACGAGGCATGAGAGCACAGGTAACTGCAGTAGCAGTAGCCAGAACAATCTGACACACCAACAGAACGTGTTGCGCTCTCAGTCGTTGCACATGCGTCGGGAGGGTCATGTCCAAGGAGATGCAAACCGCAACAAGTGTCGTAGACGTGCCAACAAACATGGCTAGGACGAATCGATGGGGATGATTCTGCTCTAGTACGCATGCCGTAGATTGTATGAGCAGACAGAGCTAAGAATGCGTTTAGTAAGATATTAACACGAGTTATGGGGACAGAACAGTCTTACCCATGATGCAGGCTGCCATTGGGCTGTCACTGGCGACCGAGGAGCGGACGATAGTGAAAGGACTGCAGCGGCGATGGAGAGACAAAACCCGCAGCATACCCAGAAGAGCTGAATATGGTGGTTTATTGAACGTTGGCACTGATTGTGAGCCCCGGGCGAGCCTGTTCCGTCGTCGTCGTCGTCAAGGTACAAATCGCCGTGTTGCCTCGGACCCGATCTTGGATGATTCCGTAAGCGGCAGTACAGATTGTGCAAGGCTGGAAAGGTCAAGAGGACACTGAAAGCAAGGCATGTCAAGATGGCAACGGACTTGGGTTCTGGCAAGATTGAGACAAGCATGGTCAGTAATGAAGCGAAACACAGGCAGTGAGAGACTATGGCGTGCGAAAACAATAGATGCCTCGAGTGTAAAAGATAATTTTACTCACACCGGACGTAGCCAGCCTCTCCAAGTAGGATGTTGAAGGTCATCTACTTCCGATGGTCGGACAAGGAAAGGCGGTTGATGGGCATGTAAAGGGCAAATGAGATGCTCCATGGTTCATAGGTAAGAACCCTGAAGGCAACTCTTGAAACAGTTAGCGCGGAGATAGAGGCCTTGGCGTGGTGTAGGGATGACGTGGTGATGCTGCAAGGGAGCATGCTGCTATCCGGTGAGGGTTGAAAGAATCTAATTTTTTACTTGACATGGAGAGTCATCTTGAGATTTCAGGATAATCCATACCCTAATTTTATCGTGGAAGTTGTAGATGAATCGCGTCCGTTTCGTCAGTCTTGCATGAACAAGAGATGAACTGTCATCTCCCCTTTGAAGTTTGCCCTTCATCTTGGCATCTCCAGCAAGTTAAGAAACAACGGTTGAGAAATTCTATGATAAACACCAACACCGCCCAGGGTTAATCTTCGAGAAGGCGCACCAGCTTGTCCACCATAGCCCACGCATTCGCGTTACACGCAGACGCACATCTCTCCTTGCTCCACACATCTCTGCACGACCGCAATGCATCGAGCATAATGCCATGTGAGTCATGCATAGACGTATCGTCCCTCGGCAGGCCCCCGTTCACGAGCTGCGAGCACACGGACATGGCGGCGGTAAAGAACTCGTGCCGAAAGAAGCCCGCAAACCACGCCCTCGGCGACGTCGATGATGGGCCTTCGCAGAGAGCTCGCTGGTGCGAGAGCGTTGATAGGGCGCTCTCAAACAGCGAGACGTGCGATACCGGGTACTCTGTCGGCGCAGATGGACGCAGCGCAAAGCGTGAGTGGAGGGCCATGAGAGTCTGTCGGATCAGCATGTCAGCCTGTACTACTTGGTTTGCGTTACCTCGTAGATGCTGACGGATGTCAAAGTCAAGCTGGATCACCTCGTCGTACGTGGCCGTTTCATCGTCTGAAGTAGCCATATAGATAGCACGGAGCAGGAGCTGGCCAAAATTACCCAGAACAATATCTGCAATACCTCCATAGTTCTTTGAAGACGCTAGGTCTACGTTCCGCAGCATACAGGGCATACCGCACACAAGTGTCTGTCTCATCTCGAAGTAGACGACTGCAGCCCAGAGCCTCCGCTGTGTATCCTCTTGGCCAAGGTGCAGGCCCATGCCCATGGCCAGCCGCAGTGTCATGCCCGTGAGGGGCCAGCACGTGTCGGCTTCGTGACAAGACATGGTGTGACTAACAGCTATTGCTGCACCGACCGAGCATACGAAAGAGGAGTAATAAAGAGCCTTGATTTCTATAAAGGGGAAGCGGCATAAAGCCATTTATAAGCATGACCGCGCGGACCATAGGCAGGTCTATGCGCGACTAATCAGCGGGAGGGGCTTATATAATATACCCCCTATTTTAACGCGCTAATAAAGCCGTTAAAATGTTCCTAATTTGGAATATAAATAGCCTTATAGGCTATAAATAAAGGAAATTTCTAAAAATAGTAAATAATAAAGAGAGAGCTTAAAGAGCTATTATAACTATAAATATATATTAAATTACCTTTTTAGGCGCTTTATAAAATAATAAAAAAGGCCTTACTAAGATTTATAGTTTTTAATTTTAATATTTTATATTAATAATAACCTCTTTTTCTTTTTATTTTCTCTTTAATAATAATAATAATATAATATATATACTTTATTCTACTATTATTAATTATTCCTTTATTATTATATTACTTATATAGCTTTTATAGGCTCTCTCTAAGTCTACTGCTATAAAGAAGCGCCCCTTAGGTAATACCTAAGCCCGCTGCTCTAAGCGCATAAGTATAAGTAGTATTTATTTTATCGTTTAAAGCCCGCGATATATATAGTCCTTGATCTCCTAGACGAGGATAAGGATATCTATAACTTTTTCAAGCTATTTACCTATATAACCCCCGCTTAGGGAGCTATTACTAGTGGTTTTAGTGCTACTAATAATAGGCTTAGCGCTATAGTTTTATAAATAATCTCTTAGTAGGTATAATAAGCTATATAAGGCAATTCTTAGCCCTAAGTGCTATAAAGTAGTAAATTTATAATTAATATATAATATTTATTATTTTATATATAACTAAGGTAATTAGCTAGTTTTAACTTAATAAATTAATAATATTAAACAATGCCTAATTACTTTTATATTTTATATAAATTAAATATATTAAGCTATGCTTAGAATTACTTAAACTTCTGCCTTAGAAGGGCTTTTATAAGCCTATTTACTAGTATTTAAGCTATTAAAAGGTATATAACTATAAATAACTTTTTCTTAACTTCTTACCTTAGCTATATATAATATATATCTATATAGCGCAGGCAAGTAGCTAATTATATACTCTTACTAATTACTAGATAAATTATTTACTAATTATTATATTATATATCCTATAAAATCTCAGGGTTAAATTAAAGCTTATAAAAAAGGCGCTTAAAACTTATAGTTTCCTTTGCGGTTTATTTTAAAATAAGTAGCTTAGCTTTAATAATAGATATAGTAACTATTACTTACTTACTCGCCTTCTATATTATTAGCCTACTAAAAAGACTAATAAGGTAGTCTTATAATAATCTTCTTATATTAGGGTTATTAGTAAAGGAAGTATTACTTATAATTATTATAATCCCTATTTTATTACTTTATTTATAGCGAATAAAGTAGTACTAAGTAATATATAAGTAGCAGATAGCTTAGTTTATAGCTTTCTAATATTTATTACTTAGGTTAATAAGAAACCTTAATAATATTAACATAATAAATACTATATTAGGCCTTACTATAATTACTATATAGAGTATAAAACTAATCTTTTCTTAATAGATTTTAATCTCCTAAGGTATAACTTAATTTATTCTCTTCTTAAACTCTATTATAGGGATTAATATAATAAAAAAGGTATTCTAAGTAATTACCTTAAATTTTGCTATTATCTTTTTAATATAAGAATTATAATAAATATTAATTATATACTTAGTGCGGTCACGAGCGATCTTTATGCCGAGAAACTATTTTACCTCTCCCTTTTTTAATAATTTATAGGTTACCTTAATCCCTTAAATAATCTCATAAGCAGAGAAAGTATTATTCTTATAATAAAAGATAAAGATATTATTTATAAAGAATACAAGGTATATATCCCTAGCCGGCATATAAAATAAGCATAGCTCCTCCTTGCTTAATTCTATACTAAGATGCCTCAAGGTCTTAGAAAAGGTATTAAACCATAGCTTTAGCGAGTCTCTTAGGCTATATAATACTTAATTAAGCTCTATATATATCCTATTTTGCTTAAAACCCTAGGGTAGCTTATAGGTTATAGGGTTTTTATCTTTTCCTTTAATAGTATTAATAAAGGCATTCTTAATATCTAGCTACTTAATCTCTAGGTTAAACTAAGTAGCTAAAGCTATTATAAGTTAGAAAGAGCGCGCAGTAAGGGTCATAGCGTATATATTATTAGCTATAGCGCCTTCTTAAAAGTTATTATAGATATATAGGTATACCTTATACCTTTTAAGGTATCCTACCTTATTAAACTTATAAGTAAATACTTACTTAACTAATAATACTTTTAACTTTACTTCTAAGTATTAAATCTCTCTCTATATATACTTAGCATATAGTATATCTACCTCTAGGCTTACTACCTTAATAAATAAGCTATGAATTAATTCTATAAGGTTTTAGACTTAAGTTTATATCTTAGGCTCTAGCGAGAGCTTATCCTAATATAATATAACTACCTATTTACCCTTCTACTTTAGCAAAGTATAAGAGGACTTAAGTGCTAACTTCGCTAAGGACTCTCCTTTAAGAGCTATTAAAAAGACTCTATATATTATTTATATACTCTAATAATTATATTATTCCTTATCCTCTTTATAGTAATTAGTTAAGAGTAGGCTATAAAATAGGTTTCTCGATAGAGTATAGGTTTACAGGTTAGACCTTATTTCTAGGCCTTAAGCTTATTTATTGCTTTATCTCGCACTTCTACGCATAGGTTCAGCTATCTAGCGAGCTCTTCCGCGTTAGCGCCTACCTCTACGTGCTTATAAGGGCATAGGTTAGCATAATTATTATTACTATTAAGTATTAGCATCCTTAGTAGGCTTAGCTATTGCCTCTATTGGTATCTAATTATTTAATATATCTTATTATGCTCGGTAAGCATCTATTAGTTTATCCATAGCTATTTCTAATATATTTATATTTATATCGCTAGGGATTAATATACCTAGTTATATAAAGATAACTTCTTATAGCTTTACTATTAGTATGCTTAGTTAAGTATCGCTTTGACTTTGCTAGAGCTAGGCTAAGGGCTCTAGCGTCTATCTTGGCGTTTAAAGTCCTATCGGCGCTTAAATTAGTGCATGCTTGGGTTTAGGCTACTTTTCCGCGCTCATAGAGGCAGGTTTATTGCTTTATAGCGGGTCTAACGCTATTACCCCTAAGTTTAAAGCTAGTAATATGATTTCTTAAGGGGTTAGTTATATGATTTCGTCCTTATTATTATTGTCTTTATTAAAAACGATAATCTACTTATTTAACTCTTAGTTTATTTACTTAATTACGCTCTCCTCTATAGGTTTATAGAAGATATATTTATTAAAGTAGATATTCCATATAAGTATAACCTTTTTAAGTTAAGGAACCTATATCTAATATAAGTTACGCGCTTTATAGCCCACTAAGTACCCTATATATCCTCTAGGGCTTATCTTAAAGCCTCTCCTATGCTTATTTATCTCCTTATCCTTATCTAGGGGGTATATATGGCAACCATAAGCGTAGATACCACTCCAATCAGGGGAAAGATCTGCTATATGCTCTCTTATTAGCAAAGGAGCATTAGTCCAGAACCACTGGTTAAGCACCTCTTATGGTGATGACCAATCGTGCTTCTGGCTCGGACTTATGTTAAGCAGATAGATGGCAGCTTATATGCTCTTAGGCTATAGCTTATGCGGTAAGCCTGCGCTATTAAGCATCACATTGGATTTGCCAGTCACTATTTTCCCTGCTATCTTAATTCCGCCGTTTGACTCATAAGTATTAATAGGAGGGGTCTCTATAACTATTCTTTCCTCACGGGATGAGCATTAGAAGTCGGTATTCTCTGATTGGTATATTATAGTATGCTCATTATCGCACTTAAATACGTAGATATATAGGCCAAATTATTATCTTACCTAGCAGTTAAGGTAAAATAAAGCATTAGTTATAGCCGGGCCCTCCTTAGTTTAGAGAGGTATAGCTTTTAACTAGCCGCTATATTTATCCTTAATTACTAGAAGCTACCTCGCTCTATTATAACCTCGCTTATAGTCTTAAAGATCTCATAGTACTCGCTAAAAAGGCCTTAGTAAGCGGTACTCTGAGGGTCTCTTACTTACTACTTACTATGCATAGGTTAGCGCATAGCTCTCACACTTAAGCCTAGTAATACCCTTAATTCAAATATTCCTAGCTTTATATATAAGTTACTCAGTGGTAGCCTTTCCTAGGTGCCCTATATAAAAGTGCTATAAGTTCTCGGAGTCTAGCCTAGGGCGAGGGGGTTTTCTTAATAATCTAAAGCGCCTAAAGCGCTATGCATTACTTATAATAATAAAGATAGCTTTATTATTACTTAGAAGAGTATTCTTATATATTAGATTAGGTTTAAAAAAGTAAAAGAAAAGAGGCTTATATTAAAAGAAGGTAAGGTTATACTAGCGCTGCAACTAAGCTATTACTATGCTTTACTTAGGTAGTCCCTATCACAGTAAGTAATTAAAACCAAAGTACTAAATCCTAGTTTATTTATAAAAAAGGGCTTTAGAGATAATATTAATATAAAAGCCCTCTATTACTATAATATTTATAAGCATTAAGGAGCGGTTTTATTTTCTAGTCGGCTTATTTAGCACTTAATATAGCATATAAGTGCCCTTTTTAATAATCTTAAACTTTAAGGTACTCGCTTTAATATATCCCTCTAAAGGCATAAAGGATCCCAGCTCTAAATAATCTAGGCTATTTATTAGATAAGTTACTCTATAGTTATCTAAAAGAGTACTCTTAGTAAGTAGATAAAAAGGTATTCTACGCGCTATATATATTATAACTAAGTATTTTACTTTATAGAGGATCTTAGGGATAATAATTATAAAGATATATAAATAATCTAAGTAATTAATAAGGCCTTCTTTGCTAAGAGTAATAATAAACTAGCCTTTCTTAGCTAGTTTTTCTTTTAGCTAAGCCCAATAGGGCTTATCCAACTTGGCCTTAATAGCAAGGATATTATCTTCTATAAGGTTAGTTATATAAGAGGTATAGCTAGTAATTGCCTTTTCTAAATAGGCATACTGCTTAGGCTTCTATAGGTACTTTAGGCGCTTATAAGGGTAGTTCTTACTTATGCTCTTATTAGCGGCGTTCTTTCCTTACTATATTAATCTCGTGGCTATCGGCAATATAGCATATATGCTACTAAGCACCGAAGGGTTATTTTAGGTAATTACTACGCTTAGGATGCTAGCGAGTTTAAGGAGGGTCTACTTTTTATCTAGCTCCTCGATGAGCTGCCACTGCTTCTATCTTACCCACTTAGGAGCTAGCTTTACCTTAATAGCCTATAAGAAGCGCTATTTACCTAAAACACCGATTATCTCAGGTATATTATATGCGCGGGCGATCACATAAGCTTAGTTCTAGTCCCTAATCTAGGCATGCGGGTCTTAACGGGCCTTGCCGGCCTCCTTTAGGACCTACTCGTACCTTTTAATAGCTTCCTAGTAAGTTATTAGGCTACTCGGTGCGAGCTACGCCTGCAGGGCTCTGATCAGTTGGCGCATAGAATAGCCATCAGGGTTCGAGGTCATAAGCTCCTTCGTTACTAAGCTTAGGATAGCTAGGTTTATTAATTTAGTAATAAAAGATATTAGCGTGCTATGCTTAGTGCTAATTTCCTTATGACCTTTGCGGAGTTCTAAGTAACTTGCGATTTCTAACTAATAGTCCCTAGCGATTTTATCTAACATTAAGGTAGCTCAGGCAGCTAGAGCCTGAGCAGCTACGAGCCCTCTCGCTACTCTGCGCAAAGCATTAGTTAGTTCCCGCTCGTGGTGTTCTTTTAACCTCCTATTAGAGTAAACCTCATAGGGTTCTAGCTTCGGCACGGGGTTAAGATCACTAGCGGCATCGGGCTTCACGGGGTCGATTTGCTCCCATAGATAATATACTCGGGCTTTAACCTCTAGTGATATAATCCATAGGGACTAGTCTCGTTAAGTGTCTAGCCTCACGGCTATTAATGGGTTTAAAGCAGCCATAAGCGTTATAATTACTAGGTCAAGTAGTAAAAAAGGGGTTACGTATATATGCGCGATTTATATACTTAAGGCGGTTAGTTAAATCAAGGACGATAATAATAGCGTTTATTAAGAGTAATAATAATTTCAATAAGAAAATAAGCAGTGGAAGTTACTAGGAACGCTCCTACCCAGGCTCATAACTATGACTAATAGCTATTGCTGCACCGACCGAGCATACGAAAGAGGAGTAATAAAGAGCCTTGATTTCTATAAAGAGGAAGCGGCACAAAGCCATTTATAAGCATGACCGCGCGGACCACAGGCAGGTCTGTGCGCGACCAATCAGCGGGAGGGGCTTACGTAACACATGGCGTACACCTGTTTGGCGATGACCATGAGGCACAGCGCACGGATGGTGGCTGGTGTAGGCCGGAACAGAAACGGAGACCGTCGGAGAAAAGCCTCGGCGGCCTGCAAGAGTTGGCACGGCATCTTTTCCTTGCCGCCGCACTGGGATACGAAGTTGTGAGCTTGGCAGCCAAGGGACAGGACTGTGCAGTACTGCGCCAGCCAGTCGTCAGGTGTCTCTGAGGCTTTGCCCCAGAAGGCCGAGACCTCGTCGTGAATCGAGACCTTGTCGAACAAGCAGTAGGCTGCTTCGACCGTGTCCATGTAGTGCTCAACATAGACTATCTGGGTCTGTCTCGACGGGAAGCTGGCGAGGAGCACATCCCTTGAGGTGACGACCTGGGTATCATGGCCGAAGGGGTAGTTCATGGACCGAGGCATGCTGGGAGTCGATTGCATACACGGATCACGAACGATCGGCTCGTAGATCGGAGGCGGCGGTGCCACAATCTTGCTGACCTTTTCACTTCAATCAGCGTGTGCTAGAGTCAAACCACGGTTAACCTACTTGTTCAAGTAATTTGACCCAGTGCGCTCCGTTCCGGTAACGCTCTTGGTTCCACCCTCTATCAAACGATGCCGTAGCAATCTCGAGTGACTTGGCTGGAGTATCCTTTCCAGGGATGATGCACTCTCCCGCCTTGCCCATTTTGACGCATCGGCTGCATGGTGATTGGCGGTCACAGCGGACCTTGTGCTTGCGGCATCGGAGACACGACAATATGGCGCGGTCGCGAGTTCGCTTCTGGCCGTTCTGTGGTGTCGGGCGAGATGCTTGTAGAGGTCGCGACCGTTTCCAGGGCTGTGCTGTAGTCTCGGTGTACTCACAAACCTCTCCAGTAGAGATGCACCGTCCACACATGGGCCTGATGTGATCGCATCTGACCTTGAGCTTGCGGCATCGGCAGCAAGCCGACACTGGGCGACCGGTGTAAGACGGCACCATACTCATCATGTTCGGATGTGTTGAAAAGTGGTAGATGCAGATGAAGTGGTGGGTGGTCAGTGAGTTCATATATCCGATTCCGAGCCAGCTGTCATCGGATCAGATAAATGTTCCCCGACGCTAATGACGAAACAAATTCAGCTTGGTTTTATCAGATTGTCAGACTTGCAGCTACCCTTTCCCGGTCGGCCGACTCGTGGGGCTAAACTCCGATGACATTTATTAGACAAGACCAGGGGTCTTGGTATGACTACTGGTCGTCAACAAGAGCAACACACTAGGAGGACAAAGACTCCCCTATCTGGGGCAGCTATATAAGAGTCTTTGGCGGCCTTGATATGACTGCATGTAATCTCAGTCCTCAGTATCACCATGGAGATTTCTACCGTTGCAATGAAGCCCTCGTCGCGATCCGAGGTCATAGCCAAATACAAACAAAACGTCAAGCAACGAGCAAAAGACCCAGACTACATCTTTTACGACGGTGAGGACCTACGCGGTCTCGATCCAGGTTAGACTGAAATCTTGATAACCCACGTATCGTCTCTGACTAGAAACAGATCTTGTCGTACTGTCTTCAGATATGCAACAACACCCTCGCGTACGTGATTGGATTCGCCATCGGCGCGACAATGCAGCTAACAGGTCCAGAATTGGCCCAAGAAGAAAAAGTGGACAGTTACCCTCCTCGTCGGGGCATATTGCTTCCTCGCCCCCTTCACCAGCACCATCTTTGCCCCGTCCCTCTCCTCCGTCATGACCGACACCGCCGAGACAGACCCCGGAAAGGCAGCCCTTCACATTGCCATGTTCCTCATTGCATTTGCCGTGGCCCCCGTCTTCCTTGCCCCGCTGAGCGAGATGTATGGTCGATCTGTCGTCTTGCGCAGCGGGAACCTTGTTTTTGCGGCGTTTTGTCTAGGGAGTGGGTTTTGTCAGGCCGTGAGAAATACCCTGGGATGTTGTGTAGACTCGTGCTGATAAGAAATAGACATCTCAACTCGTTGTCTGCAGATTCTTTGCCGGCATGGGAGGTTCAGCTGCCTTGGCCGTCATGGGCGGCGTTCTCTCAGATATCTGGAATCTTGAAGAGAGAGGTGGTGCCTCTGGAGCGCTGGGAACTGCAATGTACGTTTTTCCAAAGTTATATGCAAAACATCACTAAATGCACAAGCGTCATGGGTCCAGTTCTCGGCCCCGTCTGCGGCGGTTGGATGTCTGAACGCGCTTCCTGGCGGTGGACTTGCTGGGTTCCAGTAAGTAGCCCACCATCTTGGCCATCTCAGCTAACACGTTCAGGCCATTGCTGCTGTTGGTTTGGAAGTAATTTCTACCTTCTCAATGGACGAGTCGTATGCGCCGACACTGCTAAAGCGCGAATTGAAGCGAAAAAAGAAGCAACGGCCGGGTGCTGAACTCTACACTGTCCTCGATCTGCATTCTTCCAATGGCAGCAAAGCGGCCATATCCCTGTTTGAATCTGCAAGCAGGCCAAGTAAGTTCTCCACCATCTGGCGAAATCATCCGCTGACATGCCAGTCATGTACCTCCTACTCGACCCGGCTCTCCTGCTACTGTCCCTCTATTACGCCTTCGTGTTTGGCGTCCTGTACCTGGTCATCGTGACGGTACGTCCAACACTCGCTCGATGCGACTTAGCTGACCCTTTCAGTTTCACCGTGTCTTTGGCGAGGGTTATGGCCATTCACCCGGTATCGTGGGTGTCGATATGACTTCAGAAGGGATCGGCGCTCTGTTGGGTATGGTGGGCACCACGAAGCTTTTGGGGGTGATCTACAGGAAACAGATCAAGAGCGAGAACTACAGGCCAGAGTCTAGGTATGGTGATGACAAGGCATGCATGGGACGTAACTAATCATCCCAGACTCATCAGCGCCTTTGCCGGGGCCCTGTTGGTTGGCTCAGGACTACTCATATATGGATTCACAGCTCTCAAGACCCATTTCATTGTCGTGAGTGCCGCGGTGATAGGAAGAGGGAACCAAAATCTAACAGTTCCAGCCCTTGATTGGAGTGGTAGTGTTTAGCTCCGGAATGACCAATGCATATGTGAGTATGGCGTCCGCTCTGACGGCTTGAGTTGACATTTGCAGTTGGCCATACAGCTATACATTATCGACAGCTACGAATATTCCGCTTCTGCCATAGCCGGTCGTAGGTTGATTAGCGCCGTATAGAAGAGAGATGCTGACATTTATAGTCTCTGTTCTCCGCTGTCTTTTTGCGGGAGGTTGGTTTCCCTGTCAAGGAGTCGTGCTTCATACTAATGGCCTAGTCTTTCCACTATTCGGCGATCAACTTTTCGACTCTATCGGCGTAAATTGGGGAGTTGGGCTTCTGGCGTTGCTATCCCTTGGCCTTGGCCTACCTTTTCTACCTCTGGTACGTAACTATCCAAGATCCGGTGCATTACTGACGGCTTCAAGATATATGTGTACGGTCCCCGACTACGAGATGTCGGTAAAAGAAACAGGCGACGCTTATTTGAATCAGACATGTCCAAGATGTGAGCACCAGTGGTCGAATCTTAGCTAAGTCCTCAAAGAGAGCATGTCTAATCCTCACGGGAAGAGATCGTGCAACTATAACCAGCGATCCATAGACTGTATACTATAGATGCAAGCAAGGGACCTTTGGCGTTACGAGACGGCATCTATCAGGCGATCAGTTTGTGACGGCTGTGTTTGAGGGGGTTGGCTGCCTAGTGGATCGTTTTGGAGAGATGAGAACTATGTAAATTCTAGACAAGTTGGGGTCATAGTATGAAGCTAGATATAAGAAGTGTAGTCCGAGCCGCAAGGCCCCCATCCATCGAAGCCTGTTCAAATGAGTTGAAAGTCCTCCAAGCGCACGCCCCGTTCATGCAAGGCTAGTGGTAGCATGCGAGGATCCGAATTTATAGTATACCCATTGTTTCTATTCCGGAACCACCTGAAAAGCATTGGATCATCCCTTGTTCTCTCCGCCTGGACAGCTTCCCACTCAGGGGGTAGTTTCCCTAGTCTGGGGTCCTCCTGCGTCTCTTCTTTTGTATCCTTGTTGAAGAAGTAAGGGGCTTGGGCACCGAAAGAATCGGGTTTGTACTGGATAATCCATGGCGATGGAAGAGGACCTAGAAATGCCTCTGCGCTGGAGAAGCCGTGGAGGTAGCAGCTTCCCACGAGCATAAATGTTCCTACTGTTGTCGGGCGGAGGATGGCCAGCACGCTGCATCCAAGGATGGCACATATGACATCACCTATCTCTCAGTCAGTTTCGGGCACCTGGCAATCTGTATCCAGTTCACCTACCTGGTGCCGTGTCTCGATGAGCTAGACCAAAGTAGCCTCCGTTTGAAGTGACAAAGGCCTGCTTGGTAAGAAACCGTAGGTCGTAGGCATAAGAGCCTATATCTGGATGCCCGCCAGAGTCTTGGGTGTCGACCAAGAGTTTGCTCAGTTTGTCTTTCCATTCATCAAGATATGGATGGACGGCTGAGGTAGGGAACCGATCTCTCAGTTGATCCTGGTTGAGAGTCGTGGCAAATGCATCCATGACGCTTTCCCCCGTAGGATACACTCCTGTCGCGAGATTGTCCGGTTTCCAATCGTGAAGCACTGCTAGCCTCTTCGTCACATCATCGGGATATACTCCCATGTTTGCTCTTCACGGTGCCCACTCGAATGCCAGACACATATAGGGCGCCGGGGGCCCGGTAGGTCGCATGGGAACAAGACATTCCAGACGCATACCTTCCCCCCCGGAACAGCAACTCTACCAGGTCACCATAGAAATCGGGAACCCACGACGCAAGTTGTCGGGCCCGACTCGTCCGCAAGCTGCAAAATTCGAAATGAAGCCGCTGCATCTGGTCCGTCATGGCCAGAAACAGGTCTCGGTAGACGGACTGCACCGGTTCGGCGTACTGAGCCTGAACACGAGCTAGCAGACTAGGGGAGGCGAGTCCAAGTAGTCCATAGACCTTGTCCCGTGGATTAGAGCAATCGAGATGCGTGACCCGGAGGAGGAGAATGGCAAAGTTAACACCTTCGACGGGGAGGCAGAAGACACCGAGCCGTGGGAGCTTGCTGAAGATGACGACCTGCGGGAGATTCCTCTTGGACTCGAGGCACACCATGGCCCTGCGGAACCGCTGCCAGGAGATCTGGTCCATCCCGCATTGCATCACCGCCTTGTGGTTGGAAAGTTGAATCTCTTGTAGAACCCACAGCCGACCAAACCAGGCCCGGTTAACCAAGTCTGCGATAGCCTGCCAAGTGTCATCTTCATATGGCATCTCAGTCAGAGAGCGAAACCAGTCCTGGTGATCACAGCCCGGAGAGGGCAGTCTACCACCCTGCTTGGTCAGCTCGATCTGAGCACCGAGGTAATCGAGTGTAGAAACTGCCAGCTTGCTGTTACTCGTTTGTTCACCTAACCAGACTGCCACACGGTCTGCCAGCCGGTAAATGTCAGACATGCGGGGAACTTGGGCGTTCCTCTCGGGAATGTCAGTCTGGTTTATGCAGACGGCGTCGACCCAGAGTGTTCGGGGTTTATCTGGGTACCGCAGGTGTTTAAGTGCGCCAGAGAGGTTGTACTGAATCTTTTGTGTCCAAGAAATGGAGGGATCATCGTGTGAGACGACTTGGACAGTTTGAGGGTTCTCTGGGCTTCCCCAGGTATATGACAACGCCTCGTACTGCGGAATAAATACCGGTTCGTCCGCTGGGGTGCTGTACAGCGAAGCAGGAACGCTGTCATCCGGAAGTGACCAAGAAGTAACATTGAGCTCATCATTCTCAAAGATGAACTGGCCCTCGACAGTTTCTTGTGCCTCCCAACCATCGGGCATCTTTTTCCGCAACTCATCCAACGTCATTTGCTGACGAGGTCTATCCGGCGGCGCTCTGAGTGGAGCATGGTGAATTTGGATCTTGATACTGGAATCGGGTTGGCCAGGGAGGAGTGTGAGCAGCCGAATATCGGCATCGACTAGCTTTGAGTACTGATACGAAGACATTGTCGTTTTGTGAAGAGGAGGAGGAGGAGGATGTTTGCGGGGTTGGGTTGGTATAGGAAGTCATTTGTACAAATGATTGCACTGCATTTTTAGTAGGGTGCTGTTGCTTCAGCCGCACAAGGCATCTAAGTATCCCCGTTCTGAACCACAGCTTGTTAGGCATCGCTCATTAAGCAAGGCCCAGCTCAACATCGCTGCCCATTATTGCACGCTGCTCTTCCTCTGTCAAGCTAATTGAGAAATGCTCCTTCAAGGCATCTAGTCTCTGCTCCTCATCCTCCATCTTCTTAATCATCCCCATCTTCTGCGGCGACGAGTTCCCAGCCTTGAGCTCATCCCTCACTAACAACAGAGTTCCCAAAATCGTGACGCCGTCCTCATTGAGAGTGAATCTTTGGGCCACGACGGTGCTGGCCCATAGACTCTTAGTCATAGCGTGGTGGTTAAGAATGTCAAAATCGAGGGGGAAGAACTCGACGTCGGGGAAGTGGTAGATGTCTGCCCACTCTTCCGAGCCTCGTTTTTGAGAATAGACCCATACTTTTTGAGCAGAGTCGAGATGCTGTGGGAGTGTTCTATGCTCCAGCTTGAGTTGCTGGCTCGGTAGGCCGTGTCTGATCTCGCCGGAATCGAGGGGAAGCGGCGTACAAGGTCCATCCGCTCCATAACCGACATCCACTAGGTACCTCTTGTCATCGATGGTGATAATATTTGCCATGTGGCTCCTGGCTTTTTGTTAGTTCCGTAGAGAATGGTGGTTCATGGCTCACATTGCCCTCCAGCTTCCATCAAAAACCCCTCGAGTAGCCATGGTAATTCTGCAAATCACACCAATAACGTGAAAACCAAGACTCCTCAGAACTGTTCCAAAGAATGAGTTGTTTTCCAGGCAGTAGCCTCCTCGACGCTTATGCACAATCTTTTGGTGCAGATCCTCGGGATCGAGTGACACATCCTTGTGAGTGGAATAATGAAGTGATAGAGTCTCAAAAGGGACAGTGACAAGTTGCTTTTGGACGAGCTGTGTAAGGAACTCCAGCGGATCGCTGGCATGTTGAGACGCTGGGAGTTGGATACGGTCGAGGTACTCGGCCAGTTGTTTGGGAGAATACTTGGGTAATTCTGCCATGGCTGTCGAATCAAATAGCACTGTGCGTCATGAATGGTGATGACTATGCGGCTCAAGGTTTGCTTTTTGACGAGAGTTCTTTTTCCCGCGGTTGAACGTTGCCTAATTTGTCTTTGGAGGGCGTCAAAGTCTCGTCACGACTAGGTTACATAACCCTCGCAGGACGCTAAGTTAGTCCTTTAGTCCGAGTTTATTCTCAAGGCGAGTTGAATCTTGCTTTCCACTGACAACTATCTCGCAAATATAATGGAACCCTCGCTTTATACTACCTCAAGTCTTGGAGTTGAAATATCAGCACTCCCCAGGCCTGGCCGAGAGCGAGATGCCTGTGTCAAAATCGACCCAGACGGCTTCTTTATCAGACATCCCCCAGCCCCTCATCAACTAGATGACTTGACGACTCTGGATGAAAAATTATTTCAGACTATACACATGGGCGCTGCAGCTGTTGATGTCGGAAACTGGTTGCTTGTGGTCGATGGCTTGGTTCAGAATCCGTTCGCTCTCACAATGGAACAACTCTTGAAATTCCCTCGAACAACAATCACGGCATTTCACGAGTGCTATGGCAGCCCTATAAAACCACCAACGGATGCAGTATGGCGCATTGGAAACGTCCACTGGACTGGCGTACGCCTGGCGGATATCCTAGCCATCGCAAAGCCTCGCCCAGAAGCCCAATACGTGTGGTCTGAAGGACTGGACTGCGGGAGGTTTGCTGGCGTAACAGCAGACCGGTATCAAAAAGATCTTCCGATCAAGAAAGCTCTCGGATCAGAGGTTCTTCTCGCTTTCGAGATGAACGGCCACCGACTCAGCAAAGAGAGAGGAGGGCCCGTTCGACTTGTCGTTCCCGGCTGGTTCGGAACAAATATGACCAAGTGGATATGCCGGTTAAGTCTGCAGGACAAGAGAGCGCCTGGGCCGTACACGACTGTGTTTTATAACGAGATTGATCCAACAGATCCCGAGGGTAACCGAAAAAGGCCTGTGTGGAGTGTAGAGGTGAACTCAATTATCACTTCCCCAGCTCCGGACACGGTGGCTTCTAGATCCGAGGTGGTGATTGAAGGCTGGGTCTGGTGCCATGAGCCTGTGGTGCGCGTCCTTGTCACTCCATCTCTGGAGGAGCCGTGGACGGACGCCGTGGTGAAAGCAAGGGAAGGGTTCAGTTGGCAAAGGTGGAGAGCAGTATTGACGTTGATGGAAGGCGAACATGTCCTGGTCGCAAGGGCAGTCTCTCAATCTGGCGCTGAACAACCTCTGAGTGGTCGAAGAAACCATGTGCATCGCGTTAGAATATGGGTCAAGCCTTAGACGGACGTGGATTGATGCCATGGGCAGCGCCGTAACAGGTCAAAGGTGCAAAACGAGGCACAGACATGACCGAGTTGCAAAGTAGAAATTGTTAAAGTAATTAGAAAGGTGGTATTAATGCCAATCTAAATCTTCAGGCAAGTGTAATCATATCATTGCAGCCTGCCATTCCTTCATGATCCATGATGCCCAAAACGCCAATGTAAAATCCCAAAATGAATGCGATTACCAGCCAAGAATGTTAAAGAAGCTGGTTCGGGGGTCGGGAACCTTTCCGTCAAAAGTCTTTGCCCGCACAGCTTCGCTCTCCTTTGTGTTGTACTGGCTAAACTGGCGATCAAAGGTGCGAGACTGGGTCTTGAGCTGGGAGCGGACGTAGGAGCCGACGATGGTGGCACTGCCAATGGTCAAGAGGACGGGGACGACCCTGCAGGAGTTTTTGTTAGTGGGTGTGTGGGGGGTTTTAAGGGGGTTTTTGGTGCTTACTTGGGGGCAGCGGCGGACTTGATGATGGGAAGCATTTTGAAGGATGTGGGGGTTGTTTGTAGGTGGTTGTAGTGGTTGTAATTGGTGATTAAGGCTGCTGTTGTGCCTTGTAGTGGTGATTGGCAGTGATGCTTGTGTGTTGATGCTGATGATGATGAGAACCTAAGAAGACGATTGGTAAACATTATATACCATCCTTTCGGCAGTCTTTTCGCAACATTTGATGCTCGGCTGTCGATCGTCGTGTGGTGGTGATTCGAGATGTTGGTGGTGTGATGGGTCCCTTCTAGACTCGCCCCGGTCGGGCGCCCCCGGGCCATGCCACGCACCACACGATCGGGTTGGGCCTGGATTGAGTAGGAGGAGGAATGGGAATGACCAGATTGGGCGTGCGTTTTCCATATTGAGAATATGCTATTCCCTTTCTTTACTTGATGCAATTTGGTATTGGCTCCGTGGATGCTTGGTTCACCAATTCTGCTCGCGGTAGGTACCTCATTGAGACTCCAGCGTGCCTCATCTTCGATAACCATGAAATAATCGCTACACTCATCAATAAAGTCAGCGCAATGCTTTCCTTTGATTCTGCTAGTCATTCTCTATCATCTTCATGAATTTTCCCGAAAATCCGTCCAGTTGATCTGGCATCGTTCATCTGGTCATGAGCCTGAGCCTGAGCTGAGGCGGAGCTCGCCAACGAAAATTTCCAGGTGCCGGAACCATCTGATGGTCGGACTCGGCGACTGCCGAACCCGCCGATCCAATGGCACAGCCCATTTTGACAACCGTCAGATCGTCTCGACGTTCGATGGTCGGTCAGCCTGGCATCGGATATGGTCGAAATGAGTTTTGAAACATTTTCGAGTCGTGGAATCACGCTTATGAAGAGCTGGTCCAGCACATCGCCATTGCTGCGCTTTCCGAGTCTTTCCGCTCTGACGAGAGGCTCTTATCAGCACCCAAGTCATCAACTCTGGTGCGACGACGAAAGATTTACCAGAGCATCGGTCAATTTCAAAGAGCCATTCATTTGCGTGTTACATGCACATAATGGAATACAATAAATCAATATTTAAGAAAAAGCTTCACCTTGAACACTTGTCGAAGACTTGATGACCTTCTCTCACTCAGAGCTACCCGGTACTCCGAGGACGAGGACCTTGAAAGTGCAGGCATAAAGCCGCTCACTTCGATGCAATCAGAGTTGTAGAATTCGCATCGCAACTAGCAAGATAGATTTTACATAGTACCTCCCTATAACCGTCAATCAAAACCTCAACTTGTCGACCTTGAACCTGTTTCCCGTCTCATCTGCTGCCTGCCAAGAGCTGATACCCTGCCAAGCAATTAATTGCCGGCTCTGCCGATAGACTCAACTGATTTCTCCCCTAAACTCTCGTATCTGCACTTCAATCTTTACTTTGCCATATCTCAGTCTATGGTGAAATCTAATTGCCTATGCTTGGCACATCCGCTCCGCCACAAACCATGCAGCCAGGTGACGTCATGCCCAGTCAAGTCGGTCAAGCAAAACATCAAAATATCCTCACTCCTCACCTGATACAAAACTTTCTTCAACCTCAACCACGAATAGTCACATTTTGAAAAAATGCCTTGGAAAGATCACCTCAAGCGTCTTAAGAATGAATTCGAAAACCTAATCGCAGAGCCACAGGCTCAACAGCAGCCTCAACAACCTCCCCCTCAGGCGTATGCGCCACCGCCGCAGCAGCAGCCGATGGGTGCGCAGCCTGGGCAGGTCTACTGGCAGCCTCAGTTCCGACCTGATAACCCCGTTAGCAATGACTGGGATGCAAAGATCGGCAACGCGGATGGCTGGGGAAACCAGGAGTTGGAGTACTACACTGCCGATCAGCAGAACGCCTTTTAGTGAGTTTATCGCCGTGGGTACTTTGCACTGGCTAACCACAGGGTAATAGTACTCCAGATGGAAAACTTGTGCTTCGAGCCATAGCAAACAATGGTAACCCAAACCCAGAGCAGAAGTACACCTCAGCTCGATTGGTCAGCAGACAGACCCTGTCTCGAGACCAGGGAGTTCTCACTGCCGTCATCCTCTCACCTTGCGCCGAGGGCATCTGGCCCGCCTTTTGGCTCCTCCCACAGGAACCATTCTCCTGGCCTGTAGACGGTGAAATCGACATTGCCGAGACCTGGAACGGAGATCTCGAAAACCACACATGTCTTCACTGGGGTCAACATCACGAGCCTGAAAAGCACCGAGTCCTAGGCACCAGGATCCCCGATATGCAGTATCGACCCGTCAAGTACGACTTTGCCTGGATCCAACCTGGTGGAGAGGCAGGACAAGGCAGGATGATTTGGTACATTGACGGCAGACCTATTATGAAGGCTGAGATTCCTGCCGGCACGCGACCTGTGAGGGAGATGACTATTCTTCTTAACGTGGCTATGGGCGGAAACGTGTGCGGAGGAAAGGTTCCGGCTGATGGGTATTACGATATGGTCGTTCATACTCTGTTCCTGAGCAGTGAGCCAGAGTATGGTGGTTGGCATCGTTTTGACGCCGACTGGGGAAATCCGGCTACGCATTTGGGAAATACATATTGAGGTTTTGGATGACTTGGGTATTTCAAAGGTCTTGGGCTGCGCCGCTATCTATTTGCCTGATATTCTGTAGGTAGGTAGTTGATGGATGAGAACAAGCTTTATGAAAAAGAAAAAGAAGAAATGAGATGATGAGCTGAGCAATACAGAGGTCGGTTAGAGTGTAACATGAATTTCTGTCTTCTATTCCATCCGGAGCAAAGGCTTGCGTCGGGATGCTGTCGCCACTGAGGCCGGCGGCGCGACTCGTCGGCGTTCCCCACTTGGCGAGCCGACGCCCGACGGCGACTCCAACCAAGCCGGCAGCCGGCATCTTGAGCCCGCGCCAAAAAGGTTGGGGAAATTAGGCTAATGAACAAGGGGGCAGTCGCTGACGGAGCTGGGGGTTTGGAGGCTTGAGATGCTTGCGCATTCTGAAGTCAGCCTGGGCAAAAGATGAGATTCAATTTTTGATGAGTTTTGCGGCCAAGAGGTGATTTTGATGGTTCACACCACCAGACCGAGGCATCACAGTCCCTGCTAACGCTATCACACAAAATGGCCCAATCACAATCGCAAACAATATCTCCTCCAACACTCTCGCTCCAAGCCTCCAACTTGGCAACACAACCGAGGCCCTCTTATCAGAGCAAGGCTCCCTGATCTGATGACCCTGGGGAAATGTAACACTCTGGCATTCTGGATCGCGGAAAACCCCCGGGTTATGAGTAATGGAAATTACCCCGCACAGTTTATGCGGTATCGGCCCCAGGCTTGGCTTTTGGGGTCGCTTGCCCGTCGGGCGGAATCTCAGGTTTGAGGATGGCTTCATGTCGATGCGATGGCGTTTGATGTATAATAGAGATCCGAGAATCCGGAATGATCGGGTATGGGTGTTTTTTTATTCGAGGTGGATGATTTGAACGCGCTTTTGCGACGCGTTCTACTGGAGACTTGGCCTTGTAGCTGAAGATCTGCCCTCCAATTGGTGTCTCATGTGATGCCTTCACATTGCCTATTCACGTTGGTCTCGTCCAGTACAGCTTCACACATAACTGACACAACAATGAGACAGCAATAATTGAGTGCCAATCCCAAGAGCCAGCATAAATAAGCAATGTATCAACCTCTCCTCAATACGCAAAACAAGAAAACAAGCCCAATGCCGTTATCAACTCAAACATCGCCACTCTCACGAGTAATGAATTTGCAAAAAGCCTTATCCGGAAACATGGTCAGATTTGTCCCCTTTCCCCCGCGACGAACCGACATTCCCCAATTTTCGGAGGTTGTTTGGAGAATGAGTTCCATCCATGCCCCTTTCGGAAGGAACATGCGACTCGAGCCGGGGCTAGGGGCGAGCGAGCGTCAAGGGGGTTGCGTCGACCATTTAGCCTTGATAGAGACGAAATGGACGTTTTGGCACTTAAGAGTCCGGACCTCCCGCTTTGGAATCTCATTCTTTCTTCGTAAATCATTGTTGTCGTTGTCTTTTTGATAATCGTTGACAAAAACAATGGCTGAGAGTTTACCTCCCAAGAGGGACAGCACCTCCAAGAGGGATGATGACGTCCCCGTCCTCAAGTCCATCTCGAACCAGCAAGCTCCCATCAACGCCTCGGGCCACGTCCAGGAGCTCCAGCAAAACTTCAACCTCCTATCCCTAGCCGGCGTCGGCCTCGTCGTCGGAAACGTCTGGCCAGCCATCGGCGGCTCCATCCTCGTTGCCATCTTCAACGGCGGACCTCCCGGCGTCCTCTATGAGTTCATCGTCGTTTCCGTGTTTTACTGGACTGTTGCCGCCAGCATCGCCGAGCTTGCCAGTGCTATCCCTTCGTCTGCTGGAGTTTACCACTGGGCGTCTGTTACTCCTGGTCCGCGATGGGGTAGGATGATAGGTTTCTTTGCTGGGTGGTGGAACTATCTCGCCTGGGTTCTCGGATGCGCCAGCATGTCTTCGATTCTTTCAAACACCCTCGTCCAGATGTACGCCCTCAACCATGCCGATTTCGTCGCCGAGTCGTGGCACGTCTTTGTCACATATATCATCACCACCTGGATCGCTTGCGCCTGCGTCTGCTTGGCCAACAGTGCCATGCCCAATTTGAACAAGTTTGGCGTGTTTATCATCCTGACTGGTTTCATCATCACTATCATTGTTGTTACAGTCATGCCCGGTCGAGGTGGACGACCTCCGCATGCGTCTTCGGCGTTTGTGTGGAAAGACTGGGTTGCTGACATTGGATATCCGAATGGCTTCGTTTTCGTTGCCGGCATGCTCAACGGAGCTTTCAGTGTTGGACCAGTGGATGCGGTTACACATTTGGCCGAGGAAATTCCAGATCCCCAGCGCAACGTCCCTATCGCTCTTCTCCTCCAGGTCGCAACTGGCTTCATCACTGGACTTTGCTATCTCATCGCCATCATGTACGCCATCAACGACTACGACGCCCTTTTCGAATCGGCTTATCCTATCGCCGAGATCTATCACCAAGCCACTGGTTCAGCTGCAGGTGCAACTGGCCTGTTGTCATTGGTCATGATCTGCATCTCCCTCACAGTTGTCGGTCTGTACATTACCTGCGGCCGAACGCTCTGGGCTCTGGCTCGAGATGGAGCCACCCCCTTCCCTGGAGTTCTTGGTCATGTTCACGAGAAGCTCGATATGCCTCTGTGGTCGACTCTTGCCACGGGTGTCTTGGTGACAGTGCTGGGTGCCATCTACGTCGGAAGCACAACTGCCTTTAACGCCTTTGTTGGTAGCTTCATTCTCCTCTCGAGCAGCTCATTCTTGGCATGCATCCTACCAAATCTCTTGACTGGACGCAAAAACATCACATACGGGCCATTCAAGATGCGCGGACCAGTGGGCTTTGTCATCAACAGCGTTGCATGCGCCTACATGCTCATTTGGGGCGTCATCTACTGCTTCCCTTATGCGCTGCCTACAGACGCACAGAGCATGAATTACACATGCGTGATCTGGGGTGGTCTGACGTTCCTCGTCGGCGCCTGGTGGTTTGGAAGTGCGCGGAAGGGATACCAGGGGCCTACAGCTACAGGTACTGTGGTGCCTGGGATGGCGGTTGATCCAGCTTGATCTTTCTTTCTTTCTTTCTGTTCGGTGCCGTCACTATCGTCTGACACATCAGGGCCATAGGCTGTGGGGGTTACAGGAGTTAGTGATGCGGGGGTTGGGGTATGAGGCTTGACATGAGATGTCGTGTGTGCATTGCATGGGCCTTGATTTTGAGATTAGGATGGTACAACCCCTGTACAATAGCGAGAATGATACTACTTTCTGTTCACTTTGAGAGCCAATGTCTCTGTGTTCATGTCTCTGTATCTCTGATCGGAGTTCGGCTACAACATCAACATCCGAGCCTGTAGAGACGAAGCCGCCTTCACCGTCACCGCTTGGCACTCCACACTGCCAGGCTGTCAACGGTCGAAGGGGCAGCGACCCATTGTCGGTCTTAGTCATCCTCTGAAGGACACTGGGCTAGGCCAGCGATGTACTGGATGAAGTACACCAGGGTCCAACCGATCTAGGGTTGCCCCGGGCGCCTGTAGGACGATGCAGATTTACCCTGCACCCTTTGAGAATCGTGCATCGACATGTTCCATGCTTCTAGCCTCGAACCGATAAGATCGCCTAGTATTTGTTATGGTGGGATTGCATCCGTGGGCGTGTCTCGCGTCTGGGTGGAACGGACCGTGAGAGCGGGGATGAAGGATTGATTGCGAGACGAATTGAAACGAGTACGTGTAAAATAGCTCATTATTCACGTTGTGCAAGTGTCGATAGTTGTTGCTGTGCCACTTGATGACAAGGAATTGGGTGTTACTTGATCCTGGCCATGGTGTTGTGAGGCCTGAGCTCAGTAGCACGGATGGCATTTACAGTGACGCCATCTCTCTGGAACAGACCAGAATTCACAAGAAGAGCAATCCCCAATTCCAAGTTTGTTGAGCCTCCCAAGTGCGTGTCAAGACTGCGCTGCACCGCATCTGCAATCCTCAGTCTTACCCTATCTCGTGGCTGCAGTGTAGTCGACAAAATATGCGAGCAGCTGGCGTTTACAGTACAGGACAGTTACAGTACAGTTACATGGATGAGACATACCCTGTCTGTGGATTGGATGGATGCGGAGCCGAGAGAAAACTGGAGAAACGAAACAAAAAAACCGAGGCGAAAAAAATGACAGGAGAAAAACAATTGCGAGGCGGTGGCTACGTCGCCTGAGCTGCTGGTGGCATGAGATGAGGCCCGTCAGCTATTTTGGTTGAGCTCAGCGCGTAGCACAATTAAAAGATGACTCAGTCCCGGGCGCAATTGAGGCCAGTATTGTAATTCTGGCGTCCTCCCAGAAGAATAGGCAACGAGAGGCTTTAGTAGGCGCCTCGAAGCCTCCTCCAAAACGTATGGAGTACGGCCTCCTCGAAAGAGTCGGGCTGGGGACATCTTATGCCTTGGTGCAACGGAGCGAGCGAATCGGAAATCCCCACATGACGTTGCAGCCCGACCCAGAAGTCTTTTGCCCAAGGAAAAAAGAGACTGGCCGGGCCTCAAAATGATAATGGACCCCCTTGTGCGAGCCTTGACTGGGCGCCTTGGTTTCAACGATTGGGCACAGAGTGAAATCCCAAGTACAGGTACACGTAATAGAGGCAGACACGGGCCCTTTCTGCAGGTGACAGGACAAGTTACGGCCTTGTTTTTTGGCTTCTCGAGTTGACAGCAAAGACCAGGGATCCATCCTCTTGCAGGGTCCCCAACCCACTACCCGTCCCTGCTGGGGTCCTCCCAAGCAACCAGGCCCTTCCACATGGTCGTCTTGCCACCCGGGCCTCCATTCTAAATTCACCTCTTTTCCCGGGGATGTTCTGGGTCACAACCAATGGGGACTTTGCGGAATGTCGGCTTTGGGATCTTGCACAGGGAGTCTTCCCGCTCTGCAAGGAGGCTCACAAGCCCTCTCAGAGGCCCTGACGACATATCACACGGTTGGTTGGACCAGCTGTCACCGTGTCCTGGCGCCCAATGTGGTTGGGTTGTGGATCTCGAACCACCCCCTGGAGCCACTGGCAGGGTTCCAACTCTTGAATTGGGCTCCTCGGGCTCTGTCCCGGACGCCTCCCAGGGCTTGTGCCGTGGGTGACGGGATGCATCCTGGTGGTGTACAGGACCTAAAGTCAATGTATACCCGCAGATGGCCTGTTGGGGGATTTCTACCAGACTTTTCCTCTTTCTAGACAGAAAACAGACAGCACACAATATGCAGCGAGACCATTTGGAACTTGAAGTACCCGTCGTTAATGTAGTAGTGTACCCAGAGGTCACCGCCCGCCGATCACCACCATCCATCCAAACCACCACCCCCGCCGCAACCCACGAGCACGCGAGATACTCAGCTCCAATATCTACACATTTTTGCAACAACACTTGAACGCTTCACACAGTTCTGAAGCACACCAACCATGAAGAAGTCCACCAAGACGGCCCCTCAGAGGAGGCCCTTTGATCCGCTGTCCCAGTATGAGCAGCAGCGACAGCACGAGAGCACCATGGCCCTCACCATCCGGGGCTATCCCCCTAAGAACAGCAACAACACCAAGTCCGACTCGTGGCACACATCCGACGATAGCCAAAGGAACACCAACCCCAGCTCCTCCTACGCCCGGGCGAGATCACAATCACGACCTCCCACACGGCGGCCAGACGCCGACGGCCTCTCGACCGTGTCCGAGGCGACTTCAAGCGCTGCCTCAGACGTCTCGGACGACACTACCTCCACCGTCAGCACCAGCACAACCTCTTCCACATCAACAATTAACCAAGGCCGACGACAAGACGACACACAGAGGCCTCTGATGTTCCGGCCTCCTCAACTTCGCTTCCGATCTGGCCCTGACACAGGCACAAGATCACCCGAGCCTTTGACGCCCAGGAACCCTTATCTTTCGGACGACTATGATTCCGCCTCTGAGCTGGGCTGGGGCAGCTCATCCAATGTTTCCACCACCACAAAGGCCACCACTGTCGTCGACGACTCGGACGACAGCTGCGCCAAGACGCCCACCCGGGCGCGGTCCATGGCCCGTCGGCCGAGTGTGTCGACGTCGCAGCAGACGAGGACGACGGAGCGTCAGATTGAGCGACGGAGTGACCGTCAAGTAGAGTTCCAGACGACGGATCGTCAATTGGAGAGACGATCTGAACGTCAGATGGAGCGCAAGCCTGAGCGTACCAAGGAGCGCTCACGCAGTCGGGGACGTAGTGTGCACATCCACATTGAGCAGCCGGTTCAACAGCAACAACCTCAGCAGCAGCAACCACAACAACAACAGATGGTTCAGCAGCAGCCTCAACAGACTGTTCAGACGATTCAGCAGACGGTCCAGCCTGTGCAGCAGCCGACTATGGTCCACTCAATGACCACTCAGCAGCAGTCGGTTACCCAGCAGTCTACCATCACCCAGCAGCCCATGGTCCATCAACCCACCATCCCTCAGCAGCCTATGATCTCTCATCAGCCTATTGTGGCTCCTCAACCCATGATTGCTCAGCCGATGATGTCTGCTCCGCCTATGATGGCCACTCAGCCGTTGTATGCTCCTCAACAGCCAATGACACAGCAGCCAATGACACAGACCATGACCACGACCACTGTGCATTCTTCATCACAACAACAACAGCAACCTCTCGTCCAACAAACCGTGGTTCAACAACCCCAGCCTATCTCTCAACAGCCACGGATTCCTGAGTCAAGACAGCTCCCCCAGCCTGAGCGTCCTCCTTCTCGGCCTCGTGCACAGTCTCGGCACGATACCGAGAGGGCCATGGCTGCTGAGATTGAGAAGCTCAAGAACGAAGTCAAGAGCCTCAAGAGCAAGCAAAAAGAAACCATCAAGGATCTTGATGACGCTCGCTACAGGCTCAACTGCACGCAGAGCGACAGGGAGGAGCTTCGACAGGAGAGGAACAGGGCTCAGTCAACAAGAGACAGACTCACTGTCGAGCTTGAGGAGCAGACACGTCTTCTGGAGAGGACTCGGACTCGGCTCGATGAGCAGAGGCGGACTCTCGAGAGATTCGAGAAGGACCGTGACACTTCCATTGAACAGCTCAAGAAGGAGCGCGACAACGCCATTGAGAAGTTCAAGAGAGATCGTGACGTGTCTGTCAGGGAAGTCCTGAAGGAAAGAGAGGTCTCTGTTGAGAAGATCAAGAAGGAGCGTGATGTTTCTGTTCAAAAGGCCATCAAGGACCGAGATGCGTCTGTCGAACAAGCCAAGAAGGAGCGAGACGCTGCTCTTGAGAAGATCAGAAGAGAGCGAGATGAAGCCATCGAGAGGTACAAGCGCGAGCGAGATGTATCTGTCGAGATGGCCAAGACAGAGCGAGACATATCCATTGAGGCGCTCAAGAAGGACCGCGATTCAGTTCTCGACAGGTTCAGGCGTGAGCGTGACCAGGCCATCGAGGCCGTCGACCAGTTCAAGAAGGAACGCGACCAAGCTCTCGTGCAGGCAAAGAAGGACGTCGATATTTCGTTCGCGAGGTCACAGAAGGAGCGTGATCAGGCTCTTGAACAGGCCAGGAAGGACTATGACCTTTCCATCAAGAGGACCAAAAAGGAGCGCGATCTCGAGCTGAACAAGCTCCGCAAGGAGAAGGACGAGATTATCCGAGATATCGAGGATGAGCGAGATGCCATCGTCGAGAAGCTTGAGAAGGAGCGTGATCGCGCTGCTGAGAAGCACAAGAAGGACCTCGACCTTGCTATCTCCAGGGCCAAGAAGGAGCGTGATCAAGCCATCAGCAAGATCCAGAAGGAGCGCGACCAGACGGTTGACAGGCTCCAGAAGGAACGCGATCAGGCCATCGACAGGCTAAAGAAGGAACGCGACATGACTGTTGGAGCCCTCACCAAGGAGCGTGACGAGCTCTTGATTATTGAGCGCAACTACAGCGACAAGGTCAAGGAGCTCGAGGACCACCTCTCCAAGCACCGTGAGCTCAAGGCTGCTCTCGAGAGGAATTATGAGGACCTCAAGAAGGAGAGCCAGCAGACCACCAAGACCAACAACCAGTTCGAGGCCAAGAGCATCAACCTCGAGAGGGAGCTCGAGGACGTCAGGGTCATCCGCAAGTCTCAGGAGACGGCCTACGTCGCCAAGATTGCCGGCCTGGAGATTTCCAAGGAATCCATGCAGTTCCGCGTGGACGGCATGGAGAAGGATCTCCTGGAGAAGGCTAAGGAGCTGGGTGAGCTCACCGTCGAGAGAGACCGCTACAAGACTGAGAGTGAGAACAACAAGAACCAGGTCGAGTCTCTCAGCAAGGACAAGGTGAACCTCGAGGAGGATAAGAAGAACCTCAACAAGCGCATCGACGAGTTGTCGGGCGACAAGTCCAAGTTGGAGGAGTTGCTAGGTGGTCTTGAGGGCGACAAGAAGAAACTCGAGGAGCAACTTACAGGCCTCGAGGGTGACAAGAAGAAGTTGGAGGAAGAAGTCACCGTGCTCAACACGACCATCGAGGAACTCAAGACTGACAAGGACGCCATCAAGGCCGAGTGGACCAAGGACGTCGAGAGCAAGGAGGCTCGCATCGCAGGACTCGACACCGAGAACAACGAACTCAAGAACCAGCTCGAATCGATCACCAAGGACAAGGATGCCATCAGTAAGCAGGTCGACGAGATCGAGACCAAGAGGAAGAAGCTCCGGAAGCGCTACGAACAACTCACCGGCCAGAACAAGGAGCTCCGCGGCCAAGTCCGAGGTCTGTTGAGCGAGCAGGACGACCACAGCTCGCAGGTCCTGCGGCTCTCTGTCGAGTGCAAGAGCCTCCGCAAGGAAAACACCACCCTCAGGACCCTCTCAGAAGCCGGCAGCGTCGTGTCCAGCTCCCTATCTAGCGTTTCATCCTCTGCGAGCACCGTCACCGACGATGAGGACGCCACGAGCGTCACCTCGGATGCCACCGAGAAGCCAGATCCAGCGTCGGTACCCCAACCCGCCTCGGTCGAGGACGTCGTCGAAGAAGAAGCACCTGCTGATGCCGAGCCAGCTGAGGCTGAGCCAGAGGCAAAAGCCGAGACTGAAGCCCCAGCGGGAGAAGAAGAAGAAGAAGTAGCAAGAGAACCAGAGCCAGAACCCGAACCTGTCGTCACCCCCGAGGTTGAGCAACTCCGCGGAGAAAACACCGAATTGAAAGAGAAGGCCGACGCCGTTACAGCTGAGAGAGACGAACTCACCACCAAGCTCGAAGCCAGCACCGAGAACGCCGGAAAGCTGCAACTCAATGTCGATACCGTCACCGGAGAGCGAGACACCGTTACCGCCGAACGAGATGAGCTCACCATCAAGCTCAACGCCGCCAACGAGAACGGAGGCAAGCTGAAACTCACCGTCGATACCGTCACGGCCGAACGAGACGAGCTCACGACCAAGCTCGCCGCTACCGAGGAGAACGTCAACGCCGTTACCGCCGAGAAAGACGAGATCTCCAAGAAGCTCGCCACCGTTGAAGAGGAGGCCGCCAAGCTCCAGGAAAAGGCCGCAAGCGTCGACACCATCACTGCCGAGAGAGACGACCTTCAGGGGAAGCTTACTGCCTCTGAGGCTACAGTTGCCGAGCTGAAGGAAAAGCTCGCCAGCGTCGACGCCCTTACAGCTGAACGTGACGAACTCGCCAAGAAGCTTGAAACGGCTGAGCGAGAGGCTGTGATTCTCAACCACCTGCGCACCGAGAACAAGGACCTCATGGCTCAGCTCGCCGAGGCCAAGAAGGCCCAGGCAGCTGCTAGCGCTGATGTCACTGCCCTGCAGACCCAAGTCGGTGCTCTGGTGGCTCAGCTCGGAACAAACGGTGTTACTCGAACCAAGAGCGGACGCAAGCCCATCAAGGATCCCAAGCGGAGGGAGGAGATGGTGATTGTCCGTGACCCCCGGGACCGCGGAGGCGGCATGTAAGTTAACCCCTTTGATTGGTCAGCAAGTTGAATACTAACGAGTTATAGTCATATTGTTCGACGTCGCAACCTCAACTCTTCTACTACGAGGTCTTCTTCTCAGTCCGAGGGATCAGTCGACGCTTAAAGCCCCTGTACAACCTACCAACCTACCATTTAACCTTCGCCATTGTGTGAAGACTACTGTATGACTAACTATGTTCTCTCTTTTGTAAACACCTTTTCCTTTGTCATTTGTATTTCAAGCAAGCGATGAGTTCTGTATGTAGATGGCATAAACCAAGAGATGAGCGATGCAATATCTTTGTATGAGGGTACGAGGGATACATTTAACGGAAATGGAGAGCGTGATTTTTCTTTTGTATGGGATTGCATGGATTGGGTATTAGCATTGATATGGCGTATACATAAATACACAAATTGGAAGGGCTCTGTAGTCTTGGTGATGTCTTTCTTATGTAGACTTTGGTAAACGGACTTTTAGTACCAGTCATCACCACTATCTTCCTGATCATCTTCTTCCTCATCCCTAAATCTCTCTCTTGGGTCATTACTCCCCCACTTGTCTCTGCACGCGTACCACACAACATTGTAAAATCCAAACTCCCTGAACCGTGCCTCATCCCACATCATCAAGCCCCATTCCTGAGTACTGTCTGGCATGAAGCCCCCAAAAAGGTTGCTATACTCGTCCTTCCACGTCTGTGTCCAAGCAACCGGTGGTTGAGCTGGGTCGTCGCCCTTGAAAGGGAATGGCTCTTGGTCCCGTTCTCGCTGGTCTCGAGGCGACGAATAATGGATTCGCCGATCAACGTGTGTGTCCTGTCGTAAAACTCTACCCAGGCGGCTATAACGGCTATACTCGCATGGGTTTATAGTATTAAAAAGGCTGATGTAGAGCGCGCTCAGCTGGGTAGACGGCGTGGGCAACATTTCAAGCCCATGGACTACGGATTGAGGTGTTAGCTGCGGGTTGTAGATGGTCAAAAAGGGAAGCAAGGACAAGGAATAGGACTTACAGATACATTTCACTTTCATGCACTCTGTTCCACCTGGCTCCTTCTGTGCGCCCCGATAGCTGGACTCAAATTCGATATAAAACTCATCCGCAGCAAAGATACGAGCATTACTGACGTCCCATTCCCAGAGTAAAGGTAGGTCTGTGTAAAACCCATCCGTGGCGAAAAAGTGAACACTATTGATCTCCTCCACCTCCCAGGGTTCGTAGAGACCAAAGAACATGTCTAATATGCGGACCTCGACGAAACCAGACTCGGAGTGACCAAATAGGTTACACCAGAGTTGGAAACGATACAAGGCTCGCATTATCCTCATTTCCTCGGTGAGAGTCAGAGGAGGGTTTTGGGCTGCCGTCTTGGGATCCTTGAAGTCGTTTGCGATGTTGATGAATGCCCAATTTTTGTACATTTTCGTGAACGGCTGAACAACGAAGAGATAAAACACGGCCAACTCGCTCATATCATTTCGCGTCAGCCCTTTTTCTAGTAATGAAAAGTCTAGCGAGGAGCGGAGTCGCCGATAGTCTTTGAGAAATCGGGGAATGGCATCTTCAGGATGGACGCGGTCGAACTTGGCCGGGCTGGTCAGGTGGACTGCGTAGGCATCAACGGTGATTGACCCCAGAGTTGTGTGCAAGGCGCTGCCTAAGATGAATTTGCGATCTTGTCGATATTGTTGGTAAAATGTCGGGCAGGACTTGATCAAGTTCTTTACTTGGTCAAGATCCAGTGTGGTCAAGATAGAGAGGCGGAGCTCTGGGGGGAGTTGCTCCAACCTAGATAGCTCTGGAGTCTCTTTGACCATGGATGGTAGGCTTTGAAGATGCCATGTAGACTCTGTTGTCGTGGAGGTTTTATCCTTATGAGGTATAGTGTAGGTTGATGACGATTCGGATGAGGCTTGAGAGCGCGTGGCCTTGAACTCGGTGCCGGTGTCCTCCATGTTCACAGAGACAACGATAAGGGAGAAGATTACTGTCGATGGCAGGGATTAGACGAAGATGGGAGGGTATTTATGGGAATCGAGTGGAATCTTGTTATTGTCTGCAATAATGACAAGAAGCCATCAGCCACAACAGCAAAGTGGAATCTTGTATGCAAGCTTGAACTTAGAGAGGCTTCTCTGCCTGCGGTTACAAAAGGCTAATATAGCTGACAATATTTTAGAAGAAGAACATCGTTATAGCATATCGCCACTTTACAGAGGATAGCCAAGGTTTACTTAGGCTTAAAGTGCTGCCGATGAATTTGTTGACACTGCGAGGTTTGTCTCGAGTCAACTGCAGCCACGAGGGGCCAACGTTGATTTCATAGCGCGATGATCTTTACCATTAACCTTTTGCTGCAATTTTATTTAGTTTACCGGCTTTGCAACATTGGGTTTAAATGCTGTCATGTGTTAACTACCGTGTTCTTTGACATTGTGCCCGTTGACTCCTTTTGGAGAGGTCAGTAATACTAGCAACAATTACGTGATCAAGGAGATTCATCTGTAAGAAGCTCATTTCGATACCAGGTTTCAGGGTCCTCTACGGACAAATTCCCCATGGTGCCTTGTTTCACCTTTGGGCACTTTAAGTAGTAGATTGGCCAGCCAAGTTTGCGACATGGCGCTAACAGCGACACCAAGACTGATCCCGGCCTCTCGCAATTTAGGCGCCCGCGGCGACCGGGTTGGGACAGGCCATCCACGGCACCTCTTCCGAACTTAAGGTTGAAAAACGATATGAAGTACCTATCTAGTTGTAGCAAGGAGTGGGGAATGCTGTTATCTAGCGCGCTTATCGAGACTCGCTCGTTGACTCGTTGATCTGATGGCTAAGTCGGCGTGTATGTGGGATACCCTTTACTTGATATAAACTCCTTTCTGAAGCTTCCTTTTACTGTTTTTGTTGCTCTTGCTTCAGCGCCTTTCCACTCCTTTATTCATTCATTCATTTTGAAATTCTTGTTTATTCTTGTCACTCTTTTCGTTCCAACATGAAGCCAGCCGGCTTGTTCAGGGCCTTCTTTGGCGCTGCCCTCATTGCGCAAACAGTTGCCTTCTTCCGCGTTACTTGTGCACCATGGAAGCGCGAGCGAATCGATTCCCTCGTTAGTCCAGGGGCTGAGAGTTCTCACATGCATACATTCTGGGGATCCCGCAAGATCTCTGCAGACACGGTCACAGGAGCCGACTTCCAGGATGGATGCACTTCGTGCGATAACCAGCTTGACAAGTCTGCCTATTGGATGCCTACTTTGTATTATGGTGAGTGGCCACACAAATTAATGGCAGGTGAAGAAGTTTGTTGGGCTTACATCTGTTTAGTCAAGAAAAATGTCACTGTCCCCGTCAAGGTTGGCATTTTCCACGTGTATTATCAAGGGCAGGAAAACAACCCAGGCCTATACCCCGAAGACTTTGCCCTCATCGGTGGCAACCCCAAGATTACCGAAGACGAAATCCGAGAGCAGGGTGGCAATGGTATTCACTGGGTGAGTGATAGGTGTTCAGTCCTTCAAACGAGACACATCGCTCACGGATGAGTAGCACTTTGACGAGAGCGACGAAGTCAAGGAGAAGTGGCAGTTTCCCAAGAAGCGTGGCACGGGTTGGCTACGAGGCAACGTTCCCTTTCCGGGCTGGGTTGTCAAAGATAAGGCGTTGGGCCGATATCGTGCTTGCAATGACACAGTCGACACGGGGTGCATCAGCGTCCCGGGCATGTTCTTCGCTGTTTGGTATGATGTTGGCGATGCCGAGTTCTTCACGTTTGAAGACGGCGACTACTTGACCTTGTCAAGCGGAGGAGGTACCAAACACATTGCCAGTGTTGATGCTCGATTTGCTGACTTGTAGCAACAGGACACACCTATCACGGCGATTTCATCATGGGTTGGGACAAGTCGGCATTGTGGGAAGTCTCTCATAATACAACCGAGTTCGCCAAGATCGGTGGGGAGGCCGCGTACGTTCGTAGCGACACCTGCAACGCAACGGCCGAGGCCACGACTTACCTTTGGGATCTTGACTGGCAGACTGTCCTGGCAGCAAAGAACGGGTCTCTGACCGAGTCCGTCGTGACTGGTACGTACGACAACTTTTTGACCATCACGGATGGAAAGAGTGTCAATGCTACGTGGAGTGGTAAGTGGGGAGAAGAGGGCAGTTCCGTCGATGACGGGGAGAAAGCACTTGACGAAGCATCCTCTGTTTCTGTTTCGTCCCCCTCAACATCAACGAGTGCTCCATCTACTGTGGCATCGTCTAGTGGAACAGCAGACCTCTCCCAGACGACGCTATCGACGGCCACCATCTCCGCCAAGGCTCAAGAGATTGAAACCGTGTCGACGGCTGCATTGGCAGCTTCTTCGACTGCCAATGCGCAGCCTACATCCTCCTCCTCCCCCTCCAACAACAACAAGAAACATCACTCTTCGAGCAAGACACACTTCCGCCTCCACCAGGCGAAGGAGGGTTGCAAAGCTTCTCCTCCCAAAGAGCGTCAAGATTGACTCTTGGAAACCGGATCGATATTCTGATGGCTGGGACCATTCACGTAGCCGACATGTCAGCGATTCAGGGTCTCGTAGCATGCGGCGAGTTTATAGCTGGCGGTCTAGGTTGGTCGGGAAACTTGGATTTAGTATGACTTTGCTGGCAATAGCATCTTGAACAAGTACCCAGAGAACATAGAATAGAACCCCGTCAGACCACTACTGGGCTGTAAAGCCACCATCCACTGGGAGACACACGCCCGTGATCCATCTGGCCTCCTGACTTGCAAGAAAGATGGCCGCGCCCACCAAGTCCTCTGGGACGCCTATTCCGTGAAGTGGGTGTAGAGATCGAATAGACTCCATGTCGTTGTGCTTGATTGTGTCGGCCCAGATGGCCGTCTCGGTGTCTGGACTGTGTTAGACGGGCCGACAAGGTCTCAGGCGGGTACTCACATCCTGGACAAATTGCGTTGCAGTGAATGCCGTCTTTGGCATAGTCCAAGGCTACCTGTTTAGTCAAGTTGGATACAGCACCCTTGGAAGCGCAGTATGAGGCTGCACGGTCAGTATTTCTGTCTCCCCTCTCAGATACGGCATCTTACAGATATTTCGACCCGCAACAATGCCGTATATCGACGATATGTTAATGATCCAACCTCTATCACCAGTCTCGGGCTTCTCTTGTTTCAGCATCTGGGCGATGGTGTACTTGCTCGTCAGAAAAATGGACTTGACGTTGACGTTCATCGTCTTATCCCACCACTCCTCTGGTGTCTCGTGGATCTTGAGCGGTTTGTTTCCTGCTTCGGCAGATATGCCTGCATTGTTGACCAGGCTGGGGCACGTTAATACTTGGAGTTGCCAAAGCATGAGGACGTCTTCCAGACACTTACACATCGATGCGTCCAAACTCGGCCACTGTTTTCGTCACCAAGGCCTCGACAGCTGTAGCCTTGCCCACGTCCGTCTGAACAAAGATTGCTTTCCCTCCTTTCGACCGGATGAGCTCATCGGTGCTGATAGCTTCCTCCCCATTCACATCGAGGCGTGCCTTGGGCTGCAAATCTGCGCAGACGACAGAAGCTCCCTCGCGAGAGTAGCCGAGAGCAATGGCACGGCCCAGGCCCGAGGAGGCGCCTGTAACGATGCAGACCTTGCCCGATAATCGGTGGACGGATATCGGAGCAGTCATTTTAGATGATGAGATATGATCTTGGAAGAAGAGGTCTTGTTCTGTTGATAACGAGTCTTTTGAGTAAGACTGTGTTCAAGTCTTAACGTCACCAAAGGGTGGTATCTGACCACCCCATTAGCCACGGCATGTCTATTTAACATGCTCACTTGCCTACCACGCAACAAGGTTTCCGACCTTCCGAGATGGGTAGGCCAACCGATCTGCCGAATTTATGCACTCAAACAAGGAATCAAGCCGAAAAACGCGGGGTAGTCGGGATAAGTGAGTGGTCAATGTCTCAGAACTCGGTATATGGCTTTGCGGCCTCTTGAGGGGTTGTGCAGAATGCTGCATATAACATGCGGGGTGGCTATGCCGAGGTCGACACGGAATGGTGTCCGGTAGGGGAGAGGGAATGGCCATCTCAAGAAAGCAGTGTCATTATGGATATAGCTGTATTATTCTACCCTTTTGGCCACTCATCAACAAGCTTAGCAGTATGAAAACTAGTAGTCCATCCAAGATCCCTCTGTATCCCCTCAAGGAGCCTCAAAACAGCCTCCTGCTCACACCTCTCAAAAAACACCTGCCCCGCGACAAACAGGGCCTGCACTGAATTGATCCTCATCGGGTCCGTGGGATTCGCCAAGCTGATGCCGCATGTCTCTCTCGCGTGATCGTGCACTTTGGCTTGGATCTGTCTGTATGAGTTGAGACGGGCAGAAACTGTGGAGCGGATGGCTGTTGATTCTTGGGGTCTGTTGACCAGCAAAAGAATCATGGCCATGTGGTAGTTTTGCATTGTTGCGGCGCAGATTGGTAGCTCGTACCATATTTGCTCAAAGTTGGTGAAGCATTCCTCCTCACTTCCTGAATATGGTGTCCTGGCACTCGGTTGAAAGGTCGAGGGGAGACTATTATACCATTTTTGCAACTCTGCCATCAACAGTTTCCATCGCTCGAGAAGTCGCTCCTGGGTAACTCCGACTGGAGGACGCTGCCCAAGAGGCAGAGCATAGTCGGTGGGGTTGATGGCATCACCAGACGTAAGGTAGTTCGATATCTTGCCCAGAAGCCAGGTTAGCTCGTTGCTCTTTGTGTCTTCCTCAATATCGGCCGAGGTGCGAACGTCGGCTGAGCCAGGAGGACTGAATGGCATTAGAGAGCCGTTTTCATTTGTGGCGAGGCCTGCGTTCTGCCAAAGGCGCATGTCTTTTAGATCAAGACGAGTCTGTGTTTCGCTAATAACTGGACGAGGCTCAGAATCTCACTCAATATTCGAAAGAAGAGACAACTTACACGCGCACAACAGGTCTTGCCTTGCCAGGCTCCAGAAGATGGGACCCTGGATCGCCGTCCGAGGAATCACTACCGGTGACGGCGGGGCAGCGAAAGGATCCGATTTTGGATCAAACAGCGGTAATGCCTTGAGATGTGCTCTCCAGGCTGTATCAGGAGCATCCATAAGTTCATAAATGCAAAGTATCGCCACCGCAGCAAGCATATCCTCCTTATCACTCAAGTCATTCTCGTATGCCCGCAAGTCAACCGCATTTTTGAGGTGATTGATAGCTTCGCCGTAGTGCTTTGCAGATTGATAGTGCCAGTCGACAGCATAGCGAGATGCATGAAAACTGTTTTCAGATGATGTCTCAGCTCGAGATAGGCGGTTGAGATGCTTGGCAGAGACTGCGCAGACTGCTGATTTTAATAGTGGTTTTGTGGCTGCTATGACAGGGACTTTGCATGAAAAGTAGGACCCCGTGTCAAATATGTCCATCCTGAGACGTTGTGAGAATGGGAGAGTGTGTGGCAGAGATCGAAAGACTCACCATTGGCCAGGACCTTGCTTGAAATGCCTTAGCAAGTGTAATGCCGTCAAGTTTGATGCTGATGCCGGCGCATTGATGTCTGGAGTTTGTGGGTGCTCGGGGTAGTCTTGAGGTTCATCTATTGGGGCCAAGACGCTTTCTTCTACAGGCGGGTCAAGAATGGCCCCAGGAAAGTCAAGAATCGGAACCGATTCCCGTTCTGCTTCCTGAGCATCTCCAAGCTGCCGGGCTGGCTCATCTTGGTGTGCATAAGGGTCTTTGACATGTATAAACCGAACTGAACAAAGTGTCAACGCTGCAAAATGTACAGAATTGGCAAAAACTCACGCTCAGCTGGCACATGAAGCCACACATGGTCGTCCTGGAAGACGTGTTGATCTTGGTGTTGAGAGAAGCTCGCGTCCTTACTCTTCTCTCTCGGCGATGTCTCAAAGTGCCGAAATATCGACCTCTGAGAGTAGCAACATTCCCGAGAACCCCTGCGACAGGGCCCGCAGATGGGCTTGACCTCGTCACACTTCAATTTCCTTCGCCTGCATGTTTGGCTGTCCAGGGTCAGTTTTGCTCGGCAATTGACTGCCAGGGCGAAAACACACTTACCAGCCAGAGAAGGAACGCATTCTGCGTCTCAAAGATAGAGCATTAATGTCTAAACAATGTGAATAAAGAATTTTCTCGGTTTAGAGGCTCAAGTTGACTCATAGAGATGAGGTAATGAAGCCGAGTGATGCCGTCTGCAAAGGGTTAACAAGCCGAGGACCCAACATCGGGAGAAATCAAGGCGAGTGCGGGGTCGATACTCGGCGGCGATAAGCTAGACCGGATGCCCAGAGTCTATTCTCCAGTCTTCAACCATTATAAGAGCTCAATATTTTTAATTCTTGTAAGTAGTAGGTGAATCTGCAAGCCTAATATTTCGATATTGCCACTCTTGAACATGGCGACGCCCTTTTCCGTCTCTGGCAAGACCGCCATCATCACAGGTGCCGGCTCAGGTAAGTCACGCCAAGTACCTCAACCCCCTATCACTAACACTTTAAGGTATCAACCTCGCGTTTGCCGAGATACTACTCTCTCGAAACTGCAATGTCGTCTTGGCAGATCTCTCCCTGAGACCAGAAGCAAAAGCTCTGTTGGCCAAATATGAAGACAAGGCTTCATCTCCGAGAGCTGTTTTTGTGGAAACAGATGTGACGTCCTGGCCGGCTTTGACACGCATGTTTGAAGTTGCACTGCGAGAGTTTGGTGATTTTGACATTGTCTGTCCCGGAGCTGGCGTCTACGAACCAAACTGGTCCAACTTTTGGCATCCTCCAGGATCACCCGAAAGCAAAGACGGCATTGACAGCGGCCACTATGCTCTTCTTGACATTAACCTCACACACCCTATTCGAGCCACTCAGTTGGCCATAGCCCACTGGCTGCACCCTCGCACTCCCTCCAACTCCAAATTCCCTACCCCTGCTACAGCCTCAACCGGAAACCCAAAGCGGGTAATTCACATCTCGTCGATAGCAGGCCAAATCCCCGTGTTCCGAGCCCCCATCTACGGCGTCTCCAAGTTTGGAATCACGGGCCTCGTGCGGTGCCTCGCAAACCTCGAAACAACCGGTATCCGTGTCACCGCCGTCGCACCGGGCGTCGTGCGCACACCTCTCTGGACAGAGCACCCCGAGAAGCTCGAGTTTGTGGATGAGACACGGGATGGATGGGTTACGCCTCAAGAGGTGGCGGAAGCCATGTTTAGCTGCGTCGAGAGTCCTGAGCACGTCGGAGGCACGATTCTCGAGGTTGGAAAGGACAATACGCGCCAGGTGGGAGTTTACAACGATCCTGGTCCGGATCTGAAGGATCCGAGCAAGGGATTCACTACGAGTAACGCCGAGCAGGGTGATGCAAGTGTTTGGAGTTGGCTTGGGAACAAGGAGATTTGGGGTTCTAAGCTGTAGGCTAGAAATGGACTGCCGGTCGTGCAGAGATCTTCATCGGATTTATCATTCCTATGCTGGGTTGCGTTTGGTGTGAACACATTGAGAAACTCGCATTTTTGGCTGCCAAGCAAGACTCTTATTTGCCAAAGTTATTGTGATATCTGTCACAAGCTGTGTTATAACTGCATCTGCATACGCGGGTTACCAACATGGGCAATCCCAAAGAGTCAAATGACCACCTCGGCATCGTTTCCCCTCTGCAAAGTGGACGCCACCTGAACATCATTACACCGAGTTGCAGCTGTATGCCCCACGCGCTATGGGGGGCCTCAACCGCGCCAATTAGTTGCGGCTTTACGCAATTGGCTTCGTGGTACATTGTACCGAGTCCTCGCTTCGGCTTGTTGGCCCCTGGAATTGGCGTTTGAGGTCCAGCCCTCGGCTTGACTGCCATTTTGGGGATTGGGTGAGTCGTTGACGCAAGACGTCGAATATGATTTTCGGTCAAGATGGGCGTCAAGCTAGATCAGAGAGAAGGAAGATACTTTGTAATAGTAGTATAAAGAATGAATAGTCGCGTATTGCTGTCAGACGCTCAATCCATAATCCCAGTGAGATTTCTTCCCAAGTCTGCCGCCAACATCACCATCACCATGGATCAACCCGACGTTCTCATCATTGGCGCTGGCATGTCCGGCATTGGACTCGCCGTCCAGCTAATCCGTCAATACGGAACTCGAAACTTTGAAATTATCGAAAAGGATGCCGAGATTGGTGGCACATGGAGGGTTAATTCCTACCCAGGCTGCGGATGCGATGTGAGTACAACAACACAGCAAGACATCAAGCGTGCTAATGGTTGACAACAAGGTCCCTTCTCACTTCTTCTCATACTCTTTTGCTCTCAACCCCGACTGGTCCCAGGCCTATGCGATGCAGCCCGAGATTCATTCGTACTTTAAGGGTGTCGCTGCTCAATATGAAATTGAGAAGCACGTTCGGTTCAACTCAACTGTCCAGTCTGCTCGTTGGGAGGAGAGCTCTGGAACATGGGATGTTATATGTCTGGACGCAAAGACCGGCAAACGCACCACCCGGCGCTCTAAAGTCCTCGTTTCGGCGGTGGGAGCCCTGTCTATCCCTAAGCCATGCACCATTCCCGGTGCATCATACTTTACCGGCCGCATCTTTCATACCGCTCAGTGGGACCACTCGTTTGACTGGAAGGGAAAAGAGGTGGTCATGATCGGTAAGATTACCCATCTCACATTTGAAGCAGCTCGAGAACTCATAATTTGCTAGGAAACGGCTGCAGCGCAACCCAAGCCCTTCCAGTAATGACTGCTGGGGATGGAGCTGTCAAAAAGGCGACGCAATTCGCTAGACAGTCACACTGGGTTGCAGAACGTCCAAACCCGAAACATTCAGCCTTGTTCAAGTTCGTTATGAGATGGGTTCCCTTTGCGATGCGCATCCACCGAGCAAGACTTTACTGGCAGAACGAGCGAAACTTTCATGGCTTCAAAGTCGTTGAAGGACTCGGCATGCGAAGTCAGTGGGTGAAGGAGACTACTGACTACATACGAAAAACAGCTCCAGCCAAGTACCACGAGTTTCTGGTCCCCAAGACCGAGGTTGGATGCAAGCGAAGAGTAAACGACACGGATTATCTTGTCTGCCTGCATCGCGATAATGTCGACTTGGTCTATGATGACCCGATAGAAGCCATCGAAACAGCAGGAGTGCGCACAAAATCAGGGCGACTAGTCAACGCAGATGCTATCATCCTCGCCCATGGATTCGAGACCCAAACGCCCTTGTTCCCTATGAAGATATTCGGGAAGGACGGTCTTACTGTTAATGAACACGCAAGTACTTTCAACAAGCAGTCAAAGATAAGGCTAACACGTTTATAGTGGGATCAGGTCAGCGAGGGTGCAGCTTCGTCTTACTTTGGAACCTGCTTATCCAACTTTCCCAACTTTTTCATCATGATGGGCCCCAACACCCTGAGCGGGCACCTCTCCGTCATTTACACCTCTGAGTGTCAGATCAACTTTACTCTAAGAGCCATTCGACCCATCCTAAAGAACCAAGCCGACACTGTCGAAGTCACAGCAGACGCTGAGAAGAGGGACATTGACGAGGTCCAAGAGAAGGCAAAGAAGTTGGTTTGGGCCACGGGATGCACATCCTGGTTCATCGAGACAAAATCCAGCAGGAACACTATCATGTTTCCGGATTGGCAGTACAAGTTTTGGTGGAGGAGCCTTTTTGTGCCATCAGGCGACTTTGAATACCGGAAGCTCGTTCAAAAGCCTCATGAGGCGGAAACAAAGACATCAGGCCGCGGACTACTGATGATTGCTGCTGCTACTCTTGCTGTTGGCGTTGGATCTATTTATCTCGAGGTTCTGAAACGGTATGACTAGCTCAGGTCTGTGTATCAAGACAATTAGGGCGAGATCTTTTTCAGATTACTATTCATCTTCGTCAACTGAGTCCGATTTGGCTCTTCGTGATGATGCTTGATAAGTTACAAAGCTAGAAGATGCTACTCACTAGCATTAGTGTCTATTAACAATACAAGTTAACGAAATGAAAGAGGGCCTTTCCCAGAAGCCTCAACTACTTCTTTAAATTAGAGCCATGAATTGGCCTTAAATCACCAATGAAGTGCAACGTAGAGCCCACGTTTCATCAAGACGCCAACTTGCCAAGCATGCTGGGGACCTGTCATGGTAGCATGGTGATTGGTCCATCGCCTGTTGGGCAAGCCTCAATCACCCCGAGCTCTGCCTTACCTTGGAATAACTTTTCATCTACAACAACAGCCGAAAGAGTTTCTGTTTCCCATAGAGGCACTCCTCTATGCTGGCATCTTCTGTCTGACCACGAAGCATTAGGAAGACTCCCTGCTGCTACGTTTGCGGCCTTCTAGCCCACACCGTGAACTTTCGGTATATCTATTGGCATCGCAGCAGTAAAAATGGCAATTCGGTCGGCGCGGTTGAACACCGCTAACCTAGGAGGCCGGTTCTGGAATACGGTCCGTGAAAACTGGTATCTGGGCTTCACTTCCTTTGGAGGACCCCCCGTTCACTTCAAGATCGTGAGTAGCCTATCATTCTCGGACTGAGCAGCCGGACATCTTAGTAGAAACAGTACCTTTACTAACAGTGTTTGATGATAGTTCAACGATAAATTCGTCACCAAGTTATCATGGATCGACCAACAGATGGTGAGAATGGCCCCCATTCACTTGACGGTTTTCTGCTAACCTCCACAGTATCAAGAGCTCTTCAGCGTCTGCCAAGCTTTCTCTGGGCCTGGCAGCACGAAGATGCACTACTGCATCAACCTAATCCATGACGGCTTTCTCCCAGCACTTCTAGGCTTTCTGATTTGGAGGTACGTCGTGTTCAGTCCACGCCGCAGCGAAGCTAACAGGGCAGTCTTCCCGGCGCTCTTGGCATGTACGGACTCTCCATCGGAGTCTCTAATATCGGCGACTCCCTCCCACGAGCTGTCTATGCCCTCTTGTCCGGTCTGAATGCTGCTACTGTCGGTATCATCGTTCTCGCGGCGGTTCAGCTATCAGAAAAGGCCGCCACTGATGTCATGACGCGGATCCTAGTTTTTCTAGGCGCCGCAGCCGGACTCGTGTATAATGCGCTCTGGTATTTCCCTTTGCTCATGTTCCTGGCGGGCTTGGCGACTGTTGCCCACGACTTCCGCTGGCTCCACAGGCCTGTCAAAGCTATCGTTACAATGTTCAAGAGGGAGGCCAGGCATTCATCAGAGGACGCTGTTGAGATGCAGATTCAGCAGGAAGCTGCCGCGAGAAGTGCTGATCAGCCAAGTCATGGACGCGAAACTCTTCCGGTTACCGAGCAGGACGCCTCGACAACTGAAGACGAGCCTCGAGTCGTACCTCAAGAGAGACGTCTCAACATCGGCTGGAAGTTTGGACTATCTCTTATCGTCCTCTTTTTAATCTCTTTCGTCGTGGTCATGGTCCTCCGTGGGACGTTGCCTAATAAGCCACTCTTATACAGCCTCTTCGCCAACATGTACCTGGCAGGTACTATCATTTTCGGAGGAGGACCAGTGGTGATTCCTCTCCTTCGAGAATACATCGTCGCCGAGAATTGGGTCAGCCCTCGAGACTTTCTCATCGGTCTCGCCCTCATCCAAGCCTTTCCAGGGCCCAATTTCAACTTTGCGGTATATCTCGGGAGTCTCACCGCTATCAACGGGGGTTTCAACTCTGCTGCCGGTGCTGTCCTCGGGTTTCTGGGTATGTTCGTCCCTGGATTGATTACGGTTCATGGAACAATGGGCGTTTGGGGCGCGATACGCGGATGGAGATGGGTCAAGTCGTCGCTGAGAGGAGTCAACGCCGCTGCCGTTGGCCTTATCTACACAGCAGTATACCGTCTTTGGCAGATCGGATACATCGATCAAGGGTTTCAGCAGGGCACCAGTTTAGCTGTGGAGCCTTGGTGGGTTGTTGTGACAGCTACGAGTTATGTGGGCGGCTATTGGTTTCGAGTGAGTCCGCCAGTGGCCATTATCACAGGAGCTATCATGGGTCTTATTTGGTATGGTGTTGTATCTGGTTGACCATCTTCTCGCCAATATGCGATGTAGTTCCTGCTTGGGGAAAGCGTTTAGCTGTTCATTGCAGCAGCTGGTTAATGCGAAATTATATCTCAACTGGAACACAAGCGATTTTTTGATCTAAATCAGAATGATTGAGGGTTGGAATCCATCACCAAGTAACCCAATGCAGACATGTTTGGGACAGGCAAAAGTCAGCCAGCCAACCAACAGACTTGCAGGGGCTTAGATCCTGCTTGGCGAGATGCACGTGAGTTGCGGGGTGAGATGTTACTTGGATCCCACTTGAGCTGATGTCGTTGTCACCTTTCACCAACAACCACCAACAATCATGGCCCTCAACGATCTCGCCCCAGAGCTTCTTCTGCTTATACTATGTCAAATAGACACTCCTAAAGACCTACATTCATTCATCTCCGCATCTCCGCCTTGTTACCGCCTCTTTGAGGGCTCTCAGGAACATGTCATATCATGCGTCTTGAGAAACGCCTTTACAATTGAAAACATTCACCACGCCGTCGCTGCGCTATCACTCCCTGCTGCTCATAGAATACCACGGCCGAGCAACACACAAATCACTTCTGCACTAGATCGATACTTTGATGGCGACACTTTGGACCTTCCCGAGGACAAAGCATCTCTGGTTGCTCTATGCCGTTTATATCACCGCGTCAATCAATACACAGACGATTACTTTCAACACTCGCTATACATCCTAGGATATGTCCCAAGCTGCAGCGCCGACTTCTATCCTTCCATTAGAGAACGGACCAGGTTCTATCGTGGGTTCCTACGGCTCGAACTCTTCTGTCGCGCCTTCTACGATAGAGCGTACCCCGATGAACCTGAACCCGGCAACTCGAAGCAAATTCAGTTCGACGAATTTATTTCCCGTCTAGAACCATGGGAGGTGGAGGAGATCAGCTGCGCTCTCTGCTATCTTGTCTTTGTTGTCGAAGGAGTTGTCGATGCTGTGGAAGACAGCCTCTATCAGGCTTTATTAACCAACCCTGCAACGCACCTTATGCCACCCGGCGAGGCCCCCCCGAAAGAACTTAGGAGTACAGACATACCAGATGGAGGCTACTTGATCTGTTGTGATAGCCTCGACAGGGAGGGTTTGGAGCTGTTCTCAGAGAGGGGAAAATATTTTGCGCCTGAACGCATCATTTCTCTCGCAGCACTCGGCCTTGGCTTTGTGCATCACCTTGTCAAGTCTGATAACGACAGGAGGTACTTGATAGTTCAAAGAAGAGCAAGGCGTGGTCTGTTTCTACCCGACACCTTAGACGCAGCACCAAGTACCGATTCCGAAATCAAGACACCAGACAAGTTCAACAACATTGGAGTGGATCGGCCGAACTTGGGCTGGTTCTGGTTCAAAGCCAGAGAGCAACACATTTACTCGGGCTGGTACCCGACGTTTGACAACTGGCGGCTTCGAGAAAGGGCTTTTGTGTTTTGGGATCCAAGAAGGATACGGAACCTGAAGGGGTTGTATGCACAGTTTCCAAATGCCAGAAAGGGACGTGTTGATGGTGTCTATGCTCGTTGGAGTAGGGAAAGTCTGGAAGAGCGCGTATCTGACATGTGGATACCGAAGATAGTTGTGAACGAGATCCTCCATGGGTCTGGCGAGCTTCCTATGGAGGAGGAAGATTACTGATGGAGACGGACCTTAGCCTACAGAGCTAGAGTTAGTTGTACAGAATACTTGATAGTACTCGATAGGAACAGGTATCATCACCAATCACGGAACAGAAGCAGGTATTCAAGAAATCGCCATTCTTGTGGTATTCATTTTTGCTAACTAACTAATGCGTAAAGAGAAACAGAAACTGTCAATTTAGACGCCAATTGTATCCATTCAAAATCTTGACATTTTACATTGCGGTCAAAGACTTAATCACCGCCGCATTTTACAGTCGGGGGATCGTCTTGGTGGCGCAGCAAGAGGAGGGAGCAGCCTCCTCCTTGGAGCCAAAGGCATCCTTGGACGCGGCGTCGACGCAGAGGGCAGAGGGGGGAACCCACAGGCCCGGGTTCTTCTGGTAGAAGTTGGCGGCGCGGAGCATGACGCTCACGGGCTCGGCAGGCATGATGGGGAAGTCCTCGGTTCGGGGGAAGTGGGTGAGGCCGAACTGGATGTAGCAGACAATGTCGGTGTTTTCGATCGACTCGTCGCGGGCAACCCAGTCGAGGATGGTCCTGTTGTGAGGGTGGTTCTCCTCGCCGGTAGACTGGCACACATAGTCGCCGGCGGGGAACAGCTCGTAATCCTTGTAGGGAACGACCCAGAGACTCTTGCGGGCAAAGGCGGCGCGAGAGTGGACGACACTGCCGGGCTTGGCTAGCAGACCGGGGCAGTTGTTGTTGAGGATCTTGTAGGCCACGGGCTTCTTGGCCGAGGGGTTGATGCTGTTGGGGTTGGTAATGGCCCAAGAACGGCTGGTCTCGTGGCAGTAGTTGACAGCAGCCTCCTTGGAAGTTCGGAGGGGCGTGTTCTTGCAGTAGAAGCCGTTTCCGTAGGGGTTCTCGGGGGATCCGACAGGCGCCTCGGAGGGCATGGCATCGTTCTGGACGATCGAGTTGTTGGGGCCGTCAACCTCGGGGTCGACTCGGAGGGAGAAGATGTGCTGATGGTTGTGGGCGTTGATGGTGGGAGCGACCTCGGTGCCGTAGGGGGCGGCAACCTCGGTGGGGTGCATGCAGTAGGTGTTGAGCATGCCCGTCAGCTTGATCTCGAGCTTGTAGGTGCCGTCGAGGGTGAAGGTGTGGTAGAAGCCGTACTCGTAGTTGGCGGCGGTGATGATTTGCGAGATGATGAGCTTGCGGTCGCGGGCAGAGATGACGGTTCCATCGCGGTAGTCGGTGTGCTTGTACAGGAGACCGTTGTCCTCCTCGTGAATGCAGATGGCATTCTTGATGACGGCGGGATCACCCTCACCGGTAGCCATGACAGCGTCAAGATAGTGGATAGCACCCTTGCAATCACATCCCAGCTTGAGAGAGTTGGTCATCAGACCAGTACCGTACTCACCAACATCGAAAGCATGCTTCTTGTGGTGAGGAGGCTCGGGGTTACCATAGGGAACCACCATCTCGACGACACTGATGCGGTTGAACAGGGTGCGCTCTCGCTGCTCGTGCTGATCCTCCATGCGGACGTCGGAGAGGACAATGCCCTCGCGGTAGTTGAAGCCAATGTGCATCTTGTACCCGGCCCACGAGATCTCGTTGCCGCGCATGCGGAAGGACACGCCCTGGGGCTGGGTGATGTTGATGGGCTTGAGAGTGCCGTCGATGTAGTTGTCGCCGATGAACTCGGGCATGTAGTTGTGAGAGGTGAGAGGCACCTTGGTGCGCTCTCCGTTGACGTAGCGGACGTCGACGGTAAGGACCTCTTCCTTCTCGGTGTCGACGACGACGGAGAAGTCGAGGGGGTGAGCGTACTGGTTGTCGTTGGGAGAGGCTCGGTAGTAAGCGAGACCCTGCTGCAGACGACGCTCAAAGCCCCATCGGTTGTCGACGCCAATGGCCCAAGCATCGAGGAAGACCTTGGACATGTCGTCGATGCCAATGTCCTTGCAGGCCTTGATGACACGAGGGTCGGCACGAGCGACACGCTCGCAAACGTCGAGATCCTCGAGAGTCAGGGTGGGACCGACCTCTGAGACGGCATTCCACTCCTCGACCTTGGACTCGGCAATGTTGGCGACAACCTCGGAGACCTTGCTGGTACCCTTCTCGATCACAATGGCGAAAGCGCGACGGGCAGGTCGCGGGCCAGTTCGGGCGCGAAAGGCGGCATATTCAGCCTTCTTGGGCTCACGGAGGGTGAGGCAGTTGAACTTGAGAGACTTGGGGCTGGCATAGTCACGGATGATCTTTGCCGCAGCGCGAATCTCTTCAATCGATAGCGGATCTGACAATTGTAAGTAAAAACATCAGTCAATTGACAGAGTCAAACTCACCGAGAGGATGCGAATTCTGAGAATTGGACAGATCGGGAGCGGCGTCGTTGGGCTCTTCCCGAAAGATGGTGTAGCCGGCAATAGAAGAGGTGTCTGCAATCATGGTGGGGGTTGTCGGGGCTGAGCGACTGTGCCATACGGTGGTTGATAAAGGTGTTGTAGTAAGGTGGTGTCCAAGGGGCGATGCCTGGAGACGCTTTGTTGTTTGGTGTTGTAGAGTTGTTTGAACGTGCTTTGCTTGACTTGCTTGCTTTGAGGCTCAAGAGATGTCTTATCGAGTCGAGGACGATGGCTTCTTATAGACGAAGCAAAGACAAACCGTCGGACTCTACCGGTGGCGTCCTCCGTGACACCGCTCCGCAGCGGACGGCCTCACGAGGGACGGGAGACTCCACCCGGTGATGCTTACGGGCGGAGAGAGCGTTAAACAGAAGCAAAAACGCTGACTCGCCATTGGCGCTGAGAGCCGCGAAACGAAGCTCTTCCAAGAACTGCAGTTGAATTGCATGTTTGGGAGCCTCGTTCTTCCCGACTGCCGCGCGCGCACCCCGGCAGTTAACCTACAGCCGCGAGAACTCCTCTTTCAACGCTATCCGAGGAAGGGCAAAGGATGGCAGAATTCGAAAGTGAAGAGATCCACTTGTTTCCTGATTGTCTTTATCGCCCTGTGTCTCAGTGACACTTGTGGTGGCTGGATCTCCAACCAGTGACAGCCAGTAAGCACTTTCTCTCTCCCAGCACGAATTGTCCAGACTCTCCTCTCGCCCTGCAAAGCTTCTTACAGGACCAAGCTCGAATCTCTTTGTCACGGCAACCAATCACGCATCCTTGCCACTCTCCCCCCATCGTCCAACCAACAAATCACCATACCGTATACGGCAGTTGATTCTCAGTTTTGAACCCTTGACACGCGCTTAACCGCTTCCGGGCAACGTTTTGCATTTTTTTGGTCGATAAGGAGCCCCGAGATAACCGACAGGTGATCGCTTCCGCCGATGTCGCCTGGGCGGACACGAGGCCCTCAATGACGAGTTTCCATTTGCTCTGTGCCCGTTACTTTACGTTGTAACAAATTACAAGAGGCGCACACACCGGCCCGGGATGGTCTTCACCTGGGAATACCCCGTGGGGAAAAGACGAGACCTCAATGTGTGGCGAGACCACCCCCCCTTCACCTCATCACGTAATGGAATCGTCCTCAGCTCAGTGTCCGATGCGATTCATCACAGTTCCCCATGGGGCATCGGCTTGGGTTCCCCGCAGCCGGGGTTCGGGGGGCCTGGCGATGGCGTCGAGGAATGTCAAGACTTCTAGATCTTGGAGAAACGGGCGCGTCTCGAACCTCTATTTTACAGAGCCTCTCTACTGTACCGACAGCACGGTCGGGGGCATGAACTCGCCTGTACCTTGACCTTATCTGCGCCGCTAGATAGCTGTCAGGGCTCGGGGGACTGGGGTCGAGATAACAGCCTAAACCAGGAAAACCTGCCAGACAGAGCCTAACCTCAAGGTGCGCCCACTTGGTCCAGGTTTTTTTGCCCTCTCAGTGTGTGCTACACAGCCCGTTGTACGTACTGCCAGGTACTCCGTACAGTACTATCACTGCTTATTGCGGTCCGTCCGTCACACGATGCCAGACAAATCGAAACCTCGTTTCCCCCGAAGATAGTCTCCTGACAAGACTTGGTCCGTACGCACCCTGAGGAATTTTGTCTATAAACACCGCGTCGCATCACCCTCCATTTCGTGTCCAGACGCCACAAATCCCATCTTTCTTCAAAGTCCCATACAGCCTTTGCCTCCAATTCCCCTCCAAGGCTGCCCGTCGCCTTCCCCCTACGTCATTTCCCCTTGCCATCTCGACCAGGTCATTGTCAGACGCGGCCATGACCACCGACGTCGAGACAAACTCTGCGCTCAAGCGCGTGGACACGAGCAACCAGGCCATCGCAGATGCCGAGGACCTCGCTTGTTTCGGCCATGAGCAGGCGCTCACCCGCAAGTTCAGCATCTGGAGTATGCTTGCGCTGGCCTTTTCGGTCTTGGGTACTTGGTCCACGTTCGCCCAAGGCTTGTCCAGCGGCCTGACAAGCGGCGGCCCCGTGGCTATCCTCTGGGGTCTCGTTCTTGTCTTTGCCTGCAATCTGTGTGTTGCTGTCTCTCTTGGTGAGATGTGCAGTAGCATGCCAACAGCTCTGGGCCAGGCATATTGGATCTCGCGACTCTGGCCAACCCGCGGAGGACGATTCTGCTCTTACCTCTGCGCCTGGATTAATGTGACGGGCTGGATAACCCTTAGGTAAGGCTTTATTATCATTCTACAATGTCTAGACAACTGTTCTCTTCGTTGTGGTGGTGATGGCTTCTTTTGGAGTCGCCACTACATTCGCAACACCACGCTGTTTTTTTTCTTTCCCACGTTGCCGAAACCTGACTAATAACTCCTCCAGTGCCTCTCAAATTGCCTTCATGACCGAGTTCATGTTGAGTATGAAGGTCCTCTTCAAGCCCGATTGGTCTGGCGCGAGCACTGGCTGGGTTCTCTTCCTCGTCTACGTCGGCACCACCTTGTCCATGACCCTCTTCAACATCGTGGCCTGCCGAAAAGACATCGTCCTTCCCATGTTCAACAACTTTGTCGGTATCTCCTTCGGAGGACTCTTCTTCATCATCAGCCTAGCGCTCCTCATCTCTGTCGGAACCAAAGATAACCTCGAATTCAAACCCGCCGACTTTGTCTTTGGCACTTGGATCAACCAGACCGGCTGGCCCGATGGTGTCACCTGGTTCATCGGTCTCGTTCAGGCCGCCTATGGTCTGACTGCCTTTGACGCCGCCATCCACCTTGTCGAAGAGATCCCCTCGCCTCGAACCAATATTCCTCGCGTCATCTGGCTCTCCGTGGTTATTGGTGCCATCACTGGTTTCATCTTCATGGTTGTTTGTCTTTTCTGCATCCAGGGCATGGACGTTGTGCTGGACCCTTCGACCGGTCTGCCTTTCATGGACTTGCTCAAGGAGACGGTTGGTCTTCAAGGAGGAGCTGTTCTTCTGGCTCTCTTCATCATGAACGGAATGGGACAGGGAGTCGGCATCGTCACCACGGCCTCGCGTCTGACCTGGGGTTTTGCTCGTGATGGTGGTATTCCCTGGAGCAACTACTTTGCCCGGGTTGACGAGACCTGGAAGGTTCCTGTCCGCGCTCTGTGGCTTCAGGGTGCCATCATGGCTTTGATTGGAATTCTCTACACCTTCGCTTCAACTGTGCTGGAGGCCATTCTCAGCGTCAGCACCATCGCCCTCACTGTGTCCTACGGCATGCCTATCCTGACTCTTCTCCTCGTCGGCCGAGACAAGCTTCCTCCTGGACAGTTCTCTCTCGGACGATTCGGCGCCGTCATCAACTGGATTTCAGTCGTCTACTGCGTCGTCACGACCGTCTTCTTCTTCTTCCCGAGCGACCCGAACCCTTCCGGCTCCGATATGAACTACGCCATCGCCGTCTTCGGCATCATGCTGATCGTGACGCTCGTCTTCTGGGTCGTCAAGGGACGCATCACATACATGGAGACGGAAGAGGCCCAGGGCAATGTCATCTACGCCCAGCAGGCCGAGCGAGCCAACTACGTGGACCGCACCAAGGAGCAGAAGGAGACGGACCGGCAGGCCAAGACTGGAGTTTCCTGACTGGGGTTTGGGTTTACCTTCCTTTCATGTACAGAGACTGGTAATTCTTCACGTAAATTAGTGTTGTTGGATGGGCGACAGTTGGATGTTAGTCTACAATGGATGTCTCATCTCTCACAATACAATAGCTCGTTCTTTACTCACACTGTGCTTTTTTGGCCTATCTTGTTGCCTCTTTGGGAATGGTTGAATCGTGACTGCATCTTAGACCGTGTTGTGCATGTCACCGTTGGGAACAAGGGTTCGTCCCTTTTATCAATCTCCATTAAACTCTCTAGCAAGGGTCCAACGGTCCCTAGCATCTGTAACATTATTACGTAGCAAAGGGAGATCTGCATCTCAAAATCATGCAGAATAGCTGCCAGATCTGGAATCGACATCGTAGCGCGCTCGTCCGGCCCGGGATGGGGGGGCGGCCCTGGTGTACCCACACCGGCCCGGGGTAACCATGCCGAGGCCCCGATCGTCAAAGCGTATCTCTGCGCCCGAGAACCTGGGGGGCAAAAAAGAAAGGAAAGGGCGAGTTCCCCGCACGGGTAACACGGGTGGGATGCAAGATAAAGGATAGGGGTCGCTACATGTTCACGCATGATGTAAACGAAGCTCTGAGAGATGACTAGTTTGGTTGACCGAAAGAGTTCACAGTCGCCACTTTCGATTATCGGCTAGCGTTTCTCAGTAACGAGATTGTTCATTCCTGTAGGTACATCAAGGCTGATAATGCTGACGAGGCCGCCTCGGCTGGTTATGCATTTGCCAACGCAGCTGAAGGTAAATGATTCGATAAACCACCTGACAGAGCAACCCGCCAAGGTCGCTCTGCAGCCAATACGCGACACAGCAGGAAATCAGGCTTTGTCTACCTTGGCGAAGAGTTGATCCGTGTTCACGCTTTTGTTGCAACATGCTAGAAACTCAGCCTGTCCTTGTCAAAATCAACACCACAATGTCAAAGTCCAACATATAAGCTCATCTATTTACCAGAGGCACCAAGTGCAAAACCACGCATCGAAACCGGGATGGAAGCCCTCAAAATCAATATTCTCAGTCAGGGGTTAGTGGCGAAATCTCCAGGTAGACCCTTCACAAGAGCTCTGTCAACCCACAAAGAGGATCAGATCCGGCTTCATAAAACCACGCCAAGGACTTAGGACTAAACTTGTCTAAGCATTCTGACCAGAAATCCTCTCGAAAACACGCTTCGGAACCCCATGGCTGATGCTCCAGGCCGTCTCATGATCCGCCCCCGAGAGGACGGTGCTAGAATATGATATAACATCTTTCGCCTCCTCAGCGTTCCAACACTTTTCAAACCACTCAGGGCCCTGAGTAGCTGCATCTCCAACCATGTGATCCTTCTCGGCGAAAAAGACCTCCATAGTAAGGGGTTTGGTAGTTGTCCTCTTGAGTGCCTCGACCAGTTTTGGTTTCAAATCGTCGTAGTCTTTCCAGTCACCCCAGCCGTCAATCTCCTTGATGTTCTGCATAAGCAAGATTGGCTCATGAGACATGCCACGGATGTTCTCGGAGTGTATCAACTTGAATTGTTTCGGCGCTAGTGACTCCTCGAATTTGGCGTCTGGATCACCGCTTGCATCCGGTTGACTGCTTTTGGTCAAGTTGACAAAAGTCTGGCTGAAGCCGGTCGAAGTGGAAACAACGGGAAGCAGAGTGCTGTTGACAAAACCAATCACCTTGTCTGCGTGTGCCATCACACTGTTTGGTATGGCCTGAGTCAAGGTCATGGAGAGGACGTGAGAGTGAGCAGGCAAAATCCAGGGTGCGGCGATGGCAAAGTATGGGCGATCCGGATGCAAAATCTCAGGATGATGCAGGAGCATGTCGAACGCGTAGACAGTTCCTCCGCTGTGACAGGCGACAGAAACGTGCTTGATCCCGAGATGTTTGAGTAGTGCCAATATCATCTCTGCAGCAATGTCAGTACTTACATCGAGGCGATTATCCGAGCTAGAACTGCATGGCAACTTTCAGCTCGGTGAACGTACTTACCTCGACTTATGCTGGCGCGCTTCTCCAACGCAACCTCATCAGTCCCGCCAAATCCCGGCCGGTCCAGACTTATGAAGCGGATCTTGTACCGTTTCGCCAAATCATCTTTAGTAATATGGAGCAGGCGGGAACCCATGAGTGGAGGAAAGAATAGTAGAACATTCTCCTCTTCAGGCTTGGCTTCGTTGCGATATCCAAAGTCGACGTACTTGACTTGAAGAGTGGTCTGATTTTCACCTTCTGAGGGGTTGACGGGAAACGTGAAACTCTGATGGAAGCGTGGATCTTGTAAAAACCCGTCAACAGACGGGGATTCAGTTGTCGGTGCCATGAAGATCCAGTTCAAAGATATCTCTATGCTAAGAAAAAATGTTGCTTAGGCTTGGCGCGTGGTTTTGGCAAGTGATGGTGATGCTGTAGGGTATTTATTCTGACTACGGCTAAGGGCAGCTTGAGGTTCGGAACTCGCAGATGTGTCAGTAAGCACATGGTAATCCCATGGCCCACATGAGCAAGGTATGGATTGGTTGACACGGTACGGTGACGCGTCGAAGGATGATGGTTTGTGCGTATAACCGTGTCAGCACCGGAACTACAGAGCGCGTCTAACCCCTCTCAAAGGCTGCGACTTTCCTAGGAAAATACATAGGAAAGATCAAAATAATACTAAAATTTTCTTGAGGAAAGAAATAAATTTTATGATTCTTGCAGAATTTCTTACATCTTTCCCGTCATCCTTAGATATGCGTATTACTTGATCTTGCTCATTCACGAGAGTAGAGAAACGATGGACTGATGCTCGATTTGCACTCCTCAACAACGTAAAGCGTTAGCCCAACAACGCCACAGCTCGGTCTTTCTGAACCAAAATTACACTGCCCCGCTTCTGCTACCAATTAGCTTGCAAAAACACCGAGGGCGTATCATGTGCTCCTCCATCTACTACAGCAGCTTCAGCAAAGGCAACATCTCTGGCTTGTTCTTATACCCCAGAACACGCTTCAGATTTGCCTTTGCCTTTTTGTTAAACAACCCTTTTGCCGGCGCCTTTTTAATGAGAAACATGACCATTTCCTTGTTGCCATGTATCATAGCCTCCTCAACCGCGTTCCGCACGCTCTCCCTGTTCTTCCCAGCGCCTTTGTCCAAGAGGAGCTGGGCCATCTGCACGTCTCCTGTTCTTGCAGGAACTGCCAAAGCCCCGTCGAGTCGCACGCCTAGACTGAGAAAGTATTCGACCATGCAGTCGTAGCCGCTCTCGAGAGCTTCTACCATGGGCTGCGGTCCGATACTGAACTTGAGCTGCACCAGCCTCTTGACGATGGGCAAGGATCCATCCCGGATTGCTCTGTACATCCTCTTTGTTCCCCAGCGTCCAAAGTCATCCCCTGACCCATAGTAGTCCCAATATGGAACCTCGCCTGCCTGACAATTCGCTGTCATGATTGGATAGAGCATATCGAAAACCTCGAGGAAGGTGGTAGTGTTGAAATAATCGCGGAAAATCTTGACCGCGTACTCCTTCCGCGTGTCGTCGTAGAATCCATAGTCCCGCGGCCTGACAGCCGGACATGCAGTAAAAGGCGGATCGGCTTCTATCGCCAGATGCATATACTCCAGGTTGCACATGCGGTCAGCCTCGCGAAACATCTCGGCCCTACAGAGTAGGAGCTCGGAAGGAAAGTCCTCCAAGCTCTTTATCAGAGCGGTAAGGCATTCGTTTCTTCTGAGCCGCATGGCGACCGAGATTGGGGATCCAAACGTGAACCGGGGAGCGTCTTCTCTTTCCGATGGTTTGCGGCCGAACCTCTCAGTGTTATAGATTTCGTAGATTGGGTGACAGTTGAAAGGTGCCGGACGGTAATGGCCTTTGTGCCTTTCGAGGGGAGGGTGGTGTGTGCAGGTGACTTTGCTGCCAGCGTCGAGTCTGTCATGAAGAAAGGTGATTTCATTCAGATAGACTGCGACTGCGAGTAATGCATCTCGAAACAGCCCGCAGCTCTCGTCCAGCACCAACACAGGAACGCTAGGCTTACCACATGTTCGCAGCCCAAGGTAAAAGTTCAGAGGCTCGCTGAATTCGCCCTGGAACGCTGCAAACTCGGAGATTTGGAGCACCAGATTCTCCAACTCGTCTTCGCCCTTCACGCTCCAGTCCGGCCTGTCTCCCCGAGCCCTTTCTATTTCCCTCCATTCCAAGATACATTCAGCAATCGCCTTGAGCCAGAGATGTTCGGTACTTGGCTTTAGTGTTAGGACCTTGTTCATAACTCTGGCGGTGAGATAGTCGACCCAGAACTTGTTTCTTCGCTTTCCCTCGGGCAGATGCCAGCATAGGCGTAATATTCCCGACTCATGGATGGCTTTCATGGCCATGAGAGAAAAGTCGCGGCTCACGAGACGAAGTCGAAACGCGTCTCTTACTGAGAGATTTGCCATGCTGTAGAGGATGATTTGCTGCCATATTTCGACTGGGAGGGCTGGTGGCCTGACCAAGGCCTTGTGAGGTAAATTCTCCGCGCTGGCCCCATGCCAACTTTCCATGGTGTCTTGGCAACTGGGTGTTCCCCAGGGAAGCTTGAGGAGTACCATGATGATGGAACTGGTACAAGGGGCGCTGGATGAAGTCTCTGGCGACTGTCTTCTCGTGTTGCTTCTCGTGTTGTATTTGTACTTGTGCCCAGCGCAGTTGTTGGTAAAATGAGTCAGTCGGTATGACCACCTGCCTGTATCATCCAACAGTTGGTTACAACCCTTGCTTCGGATATTTCCCCTTTGTGACAAAGGTCTTGGCATCCACAGAAACAAGGCAGAAGGTGGCAGAGCTTAATTCTATGAGCGTATGCAACAATACGTTGGTCAGGATATAAAGGCTATCATTTGTGCTGGGCTCAGGAAGGGGCTGATGTTACGGGATTATCCAAGACTGTTCTTACAGACGGAGTGAAATGTTAGTGCAGTACTTTGGAGTTTGGGTCTGATCGTGGCGCGTGACTGTGGCGCTCAAGGAGCTGCGCCAATCAGGGATAACGAACCGCATTTTTTAGCCGCCACTTGAGGCTGACAAAAACATGGAAGCTGACCCCGCGGCTGAAGCTCGCGGATTGGGTTTGTTTTCTTTTGTCTCCAATTGACCCCACTCCACCAAGCCCTTGCTGCTTCATCTCCGCTCACTTCCTCCATCCCTGCCCAGGTGAATGCTTCTGGTACCTCGCTAACAGCCAGGAATCCAAGAGAGCTGACCTTCATCTAGAAGCCCGCGATTATCATTCTTCCTCCTAGATGCCGCAAGCGCCATGGACTGCTGCGGTATCGATAGCGAGTCGCTAATGCTGGCCATACAGCTGCAGTACCAAGATCTCGACGAGTGCGAGCACTCGAAGAAAGGCAAGCACCGCGAAGACGAGATCATCCACTCTGAAGTCGCTATCGAGGCGTGCCGCCAAGAACTCGAGGAGATGGCGGCGTTCCTTTCTGACCAGGCTTTCTGCATCAGCATCGCCAGGGCTGTCAAATCGGACGCTCTCCTCATTGCTGAGGCAAAGGCGGCAGAGGAACAGGCTGCCAGCGACCGCGCTTTTGCCTTGAGGCTATCCGGAAACCCCCAAGCGACACCTGCAGCCGACACTACCAAGGCGAACGAGAGGAAACGGCCCGCCGATCACTTGGATGATGCTTCTATTGAAAGATTCAAGTTGATGAACCGTTTCGAACCGGATCATGCTGAATCTTCCTCCTCAGCCGCTTCCCGTGAGCCACTCGAGACCAGAGAATGCATCGCCTGCACCGACAGTTTCCCAGCTTCGTCCCTCTCTCGCTCTCCATGCTCCCATGAGTACTGCAGGGTGTGCCTCGTCGGCCTTGTTCATTCTTCTCTTCACGACGAGTCCCTCTTCCCTCCTCGATGCTGCACCCAACCCATTCCGATCGAGACCGGCCCATGGTTCTCCCCAGCCCTCGTGGGTGAGTTTCGCGCAAAGCAGCTTGAGCATGACACACCGAACCGGACATACTGCAGCCAGCCGACGTGTTCTACGTTCGTGCCGCCGTTATTCATCGCAAGGGATGTAGCATGGTGTCCCAAATGCAGTCAAAGAACCTGCGTCCATTGCAAAGGGCCATTTCACCATGGCATCTGCCCAAGCGACACCGTATTTCAGCAGGTTCTGGAGCTTGCGACTCAGAATGGTTGGCAGCAGTGCAAAGTCTGCAAGAGGGTTGTTGAGTTGGAGCAGGGGTGTAATCACATCAGTGAGTTGCCATCTTGGGCATTCCTCCTCTAACCTACGCTGACGGTAGTGACAGCTTGTAAGTGCAAGGCCGAGTTCTGCTACGTCTGCGGCAAGTGTTGGAAGACTTGCAATTGCCCGCAATGGCACGAGGAGCGTCTTTACTGTCGAGCGAATGCGATTGTGGATCGAGCCAACGACGCCGCCCAGATCAACGAGGCTGACCGACAGCGTCGCGTGGAGCAAGAGAGGCTCAACTTGATCGAGAATCACGAATGCACCCATGAGAGATGGAGAGGACGGCCTGGTCCCCGCGAATGTGAAGAGTGCCTCGATATTATGCCGGTGTTCATCTACGAACGTCGCCAATGCTGCATCATGGCCTGTCGGCGATGCAGGTACAACCGCCTTTGAGGGTGATGGAGAAGAAGTGGTCATGAGTTGGGATGGGTTATGGTATTAGAGCGCATGTGCCCAATTCTTTTGCACGGAACAAAATAGTTTAGATTTGATGTACACTTAATGGGTCGCACGACCCCTAGATAATAGATGAACATACCTTCCTTGAGGGAATTACCCTGCTCCCTGGGCCACTGGTATGTGCAACGCTGCCCTTCACTGCAAGAACCTTCCTTGCAGCCTTTATGATTGCCAGGCAAAGCGGCACCTCATCCACGGAGGTACAAGCTGACTGATAAGTCGGCGGACAGTCCGGAGCCAGAGGCCGTCGATGCCAGTCCGTCTGTCGTTCCTCCAGCCGCCTGATGAAATGCATGAAGCACTTTTCACGATGGCCTTCAACGCCACATATCTCGGCCTTGACCGCGTTGTGCATTAGACTCTTCCACTGATCGGGCGACACCTCGACGAGGATGGCGGCTGGGTTTGTTCCAACCTTGGACTGATCCGGGTAGGAAGGGGAGCCCTCGAAGTTACCAAGACTGACCAGTAGAGACTCTCTATTTTCTGTAGCCGCTTGAGCCTTTAAATCGATGGTTCTTACGAACCTGACGTAGGATTCGGCGATACAGACACACAGTATGCCGAGGATCGTTGCGTTTTGGAGAACAGATGAGAACCGGAGGGGACATTTCGCGCAGTCAAGAATATCCATCGCCGTTTCTACCGTATTACGAAGGAAGGCTAGGTCGTTTGGTACGACCAGCTCGGCATCGGATCCCAGTCGATTAAGGAGGAGGTATAGGATGGACAGGCATGCGCAGGGCTGGATACACTCGGAGTGATTCAGCGCGCCGAGTGATAGCGTAGGCATCAATCCGGAACATTCTTGTGGCTGGGCACTGTACAAGAACAATGAGTATAAGTATCGATTCTCAATTACCAGAACGATGGCTTACTGCATGTAGCTCTCAAAGTCGGCTAGGAATGGCGGGACACCATGGTGAGCAGCCTGGGCCGCCCCCAACGCTTCCGATTCATTGTCCCGGCTACTCGGAGTCTCGTGAACACTGCTCGGAGGTTCCGACGCCGGCTCACTGACGTCTTGACTCAAATCCAACAACGATTCTGGCGATGGGGCCAGTTCAATCGCACGATGTCGGCGACACCGTCCATCTCGGCCAAGCGTTGACTGCTGTCGGGTTCTGGGTCTTCCTGCTGCCTTCTGGATGGAATAAGAGCAATCCCGATTTTTGGAGAAGCACTTGGAGCAGACGGGATGCTCGTCTGTGCAGCGGATCTTTCTTGCCCCTAGACAAACAGGCCGAGGCATGAGTTGCGTGTGTGGATAGGATAGATGGGGCAACTTACTACAAGGCTCACATGATAGACGAGCCCTTGAAGCTTCGCTTGCTGGGGAACTCCTCGTGGAAACGGTCCGTGAATGCATTTTATTATGAATTGGTCCGTAGGGTGAGGATATAAAAGAGGAGGAAATGGTCCGGGTTGAGATGTGGGTAGTCCTTCGTATTAATGGTCCGAAAGAATTTGGTCCGACCGGATGATTTCGACCAAGCCACTTCGGTTGTTGTTTTTGAGTCCGAGAAGAAGGTTTCCGCGAGCCCCTTGACGACTCGCTTTCGCTATTGATCAAGGTAGAAAAATGAACGAGATTAAAATCTCCTGGCTGACTTTTAGAGCGACATGTCGCTGCGTAACTTGTGACTTAAAATTCCTGTTGTCGCATAAAATAATTGTTTCTGGGTGAGAAGTCTTCTTAGCCTCCGAGAGGACGCTTGACTCGGGTATCACATAGATTATGGCAAAACGGTTATGAACAGGTATGCCATGTTATAATCGTAATTCCTTTCTATCTCCTGAATCGTACTGGGTCATTGGTGACACTCCCTGCGTTTTGGCACACAATGATACTCTGGTTGCTGACCACGTACTTTCCGCTTTGATGGTCCGCCCACCAACATCTAATACAAAATAGAACAGCCTTGCATGCCCTAAAGCCCCCGAGAGCCCTCATAATACGCGCAAGGCCTTCTTTCAATGCCTTCTCGCCCACAGGAAAGGTGATCCGGAATCAGCCAAGCTCCTCAGTCTCATACAGACTGCCAGGGGCAATCATCACCCCGTTTTGAGCGCACAGGTCCATAATCTTGTCCTCAATGACTTTACGGTGAGCCTTTTGAGCCTGCAAAGAAGCTGCGTCTTTGCCATTGGATGAGCGTGACTGAAAGAGGCGACGAAGATCGACCCAAAGGAACAGCCCGGCATTCCTGACGTTGCATTAGCTGAATGAATAGAAGTAAGATTTTCCCTCATTAGAGGTGGCATGATTTCTGTACTTACATAGGGTAGAATCTGATATTATTCTGCTTCAAGAACGAGGTGATTGTGCGATAGTCGGCCTCCGTGAGCCTCGTCTTTCTCTACATCATGTGTCGTGCCCACGTCCTGTCCTCGAGCATGGCTGCCCAAACGTCTTGAAGAATATAAGGCGATCAAGAGAAGGGGCTAGCGAGGTGTCAGTGCTACTACTTTAATAAGGTTAGTCTCAAAGCATACCGAATACTAGATATCGCACCTAAAAGCCCCTTGTTTTTAGAATAGGTGCATCCTAGTCTTAGACCATTGGCGCAAAAGTCTTTACTTACGCCATACAATACGTGCAAGTAGTTGGGTTTGCTATGGCTGGGTTATCAAACACCGACTTGGCATAGATCTCGTCCGAAATGAAGTGCAGCTTGTGTTTTGAGCAAAATGATGCAAACTCCTCGAGTGCCTCGGGAGGCTGATTCTCGAAGTTAGTAGCTGAAAGCTAGGATGAAACGATAGAGCGAGTTTACGGACGTAGCATCTTCCCAACGGGTTGTGCGGACTGAGAAGGTGTCGTGTTAGCTCGGGGAGTTGACGTCGTCAACAAGCTTCAGCAGGACTCACTTTCATGTCGTCAAGGCAGGGATCTTGGTTCTTTCTTGCGTCGCTGTCTTAAAGGCAGGCTGAAGTGCCTTGTGGTTGATGTCCGGGCGAAAGACATCGTCAGGGCCAGCGTAACCGTCAATATCATGATAAGCGACGGCCACTACACGTGCATTGCTACGATGCAAAATGCCAATGTTGAAGTCATTATTGAAGGGTCGTGGAATGAGAGTCCCATCTCCTTCCTCACAGATTGACCATGTTATGGCATCAATGGCGCTCGTCAATCCCGGCGTAACAAAGATGTCATCGAGTGTGATGGGTTCCCGAGAGTGGAACTCGTCTGTGAGGAATCCGGACACGGCCTTTCGGAGGCGCCGTGAGCCTCTAGGGCCGGTACTGTAGGTGAGATGGTTCGAGGGCAGGACAGACAACTTTGGACAAGGTTACCATCATACAGACAAAGGGGAGGGTCTTGGGGACTGACTTGTTTCGTAATGAAGTCTGCTACTTCATTACGCAGGAGATTGTTCTCGTCTAGGCGGAGAAGAATGGGGGCCTCCATCTATTTACACGCCATCTGGGTTATCCGGTGGCCATGGATTAGCCATAGCATCTTCACGTGGCCCCAGACATCTCGATAGGTATAGTTGAAGGCTACCCTTCTGGACAAGCGATGTTTCTCTATCGCTTCCTGAACACGATCTGCTGAATCTGCTCGAGGTGTGGCGAGCGAGGTTGACATGCTGGCAGCAAGACTTGGCGGCACAGAGGAGGACTAAGTGGCTTGAAGATGAGGAATGACCCTTTGAGAAAGGTTCCTCTATAAGGTTAAAAAAGGTAAGAAAAGTCGGCTGTTCTCTGATGACGACCTTCCTGTAAAGTCGTCTGAATAGCTTCGGACCATTTTTCACTTCGGATGTTTTCTTGACTGATCCACCCCGTTGGGCGTGACTGACTAGCATGACAACTCGGAGTATTTGCTCTTGTGGTAATAGGGCGTGGGTTACTAGAAGATAAAAGCCACAAATAGTCCGTTCTTGGGACTATGAGACTATCTGGGCAGGGTTCATGGTATTAAGACTGAGTATCACAGACTGTAGAAGTGGTGGGCCCCTGACTTGCATACTTCGACGTTGTCTTCTCGTTGCGATATTCGGCATCATGACGATTTTGCATTCCACATCTAGCCATGGCGACGGAGTCAGCTCTTTGAGTGGTAAAGATGTGCAGGTTCAAGATGACTCGATTCAGGAGTGCTCGGATCAAGAAAAGTCGAAACAGTGGGACTCCTCAGACGTTGAGACCGGCCAGACGAGTAATCTCTCGGGGAATGAGACTGTCAAGTGTCAGGATTCTGGGGAGCATCCGGATGGTGGGTTTTGGGCATGGGCTTCTGGTAAGTGCAGCTTTGCAGGGGCGACTATTTGCGGCTGACCTTTTGGAAGCTATTGCGGGTCACTTCGTCATGATGAACTCCTGGTAAGTTGAGATCTTCCAAGTTGACTCGTCTCAACTTTGCTGAAATGTTTTGCTAGGGGGTACAATAGTTCGTTCGGCGTGTTCCAGACGTACTATACCGCTCACCTCGACAACCCAGCCAGCCAGATAGCGTGGATCGGATCAGTTCAAGTCTCCGTTACCTTCTTTGTCGGTTCCTTTGCCGGCCGTCTAACTGACGCTGGTCACTTCCACATCACCTTTGCCATGGGAACGCTTCTCACATGTCTTGGTGTCTTTATGACCTCTCTCAGCACAGTCTACTGGCAGATCCTCCTCTCACAAAGCATCTGCACTGGACTGGGTAATGGCCTCCTCTTTACTCCAACACTTGCCGTGGTTTCAACCTACTTCAAGAGACAGCGAGCTTTGGCATTCGGAATTACAGCTACTGGCAGTGCATCTGGGGGTTTGATCTTCCCATCCATGGCTCGTCAGTTTTTCTCGACAATCGGCTTTGGCTGGACAGTCAGAGCCGTGGGACTTGTGCAACTAGTCACTCTATGCCTTGCAAGCTTTCTCTTGAGGCCGAGAGTTCCACCAAAGCGATCAGGCTCTGTGGTGGACTTGGCATCATTCAAGGAGAAGCCCTATGCTTGCTTTGCAGCTGGAGTTTTCTTGGTACGTCACCATCTTCCTTGTCCATTGTCATTTTCTCAAGAGATTAGCCAAATACTAATATGCACCTACACTTTTTGGGGCCTCCGCATATTATTACCTCGCCTCGTTTGCAGTTTCGCAGTTGAACCCGCCTTTCTCATACACCGACTCCCTCAACCTACTGCTCGTCGTGAACGGCGTAGGAATGATTGGCCGTTCAATCCCAAACGCCATCGCCCATCGGTTCGGATGCATCACAGTTCTAATCCCGGTTACTCTGACTGCTGGCATTTGCATGCTAGCCTGGCCAGCCGTGTCCACTGCCGGAGGACTGTATGGATGGGCCAGCATCTACGGAATCGCGGCTGGCGCCTTTCAAAGTTTGTTCCCACCGGCCTTGTCGGATTTGACGACAGATGCGCAAAAGACGGGCGTCAGGATGGGCATGGTGTTTACGTTGAATAGCATTGCAACACTCACCGGGCCGCCTATCGCGGGTACCATCATTCGAAAATCCGGGGGTCAGTATCTCGGTGCGCAGGTATTTGCCGGTGTTTCATTGTTGCTTGGAGGTTCGTTGATTATGGTTGCGCGATATTTAAAGGGTGTTTATAGATGAGAGTGGAAGGCTTTAACTAGAATTGAGAATCATTCTACAGCAATTACTCCGTAAAATGTCACTGAATGCTCAAAATCTCACTTTGATAGTGAATCTCAATTTCAGAAGCCCTAGAAATACAGCAAATCAAACTTTGTCGAGTTATCAAGGATGCATGTTATGTCTTTATTGCGTCAAAAGACTCAAAACCCTGTTTTTTCCAACCCTCCTGTAATGTGCGAGATGGGCTTTCTAGGGCATTTGCATAATTGCCCGCGGCTGCAACCACACCTGTCCAAACTCATCTGAAAGGAATAAAGTGAGATGTGATAATACATGCGCAAAGTGCATTGATCGTAGACAGGGGTAAGAACAAGAAAAATAAGGCGAAAAAAACTCCTCAAGACTCACGATAATTTCTCGCGAGGTCATCATGCAAAAGAGTTACTGATCAGCCAAGTAAAGTCGCTGATGATCTGACGGTGAAGATCAGTGGGTGGCAGACAGGGAGAGAGAAAAAATGGCTGGGCATCATGCGATTGCCAAAAATATGCATTGCTCGTAACCTCGTAGAAGACGCCGCTTCTGTTTAATAGAAACAAGTAATAAAAGAGATAAATGAACAAAAAAAAAATGAACAAAAAACAGGCCTCAACAATGGATCCTCCGTCTAAATGTGGTGTGAGCTGCGTCGCTCGTCGACAGTCTCGATGTGATTGTCGCTGCTGGGTCTCCTCCCACCAAAACTAAACACGTCAAGGAACGAGCTCCGCCTGTGCTCGGTCCCCTGATCGTGTGACTCCCTCCTGTCGGGGGTGGGCGCCTTAGACCCCAGGAACCCCATAAACGAGCTGCGCCGGGAGTCGGGCATCCGGGGCGGCGCGCACACCATGATCTGGAGCTCAATCTTGTCGAGCTCGCCCTCGGCCTGCTCGACCACGGTGCGCCCGCAGTTGGAGAAGCTCGTGCCCGAGTAGAAGACGTAGCCGCTGAAGGGGCTGGCCAGGGCCATCGCGACGAGGCCCTTTTGACGGGCCACCTGCAGAGCCTGCTTGCACAGGAGCTTGGCGAAGCCCCGGAGCTTGTAGTGGGGATGCGTGATGACGGCATGCACAAACATTAGCTGGCCGTACCGGGCAAGGTACGTCTGCTGAGTTTGTGTGACGACCGCCTGTAGCGCCGCAATGCGCTTCGCCACCTTGTCACTTGCGGTGCTGGGGGCATCGAGAACTGGACAATGTCAGAAGCAATTCCAGGCACAATTTTCGGGTAGCTTACCTCGGTGGATCTGATTGTGGACGTTGTTTTCCTCGCTGTCATTCTCATGGAGCTCCTGCCAGACGGCTACAGCCACAGGCTTGTGCGTCTTGGGGGCATCGACAACAGAGATGAGCCAGTTGGAGTTTTGGGGATCGAGGCACTTTTTGAGGATGCTCTCGACGTAGTCTCCGGCCTCTGACGATGTAGGGTCGGGGAAGCAGTAGTGCCAGATGGAGTCGTTGACAAGGCCGCTGAGGACAATGTCCTTCAGGGCTGGAAGATCGGCTTCGGTTGCGGGACGGATAAGGTTACCCATAGCTTGGTAGAGTGATAATGAGAAGAGTAGGTTGCTTGTGTTTGTGTAAAGTTGCTTGATGATGATGAAAAACTGATCCCGTAAACAGAAGACTCTGGAGGGAAGCTCAAATTATACTCCCCCGCCGGCATCTAGACTTCGGCATCTAGCGGTTGAGACGTCATACGTCCAAGAAGATCTCTCATGCGCCTCTCTTGGCCCATGGGCTGAGCCAAGGTCACACATACCCGCGACAGATGGATCTATTGCACATCTGCTAAAGAGCAGAGGGGACCTGGATCGGTCGATGGATGGGCAGGCAGGTTGGCGGCCTCCTGGAAACCCCGCAGGATCGCCTGATGGTGAGTAACACAAGCCCCCTCACAGGCACTGCAGATCTTCTAGACCAGTTTCTCTGTCACGGCCCCGTTGAACAAATTTTTTTTAAGCTTAATAGAGGCTAACTCGTAGGGCAAACATCTTGGCGGAGAAAAAAAATCATGGTAATGAACCCTGCTGATTTGTTGTGGCCCCCCCTACATGTCAGTCCCGAGGGTCTCCACGATTGCCGATTTTTCTCTCTCAATCATGAACTTGCTTGTTCGGGTCTGATGCGGAGCTGACCGCCGAGACCCGTGGCGTCTGTCTTGATCATTTGGGCACGCCACTAAAAAGTACGAGGCGTGTGATGTCGGTCGCCAAGCCTGTGGCCAACGGGTCGCCCGATATTTGCCTTGTTCTCGACTCAGGGTGCTGTCAGTTTGTTGTAAGCAGTGCTTGGCTGAGGCTGCTGCCATTGGTGGTCAGGTGTTTAGTTGAATCCTTGTCAATAGCAGTAGGGCGAGCGACTCGAGAAGTGTCAAGTGTTGCCGAGATATGTTGATGATAGAATTACCTTACATTAATTCGAAACTCATAGAAGCTGTTTACAAGTGAGAGGAATGACTGAGTGCGACATCTCTTGAGAGCTCAACTGCCTCAGTGTAACAGGCAAAGGACAGAAACTAGATTCCGCCTGTGTTTATTGACAACTGTGTCCAGTTTTGAGATTTATATTAGCTGTTACTGAGATAGAAGCATGTCACGTGTCGAGCTTTAGGTTTTCTGTGAAGTGATAGCTCTCATCTCAGTGGACGGTGGGACGCTTTTATCTTGTCTGACTGATTACATGGGATGATGAGTCCCGATCTCACCTGGAAAAGTGCCCGATGAGACGAGTGGTCCTTATGCTCTCACTTAAAATTGAGCACGATATATGGGGTTCTACACAGTCTCGCGATTTCTTATAGTAACAATACCCTATTGATCTAGGGTGAGTATTATTGAGTCTTGTGAGTCTTAGAATGATGACCATGAATTAGCCCTAATGATCAGTCACATGTGTACTTCGAGCTTTAATAACATTAGGACTTGTTTTGACTATTTTTAGGTAGGTATGGCATTGACCACGTCAAGCAATGAAATCTTGGCAATTCCAAGCTGTGAACGTTATATTTTATCCCTCCTTGACGCCCTCATTCATCCAGGCAGCCTCGCTTAACTACCCACCCATCCCCTTCAGTATGGTTTCATCTGAATCATGCGCCAATCATACGCATTGAGTAATAGTCATTACAACAGCTTGAGCTCCTCCAGCCTGAGCAGCGCCCGTGTTAACAGCTGCAGCACTAGTCACAACCGCGTCTCCTCCGTTCCCATTCGCATCGCCGCTACCAGCCTCAACTCCGAGGCCAGCGTTGAAGACATCAGCGGCAGTCTGGTCCTGAGTCGTCGCCTTTGCGGCGGCTGCGGCGCTGGTGCAGCTGGCTACAACAGCCGCATCGGCCTTGCAGCTATCTCCAAGACGCTGGCAGATGAAGTCGGCAATGATGCCAATCTTTTGCGCAGATCCGTGGTTAAAGTCGGCGTCATTGGATGGCGCGAAAGCTTCTTCCTTGCGACCGTCAAGTCCTGCAGCAAAGATGATGCTGGGATCAGAGCAAGACCCAAAGTTACCGGCCTGTCGCTTCTTCAGGGCGTTGGCGGCTTTGCATTCACTGACTTGAGTCTCGCATTGAGCGATGCCACCATCAAGCTCGCCAGAGTTGGCGGCGTTGGCACAAGCATTGTGCTGGATATCGCAAGACCGGCTGATAGCGGCACCAGCGCCAGTGAAGGTGTTGCCATTGACTGCGAAGGGTCGGTCGCCCGCGGAGGAGACGACGGGAGGAGCAGGGCCGCCGAGGGTGCCAGTGAAGGCCTGGATATTGGCTCCAGCTGAAGTAACTTGACCGACGGTTGCAGAAGTGAGAGTTGCGAGAACGGCATCGGTTGCATCAGCGGCGACGGTCTTGACGATTGTAGAGCACGAGCCCTGGGCCGCCTGGTTTGACGCCGCCGGAGCCACGGGGGTGATAGCCGTTGTGACGATAGCCGGAGCCTTGGTAGCTGGAGGCTTGGCAGCGCATCCCTTTGCCTTTGTTGTGGCTGCCGTTGTTGCTGCGTCGGCAGTGGTAGCTGCTTCGCCACCAGCATTTTTGTTGTTTCCACCAGCATCAGTGGCCACGGCGGCAGCAGATGTCTCAGCGACCTCAGAAGCGACCTCAGAAGCACCAGCAGATTTGGAAGCCACTCCAGAAGCCACCCCAGTAGCACCAGCACCAGCACCAGCACCAGCACCAGAGCCACCGTTGACAATGGTGGCGAGATCAACGGTTCCAGTGACAGACGCAACACTGAAATCGGCCAGGTTGACCAGGTCAGTAGCGGCGATACCTCCAGTGCCAGTAAAAGTCTGGGCGACATCAGCCACGGCAGCTGCGATCTCATCCTCGCTGGCATCAAGGACAAGAAGCTTCTCGGAGAAGATGCAGCCGAGTTCAGGTTCCTCGGTGTCACAAGAGTTGCCCTTTCCAGTTGCATCACCGGCCTAAAAGCTGTCAGTATTGATAGAGTCGGATTGAGGAAGTGCAACTTACATCGCCAGGAGCAAAAGTTCCACTCAGAAGAGCCAGGTTAGGGTCAGCACCAATTCCAGCCAACTGCTTCGCCAGCTCAAGGGTGATAGCCTTGTTCAGGGCTCCAGCGTTATCTGAAGCAGCGTCCTGGTGTTGCGTCAGAGCCCCAATCTCTGGGTTGACAGCCTGTTCCGTGCAGAGCTTGCTAGCAACACCAACACCGGCCGTATTGCGCTCAATAGCCTGGAACAAAAGAGCGCCAGCCATGCCGCGGAGATCACCAGCAGCCTTTGCGTTGGTAAAGGCTTGATCGGCGGTTTCCTGCTTCAGGCAGGCGAGGTTGGTGACGTCTCCGGCACCAGCGGCGGCAGCGCCATCACCCAAGAGACCAAAGACAGGGTCCTGGATATTCTTGGGGTTATTCAAGTTGAGAAACTCGCGAGTGATGACAAGGACGAAATCATGCGAGTGTTCCTGGGGAACTTGACGCTTGTGGAGGTGTCCCAGCTTGCTGGGAGCAAAGCGCTTATGGCCAGGAAGACCCAGACCCAGAGGAGATGCAGAAGCAAGTCCAAGAAGGGCAGCGGTGAAAGTCAAAGATGGAATCATCGTGACGAAATGGCGAAGATGTGCAAAGGAATATATGTAACAGACCGGCCAAGCAGTCACAAGAATTAACCAAGAAAGAAAATGTTTCAAGAGATTGACTCGTAAAATGAAAGAAAAGAGCTCACAGAGCGTCTAGAGAAAGGAATGAGAAATGAGGTTGAAAGTGAAGATTGAAGTGCGGATGATGAGAGTTCAAACAACAAAGGCGTCAGTTGAGGATTTATACTTGCATCTCGACGCGACCTGTCAATTCATGAACCAATGGTTGAAAGAACCAAAACGTCCCTTCGCCTATTCGAGCCGAATTCCCGTTCATCGAGACCATCATCTAGCGCGGAGGAGTTTCAGGCTATCTGAAGCAATCTTGATCCGAACCCCGAATTAGTCCAAAAACTTGAGTGTGAAGCAAAGGCGTAGTGAGGGCTACAACCTGACGCGGGAGATCAGACAATATGAGCCGCAGATCTTGGCTTGGGGAGTTTGAAGCGTCTGGGTAGGGGTTAGGTCGGTGTCGCAGGGGCTGGTTTGGGGTTAGCGGAGGGAAAGGTGCAGGGGGTTTCAGAGTGTGGTCTCAAACCGTCGCTTGGAATACAAGGCTGGAAGAGGAATAGAGAAGTGACTAAGGTGCGGAAAACGGCAATGAGGATCCGTGAATTGAAGGAGGAAGCATCAAGGACTACAGTCATGTTCATTGTGGGTGGCTGGAGAGTAACAACCGCTACCACTCCGCAGTTCACTCAGAAACGCAAAACCTGCCATTGTACCCAACTTGTGTCTAGAACATGCCCATCAAACTACAGCTTCGACCCTTCATCCCGGCAACCCGATCCGCCGTCCCAGGAGCGTGTTTCTGTACGCGCCTTCTGTCTTGCACGGCTGCCCTGCACGACAGATACTTTCTCACTAGACCACACGGTCGGGAAGAATCTGACTCATGAAACCCAGACACGGGCTTCTAGGGCTTCGCAAGTCTCGGCGGCATTCGTAACCTTTAGCGGGCCATTGTGGGCTGTCTCACATGGGATCTCGGTCCAAAAGCTTAGACAGCTCCGCTTCTAGATCTAAGGGTCCTTGGTGTTGAGAACACAACAAGACCCTTGATTCTCTGCAACTATGCCCTAGATTTATCTAGTTACTTAAAATCAACTTGAATTTCAGAACCTTGGAGCTTCTATCATTTTTGCATCAATTTATGAACGACTGACCGCTTAGCTACTTCACCTTGACATCCAAGATGGAGCAGCTGCGTGATAGACAAGTGTCTCGGTCTATAAAAGCGGTAAACCGCCACGTAATGAGATATGGGTATTCTGTTGATCAAATACTGGGACCTAATGATAAGAAACAGTGGCACTTTTTCGTTATGCCATCCCGTCGGGCGGGGAGTAAGACAGGACACGACTTGACGCTGATCAAGAAAGATAAGAGAGGGTCTTCCACCACGATATAATACTGCTGAATCCCGCGAGAGGGCGAGGGAAAATTTTAATCTTTATCGTTTCGGGCAGACATAAATCCAGTCCTACTATCATGTCATTGAGATGTCTTCTTTGGCTCTTCTTCTTATGTACACTCGCGTCCAGCCTTGCAACCCGGAATAAGGCATCAGAAACCACAAACCCATTCACACATGATATCTACTCAAGTAGATATGCTATCAACGAGGACGGGACACCAAACAATGAGGGCGAGGCAGGTTTGACCCAATCGTAAACCCAGACCAGATCTAATCTTCCACTTCTAGGCCCACGGAAGAATCACACCGCCAAAGGGTGCAGAGCTTGCTTCGATAAAGCTCAACGACAGAGACAAAACAGAAGTTGCAGCCTTCATCTCTGACAAGGTCAAGAAGAGGCGAGTTGAGCACGCATTTATCATCGTCCATGGAAAACTTCGAGATGGAGATTACTATTGGGAGACGATGGACAAGGTCGTAAAACACGCAAAGGAAGCGAACTACCCTGGATCGCATCGCAAAAGTGTTATTATCGCCCCTCAATTATTCTCGACTGTCTTCAACTCGGGCCAATACACGTCATGCCAGCTTGCTTGGGGAGATCTGAACGCGTGGCAGGCCGGGAGTGTGGCAACACATCCCTCGGGGACAAACTTTTCGTCGATGGACGCACTAAATGCGTTGCTCGGGGATGTATCAGACAGATCAAAGTACCCCAGCATGAAAAATGTCACCATTGTTGGCCATGGTGGTGGTGGACAGCTTATCCAGAGGTACGCGGCTGTTGGCAAGGACCCTCCCGCTCACATCTCGGTCCGCTACATTCACGGCGATGCTTCATCCTGTGCGTACTTTACCACAGATCGACCAATCATGGAAGACGAAAGCACGGCACCAGGTGCTTGCGAGTTCTACAACACTTGGCGTTACGGATTTGATCAGTTCCCCGGGACAATCGACGGTCGAAAATCACCCAAGGAATACTTCAGGCAGTACATAACACGGGATGTTATCTCGATCGTTGGATACCGTGATGTGAAGAGCAACGGCGACACATCTTGCATGGCCAGGGCTCAGGGCGGAACCAAGAGGCGAGACCGTAACCTTGTTTGGTACAGGTACATCAACACACTTGCCCGGACGAGCGAAAATTTAGATGGATTTCCCGGAAAGTTTGGCAATCTTCCAGATTGGAGTCCGGTCTCAAATGGATCTGTCAGTTTGCGATTGAGTGTGGTTGAGGACGCTGACCATGATGTGGCTGAGGTTCTGCAAAGTGAGAATGGTCTATCAGCACTGTTCAGTGATGGAGACGTGTATGCTGGCTGGAGGCCAAAGCCTTTGAATTAAACATGAGTTTAGCTACATAATCCATAGAGAGAATGAAGATGATTTCGGGCCCATCCTTAGACTTGGCTTTCGCGGAACTGGCAAGATATTCTGAGGCTCGTCACCCATAGATCCTGGGGCAAGGGTCCTTATCGTGTCAGGGTCGGTATGCGATGAGGTCATTATCTGAATTCATAGACAACCCTGAATCGAGATTACATAGACCATGGTTTGCTCTGATGAGCCGGGCGGCATCTGCCGAAGAGATCGACAACAAATACGGACCCGAAAGACGAAAAACACCGCAGGAATTTCTCATGGCTGCGCTCGTGCGTCTATCCAAAAAGCTTCATTGGCTTCTTGACCCTGTTGATCCACCAGAGGCCCAATAATTCACCTCCGCCCTGCCTGTTAACAGCTGCAAAACTCCACAGCGGCACTTTTGACCCATATGTGTTGCGAAATCTGTCTCACAGATGCAGTCCCGGGAATATCAACATCCCGAGATGCTCACCGATGGTTGTTCAGCCACTCACCTCGCATTTTCGGCCCAAGAGGACTCGCCGCTTAGATAATGTCCAATGCTGACATATGTATTCTGGAATAGCTTTATTTCATAAGTCTTGACTGTATCAGGCTGAACTCGATACTTCAGCCTGCATCTCAAAACCCCATTCTACAATAGCAATACCCATCATGCTAGTCAAAGAGTTACTCGAGGCGCCTTGGATCTTTTTAAATTCCACAGCATCCGCGTCAAAAATCCCCTTGTCTTATTTTGTGGCACCTCTTATCGCCATTATAATAGCATGCTTCTTCTTCACATCCAGGCCAAACGCCCCTTGCTTGAACCTCGGAAGTTTCTTAGACATCACCAATGGCCGTGCAAAAAAGCAGTTCCTGCCACCGCTTCCTCCGCCAGAGAAGAATCCCTGGCAAAGAAAACTCGTCTCAGCTTGTCAGTACCAGCGAAAACCATCTTAGATTCGGCCACGGGAAACATGGCTGACCTGGAAGGTTCTTTGCTGCCAACGAGATCAAGATCGCCTTGGCTCACCTCCTGCTGGAGTATGAGTGGATGCTGCCTGAGGGCGAGGCTTTGGATGCTGAGGCTTTTGGAATCACGCCTATTATGAGCCAGACTCTCAAGATGGAGTTCCGCAAGAGAGACAGACGTGCCCGAGCATCGGCTGCAGGAGATCCTATACACTTCTCATGTTGTCCTTCATCACTACGAGTGGCTCTTTGCAAAGTTCTTCGTCATGTAGATTATTTTAAATAATAATCAAGCACCCGAGCATTCCTTAGGGCTGAAATACAGCCCAATTCCCACACCTAAGCTTATTAGGGATGAAAGAAACTGTCCATTCTCTTCTTGTTCTGTTCGCAAGGTGTTAGACGCCCCACTTCCTACCTCGGTCAATTACCCTCGTCATATCCACGACTGTTTTCACAAGGCCGTTCGGTTGAGCGACGGTTGCTGCGCCTCGGCAAGTGGACACGGTAGACTTTGATGCTTGAGGTGTCTCTCTGTCGGGGTCCATGCAATGGTTCCGCTTAACGCTACGCCGTATACGCTTGACCGCTCGTATTCATAAGAGTCGGTCCATCATGATCACCTTTTGGTTGGTTGGGTCAAGGTTTGGCCTATCGGGGAATTAGCACCCTCACCAATGAAAATGGAAGAAAAAGATCTTGTCTGAATCGAGTCAAATCCTATACTATGAGATATGAAAGGAGAGAACGCATTGCCTATTTTAAAGAAGAGACTTGTCGGCCGGACTGATTTTTCATCCGTCCAGCGAGGTTCTACGTGAATTCGGCGCTCCCTATCGTTTATAAAAGTCGCAAGAATCCCCCAGACAATACAACAGTTCCCAAGTCAACATCAACCAACAGTATCCCTTCCAATAACCGCAGACAACACGCAAAACATCGATCAACTCCTTCATTCAAAATGGTCAAAGTCACAGTTGCCGGCGGCTCTAATGGCCTTGGTCGAGTCATTGTTCGTGCCATTGTAGTCACCGGCAAGCACGAGGTTTCGGTGCTTTCGAGACAGGTTCGTGATCATCGCCACAACAATCTTGACGAAACCATAGCTAATAGTTTGGCTGCAATTATAGCACAAGGAAACTGTTCCCAAGGATTCTATTCCGGTGCTAGTCGTAGACTACTCCAACCCGGAGAGTATCGCTGAGGTCCTTCGGTCCAATGGGACTGAAGTCGTCATCTCTACCATCGGCGTCCTTTTCGAAGACACCCACCAGGCTCAGATGAACCTTATCGAAGGTGCTGAGAAGTCTGGAACTGTTAAAAGATTTGCCCCTAGCGAGTTTGCCTACGATTATCTTGCCGCCGAAGAAGGGTAAGGTGTCCTTTCTTTGACCCATGAGACTTTCTCACATCCGATTCGCAGCGGTTACCCATGCCAGCTTCCTGGCCTCGAGGGCTACAAGGGCAACACCTACAAGATTGAGGCTTTCCAGAAATTGCAATCTACAAGCATGGAATCCACACGCTTCATGATTGGGTTTCTGATGGACTACTACGGCGCTCCGGCCGAGTTGCCTCCTGTCTTGCCTCTTGCCGTGGTCCTAGACAATGAGAACAACAAGGCAGCTTTGCCTGTTACCGGCGATGACAAGGTTACTCTGACCCATTCCGAAACGATTGGCAAATTTGTCGCCGCCAGTTTGGATCTGAAGGAGTGGCCGCAGAATTCGTGGATCATCGGGGACACGTTGACTTGGCGCGAGGCACTTGGCTTTGTTGAAAGCACGCGCAGTAAGTCATTCTCCAACTTGACCTCCCCTGTTTGGATCTTTCGCTAATATTACTTTTCACAGAGACCAAGTTTGATGTCCACTTCGACTCCATCGATGATCTGAAAGAATCGAAGATTACGGAGCTCCGCGGTAACATACCAAAGTATGAGTTGGTCGGAAAGCCATTTATCGACGGAATGATGTCGCTTTGGTCTTTGGGGTTCGCCTGGGGCTGGTACGACTTGACTTCATACAAGAAGTCTGAAAAGACTTTGAATGAGATCTTTCCGGAGTTGGAGACACTCACGTTCAAGAGCTTGATGGCGCGCTGCTTTGGAGAGGACGCAAAGTGATTGAAAACTTCAGATAGCCGGTACTCTTGCTAGTCTTGTCCGGATTTTGAATAGTCTCGTCAATAAACCATGTAAGTTCTGCATGAGTCCAGTCTAGACATAATATCCTTGCCATGGACTGGTCTAGCCCATCCGCTTGCCGGTTATTCAGTGGCGGAAAGTACGGTGATTGGGAGCAGGCACTGTGGTCTTTCAGCGCCACAGCGCTTATGAGCGACAGCTCCAGCTGAGCAGTGGCTAGCTGAATACAGCACTTGGCAAGTCCTACAGAGCTTGATAAACTGTTCTCTACAGCACGTCTCCCACAGTCAATCTCGCAATCAACCCTGACTTATCTTTACCCAAACTTTCACAATGCCCACCACCTACACTGTTGTATTTGTTAATGAACATGGTTCGGATGGCCAGTATGTGTTCTGCACAGAGAAGCCCACCATCAACAATGATCCGACAGCTGGGAATGTGATCACCAACGCTATGATTGGACAGTACGTCTCAAACGGCAGTGACTTCACTCTCACCACGCAGATCCAATTTAATGCTTGTAAGTGTTGAAGTTGAAACGAGATTGCTTAGGGACCGTCCTGACAATGTGTACTAGGGTGCGGTAAACTCACCAGTCAGCCAGCCGACAGCACGGCATCCCCACAAGGCCATAGTGAGGCTGTTGAGCTCGGCACAAATAAGAATGACGGCGGTAAGATACCATCCATTTCGTGCACCTATTTGTGATGGCAATAGGCTGATGGCATTTGTCGAGTATTCAGATGCACTTACAATGGTTCTGGAAGATGGGTCAGTAACTTTTGACAAGTCCAAGGCCAAGACGGCCCCTACCGGCTGCTTCACAGTTGTTCAGCCCACTGGCTTCAATGCGAGTGACAATTTCGCCTTTGGCCTTGCTCAAAAGGACAACAGTGGTAGCGAAACCCCCAAGTCTATTGTAAGTTTTAGATGCCTCCCAGACGAGAAATGATATGCTGACAGTGAGGGGTACGGATCCCGGCCGATCAGAACATGACCACCAACGTCCAACCCATCGTCAAATTTTTTGTCTTGAAGGTCAAACAGGGGTCAAGTGACGGAGTTAATTACCAGTCCTTTTCCACAAAGCCTGGAGTGGTTGACTTCATAACCGGTGATGGCCAGGGTCTTTACACGGCACGTGTCGTTCACGAAAAGAATGGTGACTTCACTGTCACCTACAAGTGAAAGGGTCTTTGAAGCATTTTGTATCGCGTTTAAAGATTTGGCCGTAGGTCTAGGGTAACTATGTCACAGCTGGGTTGAGAATGAGGCTTGCTAGAGACCTGCTAGTCGGATACTAGCGTATAAGTGAATAAGACAAGTACCGCTTAGAAGCAATTAACCACGTAAACGGTTCGGCCTGACTAAGGAACCTGACACGCGCAACTCTCCGAGACGACGATCCTCCCTCGCGTCGGGTCAAACACTACGTGTTTTAATTGCCCTGGGACTAACTAGATTCATAATGTCAAGCAATGTGACGGGAACTCGGCCTGTAAAGGCTTGTACGGAATGTAAACAGGCAAAGGTATGACCTACCCGAACCCTCCTGATGGTCCATGCCAGACTGACCTCGTCAGTTGCGATGTGACTCTAAAGACAAATTTCCTAACCCCTGTTCGCGATGTCAATCAAGGCATCTATTTTGCACTGTTGATGCGACCTTCAAGCGGACGCCGGCGAGGAAGTTAGGCAACAATTTCTCATATGATGTCATTCTACGTTGCTGACCAAGACCTTGTGCAGGCGTCTGGAAGCCATGAGTAGGGAGCTTCAAGAGCTCCGTAATCAGAGAGACGAGGACCATCCATCTTCAAGGACAGAGTCGACTGCCGATTCCGGCCCGTCAACGATTGAAGATGACGGGCAGGATGACTTCTCACTGAGTGTACTCGCAGTGAGCCTGAATGGTGTGCTGGTGGATTCTTCGCTAGCCACTGAGGCGATCAAGACGTAGGTATCGGCGTGATGACTTGTCTCAAGCCCACTCACCAAGTCATAGGTTTGCCGAAGTATTTCGTCCACAGCTTCCGGTCATCGGATCACTCTCGGCCGACGACACGTATCAGTCTCAACCATTTCTCTTCTGGACGATAGTCATTATTATTGCATGCCACTTGCCCGGCCAACAATACGCTGATATGCTCCAGCTACTCCAGACGCCATACACCACCATGCTTCACCAACAAATTCTTGATGCCCCTCTACCTCTTCACAAGATACAGGCTTTATTATTGCTGTGTCATTGGCCGTTACCGTGCGAAACGCAGACAAGAGACCCCAGCTGGCTCTACTGTGGAGTTCTCATTCAGGCAGCTCGGTTCATGAGCCTGGATCGTCAGCAGACTGTGCCGTCGCTCCGAAGTCTTGGTGTTGCTTCGGGTAGCATCAGAGCGAGGATCAACACCTGGTTGGGCTGCTTTTGCGTATCTACATCGTAAGTCGGCGTGACCCAGTTAGATGGATACCTCTTGGCTGACAATACCAGGTTGAGTTTACACCTGGGACTGCCTCCTCCGATCGATTCCGATCTGGACTTTGGTAGCATCCACTCTTTCCTCAGACGACAGACAGCACCGCCTACTTTCGCCATGCAAGTTCGCGTCCAGCTCATCGTGGCCAAGTTTACATCTCTGCTGAACCACGACATGGGTGAAGGTGCAAGCTCCTCCTTTATCAGACTTCTCGATACCGAGCTCGATGCGCTGAGAACCGAAGTGTCTCTTGAAGATGAACAAATGAGGGCTGTCGAGCTCGGAATTCTGGGCGCCAAGATGCACCTCTACGCCTTGGTCATCACCAAGGATTCGAACAACTCGTCATCGCGGCAAATAATGCTAAGAACCGCCCGCGACGTTGCTCTTAGGATCATTCACATATCAACTTTGGCCATGCGGAATGCCCCGCCTGATGGGAATGATCAAGAACTCATTCGAAAACAACGGTGTCTGCCAAAGAATCATTACAGATGTCTCGCATTTGCCACGATATTTCTCTTGAAATTCTTCCATCGTCGCGGATCCGATGTCCCAGAGGAAAGGCAAGCTGTTGCAAATCACATCTCGATGGCTCAGAATCTCTTCAAGGCCTGCGCCACCGAGCCACTGGACGAATATAATCGAACAGCAAGGGTGTTTGAGGTCCTTGGACGGGAAACTCCAAAATCAATTGAGCCAGACGCACTACGTCTTACTCACAGAATGGGTGTGTCAATAGTCTTTGATGCCGTGAGCAATGCCTCTGAAGCTCGTGGGAAACCCGTGGAAATCCGTGAGAACGAGACGATCCAGGATGAAGGAGTGTCCACTGAATCCAGGGTCCATGAACGGCTGTTGAACCAACCGGCGGTTGAAATGGATCAACCTGATACAGGCTCGGAGTTTCTCAGGGGCTTTTGGAATGATCCATATATGAGCTTGCTGTCCTTTGACCCAACGCCACTTGAGTCGGAGTATCAAGACTCTTGGCCGTCCTTCTAGGGCAAATAATAAGGTTAATCAAGATGGACAGTCTTTTATTATATGGTCTCGCTGATGGTGTTACAGAGAATAAACATAAAGTTACTGTGCACGATTACTCCTTGCTACGAAAGGCCTTGAGAAATGCCCATCGAATTACTTCATATTTGCCAATACACGCCTGGCCACAAAGAGCACTCCGACACTGCCAATCGCAACGGCAAGTTTTGCTGAATTGGACCAAGCCCGAATGCCGAATGAGGTTGATGACTGGCTCTTGTTGGCACCTGGAAGCTTGAGATTGGCAAGTCCCAGGTGTTCCTGTGACCCATGAATATCGCTCTCCATGAAACCTCCCGCAGACTTTTTCTTTCCCGAACGAACTCTGGGAATCGTGACCTTAAAGGCCATCGCAGGGTCAAAGAAACCCATCCAGATTATGTCTTCCTTGGGAATTCCGAGGGCTTTGGATACGTTGGTAGAAGACAGAAGCCCTAAGGACTTGATTGCCCGGTAGTCGGCTTCGGAATCGAAGATGGCGTCGATGGTGATTTCATATGGGCCGGCGTTCTTGGACCGGAGGATGCGACACAAGTCTGATAGCGTCTTGGGCTTTCCCGTTGGCTGAGTTTGTGGTATCTGTTTGGCGCGGGGGAGCTGTTTTGGTGTAGGTTTGACAAGTTGATCTCGGAGACTTGAGATGCTTTGCCTAAAGGCACCATCAGATGAAGCTGGTGAGCCTCTACCGATTGTGGCAACAATTCCTCGCAGCAAAGGCCCTTGAAGTTTACTGGATGACGGCGTTTCGTTATCAAGGATAAGACGTTCCTCGCCCGGCTCTAGGTCCATGAGATGATAGAGTGAGAATTGAGCGCATGCGCCCATCTCAATCTCCATAAGGCCTCCAATTCCGAAGCCAAAGTTTCCAGCCGTTGCTTTTTGGCCTGGGTAAGGTGCATGCTTGGTGCGTGTCAGTATCTGTCTAAACCCAGGAGACAAATAGGTACTCACAATCATGCCAACCCTTGCTTTGGAGGCAACACTATTCGCAAGCTGCTGCGTAGACGCCAGCGCTTCAGCAACGACGAAAAGCTCTCCTGGTCCCGCGTTGTTGTATTGATCTTTGCCGTAGACGTGGAAATCGAGTTTCCATTCGCCGGCATTATCAGTGTGTTGTTGGTGGACGTAGCCCTTGACCATAGCAAGGACGTCGTCGATTTGTGAGATGAGGACATCTGGAACGTTTTAGATATTGGGCTCGACAGGAATTGGGAATCTTACAATCCTTAACACCACCCAGAAATAGAGTCCGGTAGCCCACCAATCGCGCAGCTTCGAGCTTCAGTTGATACGGCTTGCCGGATTCCTTGGAAGGCCGAAACTGGGCTCCCCTAACCCTCACTGATCTACCATCGGCCAACTGTTCGTATTTCGCCTCTGTAAGGTCAAGAGCTCCGCCTGGTCCTCGCAAGAGATCCGGTCTCGTATTCTCATACAGCGTATGCGCAGCAACAGAAAGGGGTGTGCAGATAGAATCCGGAGCTGTAGGCCTCACGTCAAACAGCCCATCAGCATAGACTGTAGACACTGCACCATGCGACTTGGGAAGCGAACACAGTCCTCCACATTCCATAATCTTTCCCATGTGTAGAAAACCGCCGATTCGAGACTGGATATCCTCTTCCGTGAGACCCTCAACCTGTCGTTTTAGTTGATGCGTGCAGTAAGCGACATATGGTGATGGATCGTATGCTCTGCCACCGATTATCACGTCGAAGTCGGGGTTGGCGTCCATGGCGTCGATAAAAGGCTCGGGACCCATTTGGGCGACAACTCGGACTGATGCCTCGATCTCTTTTTCTGTTGCCGGGGGTACACAGACACCACAGCCCGTTACTCTGCCTTGCTTGCGTCGTTGAATAATCGTGGATTTGTCAATACCGGAAAACAAGGATATCGTCTTTAGGTTGTAGTCTCTGGAAAGGGGTTAGCAAGCTGGGCTGGGCTGGGCGAGTGGGAGTGTTACTTGTTTCCCTCCTCGGCAGCAATCTCCTCAATAATTTCCCCGATTTCTTTCACATGCTCGTCAGTCCCATCACCGCCAGCTGACCCAAAAATAAGCGGCACTCGAAACGTGTGCACAAGTCGGAGCAGCTTCGACAGGTCTTTGGCGTAGGCTGAACGGGGGCAGGACATGGACCCAAGGGCGAGCTTCTGGGGACCACTATCGGTGGAGCCCGAGTCGAGGATTATGGCTGTCGGAATGCCATTGGGGACCATATGGGCGAGCTCATATTGTGTGAGTTCTTCGTCGAAGCCGTAGCCCAACATGCCAACGGGGGCGATGATCTGGCAGATGGGCTGGGAGGCCATGTTGTCGTTCTGGCCAAGGCCGGTCATCTAATGAAAGGGCGATAAAGGCGTATTTCTGAGTAGGATTGATGGATTTTGGGAAGTTTTCTGAGCTGAGAAGTGGCAGAAAGGAGGTCGCACGTGTGATGTAAGTTAGACCCTGAGATGCTTCTACCCAGGTATAAGAGCAATAACAACGCTATTACCAACCGGACTTTTGGAGCCGCCTTAATCGCCGTTCCCTGTATAAACTATACCTTTAGTCTTCTTTTTCTTCCGATCATGGCAGCGTCAAGATCAGAGAATTCATGCAGAGGCCGAGTTAAGTTCAAAAGCCGAATTTCGCACCCCATGCCGAAGCTCGCTTACGGTCCCCCACCACGGAGATTTCGCGTCAGACTCCAACTCCGTCGGATGTGCCAAGACCTACGGAGATGGGTACCGTTTGTGGAGGGGGAGAATGACCAATGGAAAAGGTTCTTTGAGACGGCAGTTGGAATCGTAGCGAGAAATGCTTGTAGCAAGCGAAACTTGGCGTGAAAAATGCCATCGTAGGGCTGAACTAAGGTGTGGTTTAGATCTCAAGACCATGCTCACCACCCGTGGGCTATTCTTGACCCAGTCGCTAATCTATCCAATCCCTCACCAGAATACCCACTGGCTCACATGAGCCAATAAGTAGAAAGCCCTCGCATTCTCGGTCCTCCGCCCACCAGCCTCCTCCTCCCAAAGCTCGACCCAGCAAGTCCGATGGGTTCCAAGTCCGTAGGGGCCCTACAAAATCCTTCCACCACGAATCTAGAAATGATCAACTGTCCATCAGGATGACACCGCCCCGCCTAGGCGCGTTTCGCCTGACGCGCCGAGGGCGCCCGGGGTCTTGATTGGCTTTGCTCGGATTTGGGACCAATTATAGCACGATTGCAGGGTTTCACGGCAGTTGGGCAATGTAAGCTCAGCCTTGTCCGTGTGGGCTCTCAGATCAATCTTTGGCCGGGGCCATTATCTTGAGGTTATGCTTGGCTTGATACTTAATTGCTCATTTCTCATCTTGGAAGTTGAATTTTTACATTACAATCTTTACTTTTACTTCATAACAAGAGACAACAAGTCTCCACTTGAGCTGCACACTCCAAGTTTTCTCAAGATCTCATTGTCACCAATCGCGCCATTCCTAGGGCAATGTCCAAGTACGAACCTTACCGAGGAGAACCGGCAAAGTCGGCCGAGATCGCCCCCGACTACGTTGAGCTAGAAACAACAAGATGGCATTCCGTCCCGCAAGACGAGCAAGAATCAACCGCCTATGATCCTGCACAACCCATCGAAACAACATCAACCCGGAGCACAAAAAACGACATGGAGACACAACTACCTCTCGGTCAAGCTATCAAAAAGTACCCCAAGATCGCAGGCTACTGCCTCGCCATGACCATTCCCATCATCGGATGGGGCTACGACTTGCTCGTTGTTGGTGCCATTACTGGCGAGGACTCGTTCAAGGCGGATTACGGCAAGATGATTGATGGAGAAATGACCATTCCCGGAAATTGGCTATCTCTGTGGATGGGTCTTCCACCTGCTGGAGCAGCTGCTGGAGCCATGTTGGGCGGTTGGCTACAGAATCGGATCGGCCGAAAGTTCTCTCTCATGATCGGCAGCATCATCTCAGCCATGGCTATTGCATGCATCTTCTTCTCCCATCTCCCTCCCGAGCCCGATACCAAGCGAGTGGTCATCACTGTTGGTTTGACTTTCCAAGGATTCACAGTCGGCATCATCAAGACGACTTGTCTTACCTGGGTGTCAGAAAATGCTCCAACAGCACTCCGAGGTCCGGCCATGGCTCTTTTCCCAACCTTCACCTTGATCGGCCAACTCATCGGCGCCATCGTGGTGTATGCGGTTAACCAGATGGGTAACAAGAATGGTTACCTCGGAGCCTTTGGCTCTCAGTGGATTCTCGTCCTTGGTCCTTTCACTCTGTCCTGCCTCATGCCTGAAAGCCCGGCTCACCTTATCCGAACAAACCAAGAAGAGAGGGCTATTCGCTCTGCAACCCGGCTTTTCGGCCCCAAGATGAACCCATACAGTGCCTTGGAGAAGATACGAGAAACCATTGAGGAGGAAAAGGCGACGACTGCATCAGTCTCCTACTGGGCCTGCTTCAAGGGAAGCAACCTCCGCCGTACCATGATTGTCATATTGGCGAACGTCATCCCTGCGTTGTTTGGTCTTGAGCTTTTGTCCAATGCCACAGTCTTTCTTCAGAGCATCGGCATGGCATCTGGCCCGAGTTTGCTCATCATGATTGGTGGCATTGTTGCGGGAATGGTAGCCAACGGCATTGGTTTCTGGCTTCTTTCTCGCACGGGCCGAAGGAGCATGACTATTGTGTCAATGGGCATTGCCAGTCTCTTGTGGGGAGCTATGGGTATCTCAGGCTTCTGGTCAGGTCCAGCACTCGCCTGGCTGGCAGCAGGACTCATGATCTCTGTCATTGTGGTATGTGGTTTGGGCTGCTGGCCAGCAGGCTACGCAATCATGGGAGAAACAAGCTCTCTGCAACTCCGATCTCTCACGCACGGCATAGGAAGCGTGGCATCCCAAGCTGCATCCATCACCCTAGCCGTCCTGCTACCAATGCTCTTCAGCAAAGACAAGGCAGCCCTCGGAGCAAAGACTGCTTTCGTCTTTTGCGGCCTCTGCATTATTGGTGTCGTTCTGGCTTGGTTGTGGATTCCCGAGATGAAGGGCAGGAGTATGATTGAGCTTGATCACATGTTTGAGATGAGGCTTCCTACAAGAAAGTTTAAGAGTTTTAAGATGGAGACGCAGGAGATTCAGGAGGCATCGCCACTAGCTGAGAGGGGCGCGTAGGCGGATTTATGTAAGGGAAAGGTTATGATATATACGATCTGGTTAGAATTTGCAATCTCAAGAGTTACCATCACCCATTGCTAGCGTATCAAGTTGAAGAATAGAAAATTCCTTTGGTTGTACCAACACTATCCAAGGCCCCGTTGGGCACAATTGATCGAGATGATACCTCCCTACCTGCATGCAGTTCATTCTGGATTTACAGACCAAAAATTAATTAGTAGGATATAGCTACAGGTTGATTCCACCATAGCCTCCTCGGTCGAACGTGTCTACAATGGCGTCTTGCACCACGGACCATGGACCATGGTTATTTACCATTGTGGGCCTGTTTTGATTGCTTCTCAAGAGCTTCTCGAAGAACTTCTTTGAGCTTCCCGTCCACACGGCCAAAGTAGTCTGCAAATGATTAGCGCTGTCACTGATTTGTAGAGCCATAGACGTACCCAGCACTTCATTCCTCAACTTGCCAGGAATATCCACCAACGTAGGAAGAATGTTGTGAAGAAACTGTTCTTTACCGCCCTTCTCATCACAAATGATCTTCCAAAGCTTCCTAGGCTGCTCAAAGTCCTTGTCCATAATCGAAGTCGAAAAAGCAGTCACATGTCCAGCCCAAACCTCATGAGTCGGCATCTGTACACGGTGGCTGACGGATACTGGACGAAGCTCGGAGAACACATAGTCTGGGTCACCTCCGTAGTTTCCGTTCATGGTTCCTGGGCCGTCGCGGACGTATGGGGCGTACACCTTGTTGGTTGGTCGATTTGGTGGGAGTTGGAAGTAGTTGGGACCGACGCTTGACTTGTTAGCGGGTTGTTTTTCAACAAGGATGATGAGCATACCGGTAACGATGCGCGTCGGGGTAGCTAAACATTCTGGCTTGGAGAACTGTTATTTTGCAGTCAGCCTTTTATTGTCACCAACGGGTGGAATGGTAACAAACCTGGATCAGCAGAGGGTCCAATGCCTGGCACCATGTTCGATGGCGAGAAGCAAGCTTGCTCAATGTCCTGGAAGTAGTTTCTCGGCTATTCAAACGTCAGCTATAGGGACAGGAAATGGTACAAGGCAACAAACATTCTCGTTGAGCGTCAGGCGACCAACAAGCCGCAACGGGTACTTCTCAAACGGCCAGGTGTAAGTGTCGTCGAAAACGTCAATGGGAGCATCCTTGATCTCTTCAGGTTTCATGACCTGGATGTATACACCCCAAGATGGAAAGTCTCCCTTCTCAATGGCCTTAAAGAGGTCCTTGACGTGGTAGTCTGGGTCTGAGCCAGCCAACCGGACAGCCGTGTCGGCGTCCATGGTCTTGATGCCTTCGTCGGGCCTGAAGTGCCACTTGACGTAGACATAGCTGCCGTTCTATTGCTTGTCAGTCAATTTATATCTCAAACACGGGATGGCAACTTGCAGCCTTGTTCAGAGTGTACGTGTGAACACTAAAGCCGTTAATGTTCCTCAACGAAGCCGGAATGCCTCGCTGTCCAAACAAATGCATCAAAGCATGAATGCCCTCTGGATTGTTAACATGAAAGTCCCAAAACATGCTGTTATCCGGAACATTCGTCTGAGGATGACGCTTGTGGCTCCTGTTCATGGACGGAAACTTGATTGGGTCCCTGATGAAAAACACGGGCAGGTCGTTAAAGACAAAGTCTTGGATACCCTCTTCGGTGTAGAACTTTGTCGCCCAGCCTCGGACATCGCGGACTGTGTCACTGGAGCCTTTCTCGCCGCCGACGGTGGAGATTCTGGTGAGAATCTTTGTCTTTTTGCCGATGCCGGTGAGGAAATTGGCGTCAGTCAAGTCTGAGACATCCTCAAGGACCTCGAATTCGCCAAAGGCTCCTGCAGCTTTTGCATGAACGCTTCTGTAGGATTGTTAGTAGCATATCACAAGAGAACACACTAATGTGAGGATGTACCGCTCAGGAATGCGCTCTCGGGCAAAATGGGCCAAGACCTCGAGGGTCTGGGTGTCACTCAAGACAATCAAGCCACCGTTGCTGTTGCCATAGCGAACCTGCTGGACTGATCCAGGATTCTCACTCGGTTGCCCTTGACAATTGAGATTAGATACATCACAAAGCTGACATGGTATGGGATGCCCTTACCGTTGGCGAGCGTGCACAGGGGGTTATCGTTCGGGGCGGGCTATGGCATGTGAGTCTAGAGCAGCAATTCTCGAAATAGGAATTGAACTGACCATTTTCTTTGAGTCGAAACAGCTCAATGCCTGGCAAAGAGATACTCTCTGGGATTCCAACGTGAGATGAAGCTCGACTTCTTATCAGCTCCCCCGCTTCACGTACGTATCTCCCATTGGAACGGAACTACCGGGCTGACGTCAACGCAGTTGAAGTCAAAGTAAACAACCCCGCAGGAATATGCGTCCGCCATTCATGTCATGATGATTGTCATCCAAGCAATACATGCGGTGTGATTGAACCACCTTCCCCTCATTCGTATCTGCTCGTAACTTACTCAACAAATCGGTTTGCTCGCTCGCACGGCTCAAAACTCAGACAAGTTCAGGGAGGGCGGATCAGACGCAGGACAGTTCCCCAAGCGAGACAGGGAGACATATCGGACCAATACAGAGCAAGTGGCTTCAGGCTAGCAACGCGGCCTAGTGAAACCTTGTGCCAGACTCACAAACATCATTGGATCAATGGTAATGCCAGATTCAGGCTCGCTTGTACCTTGGCAAGGTCGATGACCCGCCCTCTCGTCATACTTGACCTGACCGTATCTTTCTGGTATATCTCCCTCTAGCCCCGTTTTCCAACGTCGCTGCTCCCCTCTCTTCAGATTCCCCAAACACCAACACAGTATCTTTTGTCAATCATGAAGACTACCAATCGCCCTGATGAGTGGAAGATTGAGCAGGGACTGTCTGGAGCTGTGCTCCCAGTCCTTGACATGACGGGTCCCGAGACCAAGGCCTTGGATCCTCAGACTTTTGGGGAACTCACCAAGGATGAGGAGGCCATCAAGGCTGTCGGTGATCCTGAGAAGCTCTTTGCCGCGGAGCGAAAGGGCTGGACTGGGTAAGGTCGGTCATGCTCAAGCAAATGCTCGTGCTGATGAATGCATCAAGATTCGTCGAGTGGGAGAATTATCCCAAGAAGAAGGATGCCGCGCACAAGATCTTGACTTCTCAGACGTTCCCGCCTAACCCCGAGTTCCAGCTTGGTCCTATCCCTCCAACCAACCCTGTTCTTCCTGGTACTCATTGGAAGATGTGGCACCACGCCATCGGTGGAGAACTCACCAAGGTCCCTGAAGACTCGTGGTCTACTGTTCTCAAGGAGAAGCATCCCGATATGCTCCACCTTCTCCAGTTTCCCTACAATGGAGAACCTCCCAAGCGTCTCGTTACTGACCAAGAGTTCACTCCCAACTCTCTTCACTTTGTGAGAAATCACGGCGGTATTCCAATCATCAACAAGGAGGACTACAGCTTCCTCATGGATGGTCTTGTCGCCAAGCCTCGCTCCTTTACTCTGGATGATCTCATGGATGAGTCCCAATTCCCGCGTATGGAAAAGAGTATCACCATGCAGTGCTCTGGAACTCGTCGTATTGAGCAGATTCTCAAGTACGCCGGTCAAGGCGACGAAGTCCCCCAGGCACCTTGGGCTGAAGGAGCAATTGGCACTGCTCGCTACGTCGGCATCAGCCTCAAGAAGGTGATCAAGGCATGCGGAGGCTTGGTCGATGGGGCTAAGCACCTGGAGTTTTACGGAGCCGACACTTACTTCAAGGACGACAAGACGATGAACTACCTCGTCAGCGTCCCATGGTCCAAGGTCAAGGCGAATGAAGTGATGCTGGCATGGGAGATGAACGGCGAGGTCCTCCCCAGAATCCATGGCTACCCCCTCCGCATCGTTGTATTTGGGTACATCGGCGCTAGAAGCGTCAAGTGGCTGTACCGCATCAAAGCCATCAAGGAACCCTCGCGAGCACCAGTCCAGAGTCAGGAGTACCTCTACTTCCCCCAGCAGGTCGGAAAGCACAACTTCAAGTTGACAGACGGCATCCAGATCCAGGAAATGCCCGTCAGCTCGGCCATCATGTCGCCCTGGACCAAGCAGGTGGTCATCCACAACGGCAAGATCCGTTGCAAGGGCTGGGCGTACTCCGGCGGTGGGCGATGGCCTGAGCGTGTCGAGCTGTCTGCAGACGGTGGTTTCAACTGGTACACGGTTCCCCTCGACAAGTTATCCAAGAAGAGAAGATGGACCTGGCGCATCTGGGAGTTTGACCTCCCCTGCGATGTTGAAGGATGGATCGAGATTGTCTGCCGCTGCTGGGACAACTCCCTAAACACACAGCCTCCCGACGTCCGCACAGCTTGGAACTGGGGCTTGCACGTCACCAGCTCTTGCCACCGAGTTTCCGTCTACAGCGTCAACAAGAGCAGGCCCAAGACCAAGGCTCGCTTGGACGAGTTTGATGATAAGGGTATTCCTTTTGGTCCCATCACTGTCCCTCTCGCGTTTCCGTCTCAGAGCTGGGATGACTATGAGAAGTTTTGGCAAGAAAATGGCCCGCGTGACGCGGAGGATGATTAAGTTATACGGAAAAATGTTTCTTTGTAAACAGATTTGATAGTTAGCTCGCGATCAATAACAAGAATAGTATCAGAAGGTATGCTTTGTGGCTGTCATGATATGTCTTCGCCCCTCGCACCCAAGGACAAGCGAAGAGTTCTCTTAATGATACCAAAATTGTAAAAATAGCAGCATGACTTCCTTCTTCGGTTTCTTACCTTGCAGGACGGCATGTCCTATCGATTCGCGATATCCGCCAGCCACGAAAGTGGGGAGGTGCATTAGACTGCGAGTCGTGACGGCTTCACTCAACTACACACGCTGATAGGCCCGTCTCTTGTAGCACAGCAAATGTCAAGTTTTTGACTGAATATTACACGACCTCTTTTATTTGCCGGCCGCAGATAGACTTCCGATCTGCCGTCCAATCGCCAGGCGTACAAAACCTGAATACCCTCGGCCGTCCTGTGCCGCCTCAGCTGAGGCTGCAGAGCATTCCTATTCTGGGTAGCAGTGTCTCACTTATTTCGCGCATAGGTACAAGAGGCGATTTCGCGTCTTGTACACGTCATGTTGAACTCAATTGCTCGTATATAAATCGTCGGGAAAGAAAGGGTTCAATAGCTGTCTTCAGGTCAACACGACGAAATCGCTCGGACATCTCGACCCCTAGACAAGCCTTGTCCCTTGCATCTGACTTCGATCGTCCCGTAACCTCATCTGAGATCAATCCCGATCTGTCAAGATTACCTTCTCCCACCTAAACTATCTCCCTCAGCTTTAGGTTTCCTGTACCTGTCATCTACCGGCGCGGCCCGATGTCTCAGAGGCGTGGAGAGCTGGGCGAATGAGCCTCAGCAGCTCTGCATATCCTTACACAATGGCATACGTAAACCAAGCTTTCACCACCAACGATTGATGGCTCACCTGAGACAGTAGCATGCATGTGACGTGAGCTGGAGAGCTGAAGGCGCGTTGATGCCCAGTTCCCCGGACGCCGGATGGATGGTGGTGTAGAGTAAGTTAAATAGTCTTCTCTCTGCTACTCTGCGTATCGTTTCATTATGCATAGCTTATCTTTCGACTTGCTGTAACGATGAAGGTTGAGGTTCACTCTGGGCAGCCCTCTGCCATCACATGTCGGGCCTCTCGCGCCCCTGTGCCATACCGCAGACGCCACCCTCTGAATCCTGGGAGATCATTTACCGATAACGACTCCCACACCTTTGCGAGCTGGACTCGAACATTTGTCGCGTACGTCGATCAGCGATATCAACGTCCAGAGGTTCCATCATGGCCTCAGCCCATCCAAGACCTAAGCGACCTCATCGAGAGCACCCCAGAACTTCGAATGCTTGCCTCAGCCATGTTTGATGAAGTTCCAAGCAAACAGCCTTATCTCAGGGATCCGGCCGGACACAGACAGGTTCGAGATTACCAGCACATGCTCCATCTCTTTTCCATCATCATGACCAAGATTGCGCCAAGTTGGAGCATGTCGGAGCACGGACTAGGCATTGTCGGATTTCCATTCAATGCTGTTCTCGACTGGCCCATGGCGACTCGCAGCGGATACGCCTTCTTCCTCAAGGCCGAGGTCAACGCCAAGCTCAAGGTCATCCTTGACACATGGAGAGACAATGTCCTCAAGACCAACAAGTCGCAATACGTCCTCACCACGGATCCAGATGGATGGCTAAGCAGCAAAGTACTGGTTACCATTGAAGGAGAGACCAATGTCGACGGCCAAGAACCTCTACCGTTCCATCAGATCTTTGAATGCGACCCCATCGGTGATCCTGTACACTGGGGCTTCCAGTGCTGGGATGACTTTTTCGTGAGGAGGTTCAAGGATATGGATAAGATCAGGCCGGTTGCATTCCCTGATGACCCAAGATGGATCGTCAACGCTTGCGAGTCGAGACCATATGCCCTCCAGGCCAACGTCAAGGAATACGACACCTTCTGGCTAAAGGGCCAGCCATACTCTGTCGTTGAAATGCTAAACCACCACCCCGACGCAGGTCAATTCGTCGGCGGCACAGTATTCCAGGCCTTCTTGAGCGCCACAGCGTATCATCGCTGGAGTTCCCCAGTCTCAGGGAAAGTCATTCACTCCGAAATCATCGATGGGACATACTTTTCAGAGCCAACCTTTGACGGCTTTGCAAACCCAGAAGGCCCTGATCAAGCCGGCCCAGATCGGGCTCAAGGCTACATCTCCCACGTAGCTACACGAGCCATGTTCTTCATCGACACTGAGGGTCCTGCCGGGGTTGTATGCGTGCTCTTTGTTGGAATGGCTGATGTATCAACGTGCGAGATCTTGGAACAGTTTCGTCGAGGTCTACCGCGGAGTGTGGCTAAGGGAGAGGAGTTAGGCATGTTCCATCACGGAGGATCAACCTATTGTCTCCTTTTCCCACCAAAGGTGAACCTTACGTGGGTTACTGCTGCATATCCTGGTATCTCGGATAAGAACATTCCGATTCGCAGCGGGTTGGCGTATGCATGTCCCGCAGCCTCGACAAGGCGTGCGCGTCCTAGGATTACCACGGGACAAATGCTGGGTTTTGATAAGATGGAATTGCTCTAACTATTGAATGGCCTATGAACATACAATACTAAAAGAAAGTTGTACTTCTGTTTGAATGAATACTTCAACGTCATTTCGACTCATTTGGCCCCTCCAGGTAGACAATGATAGCACTTGTTATCCCCAAGCGATGCTTCAGCGCAGCATCCTTCCAGAAAGACGTTGACAGAATTGGCCCGTTATTGGCTGGATTACGCATCCTGATCCAAGCTTACGTCTCCCTCATCACAGTCCATCCCCAAACAAGCAGTGTTAATTTCGCGTTATGCCCGGATCCCACGGAGCGGATTTCGGATCCACGGCAAGCCGACATGTTTGCCTGTTGGGCTGAATGCTCGATAATCTGACAACGTTAGTGGATACAATCTCCAGCCATGAAACATGAAGTATCGACCTCGCTTGGAATGTCGGGACCGGCTAAAAGCTAATGCCCGACGGGGAGGCCTCTGAAAGCCTGCCCCGCCCGTCTATTAAAGTAAGCACTAACTGCAACTCGGTATTGATATCCAAACATCACTACAGTTTCACATCTTCAAGACTCATCATATCAAGCCCATCATGTCCGAAAAGACTTTCCGTGCCTACAGCCAGGAGCAGGGCAAAAACTACGCCCAGCTGCGCCTCGACTACAATGCTAGCCTTTACCAGGCCATCCTCGACTTCCAGAAAGCCGGCTCCGGCCAATTCGATACCATCATCGACATTGGCTGTGGTCCCGGAACCGCCGTCCGCAAGCTTGCGCCCAACTTCAAAAATGCCATTGGTCTTGATCCTTCAGAGGGAATGATCAGCACTGCTCGATCCCTAAGCACTCCCGACGAGGGCATCCGCTTTGAGGTGTCATCGGCAGAGACACTCGGCTCTGAACTTGAGACGCCTATTCCTGAAGAGAGCGTTGATGTCATCACTGCTGCTACATGCGCTCACTGGTTCGACATGCCGAGCTTCTGGGAGCGAGCTGCCAAGGTTCTGAAGCCTGGCGGCACAGTCGCTTTCTGGACCGGCGGCGATCTTCGTGTTGACAAGGCCATGGCCGAGCACGTTGCCCTCCAAGCCGTTGTCGATGAACTCGATGAACAGCTACAGGACTACTTTCTACCAGGCAACCTGCTCACCCGCGACTTGTACCGCCGCATCCCCCTCCCATGGACTTGTCCAACTCCTGTGCCTGAATTCGACGAGTCATCCTTCAAGCGCCTTGAGTGGAACACGGGCCCTGTTTCTCCATCTGACTGCTTCTTTGCCAAGAAGCAGCCTCTCCCTCCGGTCTTGATCGAGCTGATGCTGGGAACCGCCAGCCCAGTTACGAGATGGCGGGAGGCCCACCCAGAGGCTGTGGGCACCGAGCAAGATGTTTTGCGTATCATGAGAAGGAAGCTTGAGAAGATCCTTCACGACTCTGGTGTCGAGGAGGGCGCAGAGTTGGTTCATGGTGACATGGAGGGGGCCTTGCTGTTGGTGAGAAAGAAGGCTATTTAGAGAATAACGTGATGACATGAGGAAATTCATCCGAACCCTCCAAGGATTGGTGGCAATAATAAACACGGTACTTACTGATTAGAGTAGCACATAAAGAGTAATGAAGGAATAATAACGAGCTTGATCAGACGTTCGATTGTACGATGGTATTGCTAAATCTAGCAATAGATATCCAGTTCTACTAGTCTCGTGCTAAACATAAAGCTGAGCAATCGATCCTGGGCTGGCCATAGATTCTTGAGACCTATCAAGATTCCTGCGGATTCGCTTCGCCTTCGCTGCCTCAACGACACCAATAAGCCATGACAGTATTCAGAATGAATAAACTACAGAAGGGTCAAATTATGTAACGGACATGTACAACACCATGGTAGATGACTCGCAAGCCAATGATAACTCCATGTCCAACTCAAACAAGAATAAACCTCGAAATCGGTGCCGCCCTGACCTGGTCATCCAATATGGATGCGGATGGCGCAACTATGCCGACCCGACGATATGCACTTTGCATATGCTTAGCAGGTTTCACAACAAGGAAAACTCGTGAAGGGCTGTTGAGCATCGGGTCCTGCCCCAATAATATCAATAGCACTGAATCACCCATTCTCAAAGGTTCCGAAGGGTCGTGAGGGCAATCTGGGAGAAGTAGGTACATGTCTGCGCCTGGGACATCCCCATGGATCTCGACACCAAAACCTGTGTACGACTTTTCACTAGCTGCAATGAACGCAGTCAGAGAAGCGGCCTCGATTTCGATCTGGCCGGATCGTGTGACCCCAAACTGGTAGCCGTCCGTTCTACACCAAGTCCCCTCCTCAATGATGCGAACTCGAGGGTCAGCCTTGAAACGATGAGAAAAGGGGTATGAAATCGATAGGTGCGAACCCCTATGCAGAGATGTCCATAACCAAGTCGGGATCCCTCCCTCATGTCGGGTGGCATTCTTGATGCTTTTGAGGTCAGGAAATGAAGCCCACGTCAAGGCCCGAGGGAGGTCTTGGTACCAAAGGCCGGCCAGATATCTGTCGTTTGTCACTTCTCGTATCTTAAGGGCCACTCCAGCAATCGCATGAGTCCGGTCAGACTCTCTCGTCAGAGCCATGGAGCTATACTGAGCCACGCATAAGAGCCAAAAATTGCGGGCGTTCTGAATGGCAACAGGACTTCCAGAGTTACTTCGAATTTTCTCGAACCATCTTTTCTCCCAACATGGAGACTCGAGCTGGCGGTCCAAGGAGGACAGGTTGTGCTGCTCAGAGATGGCTTCGGCTTGTGGCAAAATGTTCCAATGGTTATCCAGTTCTCTGCACTCGCAGCCTGAGAACTCCCGGTATTGCCACATGAGCTCAGAACGTGAGAAAAAGGCGGTTCGGGGCGCCAGCAATCTCTCCTGGTAAACCCATGCCCTATCAAGCAATGGGCATTCCGCCTCCCTGCCTGTAGTCTCGTCCCCGAGGACGCAATTGTGGCCCAGTTGGTTATGCGGCCGGACGAGGATGGATGCCGACGCAATGTCTCTAGGTCGAATCACACGGGTCGCCCACTTTTCGAGATGAAGGCTGGGGCCAGATGGCCTGCCGAAAGTGTCATTATCAGCACCTGCAAAGACCTGGAGCCTCTGTTCGAAGAGAGATTGAGACGAATCTTTAGCCGCGGCGGCAGCCAGGTTGAGGCAGCTGTTCGAATAGACGTCGGCCATTTGCGCCGACTGCTCAAGCCAGTCGCCATCGTCATCTTGGATGATACATATTGAATCAATCCACAGATAACACAGTCCAAGCTTGCGCAACAGTGTGATAACATCCTGGAAGAGAGTTGGGAGTTCCACCCAGTTTATTCCCTCTATTCGTGCCTCGTACGAACCCTTAGTCGTTTGGAGTGGCTTGACGTTGGCCCGATTGCCCCAGCAATGGCTGAGGGTCACATAACGTGAGCAATTTAGCGGGTGACTCTTGGTCTCGATAAGTGTTTGCTCGTCTGGGGAGATATATATTAACCGCTTGGGCGGGCTCTGGGGGTGAGATGAACATTGTCCATGCGCATCGCATAATTTAAGCCATCTCCTCAAGATAGCTGCGACAGAGTCGGCACTTGGGCAGCTTAGAGGGATAGCGCCTCTCGTAAAGGCTGGGTTAAACGCAGGGCGTTGATCATCTATTACCTTGTTCAGCTGTGTCGACTACCACGGCAGTTTAATAGCACCTACCCTCATCAGTCGAGAGCTCGAGCCGCCCAAGATACTTTGTTAAGCCTTTCCAATGCCCCTGCCTCTGTTGGTCCCGGCGGTTGATGCAGAGACTCCTACCAGGCCGCAGCTCGAGAAATATATTTTCTTCGCACAGCGCCAGCCCCCCGCCTGGGTCTTTCGTGGTACTGGGCATGTCGTCTTTATTTCCGTGGGCCTTGTTTTCATCTTCTTTGACCTCTTTCTGGTCCTCGTTCTTAGGCCTACAGTAACTACCCCAGAAAGCCGCCATACCATCATCAAGAACGGTGCAGATGGGGCAGCGCTGTGCACTGGCGGCGACGCTCTCGCGCGTAATTATTCGGTATCGAGTACGTGGGTAGCGCTCACAAAAGCCAGTCATTATGGGTGTGTCGAAGCTATCATATGCAAGACTTGCGCAGACCGGACAGGCTTTGGCATTGTCGACAGGTCGCAAGCCTGTTGAATCTTCAGTATCCATGATGGAAGTCAGGATAGGTAGGTAGGCTAAAGTGGTGGCTAAGAATGTGGCGACGACGACTTGGCTTGTGCTTTATGATAAGACAGAAAAGGAGGTCAGGTGAAAGAATAATGAAATCCCGCATCGCTCACTATTGGGCAGAATCACTTTCTTGATAGGTCAGTCCAATCAGATGTTGTGTTTCAGGGCCCTTGTCGCAGCCTGATTCTGGGATGATGTGGAGAGATGAACCGCGCTTGGGGGCCACGACGCGTTATCATAGATGTAGGAATACATTGGGAAAGGACTATCGAATGAAGAGATCATTGCTTCCTATACCCGTTCCGATAGATAGATAGTTTCCCATTCAAGGCATACTAATGTAGCAGGGATGTGTAGAGAAGAAGTAGAGATAAATTTCAGGGTGCAGTTCCAACAAGAACTCTAGGCTATCATGGAATGATGCCCTGCGAAAGAAGCGGTATCTGACCCAAACAAACGGCTGAAATCACACAGACGAAAGCTTTCATGCGTCATTTGGTTAGTAGAGTGCTAGGGCTTGTTTTTCCCTTCACCACAAACAAGGGCAAGAGGAGAAAGAAGGGGAAGTGGTGGTGTTTTCAAAGCATCTCCACGTATGCTTCTTTCTTAACTTTTTACCTCAAGACAATCACATCCATAAATCAAACCCCGTGTTGGGTACGCTAAGTATCCCTTGTTGTTGCCTGCAAGCTCAAACCAACCCACCATGTCTTCATTGCCAAGTTACTTTAAGATAGCGAGGCGCTGCACTGAAAATTCCACTACCCCTTTCACAAAATAGCTGTACATCCGTACCTAGTACACTCATCCAGTCATCTTTCATTGCTGATACGTTGCAGAAATCAGCGCCTCAAACGCTCTACGATCTTGCTTATCCATCACCTGAGCGAGGTTAACAGGCCTCGTCGGATCCCTGTCGTCTCGATAAGGGTAATAACCAAAATCCTTCGAGGCAACCCAAGGACTAGGCTTCTTCGATATGTCAAACGTGATGTAACGATCCGGTGAAAGCCAAGAAGGCTTGGAAACATCCAGTTGGCGGAAGAAATCTGCTGGTTTATCCCAAGTGAGGCAGAACTCTCCAAGTTGGGGAAGACTCTCTCGGATATTGTCGAATACTGTCTCCCACCTCCCGGAGAAGAGATAGACCTGATGTTCGTCCCAGCCGTAGTACGGCTCGCTCGACACCCTCTCCCAATCCTCGGTATCGATGCGCCACCCTTCAATGTCACCCTCGTACAAGCGCATGTGCGAGGCGATGAAGCAACGATTCAACCGTAGACAAGTCAGCGTTTTCTGAGCAAGCACCCAGTCAAACTGACGATGATGTCCAATCACGTATTCACCGAGTGTCAGCGTCCTGAGGAATGGAAAGTCGAGGCCCTCGCCATTGAATTTGCCCGGCATTACCCCCCAGCGGTCTTGAGAGGCGAGCGTGAGTTCGACGAGCTGGTTGGCAACAGAAGGGAGGAGTGACTTTTGCAGGTGCGGCTCGTATTCGCGGCGCTCTGTGTGGTGAGTGTCGTAGGCGAAGGCGTTTCGAGTATGTTCCACGCAGAACATGATATGCAAACGGGTAATGTCCTTGAGGAGGCCTTCATAGATGTCGAGCGGAAGAGCAATGTTTTGCAGATTCTCGAGTGCCAACTCTCGGATCTCTGTCACTTCAGAAGTACCACCGCAGGCTCTCCGCTGCTGCAAGGCATTGAGAACGTTCCTTAGTGTATGTTCGCGCGTGGACTGCAGCTCGCGGTCTCTGGTGCTTCCAAAGTGGACATGGTCCCCAAGACACCACTTGGAAAATCGAACGCTGATTGACCTGATATGGCGAAGCTCGGCGATTCTATCGATCGCTGAGGTGAAGGCAGGCCATTCACCCTTTTCTTCCCAGTCGTGCCATGTCGTCGGGTCACGGCCGTGTACCACCTTTGCTGGGCATGTCTCGATAGCTACGCTCTGGGCGGCACCACGTACGGTTTCGAGACTGACTAGGTTCTTCCAGGATTGAAAGTCTTGGCCCGCGGTCTCCAGAGTATGGTATAACGTGAGGTTTTTGAACAGCGCCTTGGTTACCAGGTCGTTCCACAAGTGGCACACCAGGCGGGCCTGGCACAGATCGCGACGGCTTTGGTCTCTGTAAAGAGGAGCCAGGTGGTCAAGAATTCGAACAATTAATTCCGTCGGCAGGTTGTTCAGATTCATGATAGAAAAGTGGCGCTAACGTGTGTCCCAGGAAAATGAAGAAGTCGATGATGGGTAAGGCGAGATGCCGTCGTGGTCAAGATAGATGAAGGCTTGAAGCCCGATAAGTCACGCGACTCGAGTCCTAGATAAAAATGGATACGGGGTACGAGTACAGCGACAACAGGCAGCAAAGATGGCTATTAAAACTCGCCTGGGAGGCTGTGAGCTGCAGGCATCGAACAATGATACAACCACGTCACAGGGCATCGTAAGCGCTAACGCATGAGGTCCTGGCGGGGCAGGTGCCTGTAACACAGTCGTGCTCATTGCAGCCTCACCTCAGCTCAACTGAATTTGCTAATTCGCGATCTCCGCAGGCAAATCATGTGATCTGAATAAGCTTCATCGAGTGAGGCAGCTTTGATGCCGTAAGTCACGATACATTCGAGGGTCTGCCCGTGGTGTTGAAGCATTGGGTGCACTCCGATCCCGTGCTGCATGCATCGCTCTATTTTTGGAGATGCAGGTTGGATGCTATACGGTTTCTTTAAACGCGTGGCTGTGAGTTTATTATATCTATTTATTCTCTCATCTTGGTACTGTTCATGACTCATGACGGACTCGTGCGTCTCTCGGCCTCCTTCTTCAACGCCACATTGAAGGCATTCCAATTCTCGTTCGGTTGGTCCGTCTTGACCCAGGACCCAAACAAGGTAACAAACCCCCCTGAATAGTCCTCTGACTGGATGAAAGTGGTGCCTCCTGGATTTTCCTTACTCGGAGAGAAGAAGAAGTAATGTCTACCTTTTACAATCCATGGTATCGAACCCTCCCACGTGAAGCACTCGGGGTCATTTGTCTGCGTCGGTGAGCCAAGGTCCAGAATTCAGGATCAAGGATAATTTTGAAGAACTTACTATCACAACTGGATTGAATACCATTCCGTGCATCGATACTCTGATCTTGTCTCCCGACTTGAGTTCAAGTGGCTTCTTGCCCGAGTCGGCAGGCCGAATATCCCATCCTTGCTGCCATTGTTGATATCGATCAAATCCGAGGAACTATTAATCGAAACATGTGAGAATCTTATTTCCTAGCGAACTTTTTATTGTACTCACGACTGATCGGACAACGGTTGGTGATGCCATGATCTCTATCTGGGCTTTGACTGAGAGGGTGCGTGACATTGTGAGTTTGCACTGTACCGTGGTGGATCTTGGTGGATTGGCGTGTAAATGAACTGTGATGAAGAGCGAAGGGGAAAACCAAAGGAAAAGTTCCTCGTGTATTGATAGTGATTTGAATGGTATCTTTAGTTTCAAGTGCCCTCTCGCCGGATATGCCTCATATATCTACACCTTTTCCCTTAGGATGCGCAGTTGAGGCACAGTAAGGCGAGAAACGAGCGAAGGCATCACGTGACCCCATCGAGACCGTTCCTCGCGCGATGCTCGTGCTGCTCGGCCAACTCTCGGACAAGACCTCAGAGGGGAACAGACGATATAAAGAAACTCAATTCCAACAAAATGAATCAATATCATCACTCACACTCACCTTGGTACAAAGACATCAGCTTTTTCCAGCTCAAAGACATTTTATCTCACTTCTCTTTCACACTTGTCCATCTTACACCAAAACCATGGCCAAGACTGTCGCATTCCTTGGCGCAAGCACTGGTGTGGGCCTGTCAGCGCTGAAGCACACGCTCGCTGCAGGCCACCAAGCCGTCGCTCTTTGCCGAACGCCCTCTAAACTTTCGGCCATCCTCCCCGCAGAGTCAAATCCGAACCTGCGCATCGTCGAGGGAAACGCTCACGACATTGACGCCGTCTGCCAAATCCTCAAGAAGGAGGATGGCAGTCTGGTTGATGAGATTGTCTCCACTATTGGCGGCAAGCCGGTTTTGAGCAAGTTGTCCATTGACGACCCGAATGTGTGTCGCAAGGGCATGACTGTGTTGCTCGATGCTCTGGCACAGCTTCGATCACAGGGTGCTACAGGAAGACCCTTGGTCGTGGTCTTCAGCACCACAGGCATGTCGCGTTTCGGTCGCGACATTCCCATCCTGATGATCCCGCTGTATCATGTCCTTCTCAAGGTTCCTCACGAAGACAAAAGGATCATGGAGGACAAGCTGGCCGAAAGCGGCGAGGACTTTGTCATTGTACGGGCAAGTCTGTTGGTTGATGGCGAAACGGAGAAAGCTATCCGTGTCGGCGTTGAGGATCCAAAGACGGGACGCGAGTCTGACGCGATTGGCTACACCATCTCGAGGGAGGATTCCGGAAAGTGGATTGCAGAGAATTTGTTGTTGAAGAGGGAAGCCAAGTATCTGGGCAAGATTGCAACCATCACGAACTGAGGGGCTGTACGAATACACGTCGGAGGGATATTCTTTGGCGGTTGAATGGCTGTAAACGAGCGAGCTTCGGGCATACTATGATTTATGGATAGACTAGCAAGTTTCTTTAACATCTTAATGTTATTTCGTCATACTTATACATACATATTTTTATCCCTCGGAGCCATTTCCACCACGCCCAACAGCTTGAACCGGGCGAGATCCAAGCAGCGGCTGCCTACCCTGAACCGGAAGGCGGGTGACGCCGGGCCGGAGTGCGGGGCCGTGATAGCGCTTATCGTTAGGTTGACGTCTTAACAGGAGGCATCAGAAGTACCTGCCCTCTGTAGTTCAATACCAAATATCCTAGGGAGGAGAGGTTTAAGTCTCGCGATGATAGTAGCAAACACTTAATAAGAGACTTATAGATAATGCCAATGACAAGAAAGGGGAAGAAAATAGTTGAAACTGTTGAAATGTTACGAGCTTAGATATTCTGTATTAGTCTCCACTGTTAAAAACAGATGCCTATTGTCTGCGCCCTGCGCTCCCATGCCGTAATGCGACAGCAAGCCGGACTCAACTTGAAGAAGAGAGAGGCTGACATCAATAAGCACTGAATCTAGGGCATGACGGGCACCTGAATCGTTAAGCCAGCGCGCATACTCTCGTCCTGCCCCCACAAACGCGCCATGTCATCGGCACCTCCGCCAAACCATCTCGCGTCCGCCTCGGCTTCGGCGGCCGAGAAAAACGCGAGCTCGGCCGTCCCCGCGAGGACCGCCAAGCTCCGGAGCTGCGTCGTCTGCCGCAGCCGAAAAGTTCGCTGCGACAAGCTATCGCCTTGCTCAAACTGTCGTCGGGCCGGTATTCCCTGCGTCGTACCGTCGAATGACCGTCCGCCGAGATGGGCGCGTCGGCTCGAGCGCGTTGCCGACGGGTCGGTACAGGAGGGTGCCCATGATGCGGAACCGGCGGGTGAGCAGGTAATGGAGCGGTTGAGAAACTTGGAGGATTTGGTTAAGGAGCTTAGAGGACAGCTTGAACAGGCGAGCGCTGGTGCGAGTCCTGCTGGGAGTGGCTCTGCTCAAGGTAATTCTCCGTCTGATGGGAGGCGAGATGCATCGAGTCCTTCGACGTCAACCACCTCGGACGTGCAAAAGTACTTTGGTAGGATGGTTTTGCAAGATGGGAGTCGAGCGAGATATGTTGCCAGTGGCTTCTGGTCTCGAATTAGTGATGAGGTATGTAAACTCCCTGCTATCAGCTAGACAAGGGCTAATGACTTGTTCACATAGCTCGATGGTTTGAAGATGGACACTCGAGGACTGCCCAGCGACGGAGACGAGTCTTCGGATGATGACCTTCCCTTAACTACCCCTTCCACACGAGAACTGGAGAGAGCACCTTCAGAACGACACGCATTCTTATTCCGGCACAACCTCACAGGTGCTGCCCCAGAAGTTGCAGACCTACGTCCACTTCCATCACAAGTCCCCTTTTTACTCGACATCTTCTCCGAGAACGTCAACATTGTCGCACGCATCGTTCACATGCCCACCATCAGGAAAATGATCCGCGAGACCCGCAGTTCTGGCACACACCTCTCACCCGCCAACGAAGCCTTGATGTTCTCCATCTACTACGCCGCAGTCACATCAATGGAGGAGGACGATGTTATGACCAACTTTGGCTCGACAAAGGCAGAGCTCAATCTGAAATATCGATTGGGTTTGGAACATGCCCTGGCCAAGGCTGACTTTCTGAACGACCCTAATACTGTGCTCGTTCAAGCCTTTGCCATCTTTCTCATGCTTGTGCGTCGTCACGATAACCCCAGATATGTATGGATGATGACGGGGCTCTTGATCCGAATGGCTCAAGCTCTTGGTCTCCATCGAGATGGATCGAGGTTCCCACATCTGACACCCTTTGAAGTGGAACAGCGACGAAGACTGTGGTGGATGATTTGCGTTATTGACGTTCGAGCGTCTGAAGATCAAGGAACAGAGTTCACGATATCCAGGGATAGCTTCGATACTAAGATGCCCCTCAACATCAACGACGAGGACCTTGACCCCGATACCAAAGAGATGCCCCCTGCGCGGGAGACACTCACCGACATGTCATTCGCCCTCGCCATGCTCGAGCTATCCGACGTCTCAAAGCAAATCATGGCATCCACCATCAACGGAGTTGGTCTAGGTCTCGATGAGCAGACCCGCCTATTGGATGAAGTCTGTGACAAGGTTGAGCACGGGTACTTCCAATTCTCAGTTGAACGGGGCGACATTTTACACTGGGTAGGCCTTACGTGCCTGCGCTTGATGCGGTCCAAGTTGATCCTCCTCATATACCTCCCCACTCTTTTTGCGTCGCCAGATGAGCGCTTTTCTGGAGAGGTTCGGGATAAACTTCTCGTTGCAGCTATAGAAGTTGCCGAGTACAACCACGCCTTGAACTCCGAGCAGAGGTGTCGTCAATGGCGTTGGATCTACCAGACATATACACACTGGTATGCTATCGTCTATCTCATGATAGAGATATGCCGTCGGAAGTGGTCACCAGTTATTGAAAGAGCCTGGGTCGATTTGCACAGCAGCTGGTTGATTCCATCGCAACACAATACGTCGAAGCACTCGAGAGTTTGGGTGCCGTTGAGGAAGTTGATGGCCAAGGCAAGGAAGCAGCGAGAGATGGAGCTCGCTGAGATACGAGCCAATGGGATACCTATCGACTTGCTTGAACAACGCGATTCTCAAGTGCCTGCGCCTGCGAGCTCAGGGCCGTTTTCTACTGGAAATGGGGAAGAGCCTTTCCTTGAGTACTGGAGAAAACTCGTCACTGGCTCTTTCGACCCCAGCAGGCAACCCCCAGTTCCTTTGGCCGGTGGGAGTGGTTTCGAGGCACCAAGCATCACGCAGGGTATCGATGCTCTACACGACAACCCTCCACTTTCTAACCACGATACATGGCAAAGATCAAACCCAGACGCTGTATCTGCAGGAGAGCAACTGGGACATCCGATCGGACCTGTTGGTTTACATCCCAGTTCGAACATGGAGTTTCAGAGCGAGATCGGAGGACAGTCAACGGGCGATGTAGATTCGCCTTGGATGTGGACGACTACTGATGGTAATTCTGCTTCCTTTGCGGATATGGATGTCGCCATGGAGGTTGACGACGTTAACTGGAATTCGTGGTTACAGTCTGCTGTTGGCATGGAGTTGAACTTGAACCAGATGGAGCCTGCGTGATTGAGGCTATGGCTACTCCTCTTATCTTCTCTTCTTCACATGAATTTTCCCCTCTACATGATGACTTTTGAGCCGAATCTTGCATGCTCCCGATCGTGTCAGACACCCTCCATGTTGCGACTCCTTCAGAATTACAGACAAGGCACCTCATAGGTAACCCAAATGATATAACGGGACTGGGAAAATGCTGTGAATAATGAATGTATTATGTGATGCTTATTCGGCTCTCCCACTTTGTGAAATTGTATGCAGCTATGGCATCATGCGGCAGTGGGGATATTGTTCAACGATTAGTGGATTGTGATGGTTCAATGAGGTTACGTCCTCTCATGCTCAGATGATGCCATGGTTTGAGCGTGGAGGGGAAGAGCATAAGTATGCAAGATATCTCGGGGGTTTGTTAGTCCATACCTATTAAACACGACAATCTGGTCTCCCCACCTACCTAATTGAGTCGATCTTAACTCTCCACCGAAGAAGCACACATTCCCAGAAAATATGGCTATTCAAAAGGTCGCGGTTGTTGGGGTAAGCCAATTCACGCATGGCCAGATTTACAGCGGCTAACCTTGCAACTCATCAGGCCTCAGGTACTCTCGGTACCAAGGTCGTCGACGCTCTCCTCAGTGCTGGATTCGATGTCACAGCCATCACTCGAAATGAGTCAACAGCCACCTTTCCCGAGAACGTCACAGTCAAGAAAGTTGACATCAGTTCTGTTGATTCCGTCAAGGACACCATCACCGGTCAGCACGCAGTCGTTTCCACGGCAGCTACAGCAGCCGCCGGAAACCAAAAGGTCATCATTGACGCTGTCATTGCCGCCAAGGTCCCAAGATTCATTCCCTCAGAGTTTGGAATTCCATCTCGCGAGTATCGTGATACCAAGATTGGTGGTCTACTTGCACCCAAGATTCGCAACACTGACTATCTGATCGAACTTGCAAAGCAGCATGAGTGGTTCTCCTGGACTGGAGTCTCCAACGGACTGTTCCTGGATTGGGTAGGTTTCCGAAGTACTTCTCGCGAGAGACGTTGCTAACAATTGGTGTAGAGTATTCGAAGCGGCAGAAGCTTTGTCGACCTCAAGAACCACAAGGGCACCATTGTTGACTCAGGTAACGAGCCCTACTCCACCAGCACACTCGGTTTCATCGGCCAAGCCGTAGCCGCAGTCCTAAAGAAGCCAGACGACACGTCAAACAAGTACCTCGACATAGCTGGCGTGGTCACCACGCAGAACGAAGTTCTCCGGGTCGCCGAGAAGGTGACGGGAGCCAAGTTCGAGATCTCTCATGTTAGCGGCGCCGAGTTAGAGAAGATTGGTGATGAGAAGCTTGCAAAGCATGATTACAGCGCCTTTGGAGAGTACATTCAGCAGTTCTTGTTTGCTGATGGAGCAGGTCATGCGCTCAAGCCCGAGAAGAGTGCCAACACGCTTCTTGGCTTGGAGCAGGAGAATCTCGAGGAACTGATTAAGAGTATTGTAGATGAGCTATGAGAGACTTAGAAGAGAGTGTCCAGCATGCTAGCTAATAAAGAGAAGTTTGAACTTAAATGAACTGAGATGATGGGCATTCCATCCACTCAAGGCTCCTCAAGCTTTGGATCCTCAAACTGTATCACCCCTGCGCTGACATCCGGATATATGTCAAACCGTCTCTGTGCACTCACCGGGATGCTCTTCCTTGTATTAGTGATCTCATCTGGATCCAGTTCCCACTCGACAATTGTCTCCTTCTCTTCGGCTTCAACAACCACCTGTGCCATAGGATCCACCACTAGGCTGTGGCCCCAAGCAACAAGAGTGCCCCTAGTGTCTCGGGCAGGGCCACAGAGGACGACATAAAGTTGGTTATCTAGAGCTCGAGCCTGGGCTAGTAGACGCCAGTGTATGGATCCAGTGGCAATGGGGAATGCACTGGGGTAGATGAGGGCAAAGGCACCCTTGCGAGTTGCAATGGTTGCAAGTTCTGGGAACCGAATATCGTAGCAAATTGCAACAGCAATTTTGCCATAGTAGGGCAGATCGATCAAACCCAGTTTGTTGCCAGAGTCCAGGTACTCGGATTCATAGTAGGTCACCCTTCCTGGAATGTCCACATCGAAGAGGTGGGCCTTGCGGTACGTTGCCAGCAAGTTACCCTCAGGATCAAAGATCAAGCTTGTGTTGTAGTGTTTCTTCGTTTGCGGGTTGAATTCTGGAATCGAGCCACCGATCAAATACACCTTGTTTTCTGCGGCCATAGCTGAAAGGGCGTAGAATGTCGGAGCCTTCTCTCGGCTAGGCGGCGACGGTAGGAGTGTCTCGGCGTACTCGGAGAGATATTGGCTTCCAAAAGGAGAGTTAAAGTACTCGGGGAGAACGATGATCTTGGAGCCAGACGAGGCGGCTTTAGCGACGTGAGTGGCTGCATTCTGGAGTATCGCGGCCTTGTCTGAGCCCTCGACGGGCTGCATGAGTTGAACGCATGCCAGCTTCACAGGCTGTTTGAGAACCGGGCTACTGATAGTAGACATGGCCAAAACAAGCGCAGAGTGACAATGTATTGATGATATAAGATCTGGTAAGGAGGCCCAAGGCGGGTAGGTCAATGAGGTGATATGAGAAGAGGGGTAGGAAGACACTCAACTCATACTTTCGGGGTCGGATTCTCGGGAACTGTTCCCGATCTTCATGCGGGATCCGATTGGTGACATGGTAGTACAGCAGCAACAAGGCTTACATGACATTTCCTCATGTAAATGGAGTTATAGATCACTTAATCATCTTAGTGTAACTGATTTAACGGACAATAATAGTTCGCGGCCACGAAAAGAGTAGTTCTTAGTATCGAGACTATCTAAAGAGGGACGGAGGTACATGAGGAATAGCCAAGACACGTTGAGATGGAGTGCTGCACAAGGCGCGTTCTCCAAAGGGTCGAGTCACAATCTCTCAATGACTTCAAACCTTGGTGAGCTTGAAAGCCTGGTTGTTGCCGCCGTGGCCGGGCCAGACAAGGATGGCAGTGCCGTTGGTCTTGTCACCGCCCGAAAGATCCAGGTAGCCGTTAGGGTACTTGACGTTGCGAAGTCTAAGTTGTTTGTACAGTCAGTAGGTGCTCATATCAAGTCATCTGGTGCTGCCTTACCTGACGATGCTGCCACTGTCGATGCCATCGACGGGTCCTCCCTCAAGATACCACTGAGAAGCAGCATCCCATACGTCATTCTTGCCGAGCTGGACCTTGTTCTGGAGAGCTATCAAAACTTAGTCAGTACCGAATCAACCTAATTCTTACTGGGCAGTACTTACCGTTGGTGTAAAGAACGTACTTGGTGGCAGTGTTCTTGATCACCACACGAGTCTCGAAGCCTGGGACGGCGTAGAACTCCCAGATCTGGTTGGTGTTGCCCTGTTGAGCGCTTTGGATGGCCCAGATGTCAGTAGTTGCAAAGGCTTGACGTTGATGTGAACTCACAAGCCGATGACAGGGGGGTCCTGGCCACCGCCGGCGTTCTGGTCAACGAAGCTGCCGGCGCCCTGGACCTGGAGGGTGGCCTTGAAGCGGTAGACGGGATCGTTGGAAGGCATGATGAGGTTTTGAAGCTTGAAAAGAAGTTGTTGATGGTTTGAAGTGTGAGTTGATGAGGGAAGAGAGATGTCCTCCTAAGAGGATGCTTGGGCTTTTATAGACCTCAAGATGGCCGACAGATGCAAAGAGCCACGGCAAAGGCCCCTCATCCGACATTCCTCGGGGATGGCTCATGAATGCCCAATGCCCTCTCAATCAAGTGCCGAGAAGGTCTGGAACTTGGCCCATACGCAGTCAACAAGCCACAGAATAGACCGGCAAGAATGAGGCCATCCAGGTCTCATAGTGAAAATAAGGGTCTAGACGGGATGTAGGCGCTTAGTCAAGAGCTATAGACATCAAAGCTGAGACATATACGGGACCGGCCTGGTTCCCGTCTGGCTGAGGAACCAACAGCTGAATTATCGAAACCCTGCATCGCGGGGTTGAGAGACATGCATGAGTGGTGGAACCCCTCTTCTCTCGCAAAGATATCTCCCACTTCTTTCACAGGCGAGAGAGAAGATACGACAGTGACAGTCTTGTTGGAAACAAACAGCTTCTCTTTGGCTATTTCAATTCATCCTCTAGGAAGTTTTCAAATTTCTCCTATGTGTTTTCAAACACTTGCTCTTCTCAAGCTGGAAATTTTACGGTATTGTGGCTTATCACGCAACAGGAAGCCACCAGCAGCCAGTCATCCTCCAGCCAGATTCAGCTCCAAGAAACAAGCCACATACAACGGGTGCTTCCCAATCAGTGAGCTTGCATCATATTTATAAGGCAATCCAAGACACCGACCTCGACTGCGACCCCTTGCTCGCGTGCGCTTCAAATAGGACGGTTCAGCTTAGCCACGGCACCTTGTTGAGCAATTTAGGCTTATCGCCCGAGACATATCAACATTCATGATGCAAATGTCGTGTGAGACCTGTAGGTATACGTGATTCAAAGGGTTAATGAGGAGAGACACTATTGTTTAGCTGCACTAGGTCACCCTTGGAAGGAATTGGAAGTGCTTGGCTGGCTGGAGGCTACGAATCAAAGGACTGCAACGTGCATAATTGTGTCAATTATTGATCAAATGATTCAAAAATGTTTAAAACTTTGAAAAGACTGCAGAAGGGGCTGTGAAATGCATCGTATATGTGTGACTGGGATGCGAGTTGCAGTCTGCATGGAACCGCGTTTAACGTATCTGGGCAATATTACTTCAGGTATCATAGAGGTGAGTCTACTTGGCAGAGAACAAGCCAACAAAGAAGGAGAAGTACCTCATTGTCTTACTCTACCAGTTGAATGGGACTTTGAAATGACACTCAGACCATAGCTGTGCCGCATCGCTGAACCTCTCCCAGGCCGATCGTTCTCAGCTCGTTACCGGCTTAACTGCATACACCTGAAAGGAGCCTATCAAGGGCCAGTGAGCATATTTTCACGTAAAACTCTCTAAATTCTTACCTGCCCATTCGTTAAGGCCGGTGATACCGAGCTGGTTGGCCAGTCTGTCGGCTTCGCCGGCCATTAAACTCGGCTGGTCCTGGGGGCATGGCTCCTGCTCAGTATAGGAACCGTGTTTCAGGTCCTGACTGCAGCAATACGAGGCCTCGTCTTGCGTCTTGGAAGTGTCTGCCCCACAACACGGAGGCTCGCCGTCGGCTGCGCTCCAGTACACGTTCAAGTCACAGTTGCTGTCCACGATGAGAATGTCTGTCAAGGACTGATCAGCCTCTGTCACGCAGTTTCGGGACAACATGACTGACCTTCGAAACCTGCATTCCTCAGAAATTTGTCGTACTCACTGACCTGACTGGCCCCTGAAATGCACCCGACGTATAGAGCCATGTCCTTCTTCATCACATCTGTCAACTCTTTGTGCGCGAGTATATCACTGATGGCAACTCGGCCGCCGGGCTTGAGTAGTCGAAACATTTCATTAAACGCCAGTTGCTTGTCTTCAGCAGGGACAAGGTTGATAACGCAGTTGCTGATTATGCAGTCGGCAGTGTTGTCAGGTGCTGGGGTGGATGTTATGGGGCTATCGATGAACTCGACGTTTGAGGCGCCGACGCGAGATTTGTTGGCATTCGCCTTATCAATCATACTCTATAAACATACATTAGACACATGATGGACGTAGTAATTATCCAAAGGGGAAGAGCTTGGGCACCTTGTTCATGTCAACTCCAATAGCCCTACCCGTAAGGCCGACTCTCTTCGCTGCCGTAAACACATCGAGGCCAGCGCCAGACCCGAGATCGATGACTGTTTCGCCCTTTTCCCCATCAGTCAAAATAGCGCGCCGTTACGAGTGAACATACACACCTCTCTCAGCCTCGCAATCGCTGTGGGGTTGCCGCAGCTCAGGCCAAGGTTCGCACCCTCGGGGATGCTAGCTAGCTCTTGTTTTGTGTATCCGAAGGCCTTGGCTACGGTCTGCTCATAGTTGCCGGTGCTGCTCTTGATGATTGAGCCGTATCGCCTGTTGACTTGGTTATAGATCTCTTGGGATTCCATTTGGAATGTTAAAAGTTGTTGGCGTAGGAAAAGACTGCCGGAGAATGCGTCGCGGCGTGGATGAGCTATAGTTTTACTGCAGCCCTTCGATATGTCATTGTTTAAAACCCAAGTTTGTATCCTCTACAGCTAATGTGGTGAGATTGCTTTTAGGATGCCACACAGGCAAGTGTACTAGATACATACCTATGGGCCATACGTCACTGCAGATCCAAAGTGCCACGCTTACAAATGCACAAGTCGATCTGTGACCCCAAGATAAATGCAACAGGCCGTTACCAACATCAGTGCCATATCGACGACAGCAACTCGCGATGTGCCGAAACTATTGGCAGCGTAGCGGTTCGGGTGCGTCCACATCCAGAACATCCCAAAGCTTGGAACTGATCGTCTCAGGGTCCCCCAACCTACTGGTTTCTGGTGACTAGGCTGGACTGGGCTGAAAGCCAACACTCTCTTTTATCCATCTGGCACGAGTTTCGAGGTGGCTACCTTCATGGATCGGCCCTCTGAGTTCATGTCTGGGCTCCCCCTGGGTATGGATCTCCTCAAACCATGATAATGCCGAGGCTTGAAGTCAAATACCCGAAACGACCACACAAAAATGGCGGTAAGAAGGGCATACTGCTACTTCTGTGGTGCCTTACTGGATACGAAGCCGCCCGTCAGCACAGCAGATCGAATGGCCCTCTCCGCGGGCCAGGAGGCTTCTTTACTACTACCTATAAACGTATTAAAGTCCGCCGCAGAGGCCTGCAACGCTTACCTGAACAGTCAGTCCTAATAGACTTCCATGTTAGGGCTAGTTAACGGGCTGTCTCATTTATACGCTCGCCTTACGCCCAAAGCGCTAACTCCGAATACGCCAAGGAACGCAGTTCGGAGTTATTGCCGTCGCTAATCCCGGGCATCGGAGACTGGCAGACTCGCTTCATTGATAAAAGTACAGCCTAGTCAGGCACCCATTTCCCTCTCAGTCAAAAGGCTTGGCGAGGGCCCGGAAGGGCTTCAGAGCGGCCTGGCGAAAGCAGGCAGCCGTTTAACAAGGTATCCCCTTACCTTTTGTATGCCTGTTGCCCCATTCCCCAGAGCGAAGATGAGGCTGAAGCGCGTGTTGCCGCGTAATCGAGGCGAGAAACTGTTGGTCATTGCGCGATGAATTTGCATTACATTATGTTAGCCAAACTTCAATCGGAAATGGCCATCTCGTCTGTATTGACCGACTACTGTACGGTATATAGCTAGTAAAGTCCGCCCGTGTTCCATGCAAACCAACAGATTCAATCTTTTCCTCTTGTATATATCCCCTTTCTCCGCAGGATGCATCCGCCAACGTGGTCCTCTCTTCTCTCAGCAATCGCATTTGCAAATCTATCAACATCTCAATACACCGCCCCCAGCTATGCGAACTTTTCAGGGCCCAATGGTCAACTAGTGGACCTGGGCTATCTCCAGGTTCAAGGAACTCGACTGACCTCGTCGACCGTGCCTATCAACGCGTGGTTGGGCATTCGATATGGTGTAGCGCCCACTGGAGATCGACGCCTCAAACCCCCAGTAGCCATTGAGAGTGCCGAGTCTGGAGGAAATTCCATCTTCGACGCGACTGCGTTTGGTCCTATCTGCTATCAAGGATGGCCTGGGTGGTCTCCGGAAAGCCCCGAGGCGAAAGCATTTCAAGCAGCCAGCAATCACTTTGGAAACCGTCAAGAGAGCGAGGATTGTCTGCTGTTGGACGTCTATGCTCCGGGTGAGCCCGTGTCCGAGAGTCTTCCTGTACTGGTCATCATTCATGGAGGAGGCTATGTGGCGGGAGGCAGCACAACTATACCATCCCCAGGCTTCATGGCTGCAACGCCAGGCCAGTTCATCGTGGTCAACATTCAATACCGCCTATCTGGCTTTGGGTTTCTTGGCGGCGCAGGAAACGAGACACTTAATGCCGGGCTACACGATCAACGACTTGCTCTGGAGTGGGTTCAACGTCACATTGCTTCATTCGGCGGAGATCCAAACCAAGTCACTATCAGCGGCGGATCAGCTGGTGGTGGCTCAGTCGTTCACCAACTCATATGGAATGGCGGAGAGGAGCATCCCCCGTATCGAGCCGCGATAGCCGAGTATCCTTGGGTGCCGTCCATTTTCAGCCCTAGCCAGCTTGAACAGCAGTATCGAGAGGTTCTGTCTGCTTCAAACTGCAGCGATATTTCCTGTCTGCAAGACCTGTCCGCAGAGGAGTACAACCGTGCCCAGAACAAAGTCCTTGCATCTGCCAACACTCTGTATGGAATGTTTTATTTCTCACCTGCAATTGATGGTCGCTACATCCGAGACTTTCCAACACGGGAGGCAGAGGCCGGGCATTTTGCCAAAGTTCCCATTTTGACGACACGAGACGGCAACGAAGGCTTCGCGTTTACACCACAAGACATCACCACCGAATCAAAGTATCAAGATAGGGTACAAAGCCTTTTCAATGGTGGTGCGAACTTCTTTGGCCGACTCCAAGACTATTACCCCCCCGAAGCAGTTGGTCCATTCGCCTACAAGGGAACACAGCAAAGGGCCGAGTTCGTCATCGGAGATGCGTTTATTCAGTGTCCATCTTACCGCCTCGCCAGTTCTGCCGCCGAGGCTTTCTCTTTGGCTGATAGGCATGGTGCTCAGCCCGTCTACAAATTCATCTACGGATATCCGACTTATGACACTGCCTACCACGGGGCTTATACTGCCTTGATTTTTCCAACGCAAGCCATTTCTGCAAACGACACTTCTGTGGGGGCAGAAATCGGTCGGAAACTGCAGCATTACTACTCATCGTTTATTATTCATGGTGACCCCAACATTGGGCTTTCATCATCAGACATCAAGTGGCCGGAGTACGGTTCGTCCAGCGAGATTCTGTATATCAACTCGAGCACACCGATTCAGATGAAGGATATTGATGCCGATGGGCGTTGCGACTTTTTGCTCTCTAGAATGTCCGTTACAGCCAACTGATTAGGCGTGTATCACTCATGATAGCCCACCGTTCCCCAGCCACTCCCCTTATTTTCTTTCTGAAATTTAATGTCTTGGAGTATTTTTAATCTTTTTACAAGATGTTCTTAAATCATCAGGTTAGAGATTTAGCGTTAAATATTAGTTAGCTGCTGGCTGTTTATATAGCTACGGCTCAGTGTATTTATCTAACGATCTTATTCAACCTAAACCGTGATAAAGTACCTCATAACTTGGCTTAATAGCTATGCATCCCTGTAACAACAAGGGCCATGGGTGCACTCCTGTTAGAGATAATATAACCTCACTGTTCGTACATGGCAATGGAACCATGCAAAGGGTGAAGTCACTGTTAGGTACTGTCATGTTCGTGTTCAGATATCTTGTGCAGCGATTCACTCTTGCTGCGTCAACCGTGACCACGGTACCGCCGTGGTGCTTCCAAGTCCTGTCCTGTAAAGCTCTGCCCACTGGACCGCAACGTGTTAGAAGATAGGTAGTTAGGAGACGCGCCATCTCGCTCTCTGGGTTTCTCGACGGATGTCGAGGGTAGCCGAGACCTCGGTAACCATTCTGACGGAGCCATGAGTTTGTCCAAGTCCGCATCTACAGAATCATCGTCCATCACGTTAACACTCCCCCCTCCTCCCCCCACGAGTCCAAATTCACTGAACTCCCGATTTTGAGTCTTTCGAGGACTTCTTCCAAGTTCCTATTTTGACTTTCCTTGACCCTGCTCAGTGACCCTGCCCCCCTTGCGCGGCCGAGCTGGCTCGAGCTCGTTGGCTAGGGCGGCTCAAGGTCACGTTTGTCTAGAAAGATCTCCATGAATTGAGCGACATTCTCGAGCTGAACTCCAAAACCGCCGGCTCCACCGGCAGCTACGTTCAATCCCTTGAAGACGCTAGGTACACGCTGTCGGCCCCGACTCTCTTTGCTGGCATAATATGCTCTACTCACAACTGTCCAGGAATTTCCCCTAGTGACCTGGCAGGCGAGAAGAACTTCAGAAGTTTTAAAACCGAACAGATGCAAGTCAAGGTGCCCATCATGTTCCTTTGTATCAGATGGGAGATGAACCTCAGCCCTTGAGTCTGACCTGAAAATTGTCGCCCCTGTCGTCTCCAGTTGTCTGTCAAACCACCATTCCCCGAGAGTGTGACAGCGCAATGATATCGCCAAGGGTTGGTGAACCCACTTGAAGAAGCTGGGTGACCTCTGGGACTCGGACTCAAGGCTAGACTCCAACTGATAGTGCGGCCATGTCAGTTCCATGGCTTCGGCAGTCAGACGTGCAAACTGGATGCGGCAGTTTATTTTCACTGCTCCTTTTCCTCCCCAGGCAACCAGGGAAACGAATGTATCCTCCTTGGTCATGTGGTACTCAACGGTATATCCGCGCTCGAACGCGACCTCAGTTGCGATGCCCAACAAGGCAAAAATCCGATCCCGGCCGTCCTCACAACCAGAATCTTTGTAGCGCTCATAAAGGGTTGCAAAAGATTCCATCTGGGTCGGCCAGCGTCTCTGCGAGCAAATGAGCCCGTACATGGTGCTGTGGAAGAGTTCACTTGTCGTATAGCGCCTCTTTGTTTGCTTGCCGTCGTCTCCAACTGCTTTATCTTCAGCCAACGGAGCCCACAAGTCCGAACCCCACGCCGTAAGATGGTGCGGGGGGGATTTGCACGCCGCTGCGAATGTTGACCACAGAATCACTTCGCTTCCGCAGAAGTTCTCGGCGTCTCGTGCCACTGTGATCTCCTGGACGATCCAGATTCTTGTCCAGTACCTCCGCTTGGAAAGGTCAGCCAGGCCTTGCCACACTGTCGCTCGATCTGTCAAGTAGGCAGCTCTAGATGCATTGTCCGTGCAAGTGCTTAACAGGTGGATGGCGCGTAGGGTGATGTGGCTGTTCTCGCGTGCTTCGCCTAGCCACACCAGGACAGACTGCGCTTTGCGGTAGATCTGGTTCATCAGCTGAACTTGGTGACTACGTTCGTAGTCACTGGCCTGGTCGATGCAGATGGAGTCGCACCACAGGTAGCCATGTGAGGCATGCGCTTTGAGACGCGATAGAAAGGTGAAAAGATTCGATCAGATTGTTGTTGGCTGGCCCATGACATGGATGAGCGCCAAAGGAGACTTTGGTCTCCATTCGTATGACAGCGCGTGATAATTGGGAGCCGTGTTCATGTCAAAGGTACTGATTGTGCAAGATATATCGTCCTTGGAAGATCCCGGTATTATCTGCAGGAGGCGGATATGGGTCTGGCCTGGTAGCAAAGGATGCTTGGCATAAATAGACATGGTCAAATTGGGTGGTTGTGAATATGAAGAAAGCTGGGTTGGTGGACCTTTGCGAAGGAACGAGGTATGACCTTGGATGAATGGCTGGGTTGGTGGAGAGTTGGCGAGGAACAGTGACAGATCATAGGTGGCTAGAAATAGACTAGTCACCTGTTCGGCTGTGCTCTGAAGTGTAAGATGGATACCTGGCAGAATGCCCGACGGGCGCCCATGGATACCTTAAGGGGCGCAGCGGGTTTTAACCTACTAGATTAGATCTTACTTACCTGACATCTGATTGAACTAAACGCTTGTTTCTTAAAGACTTTGTATACTTGATATAGTAGGGAAGCTATGATATTTTCTTGGCCTTAGTTCTCGGGGCTTATAAAGATGCCATAAAGTAATATACCTAAAGGCGAAGGCGCTGATAGTTATTTACTTAATTTAAAGGATCTTATACAAGTCTTACTCGCCTGGGCTCAAGATTGTTAAAGAATGATAGACCTCCCGATCTAAAAGGCTTAGACAGAAACGTTCCAACCCGATAGTACTCGTCTGGGTTTCCCGTGGGGTGAATGAGTAGTCCATATGCCGTTCTATTAGCTGGATCCTCGACCTCCTCACTCGTCCACTCCTGGGCACTGGCTGACTCAGAATCGGACGACGCATGACTAAACGACGCCTCGTGATCGTCGCCAAGTATCAAGGAGTTATCAGAATGCCGCGATGAGAAGTAATTTGCATCTGAGTTCCGTCGTATCGTGCTCCCAATCAGCAGGAAACTGATGGGAGCCACGAGTTCGGGGATCTCGGATGTTGCGAAGAAGTCCTCAACAATGCAATCAGTCCGAATATGGGCGAAATACTCTCCAGTGCGCCATGGCTTACTTCACCAAGCTCGGTTGAACCGCGCGGGGTGATGGCGGGGACTAGATCCGTGTATTCAGGTCGGCAATCAGCTATCAGAGTTGGATGGTTCATGTCGAACCAGATGTAGCGGCGTAGACTAGCCCAGCTCCACGAGGGGGCAAGATAGGGAAAGGGGCTTTCCAGTCTTTGTAGGAGGGCCTCGTAACTGATTTCATCTATACCCATCAAAGTCCAATAGAGGCACCGGTGCAGATTGTTCTTCCACAAACCGGCCAGGTACTCGTCATCCAGATATTCCTGAAACAGAGCTGCAAGGCCAGCAACTGACGGTAGAAGGTCTGTCTCGCGGGTGAAATGGGCCCTGTCAGGGTTGAGCTGAGAAATGGTTTCATCCCACTCTTGATAGGTACGGAGTTTGTCATTGGGAATAAGCTTGTCGCGGCCGAGCATGCGGAAATCGGCATCATATGTGTCCTGATCCCTTCCCATCGATTCACTAAATGATGGACATTTGAAGTGAATGTTCCTTCTTGAAAACATCAGCAGGCGGGTTGCCGTGATGCGTTCCTGGAATGTCCATCCTCTCTCAAGCCAGGGGCTTATGACGAGTTCTTCTCCGACAGAAGCCTTATAGAGAGGAGAGTACACTGCAAAGGCGAGAGAAGCATTGTTGCTGGGGCGAGGGTTTAAAGGGATGATGACTCGGTCGGTTTTCTGCAGGTATCCTTGCTCGCAGTTCAAGGAGGCAGCAGCGGCAACTGTTACGTACGCATTGCCATAAATGCGCTCCATGACTGCACACTGACTATCCCAGTCTGTCGATACATTCTGTAGGATGCACAAAGCATCCACCCAAAGAAACGGGATGGACAAGGCCCTTGCCAGGGCCACAGAGTCCTGAATGACCTGTGGCAAGAGGGACTCTGGAATCGTCTGCAGATGCTGCGAGAGATTGAGGCTGGTCGTCTTGAGTTGCTTACTAGCATGTGGCTCGGGACCCCAACAGTACGTGAGGGCGATATAATGCGGAATCTCCAAGTCTGGGTTAACCATGTCTTTAGTCAGGACCAGTCGTAGTTGATCTGGTCCAACTTCAATAAGTCGATCGGGGATGAAAGTCTTTTGCGGATTAATGTGGTCATGAGACACGCATAAGTCCATTCTGGACTTCATCCAGCGCACAGTCTCTTCACTGATGTGGGATAGAGGCGGCCGGAGCCCAAGAGGCGTCGCCGTATCATCATCCGCGACGGCTGTGACAGGACAGTCAAGATGAACGTCTTCCTGGCCATCTGTTCGGTCTCCTGTTAGCTGCCGTTAAAATATGAAGCAGGTGCAGTTTTTACCATGTCTGAGTTTGATGCGTATAGCCCTTAGCCCATATCCATGAGCATTGTCTGGACCGAAAACATGGTGGAGCGAGAGGTGGACGGTTGTCTCTGAGGAAATAGTCGGTGGTTTGTCTTCTATATCCCACCAAAAGAGAATTCGTTTGAAAAAGGCACAAGATTCGCAATCAGAGCCATCAAAGACCTGGTACAAAACATCGGGAGCTCGCTCGACTTCCCAGCCCAGGTCAGTTTCTCGTTCTTGGTTCTCGGGGCTTGCAAAGATGCCATCCAGTGGTGTGTCTACCAGCTGAAACACGGTACAGCGGCTGCAAAGCTTGGTAGACCGTTGGTTAGAATCGATCGAAGTCGCCATCGGTAATGTCCTCGAGTTTGAACTCGTCTTCTTCAGCAGTGCTGACGTGGTGGTTGAAAGAGGAGATAAGGCCTCACTCAGCTCCCACGTGACGCCCAAACGCGGGGGCGCTAGTATCCTGCCATTGAGCACTTCCAACGAGTCTGAAGTGCAGTAGTTTGATACAACTGGATTTTTGGTACTTCCTTGCCGTTAAAAAAAGTACTGAATCCATTACAGACTTGCTTAACAAGACAAGACTTATCTGATTAAGTCTAACTTGACTTTTCTCATCACGCCTTGCTCATCCCCTTAGAGGACACTCTTGAGGAACTTAGGGTCACTCTATGGCCGCAGTTATGATGATGCTATGGTATGTTTATGAGGCATTGAGGGGGCCTTAGATCTTATTTAGACGAGAAAGAAGGTATCCTATCTGTGTAATATTGAGTAGACAACATGACAATGGTGTACTTGACAAGCTCCTCCATGCAGTCCACAACGCGGTCACGGTTGGAACTGGGCAGCATCTCACTTGCTCCTCCGAGATGAATTGCGTGTAGGCCTGCGGGATGGAGCCTGGTTGGGGATGGTGAGTATGCACACCCGCTGGCCCAAGATGCGCAGAGAGTTGGCGGCATTGGAGGACTGTGACCCGCCGCTGACCTTGGCAACTGGAAGGGCTCGCCCTTGTGTTGGGCGACTGTACCTGATGGCAGGGGATCCAGTCAATATGCTGCATGAGAATTCTCGTCTAGGAAGCCTATATCAGCACCGTGGTGTCGCAGGATAACCTCTAAAGAGGGAGATAGATAGTTATACAGTGGTTTTCAGATGCCTTCCTAGGCTGACTTTAATTTAAACTAGGTACACTAGCCTACCTCCCCGATAGCTCTTCACGCGTACTTCGATCAACTGTAACAACCACCTTTCCGATATGCTGATTGCTCTCAAGATAGCGATGCGCCTCAGCAATATCCTCAAACGCAAAGGTCTTGTCCACGACAGGCCTTAGCGACCCGTCGGCAACGCCATCGAGTACAAACTCGACCATCTTGGCGCGCTTCTCTGGGTTCAATAGTGTCTGAAACACGGCTGTAAACTTGATGATTGCAAACTTGGCCATGCCCTTCAGCGGGTCAATCGTGGCCGGAGCGAGGTCTAGAACACCGTAGATAAGGATCATGCCATTGACTGCAACTGCATCGAGCAATTTGCTGACACCTTTCCCAGCAATCGGGTCGTAGATGACGCCGCAGCCGACGCCGCCGGTGATGCGTGCCACTTCCGTCGCGATGTCCTGTTCATCCGTCACGATGACATGTTTGATGCCGAGCGACTTCAGCGCGGCCACCTTGGACTGACTCCGGGTTGTACAGATGGGGATGGCACCCTGCGATTTGGCGATCTGGGCCGCCGCAATTCCCACCGACGACGTTGCCGCCGTCAGCAGAACGTACTCGCCCTTTTGCAGCTTGGCCGTGTCAACCATGCTGTTCCAGGCTGTGCTGTACTGCATCCATAAAGCAGCGCCATCAACAAACGACATGCCGTCGGGCATCTTCACCGCCATCTCGGCCGGCACATAAGCCTGCTCGCCGTACACGGCGCATTCGTGGCCTTTCATCTCAGTAGCGAAACCCGGAACGCTCGTGAAGCCCGGGACGGTCGCCACGCGATCCCCGATCGCGAACCCATCGACGCCTTGGCCGATGGCCAGAACCGTCCCAGCACATTCCGACCCGAGCATGGCAGGAAACGCCTTGGGCTTGCCGAAGCCACCGGCGCGGAAGAAGACTTCCATGCGGTTTATCCCTATGCCGTTGACCTTCAACAGCAGCTCACCAGGTGCTGGATCCTCAAAGGCAATCTCGTCGATCTGCAGCACCTCCGGCCCGCCCAGCTGGTGAAATCTTGCTACCTTTGGCATCGTTGATCTTTGCTTTGGTGTTGGGAGTTGGGAAGAGTAGGGATTCCTCTGTCGTGCGGTCTGGGGTAGATATACGAGGGGTAGTCGGCTGGAATGGAGAATGGCGAGGAAGGATGATAGAGAAGATTAGAATGGGTGGAGTCCCGCGCCCCTTCTACCTATAAACTCCCTTCCCCGTTTGATAGACATGTAGATATGAAGCCGCGTGGAGTGTCATTTCTTCATTCTTGGTGCTAGCATGTCCACGAAGCTGGAGGAACACAATGCTTGATAAGCACTCACTTACTCATCTCACTACAGTGGGGGGCAGGAGGTCTGAATCTCCCGGTCCCGTATAGATAAGCTTTAACGTTGCAGGCTTACCGGTATTCATGCACTAATAAGCCCCATGTGTCGTTTCGGTTTTAAGGGTCTGCGGAATCCGGGCTTGCTGCGAATGCAGGTTGATGACAGCTGCATAAAGACATTAGCCGATCATCCCGTTATTTTATTGGAGGACACTGCCTAGACTGCAGAGTTTAGTATTGACCTGTTAGCGGGCAGTGGCGTGGGTCGTCGATTAGAAATGATGCTTCGTCCGTGGCAGTTAGCAATCAATCAGTGATGCGAGGCGGGCAAAACGTAGATGAGAGGTTTCTATTTCAGCTTTCATGGCTGCGTGCATGAGACCACGAATAGGCAAATAAAGAAATATATTAACCAGCTACTCTCGAATTCACGTTATATTGATACTTGTGATGCAGCCAAGTCCGGTATCAGTCTAATATCTCGTCTGAATGGTTCATCTGGTCAGACTAAACAGGGGCTTTTCGCCCCGCCGGGCTCGCCACTTATTGGTAGAACGTAGAAGGCTCCAACAGCCAGTGATGGTCCAGCCCCAGGTTCTAGCAAAGGCTTCTGTTACTTCCCAACCATTTGGATCCCAAGGTTCACCCCAAATAAGCATGCCTGGATCATGATCTGGAATGCGTCCGCGGAGGGCGTGACAAAGCTTCTCTTCATCGAAGCAGTCTAAGCCTCGTCGGAACAAATTGTCACGCATCTCAGGTATAGGAAGAAGATCAATCCACGGGTGGTGTAATGTGGTGGATTGAAGATCTGTTGGTCGTAGCCCGTCTGGAATTCGTGTTGAGGCCCGGTGTCGATGATTGTCTGGCGAATTAAACAGCGACAGAGCGTTGTGGCCCATCTGCTTGGACGAGAGATCCAAGGTGTCCATATTGGCCAGCAAAGCTCGGATAAAGTTGAACTGGGATAGAATCGGCAAGATTGTAAGTTGGGGAGAGTGTATTATGTAGAGCTGCTGTGCAAACGCCTCGAAACGTTGAAGGATCATCCAATCATGTTCTGGTCCGGCATCAAGAATATCTAGTTTCTTAATAGCGACCGTGACGGCTCTGATGCTGGAGTCTTCGTATCTCCAGTGTCCCGGGGAGTTTGGACTTTCGGGAGCTGGAATATGATGTTCGCCTTCCGCATCGTCACCGCCATCATGGTTAAGTTCCCTTCGTCTCCTTAACCCTACCGAATGTTAGCGAGCCCAAAACAAGTCTAGATCAGCCATTATGTCATACTGAGGATTCGTTGGTTACGGCGATTTTGGACCCTCCTTCTCTCCTTCGTATCCGATATGCCCGACCAGTCGTCCTCGTACCTGACCCATCTATCCGCGATGCTGTCTTGTTGGAAGCGAGCATTGCTGAAGTCAGTCATGCTTGATTGATGCAGAGTGCGGCGCTATCATGCGAGGATCAACCAACGTTACAGCAGTCAGGCCGATTCTAATGTAGATTGATGACAGTGGCAGATGGTAGTTGGGGATTAATAATAGGAGCAATATTTCTCATCGTTTCGAGTTACCGCCGCCCCTCGCGGGAGAATCGGTTGATCCTTGCCCACTTGGTGCTAGCTTATGTAGCTGTCATCAACCTGCATTAGCGGCAAACCTTGTCATCTTTCCCCTGTATTCGCCGAGTTGCTTATCTCCTCTGCTGTGCTAAGACTACAGCGGGGTCACGACCAGGGTGTCAGCCCAATTAAAATGCGCAAAATGAAAGGTACTTATTAGCCCACCTAATTTATATGATGATAAAAGTCCCAGCAATCTGCGTTGTTACAAAGTGCGACATTGCATTGCTCGCAGCCACTTCGTGACTGCGGCACCCTGGCCCGCGGCCTCACATTGCCGTTGATGCTCACTAACGGCGGCCTCTTGCTTCGTGACCTGATTTCTCCTAGCTGTTGATGCTGACAAGCGAGGCAGGCTGACGGGCTTCCTCGTGAGACGCGTTTATGTAGGGAAATAGGCGTAATTTCGTCTCCAGATCGGTATCTTCGCCTTGACTGACTTCGTGAGTGAAACCTAGCAATTAAACCATCAATTACGAGCTCTCGCCACTTCCGTTGCACCTTGATCTTATCCCAAGCAGGCTGCCCATAAAGCTGCAGACTGTAGCTGTTGCCGATCATGATCTCGAGCAAGAAGGACCACGCGAGAGCCTGCCAAGCGCCGCGCCGATACGGGTGTTTATAACCCTGTGATGCCCTCAACTGGTCGCTCCGATCTACACCGTTCATCCAGTCATTATAGTCGGCGGCAATAGAGGGGATTTCGAACTCCTTGATCTTCTCATTGCCGAAGAACCGCTGGATCGGCCGGGCACGGGTGTGTATGGTGTTGGGCCTCTTCCTCTTCCGTAAAATGCGCTCTTGACCGGTGTATAAGGTCGTCATAAAGAGCACGAGGGCGTTGTCTTTCTAAGCGATTTGATTGACCTAGAAGACGACTAATTAGTAGGGGAAACGCAGCTAAAACGCGTCTCCAAAGCGTACAAGGTTATCCTCTGTGGGGACTGCAACCACCTCGTTGAATCTGAGAAGCCGGGCACCGTTCGTATCGTCTTTCTTGAGCTGCCGTATGGGGCGATAAATGCCACTATTCACACGTGCCGTACCTGTGCCGGCGTGGCCTGAGATGCGGAGGACTCGTAGGAGGTTTGGTGAGTTAAAAAGGCTGTCAAAAAAGACGTGATAGTGATGATCTTGGGGAAGGAGGTTGACGAGAGCCGGCACAACGCTCTGTGTGGGGTTGAGGGTTATCTTCTTCTGCTTCTTCGTCATCTCGCTCTTTCCCTTCTTCTTTCGTAGCTTTTGATAACGTTCTTGGCTGTGGCCATAGGCCGTGATGCTTCTGTTGAAGTGTGTAATTCGTGATAGGCCGACGGGACCGTGTTTCTTCCCTGGACTGTGCCAAAGCCACCGTAAGAGGATTCCCTGCTGACCAACACCCCAGGCTTTGAGCCCTAGCTTTATCGGCTTATTCTTCATCTTGGTTTTCTGCTTAGACCGGCCTGTGTATCGGATCATTCCCTCGTCAACAGAAATATGACTCCCTAGCTCAATGAAAGATAAAGTGACGCTCTGGAGAATATTAGACCACTCGGCCACAGCTTGGAAGACTCTAGGAATATCATCACAGTGATCGAGAAGTGGGAAAATGCGAAGATGCCGGAAGAGGAGCCACCAGCGGTCAAAAGTCATATATTTGATAATAGAGTGATTTGGCCGTTGGTGGCTAGAGTCAGCGATCTTCCAAATATCCTCAACCTTGCTTTCTTTGAAGCTTCCTATGTAGAGGAGTATCGCTAACCAGATGTAAAGCTCAGGAACCGTTGTTGGCCTCCACTTGCGAAGGCGGGCCTGCGGACGAAGTGGTCGCTCATGGAAGAGGCCGGCGATCCAGATATTGGTATATTGAACCCATCTCTCAACGAGGGAATAAGGGATAAAGTGCAAGAAGAAGTCTAGAGGCTCGTTAGGCAGCTCTTTGACCCGTAAGGCGCGATAAGTGATGTGTTGTGGTTGAAAGTTGTAACCTCTCTGTGTGGTTGCGGGGAGATTGGGTCTGCACGTGACATCGTCGGGCTGCAGCCGGCTGCAATTACGGTCTTCAATAAAGCTATTGTCATCATAGGCATTGGTAATTGGTGCTTCCTTAGGTACCGACGGCATAGTTGATGTTTCAATTTGATAGGAAATTGACGATATCCCTTAGTAAAATCTATGGTGTTGCGTCGAGGGGCAACTTGCAGGTAGCGGAAGGTACCTTGTCAATGACGCGGCCAAGTGGGGCTCGTGACCTGCTGTAGTCTTAGCACAGCAGAGGAGATATGGCACAAGGGCGGGCTCGTTTTACTGTCAGTGACTAAAACATAGAAGAAGAACAGGATTCAAGGTTTATAGACGCCGGAAAAAGAACAAAAGTCCGGGATATCTGTGGCAAACGGACAGAATGGCTAGGTATCTAAGCTAGGCGGACGAATTACGGACGAATCATGGGCGGACGAGCATTAATCAACGTTGCTTCCGTGTAGTGGCAGCTTCTAATTGTAGCTCAAACCGCCTCAGGTTGGAAATAGAGACACAATGCGCACATTCTGTCCTTTGTACACGAGTCATACGATAAGGTTCGGCTGTTTCCCCGATATTCACCTCGGTCATGGCGGTGTGGCTAGTTAACATCCACGGACGGAGTCCGTCAGGACCCTGGTAGCTCACGGGCAACCGTCGTGGTCAAATGCGTATAAATAGCGAAACAAGTTGACCCAAAGCATATTATGAAGATATCAACCATCTAAGCAGAGATCAATCGCCCACTGTATCCCAAGAATATGAAGGTCGCGATCGTTGGCGCAACGGGCCAGACGGGCTCCGTCATTGTCAAGGCCCTTCTCGAGTCGACGACGCCGAAGTTTGTGAGGAGTTTAAATCTCCAGCCTGTCTTTTCAGAACCGAGATACTGACGCCTTCATTCCAGGAAGTCACAGCCCTCACGAGGCCCTCGTCGCTGCAGAAACCCCAAGTTCTTGAGCTGGCCGAGAAAGGGGTCAACATTGTCGCTGCCGACCTTACGGGCTCCGAGGAAGAATTGAAGAAAGCGCTTACGGGTATCGAGGTCGTCATCTCGATCATCTACGGAGCCAGTGTGACAGCCGAAATACCCCTTATCAATGCCGCCAAGGCTATCGGTGTTCAACGATACGTGCCCTGCTTCTTTGCAACTGTTGCACCACCTACAGGGGCTCTTCGACTTCGAGAACTGGTAAGCGACCGAATAAAAATAACTTTTTAGAGTGACCTAACATGAGCTTGCAGAAAGAGGAGACTTTCAACCATATCAAGAAGATCAAGCTCCCGTACACTATTATCGACGTCGGCTGGTGGTATCAGGTCAATCTTCCCCGGCTCCCATCTGGCCGCATCGACTATGCAGTTATGGAAACCACAGATGGCATGGCAGTCGATGGGAACGTGCCGGTAGCTTTTACCGATCTGCGCGACGTTGGGCCATACACTGCCCGGATTATCTCCGATCCTCGAACCCTGAATCGCATGGTCTTTGCGTATAACGAAGTCTTGACTTTTAACCAGATGTACGACATAGCCGAGAAAGTAAGCGGCGAGAAGCTCCATCGCAAATATGTAAGCCTATCTACTATCTTTGGATTAGTCCGATGAGCTAACTGGTTACAAAGGTCCCAGTGGAGGAAATTGAAGCTCAAGTCCGCGAGTGGGAGGAAAAGAACCCAGCCCCGGATTCAGTTGAGTTCATAACGCTGTCGCAGCTGCAGTACTGGTACTCCTGTTGTGTCCGTGGAGACAATACTCCTGAAAATGCCCAGTACCTCGGATATCTATTGGCCAAGGATCTCTATCCTGAGTTCGTCGGAACTACGCTGGAGACTTACGCCAAGGATGTTCTCGAAGGAAGGGGAAAGAAAGTGTATGAGCATATTCAGGACCTGCCATCCATCAAAGCTGCCAACAAGGCCCTGCAATGATGGGCTGACAAAGGTTTGTTAATGGCAAAATCGCCTGCCATATTAGTGTAATTTCAACTTTATTCATGATATTCCAAACGCAACCTACCTTCCATTCTCATACAGGTCAGCTTTCCATACATGTCGTGGTAGAAACATGTCTCTCGGTGTCTAAATCCTGTTTCCAACCTGTCATGTCAACGGCCCCTTGGCGTCCAACAAAAGCAAGTCGCTGAACTCAACACATACTAGCATCTTGTAGCACCCGAGAACTACTCGTTGAAAAATGTATCACATTTCATTCCAGGGCCGACATAACCAACGTTCAAGTCCCGCATGAGGCCACTTCAGCCTCCACTATAGGTTTTATTTTTATCATCTTCAATGACGAGTCTGCGAGAGACCACCAGCTACAACAGCAAAAGAAACAGTTATCAACATATTACGGCACTAAAACCCAATACCTTAAAACACCGTAACATGTTTAGGATGCCATACCTCAAGTCTTAGAGGAGCACAATAACCCTCTCCTTACACGGATCATTTAGCAGACCAAAAGCAAGGGTCGTACTCATTCATCCACTCGACAAATTCGTCGCCCGCCGTGGCCCAGCCCTTGATTCCCCCTTGCAAAACTACGCTTTCCATCTCATTGTCACCGCAGTCGGCGAGATAGTCGCTCAACCAGCCAGCAGCTCGCGGACCGCGACCGCGTGATGAAGCTAGTGAGATGAGATTAGAGCCCATCATCTCCCAAAGTTGCCTTTCAAAAGACCATAGGCTGGCCATACAGAAGGTGGTACTACTCACAGCAATACCAAATGATCTTGCGTAGACCCCTGGCCTTGAACATGCCATAAAGCGTTGGGATTGAGGGATACAAGCTTTGGGCAGGCAGATTGATAGAGCCATGGATAGTGCCGCCCTAGGAGTCGCTCAAGTCAGCGACATTGTGACAATAACTACGTGACGGATGGCAGAGACCGAGCTCAGGCTCACCTCATAGTCATTCCGTCGTAAATCGACGAGCACAAAGTCCGCACTGGCCACGCTGCCAACTTGCCTCATCAACTCAAGAAGCTGCTCACGCGTCAAGTTTCCTGGTTGACGCTCCGGAGCCGGGTACTTCGCATGCCACGGAGCTATATTGGCCTGCTGTTGTGAAGCCATTGCAGTGCTGACGAATCCTGGATCGGTTTTTAGGGTACCACAAACAACCTCGGCGAAGACTGAATCTTTGGAACATTGGCAAGTGATGATTGTGTTTGATGATCCAGAGGCTTGCTCTCGGGGAGCCGCCGGTCTTTCAAATGCTCGCTTGTCGCTTCGACCGCACCCTCGTAACCACCGGGTGCGTCTGAGGAGTGTGTCATGCCCCGGTTATCATTGGATACCATGGTCAGGCATACGATCATCGAGTACACACCCAATCACATGCGGGCATGTTAGACGCGCAATATGGCCAGGACAACTACATACGTAAGCCAAACAGAATTGTAGTCGTAATTCAAGCATATTTTCCCTCAAGGTGAGGCATTGGGTTTCAGGAGGCTGTCATGTCCGTCTCATGATTGGTAAACTTAGTCGCCTTATGGTTGAGATGACGGCAGTTAGGGGCTGAGCAGCTCAGATACTTGTGGCTTTAAGCCACCGGCTTGCCTCAAGAACAATAAAAGGAGTAGGGTAAGAATAACCTTAAACTAAATACTAAATATAAGAGTAGGACTTTTGCTATTTAACCTTGTAGCAGCAGCCACACAAGGGCACTCTCGCTCACAATATCTATTTTAAGACATTGAGTTTTAAGGATGGGGAAGCTATATTCCACCTTGGGCAGGCGTCTGGATACGACGCACCGTAATTTAAGACCTCTGGCCTGGTTCTGGCAGTATGACCGAATTTGAGCTACCTACGCAAGCGTATCTATGATTCGGAAAACGCTGGAATTGTGCACAAGACAGTCATTTGCTTCTTTGCAACGCAAAAGATACCGGATCCGGTCCGAGTCCAGACTGGCCCGCAGCCCAGATATAATTTCAACTGCCGCCTGGCAAGATAGTCCTTTGTCCCAGTGGCTCGAGATGGAAGCGGGTGAGGTTGGTGGGCAAAAGTACTCAGTTACTTGTGGTAGTATTTCTGGCTGGGTACCCAGCCCTGGCCAGCCATCGTTGTAGATGGATGAGATATTCGCACATCCTCCGCTTTCAGTGGCGTGTGTGCTGGGAGGGTCGTGCGTTTTTTGGCCACGGTTCATGGTGACAGAGCAGTCTACCGCCTCTACCGTACCTGGCCAGGGCGTATTGTTGGGTGGAGGCGCTGCAGCAGGGGCCGAGGTTTCCAGTAATTGACATGCCGTGAGTGAAGGAGAGTTCGAAGAGGGTGTGCTCGGGAGCGAGGGGAAATCCGTAGTCGTGTCCACTGGACCGTAGTCTGGCTGCTCCCTCACACTCTGTCTATGGGGAGAAGATGGATCACTGCCACTCTGCAGAGACCCCCAAGAGTCTAGATTTGGTACACAACCGACAGATCCCGCCAGAAATAGGTGATGGTCAACCTCCTCCTGTGAAACTCCCCTAAGGTGGAGCAGGCCACGGAGATGTTTGTTCTCCCACGCGACGGCCCTAGCCACGCGCTGCATCTCAACGCTGGCCTCGACTCCTCTTCGTTCGTAGTCCTGAAGCCGATGTTGAAGATCCTCGACGAATTGTCGATGCCGCTCCCGCGAGCGCCGCTGGTTCTCGCGGTTCTGAGCCGCAGAGGCGGGAATACGGTTCTACGTCACACAGGTTAGAAGTTGTGAGTTAGAGACAAATTCGGGGAGAAGGCATACTTTTCGAGGCATGAATGGAAAATAATACGGCAGTTTTCTAGACGCAGCGTAATTCAGAACGTATAAGATGGTGATCTTCTTGGTGGACGGAGGTACAGAGTCTCACGGGCGGCTTGAGGGAGACCTGTCATGCCCCCGTCATGATTGGCTGAGCGAGATATGGGCAGCTGGGCCATGCCATCTGAGCCGGCGCAGTGCTAGCTTTTGCCTCAAACAATCAGAGTTTTATTCACGCTGAAGAAGGCCAGAGATCATTCGTCCAAAATGATTTCTCAACATATTCTATGTACAAGAACCCAGCACCAATTCTTAAAAACCGCATTGACTTGCACGTATTACAACTATGAGGTCCATGTTTTCCGGGCGATTCCAATATCCCTACCAGCAGCCATTATTTTCCAAGAAACCAAACACCAACCTCTCGATTGAGGCATTCAACTTGTGAAAAGAAGAGAACAAAAAAAAAAGTTATTAAAAAGATCGGCATGAGCGTAGCGTGCTCATAGTCTACAGCACTCTGCTAGATCTGGTATCAGACGCAGGATATTGATCTAGAAACGCGGACTGCCCGACGACGACTAGGGCCTCCCATTCGGTTCAACAAACCCAGCCCGCGGACCCAGCACAGCGTCAAAGAACCCGCTGCTCCTCCGTGCTGGATGCGGCACACTCTCCGCCCGGGCATTCTCTGGCCGTATCTCAAAGGAACGTGGCGTAGCTGAAATGTTCGAGCTTGTTTGTCTCGGCTGGCTTCGTGACACGGGATCTTTTGTTTTGAAGATCTCTGAATGCGTGGATACGACGGCTTGTGCTGCTAGTTGTTGGAGGTAATCGTTGTCTGGCATCAACGTGGCTGGGATGGGTGATGATTGCGTTCTGGACATGTCGGGTTTAGGGGCTAGGAGTCGTCTGGGGTTACCAGCTGCTGTCAGTGGCCGAGGTGCGGCCACTGAAGGAGGGGAAATCGCTGTAGGAGGCGACCTCTCTGTAGAAGTGTTGGTTGCCGGAGGAGCAGTCTTGACTTTCGGAGCGATCGTCACTGGGCGGACGGTGGTCACTGGAGGGGCGGTTCCTATTTGATGCTCAGACCTGGGCTCGTAAAGGTGACTGCGCGAGGTCTCGGGAGCTGGCTGGTTGGGGACTGACTGGTTGGTCGGCACTGTAGGTGATGTACCGTTTGCCATCGCGGCGTCGACCCCATCTTTGTCTTGAAGAAGTGAATCCAAAAGAGAATCGCTAGAGCGCGGTCGTAAAAAGTCGTTTCCTGATGTGATGAGATCGGCCGGGTTGCTGAGTGGCTGGAAGCTCATGAGACCATCAATCTCCGAATCAGAAGAGTCATCATCATCCACAACGATGGGACGATTTTGGTTAGCTTCGCCATTGTTGGCTGCCGGTTCGCTGGAATTGACGTTTTCGTTGGCAGTAAAAACAGGATCGCCGTTGGTCGTAGCTTTGTTACCATTTGCTTCCGGGACTGGGCTCTGCTCTCCGCCATCTGGTCTATCCTCTGGCTGTGGCGTCTCCTGCGGCGGCGTGGTAAAAACATCTTCATGAGTCAAGTCTTGCCGTGACTCGTCATGCTCATCGGTGCCGTTTTCATTGCTGGGCGAACCAGTCAACGTGTCCATGTGAAGTGGCTCTCCTCTCTCCAGAATATCTGACTCCAGACGAGGAACTGGAGATTCAGTCCCGACTAAATCTCAAGAGTTAGAGAAAAGTATAGGGATCTGTGACAGGATAAACTCACTTCTGATAATTGTGTCAGGGTTCTGGCTCTTCTGGTTCTCGATAAACTCGGCGACAGACTCTCTTTGAAGGATGCTCATGTCATGCGGGTCAAAGTGCTTCAGGTCAGCAACAGGAACCCACCCAACGGAACTCTCCTCAGGAAACTTGAGTTCATCGAAATACACAACTGGGAATTGGCGCTTCGAGACCAAAGCACCGCCTTTCTCGTAGCCCTCGGCCCACTCTCCCACTTCGCCATCGGCGGCATAGCAGGATGGCGTGTCGTCCAACAGGCCCGTGTCCAGCAACGTCCCCTTGAAACCAATATGCTGGAAGCTTCCCCATGGTAGGATGAGAACCGGATAGAAGCTCCTGGAGCTTTTCCAGTAAGCGGCGTAAATCTCGCCTGCTTTGGGGTTCATGATACCAGACACGACCTGACTGCTGCGAGTGTGAGGGTGGCCGGGTATTACCGCACGGGGTTCAGCGGTACCGCCGTCGAACCGTGGTCGTTTTGGGCGCTTGATCGTCACGGGGATTCCAAGTCCCTGATCGAAAGCCTCTTGGGCCACCTCGTTATTCATCTCCACCCTCGTCGGAGTGCAGTCCCTGACAAGCGTGCCGAGAATACTAACAGCCAGTTCATGCTTTCTGGGCAAGTTGCCATGAACAGCAGTCGCCAGGTGTTTGGCGGCACCAAGGATCGGGTCGTTGGTAAAATGCTGGCCATGTTCTTTACACTCTAGAATGTACCAGTTGCCGTCTTTGCGAGGGTAGCGAGCGATCGTGTACTTGATTTCGGCCTTTCCATCTTGAAAGACTTGCTCAAAGTCGATAGATCTGTCGGTAAGAGTGTCGTCAACGCGAGCGCGTTTCTCCGGTTCATTTCTCGACCCAGACGGGCTTGCCGGCCTCTTGCGCTGACTCCCAGTTGGTCGAGCACCTGAGTGGCGCTGGAGAGGCGACCCATCTTGTTGGTTCGAAGCAGAGGAAGAGTCTGTCTGGGACTGGGCTTGGCGGGGCCGTGGTGAACTCGGATCTGGAGGTCGCCATCTTTCTGGACCCTGTCGGCGCGCCGTGGTAGTTTGATTTGTCTGAGGCTCGCCATTCGGCTGGGACTGGTCTTGGCTTGTCCCCGTATCCTCATGAGATTCCTGCTCTTTCTCTCGGTCCTGGCTCGCCTCAACGCGTGTATTCGTAGGGGACTTCGGTGGCTGGACTTGGTTCTCTCGAGCAGCTGAAGACTCTGATTGCGGATCCGAGTCGTCAAACATGGGTGCATCCTCTTCGACGGGTGTCGGTTCCCCCTGGAGCTCTCTCATCCATGTGCCTGCAAGATCAACACCCACAATGTTGACAAACGAAGCAAAGAAATTCTTGTGTCGATCTTCTACTTCTTCGGCAAAAGCGCGATCTTTGGTGTCCTTGGTAGATGCATGCTCCTGTTCAAGCTCCTTTAGCTGCCCAGCATACCGAACAAGCCGGTCTCCAGTTGAAGTCACATCGCTTTCAGGATCCAGCCCTATGAGCGACCTGAGCTCCTGGTCAATGACGGCTCTTTGGGCTGCATGTTTGTCTTGGAAGATCTCCTGAGGTGTCTTGATCTTCTGTTTCTCCTGGCAATGCGCGAGCCAGGCTGTGACTTCGGATTGCTTAGCTGATGCTGCGTCTGCAATGTCGCTCATTTTGGTGATGGTGGCGTCACCTCACCGATCCTGTCTGCTTCACTTCAGTTACTGCGTCGCTGCCAACGTTAATAGCCAGCATCGCGCCTGACCTGATCAGCAGAGGCGACAAACTAACCTGGCCTTCTCGGTGATTGTTAGAATACGTGGATGCGCCGCGTCTTGAGGGACATTTGGCTATGCTTCAGTGCCATCAAATGATGGGGAACCAACAGTCAGTAAGCCTGTTGGGAGGAAATGACCTTTATCCGTACAGTCCGCCAGCCTGATTGCCCCCTGTCCAATAGGGGGGCAATCCGGGAAGCACCCCAGCCTCTTGACGGTTTGTCTGCTGGTTGCCTATGCTGTGCTACCAACACCCAACAGTCTTGACAGCGGTGACCAATAAGCGTCGAGAGCAAACAACTTGGCGTCGCGACGTGGCTTGGACGCGTGGAATTAGTCTTGTTATCTCTTCTCCCGAAGAGGTGGTTTGGGCAAATGAGAGGAGGTGCTGCTGGTTACCGTTACTATATTTCTTTTGCTGTGTGAACTTAACTTGGTTAACGGTCTCGCTAGCGGGTTCACGTTTCAAGTGTGCCGTCAAGTACAGAAATGCCGATCTACTGTCGGCAGATTAATTGCGAAGGGTAACCGGTCAGCACTTAACGCGGATGCCTTGCAAGGGCTCTTCATGCCATTTTAATCTCCTTTACCGGGTAGGATGAGTGGCGTACCTAATCAATCAAGCCTCGTCTGTCTTAAGTCGGTAAATCACAATTACAGAGGATCAATAGTGGGCGCCTTGTATCGAGTAGAGGCTTATCAATTGACAAACATCCAGCCATCCACGACGACCAGTCATCAAAACACGGCAGTTCCACTGTCTACTAGTAACGGCAAAGGTCATCAGATAGATTAGATAGTTGGCCAAGCTCCACCAGGGAGACTATCGTGAGTATTGACAAGTTCCCCTCAGATATCGGATCCCAGATTTAGAGCCGGCTACCTTCGGCGAATGCCAACTGAGAGACTTTGCGACACAATAATCACCAGTCGCGGTGCTTGTAAATTGCGCCCTTTCTTCATCCGCACCGACAACCGAACAAACAGATTATAAATACTGCACAGGTCAGACCCTCGACCTTAATTGTCCGTCATCTTCACACTTGTATCAGGCCGTCCAATCGATCTCTACAACCAACATGTACTCTCCAAAAGTCGGCGACGGGCTAGATAGCCTCGACACCCCATCCATGATTGTCGACCTGGACCTCATGGAAACCAACATCAAGAAGCTCTTTGATAGCCTCCTGCCCACCGGTCTCAACATTCGTCCTCACCTCAAGACTACGAAAAGCGCCATCCTCGCTCACAAGCTTGTCGCCGCGGGCGCAAAAGGCTGCTGCGTGGCCAAGGTCTCGGAAGCCGAGGCTATCACAGCTGCGGGGTTTGATGACATCCTCATTACTTGCGAAATTATCGGCCCCGTCAAAGTGAGGAGACTTGTTGAGCTGTTCAGGAAGCACAAGACGATAAGAATTGTGGTGGATAGCGCAGTTGGCGCAACCGCGATCAATGATGCGTTGGAAAAGTCTGGCATCACGGAGCCCATTTCTGTCTTGGTTGATTTGGATGTGGGACTTCGTCGCACGGGTGTTGCTGCTGGAGAACCAGCTGTTGCTCTCGCAAAGCATATCAGCGGCTTGAAACACCTACGCTTGATCGGAATTCAAGGATACGAGGGTCACTTGCAGCATCTCCACAGCCGAGAGGACCGCAAGAAGCAGTGTCTAGAGTCGATGAAGATCCTGACCGACACAGCCGATCTACTACGCAAGGAGGGCTTCAATATGGACGTGGTTACCACGGGTGGAACAGGCACGGCCGAGTTCTGCGCTACTGTTCCTGGCGTGACAGAACTGCAGCCCGGATCCTTCATCTTCATGGACACAGACTACCGCAACGCCGTGGGCACCTTTTACTCCAACAGCCTGACCCTCCTGTCCACAGTCGTCAGCAAGCAAGGCGACAGACAAGTCACAATCGACACTGGCCTCAAGTCATTGACGACAGACAGCGGACTGGCCGAGTGCAAGGATCCAAGGTACAGGCATCAGAACCTAGGCGATGAGCACGGCTCGTTGAGCTGGGACGAGGGAACACCGGCTTTGGAGGTTGGCGATAGGGTCGAGATGATTCCTAGCCACATTGATCCGACCATCAACTTGCACGACTTTTACTATGCTTATCGGAAGGGAGTTATTGAGGAGATATGGCCTGTTGACTCGAGAGGAAAAGTCCAATAAGGAATATGCTTTCTGGGCTCTCAACATGATGAAACCTCTTCATAGTGACAGTTAATACATGGCTGTGCTGACGAGAAACATGAGATGTGCAACACCACAGCAAAGACCTGCCTGTTCATATAACGATTAAGGAACACATTATTCTAGTCACTTCAAGAGCTCAACACCTCCGACAAGAGGGCCCTTCTCGTTCATGTCGAAAGACCACATTGACATGTATACTAGGAGTATTGGCATTAACGCCAGGCAGTTGAGATGAAAGAAGAATGCAAGGACGCTATATATCTCTCCATTTGCATCCAGCGGTGTTGACTAGAAAGATGAGACCAAGTGAATAGCTTGGTTGGCATACTGGCCTTCTACGAAATACACTGGTCCGCCATATGACTACCAAAATGTACAACGCCGTCAAATCCATGCATTTTTTTCTCCCTATTCAGACTTGAAAACGCACGACGAGGCCATCCGTATATTGCCGTCTATATCCTAACACCAACCATCAGAAAGGCCAGGCATGCTCGAGTATATATGATCCACACATGTAAAGATTGTCAAAGCCCACTGAGGGAGCCTCGCGGCTGATGGTGTCACCCTCGGTCAAGCTGCAAGTGATCTCCTCGTGGGGTACAAAGGGAGCGTTTGCCTCGGCCAAGAGGCTGATGATGCCCTTATCGGTCCCGGGATAGAGCAGGGCAAGTTTCTTGGAGCCGTTTGGGCCAAGTGTGGCGGCGCCACCCTCCCGGATGAAAATAAAAGTGTCGATGGACTCGTAGTTGACCAAGAGGTAGTCATTCTGGTTCTTTAGGGCAAGGGTAAAGACAAGTCCTGGTGGCATCTTGATCGTCACCTTTGCTGTGACTGTGGGCTGCAGCGGAGCCTGGGTGGTAGTGGTTGAAGACGCCTCCGTAGTCGTTGTGGTGCCTTCGGTCGTGGATGGCGTAGCTTCGTCCGTCGTAGAAGCCATGTCGGTTGTCACAGTGGTGCCCTAAGTTGTGGATGTGGTACCCTCAGGCGTAGATGTAGTGCTCTCGGTCGTGGATGTACTATCCACAGTCATTGATGTAGTACTCGAAGCCGTATCGGCAGTCGTGGTGGTGCCCTCAGTCGAAGCCGTCTCGGTCTTCGACTCAGAAGTATCGGCCGAGGTGCTCGTCTCGGAAGAGACAACAGAGGACTCGAAGCTGGTCACAGAAGCGGTCTCTGTGCGAACGGACGTAGTGGCAATAGTGGAAGCTTTAGTAGTGCCATCGGAAGTGGTGGTGGACAAAGCCGTGGTGGTCATGGGTCGGCACACGCCAGCCTCGGAGCACACAAAGGAGCAGGGCTGCAAGCGCAGCCAGCAACTTTCGCGAAACCATAATGAAGGACATGGTGAAAAACACCAGAATGCGCAAAACAAGAGGATCAAGTGGGATGGTCAGCTTCTGCAAATTCAACAGGAGACCAACATGTTTACAAAGACACAGCCAGTGGACCAAGCACTTCTTGGCGACGCAAACACCAGGCTCTCGATGCTCGACAGAGACAGGGATCCCCCAGGCCGCTAAACAATTAACCTTAATGGGTGGTCAGCGAGAAGGCGTCCCCTCGCAAAGGAGGTTCACTCGCAAGCACAGAACAGCATATCTTGTGCTTGATGATTTTGTCAACCGCGTCTGTTTTTAGGTGGCTGCCCCTGGCTTAAATTACCACCCGTTTGATGGCCCCAGAGGGCGTCAAATAGTTTGTGTTAGTGCCACTACTTCGTGTGTCAGAGTGCAATGTGAACCATGCAGCCAATCAGGTGTGTCGTAACAAATTCAGCCCTCGCTTCGTCGCTTGTGGGAAATGGGCAAGCGATCGTGAAAAAACTTGAGACGCCTGTGTTGAGTGACGACGGCAGAAAGGATGAACTTGAGCTCATAATGAGCAAACGAAGAAATTAAATTATAACATAATAATAACTTTGTTCTATAATAATTTGAAGTTATTCCTATTATCATCTCGCATTCTTTAGGTAAATTTTCAGTCTGCCTGCGCAGTTGCCGAAACCTCAACCAGAGAATAGTTGTGAATTAATCATCGCAAAATTCAAGGGACTACCAAATGTGCCAGAAATCCCCAAAATAACTCCACTCAATACACATCTCGACTTTTATCAAAAAAAGAACTCAACGCTTGTCTATTAAACGGGCGCTGGTACGGGTCTAAGAAACTCGCTAGAGTGCAGGGTAGTCGTTCCCTCTCCATGGTTGAACACGCTGTTTACCTGGGAGGCTTCGCCCCTTCACAGCCTTGGTGGGCTGCAATTTTTTGAAGAATTGGCAAATCATCTTATGCTTAGTGGTTGTGATCAGGTATTTGTTTCCCCATGTCTATTGCCTCCCGTTATTCATATGAATCTGTCTCGGAGAGGTTCCATGAGTGGCCTAGATAGATAGTGGTAACCTCAAGCGGGCGGCGTTGTAAGTCACAGCAGGCCTTGGCAACTCAAGGAGCATAGGAACAAACCCTTCTTTTCTACAAGGAGAACCAACATATATCAACAGGCCCAAGTCAAAAGAATGCTCTCTTTCCCATCAACGATATGCCCGAACAAGGTCATCGGCCACAACAGCAAAATACAATTATCAATACATGAATGTATTGAACCAAACTCCGTAAAACACCGCAAATATTATGGGTGTTGCATTATTTATCTTTGATTAGGCTCTCGATACTGCTAACTAGGGCGGTTGGACATATGCTTAGTGTGAGCCTGACTAAGAGTAAGTTTATAAGGCGAGTTTACAGGTTTATCCTCTGGACTCTGTTTGAGGCTTTGTACCGATATTCCAATGGAAATGAGTCTACTGCTTGCTATCTTCAAAATCCCAATGCATTTACGTTTAAAATATGTTGAAACCTGAAGGTTGGCTGGTGAGAATTAAGAGCTAGAGGGCAGGGGTAAGAGCCGATGGAGACAGAAAAAAGGCCCTCGGCGATCACACCCTGTTGGAAATCTAGAACGCCTCGAATGAATTTTCATGCACGTACTAGGGAAACATCAATGTATTAAGTTTTCCCGTATCTATTGATCCCACACTCATAGGTTCGGGATCTCCAGAAGCGCCGAGGGCTGTGCAAGTGGCTTTTTCCGTGACCTATGCCACGCCATTCCAGTGTAGGTCTCGATCCCATCTTACTTCACAGTTAATCAAAAGGTCACTACTCGTCAAGATACGACCAACGTCACGGTGGTGGCTGATGAGACGCAGATTTTGGTTGTCGGGGTTTTGAAAGCGCCGACGACGACCAGGGTCCCGCTCACCATTTTCGCGATGAGCAGGGGTACATGAACGATATGATTGGCTCGGCGGTTATCACGACTCCGACCCCCGCCATGTTGATTCTCGAGACGGACTCTGAATCATGGCGGATTTCGCATCGGAAAGTCCCAATTGGCTCAGTTTCAGGTCTCGGGGAGCCGCTGACGTGGTGCCATGAGATTCAGCCTTAATCAATTTTCAAGCGAGAACAGTCGGCGCTAGGGCGATAGGGGAGGATCCGTCGAGTCGACAGCCAGGCATGTTCAAGATTTATGTAACACTTGCTTGTAGATGCACGTAATGGCAATCTCTTAATAACCTCAGCCTGTCTTCCGATTCAAAAAAAATCATACACACCAGCGCCCCCTGCTCCGAGCTTCCCCATCACGACTTGAACAAGAACCCTCAAAATGGCTGAAGCTGGCATTGGCCCTCCTCCGAAATACCACTACACCCCCTCGCTCGCAGCTGCCATTCTCTTTACAGTCCTCTTCAGTCTGTCCGGCTTTGTTCACGTCTATCAGCTCGTGAGAGGAAAAACATGGTACTTTATAGCCTTCTTTATCGGGCTTCTGTGTAAGTCATCCCTTGGAGTCTGACATGTAACTGATTGTCTCCCATCACAGTCGAGGTAGTGGGTCATGCAGCTCGAGCCTACAACGCCGATGAAAGCCCAAATTATTCCAATGTCCCATTCATCATGCAGACTCTTCTCCTGCTCCTAGCGCCAGCACTGTTTGCGGCATCTATTTACATGATCCTTGGGCGACTCATCAGGGTGTTGGACGCTGAGCACTTTTCCATCATTCGAACAAGATGGCTGACCAAGATATTCGTGCTTGGTGATGTCTTGTCGTTTGCAGTCCAGGGCATCGGTAAGTGAATTTACAAGACCTAAAATGTGATACTGGATTCACTAACTTATCCCAAGGTGGTGGAATCATGGCTGGCGCCGATGACAAAGACGGTGTCGACCTGGGCCAGAACGTCGTTCTTGTCGGCCTAGGAATCCAGATTGCCTTCTTCGCTGGCTTCATCATTGTCATCTCCATCTTTCACTACCGAATCCTCCGCCAGCCTACCAAAACAAGCGAGGAAACACCTCTCCCTTGGAGCCAGTATATCCTAGTCCTCTACTTTGTCTCGCTACTCATCATGATCCGATCCATTTTTAGGGTGGCCGAGTTTGCCGCCGGACAGACGAGCGTGCTGCAGACCTCGGAAGCTTACCTTTACTGTTTGGACACCATGTTGATGTTTTTCGTTTGTGTCGTGTTCAACGTGCGACATCCGAGTCAGGTTGTTCAGGACTCTAACTATAAGAACATGGATCATGAGATGGAGGATGGTAGGGCACCTGCGGACGAGGCTGAGGTCCTCATGTCATATCGCCATTGATGGGGCTTGAGGAATTGAGCATTCGGTGAGGGACATGTCCCTCGGAGAGCCATGATGCTCGCATAGGCTGGACGGAGGCTCTAAATGTCCCCCAAGGGAGAGGGAGTTGAAGCGTGCTCACAGGAGTTGCTGGTTATGGGTAATAGTTCAAATTCTTGGATTTAGGGGAAGGCTCTCATTTGTAACTAATTATAGAGGAATGCCCATTTCATATGTGTTGACAGGGAGGAACTGGGTATTTACTGTATTTCTTCGCATATCCCAAAGCTTTCAGCCATCCATTTTGGTCGAATAAATTACTGATATTGTATTAAACATTTGATAATTGACTACTTCCGGCCTAAGCCACACCCTCAACACATTCCAGGGAACTGGAAACCCGGACCTGAAGGGTCGAGGAGCGCCAAAGAGAAATCATCCAACGGCGGCGCAAGGTCGGTGTGATTGTTCGTAACCACATCGGATAAAGTCACAGATGCCATGGCCAGCGCAGCGGAATCGACTGCAGCCATTGTGCCAAGCCTTTGTATGTAGGCCGGCGCTTGAACATCATGTACCAATCTGGCGAAAATGGGCCCATGCCTTGTTTCCCACGCCGACGTGATAGCAGTTGCCAGAGCGAGATTCGACCTTTCCGAGGCATCGAACAACTCCTCGTGATAGTGATATACTTTGGAGACTAGCCCCCAGGCCTTTTCAACTTTGTCGCCTGCTGGTTGCCGAGATAACTGAGAGGCCATGAAAGCAAAAAGATCCAGCTGAAAGTGCATCTTCATATACCAGAGAAAGCCGATCCGCTCAGACGCCTCATACTGGCCAAGCCATTGCTCAAACACTCTGACAGCGACTAGAAACAGCTTCTCGGCTGGTTTCAAAGGCTGAGAGCTCATATTACCCAGCTGCCCCGGGGGCATGGAGGCCATGATATGTACTCTGCTGAGTATCTGGGCTTTGATGTGGCCTGCCAGTTGGTAGACGTTTGGATCCGAAGGGTCTGCGAACCGGTCCATGATATGATTGAGCCTGCCTTCGACTTCCTTTGCCAGGCCTTGTAGCTCCGTGAGTCGATCTGGTGTTTGAGGGAGAGCACTGGTGATGTCAATTTCATGTTGGATCACAGTGGCCTCGACGCTCGGTCTTTCTACAAGAAACTTGCCCATGCTGTAAATCAAGAACGAGACAGCCATCTCACTGGGTCCATCCCGGTCCCGGAAATATGTCTTTGAGTCAGGATCTAGCTCCGAGTCGTTTAGGTTTGTCGGCATCTTGCAGTCGCCAAGTGAGGGCATCATGGATGGTCCTAGTCCTGACTTGATACCACACCGAGCGTCTAGCATGTAGATCCGCCACCATAGCCGGCGTCTGATTTCTGTCTCAAAAGGCGGTAGTCCAAGAGCTTCGCCGTCTCGGTGGAGGCCCATTTTTTGTGCTATGCGGACGCAGATGCCACTAAATATCCAAGTCGCATGGGTGTCATGATGGCCTTGAATAGAAAACTAACAAAGATTTTATTAGTATTAGACAAATATGGCAAGATACTTTCCCTAAGCCTACCAAGTAAAGTACCAGAGCTTGAAGAGTTGTCAAGCTGGCCGATCTGAGAAAGTTGGCCCGGCGGAGGCGAACTCGGAAAGCCTTGACACAAGACTGAGAAACCTGTCTTTTAGGTCGCCCCAGAAACTCTAAGCACTCGTTGTTTGAAAGGGTGAATAAAGCGGCGTTGTAGATGGAGAAGAGCAGAGCCTTTGTCGTGTCTGACAGGCCACTGCCGGATGTGCAAGCTGCTTCAACCACATGGAGTTGTGTGGATGGGGCATGGAGAATCTTGGTGACTGGATGAACTCGATTCAGGAATATTTTCCAAAGATGGAAGATTTGGCTAGGCAGGAAACGGAACTCATGCTCCGTCTCGGAATCTGGCGATAGTCCATCCTCATTCAAGCTGTTGTCTAGCGGCGGTGATGTTACTTTACTCGGATCGACGCCGACCAACTTGCGCATTGCTCCAAGCTATTCATAATGTTTGTTAGTAGGGGTTCGTTTCATGACATGGCACGTCTGAACTACCTCTTCGTGAAGAGCAGCCCATCTCGGGCTATCAGTAAAGTTAACCACCCCATCTCCCAGCACAAGTTTCCCTGGTACTATTGGCTTGGGACCAACACTTGTCTCTCGATCAGAGGAAGAAGAGGAAGGTGGTTGCTGCTTGTGAGCTGCTTCGCATTCTGCAAGGAGCTTCTCACAGTGGGTGACTCTCGCCAACAGGTCGGGATTTGGACCCCTTTTCTTTCGAGGCGGAGGGGGCGACTTTGGCCTGCAGAAAACGCCGACCTGAACAAATTCAATCAGTCCTTGCCATGATTCGCTGCGTGCTAGAATAGGAAGTAGGATGAAATGTCATACGAACCTTGACACAGTTGCTGCATGGGTATTGACGATCGCATCCAACTTTGCGACGATGGCAGAGTGAGCAGACCGGCAGGGGCAGGGGTAAGGCCCCAGGAAAAGACGAGGGCCCCGATGAGGCCGTAGCGGTAATGGCAGGCGTCTCCATTGAATCCCGCAAGCAGTGGTATGCTTATGCTTAAACAATCGAGGGCAAAAGGGTCGACCAAAGTAGTTCAATATGAGCGGATAATGGGGTAATATAAGTCCGACCATGGAGTGTCTGAACCAGCAAAGAAGAGGCTTGATGACTGATGACGTGTCAAGGGGGCTTTGCTGCGACTAGGGGACTTGACTGGCGGCCTCACTGAACCGAGCTTTCAAGCCACAAGTCTCGTCACAGCTATCGACAGACTACCCATTCGCTCGTGTAGGGGGTAAATAGTTCTCTTTCTGCTTGGTGATGGTCATGGCCATTAGCTCATCTTAACATTTAGGCTGGGGTGGATGAGCACTCGCTTGTCCGTATTGGTGTGTTTACTGGGTGCAACGGGAGCTTCTACGGCATGCGGAACCTTTTTTTTTTTTTTTTTGCAGTCTGTAGATTGCCTTTTGCATTATATACGCTTGAAACTTAAAAGCGTTGCTATTTTGAAGCACCCTGTTCAGACTTCCAGCACCTGCACTGAACAAAACCTACAGTTTCCAGTATTCCAACCAAGGCGACCGTTCAAAGCCGCGGTCTATTCGTGGTCCTATATAAGCTCTAATAATCTCAAGCAAGCAAATCAAATATGAGAAAGGCCGTGATTTCATACATTGGGCTCCATCTCCTGCAGCTGACGGTCAAGCTCCTGGCTGAAGAAGGCCAACTGCTCACCGCTCAGCTCCGTGTCCAGGCGCCGCTCAACAATGGCACGAACTTGACGTTTCGTGATGGTATCGAGATCTGCCTCCCCGAGAGTCCACTTGATCGAAGCTGAGATCACATCGTTGCTCAGGCCCGACTCGCCTCGTTCAACGGCGCCAAGCCGGCTCAGGGTTCGAGGGGTTGTCAAGCCCAGTCCACTTTGTGTCCTGAGAGTATCTCTCTCCCTTCCAGGTTCATTGAAGCCAAATGATGTTTTTGGCCTTTCGGGTTGTGGCGAATGAGATCCCATTCCCAAGGTCATCGTCGAGCGTGGATTCCATGACCCATGTTGTTGGCTGTAGCCGTCAACGCCAGTAGCGGACTGGTTGCCTAGCATTACCGTAGACTGGGCAGGAAAGTAGGAGTTCCGGATGAACGAAGCGTCTGGCTCAATGCCATAGACGGAATGTCGTGGGGTCCCTTGATAGTATCGATTCGGAAGATTGTTGAACACGGCGTAATCACTCCATCTCTGCAGCGGGATGGAAGTAGGATCAAAGCCTTCATCATCATCAACAGCAACAACCTGCTTATCGCCCCTTTCACCAATGACAACTCGGGTATTTCCCCACGAGAAATTGTCTTGGTTCCAGAAAGAGTAAAGAGGGAGGAAGAAGGAATACACCGGCAATGCCATCAGGTAGATGATCATCCAGCCAATGTGCTGCCACTGCCTTTTGAGAAGGAACAGCAGCGCCTGAAGGCCATAAGTCGCCGCCAAGAGGATGATGGAGATCATGGGGAATTGTCCCGTGTTGGTGGCGACGCGGTAAATGAGATACACCAGATACACGCATGTCGCTGGAAAGATAATGGTTCCGAACAAGTCGGCAAAAACAACGACGCGCATGCTGAAGCAGCACACGCCACACATGTTTTCCAGACGCATGAGCTCAACCAAGTTGTGGATCGTCGAGTTGATCCATCTTCTTCGTTGGGAGAGCAACACTTTCCATGACTCGGGGGCGACGGTTTGGCATTGGGCTTCAGGGAGGAATTTAAGCCACATGCGTGGGAAATGCTTGATCATGAGCGTCGTGAGGTAACGGTCTTCTCCGAGGGAGAGAAGATTCTTGAGATGCAGCGTCTCGACATCACAGACGGAATAGTCTCGAAGGACGGCGTCTGAAACGATCAGAGGCTTCTTTCCGTCAAAGGTTCTCAACCGGTACATCGTAAAGCTAAAAAGTTAACAAAGTTCCATGACATGAGGGCTTGGAAACGTACCATCCAGGCAAGCAGGTGACCGATCCAAACAGCGACTCAAAAGCCTTGGCCAAATGATGAGATATGAAATACTCATAAATCTGAATCATAGTCCACCAGCTCTTTTCGTCATTCTCCAACCTCGTTTCCCCACAAATGCCAGCAATCTTTGTATTGTTCGCACAAGCGGCAACAAGATGATTCAACGCATCTTCGTGAACAGCCGTGTCGGCGTCGACCATGAGGAGAAACTCATACAACTGCGGGTCGACGCCAATAACATCGTTGATGTGATGAAACATGTCGAGTTCTAGCGGGTTCATGGGTGATTCGTGGTACACTCTGTTCAGAAAGCTCAGCAGGAGCATCTGGGAGTCTCGTTTTCCGCGGTTTCCGGGCTTGGGTCGTGTTTGTTCGGATTCCTTGCCGACTTTTACGATGACGATGTACGGAACAATATTCCCCTCGCATTCGTAAAGACCAGAGTACACCTTGCCGTAGTTGAGCTGGTCACTCCCTGATCCAATAGACTTGAACGCTCGGGCTGCTGGATCAAGTTTCGGGTCACTGCCCAGAATCTCGAGAATCAGTTTCGACGTCGGGCGATCGTTGCCCTGGCCCACAGCAATGCCATCGCAGATGACGCATATCAGCTTGCGTTTGTTGTCGTATTTGAGACAAGTCAAAGAATCGATGGCCCTCCGCAGAGACTCCTCGTCTTCAGTGTACGCGGGAATCTGACAGATGACAAACTTGTCCTGCATCGACGGGCGGCGTTTGGAACCGAATCGGAGTGCTGCCAGGAATTTGACGAGGATGATCGCACACACCATGACGGTGAAAGCGAGCAGAAGCCAGTTGTTGACCTGACACTTGGCGCTCTTCCGAAAGTCCGAGATGCCTTTGTAGCTGATGGCCTGGATGCAACGCCAACTCTCAACAACATCATCATGCTTGGTCTTGTTGGCTGTATCCGCAAGCATGATATCAAGCTCCTCCTTGATGTTCTTCCCAGGGTTGTCCTTCCAAAGTTTCGAAACCTGCTCGTTCAGGAACTCGTACTTCTTGTCGTTCTTGTAAAGGCCTTGGGTGTAAAAGTAATCCGTCAAATCGTAAATCTTGTTGCCGTATTTCGCCCACACTCGTCCCTCCTCGGCTTCCGCTTTGAACTTGCTGTCGGAGTAAACCAGCTCACCGTGGTAATACTCCTTGATACCGGGCTCAAAGTTGGTCCAGTACCAATCATCCTTGGATAGGGCACTTGTCGAGTCGAGGCAGTAGTAGCCAGAGGTGTGCACTGCGGTCGTGTACTCAGGAGTAGTGTTCGCTCGTAACCGAGTTGTTTCGGCAATACCAAGCCCTTTGCAAGCCATGTTCAACGGAGGCACAAAGTATTCATCCATGTCAAACCCAGCAAGAGGCTGCATGTTGGCCGTGGTGGTCTCAATGTCGGTATCGCTGTGTTGACGTTTCCAAAAATCCGAGATGTCATAGACCTTGCCATGGATGCTGACCCAGAAATCGTCCTCTCCCTGATGTGTAGCAACCTCCTTGCGGTTCCAGGCCTTGTCCGAATTTGGACAGAGGAGCTTGCCAAGACCAATCATCCAGAAGAGGATCAGCGCATTGAGAAATATGATGATGGAGAACAGGGCCAACTTCTCACGCCATGCTTGTCGAACATCGGGTCGACGCATGCGGCCGAGATGTGTAAGAAGGGGTGATGGGATCCAGAAGGTCAGTACCCAGACGAAGCCTACCCAGAGGCGACGGCTCATATCAACCTTCTTCGTTTCGATTCGTGTCGTTTTCGCAAGCTCGGGATCTTTTGACACAATAATGGTATGCTCCTTGGGCGAATCAGCTGGCACCATCTCGATCAAAGACTCTTTCGCTCCGAGCTGGCCTCCGTTGACGGGAGTATTGCCTTCACGATCTGGATACGTTCCAAGCAACAGGTGGTCCCTACTTCCATATCCGCTCTGGTTGAGACTGAGACCAGAAAAGACACTTCCAGGTCGTGGAGAGGGAAAGGACTCGTTCCTGAATCCAAGCTGACTCTGGCTCCCCTGCTGTCGAATGAGGGCCAGCTTCATGTCGAGCATTCCTTCGGCCTGCCCCCAAGCCTCCTCACTCATCCACACACGATCTTGGCCGATAGCAAGGTTGGTGTTATGCCATCCCCTCTCAAGCGCCCAATTTTTGATATCATCCTTGCTGGAAAGATAACCGTGGATGGCAGAATAGCGCTGAATGAACTCGTCTATGTCGAAATCAACCGTATATGCCGGGCTTGTAAACGATCGATTTGCCCAGTCTCGTAGGCGCCATGATACCAACTGCGTGGACACGTCGCTCGGAGACCACGGTGCTGTTAGCAGAGGCGAGGCTGCTGAGTCGGGTGTGGCATTCGATCCAGGGTAGAGGCAGAGGTGATACCAGATCCTGCTAGAGTCTAGAACATCACGCAAGTCTAGTACATGTCGTCTGGGCTCCATGCTCATCTCAGAGGGTAGAATGATCTTGAGAAAGCTGTCATTTTCCGCTTGGAGAATGGCCTTGTCTAAGAAGGACTGTTGTTCCTCCTCACACGTACCCTCGGCCGTCTGTTTGTCAACTATGATCTTTTGGTACCATGAACTTCCGATCATGGCCTGACGGGTGTCTTTCCACACCAAGGGATCAACAGAAGACGTAGCAATGCCGTCTTCGATAACTTCGGCGTTGATGCCAAAAGACTCATCGAAGTTCGTTTGCAGAGCAATAGCCCTTCCAAGGGAAGAGTCGGGTATGTCGACAACAATAATCCGAGTACTTTCGTTCTCACCTACCCCGCCAGTCATGGGGCTCTCGGTACCACGCCGCGGATGACTGATGTGAGATGCGATGGTCTCATTGGATTTTACAATGACCCAGTTGACAAGTGCCTCGTAGACTTTGCTCATGAATTCGCGACGATCAGAATGAGAGAGGTTGACAAGTACCTCTGGCTCAACTCCAAACATGATGCTGGCCTCCTCGCAGGCCTCGACTACATCATTGTGAGGGATGTTCTGGTCGAGTGTGTTTCCGAGAGTGAGTAGGCCCGCGAGGGTGGCAATGAGCTTGCGGTGGATAGAACCCTTGATCCCAATCTCTCTGATTGCCTGCCGGAAGTCGTCTGCCGCTGCGCCATCATCAGCTGCAGCAAGGTGTGCAGGTGGTCGGTACGTTCCAGATGCAGCCAGGACAGAGTAATGTGAAGCTGGTTTTAGACTTAAAAAGTCTCTCTCAGCTTGCGTTGATACCGATGTGAGGAGGTAGTAAAGGACGTCAAAAGCCCGGTAACCGACTTCTGGGGCAATTTCGAAGAGACCACTGGTGATATCGATGCCATCGGCTGGCATCGATAGGGAAGCATTCGAAACTCGGCCTTCCAGACTCACATCCAGACTCAAGGCGAGAGCGGCATATCGTGAAGTTGACAGATTGTGAGGTGTGACACAGTGAAGAAATGGTTGCAGGGCGCGAAGTGAGGTAAGAATCGAGGAAGGAATAGCAAAGGGCAGTGTATCGAGAAATGGGAGAAACAATGAGGGAGTTGAAGGATGAAGAGACCTGCCCCTGTCATTAATACCTGCATTAATACCATAGTGTTCAACACATACTGCAATAGAACACAATTGTTCTCAAGCCGACGTCGAGCATGTTCCCAAACTTTTTCGCCTAGCAAGGTGTCAACGATGGGCGTAGCTTGACTCGAGGCGTGCCAAGCGTTGATAACAACGCTAGTTTTAGCATCGAGTTGGTAGGGTTTCGAATGGAGGTATGAGGTATGAATGGCGTTCAAGAGCGTGAGGTTTGTGCTATGTATCGATCGAGGATGGGGAGAGACGTGGCCGAGGTTGGGCATATTCGGACTTCCCTTGGCTCAAGATCGGAATCGAAATCAACGAAGGCCCAGAAGCAAAGAAAGAGCGAAAAATATACGAAAATCAGAGTAACCAATAATAGAGTAGATAATTAGCAAAGCGGTACTTTTGGAAGCGAGAGTCGAAGTTGGCTAAATTGGATGAGAGCTTACAAACAGAAAACTTCCACGCGAGCCGGATCATCTTATACCAAGCTTCAAAGTCCAATTATCAATCATAACAAGTCCGCGCAATCGTATTGTCTTATTATTAGAAGGTATCAGGCCTGGCTTACGTAGTACAGAGCATACGAAGCCCAACAACCGCAGCAACTCGTCGAGATGCACACCGACCAATCATCAGAAACCGCCAGCCGCTGAGTCATCGGTAAAGCTCCCGAGAGCGAATCAAGGGCTTAGTTCGATATCTTGAACTTGCCGCAAGGATCCGCTTTGTCAGCGGACATATCGGCAAGAGGGCGTCCATGCCACCCCTCCCGTATTCGTCGCCAAGATGGTTAGCTAGTGCACCCCATTTTAAGCTTGAGCCCTTGCTCATTCCACCTCATTGGCTTCTCGTGATAAGTCAGCGGAGATTGAAGAAACCCAGGTGCCGGGTTCATCTGGTCTTGTCCGCGGGCCCATCTCCTTGGACATATCCGCCTCCCCCCTTCCACTTTGCTCTTTTACATGCCACCCGATATCTTCTGTTTCCAGAGTCCGACCACCTGTCTCTCTTCCTGAGGAGGCCGCCTTTTCATTTCAGATCTCTTGGAAGTCGACATTTGACTCCACATTGTTAGCGATCGATCGATCGACCCCTGTCCGTCAACATGGCTGGAAAATGGGCTTGTGACGGGTGCCACAAAAGAAAGGTATGAGGCCCGATATCTATAATGCAGATTGCCCTTGATATACCCCACTTGTTTAATCTTTGTACATCTCGGCTCTTCCCTTTGATGCGCTCGCAGGCATTGAGCTACTGTAGAATGTCCCCGTAGCTCGGTCCAGCTCGCTAATGCCCTTTCCTGTACCAGATCCAGTGTGACCGCACGTCACCGAGGACCCCCTGTGACTGGTGCGAGCATCATAACCTTCTATGCACCTTCTCCAGGGCTAGGAGAGGAAAGACACGGATGCTTGCCAGGTAACTATACCTACACCCCATGCACTATTGAGACATCGCATTCTGATATGTTTCATCAAGCCGTAATGTCCAATCTCGAACTGTTTCGATGCCTACTGCCACCCTGCCTGGCAACGGCCCCCAAGCCCTTGTACACAACGAGCAGCTAAATAGTCTCGACGCCACCATCTTTCCCATCATCCAAAATGACGCTACGTGGCAGGGCAACGTGCCTTATCGAGACATCCTCACAACGAACCATGAACAACCATCCATCACACCAGAACCTCAAGCGTTGACACCCCCCAAAACCCGTGCCCCTCGGACAGTTACCAAGCCTTTCGGCCAGCTATACTATGGCGGTTGTCACCTTGGACAAATAAGTCTTGACAAAGGCATACCGCAGTTCTCCGAGGAAGGTCGCAGGTGGATCCTTTCAAAGGCTGGAGACAACTTCAAGTCAGAAACACTCCAACGACCATCAACTCTCCATAGCCCCGTCACACACTCCCAAGGTTATTCAGGGGCTTCCCTACTTCCGTCTCGACACACAACCCACCAAGTCATTGCCGCATATTTGAATTCTACATTCAAGTTTGCCTTTCCCTTCGTCGACGGCACCTTGTTCAGTGAGACCATTGTCCTGGCCTATGAGGGCCTGAACGTTACAGCATCACTAGAACATCTGAGTGCTAGGTGCTGTTTTCTGGCCTTTCTCTCCATTATTGATTGTTTTAGAGGGCCGAATGATTTTCCGGATATCGATCCTGACGCATGCTCCATGGAAGCACACCATCTACTTGCAGAAGTATTGCTAGATACCAACCTCATGGGCATACAAACTATATTGATGCTGGTAAGTGGCGGTTGAAGCTATTAAGGACATTCAACTAAATCTACTCCGTCTAGCAACTGCACGAAGCACACCTGGGCCGGATGCCGACTGCTGCAATCCTCAACGGGGTTGCCTGTAGGATGGTCATAACGATGGGGGGTCACATTGATGTCCCCAGCCTACCCGATCATGGCGAAGCTTCCCGAGAAGAGCGTGAGAGATGCCATCTACGAGCCCTCTTTTGGATATGTTACCTCTTCGACAAAGAGATCGCTCTAAGAAGTGGCCAGCCACCATTCCTAACGGACTCGTACTGCGATCTCACACCACCAGACAGAGGCATGACTCATTTCTTTACCGATGGTACAGGCGAGGGTCTCTTCCCATATCTCTTTGGAGACATAGGCTTGAGTCTACTCAAGGGCAAGGCAAACCACCAGCTTTACTCGGTCCACGCGAGCCGGAAGTCAGATGCCGAACTCCTACGCGATATCCGCGAGCTTGATGAACAACTCGAGGAATGGCGTTCTTCAATGCCGCCGCATATCCGTCCCTCACTGTCCATGTCTCGATCGTCACTTCCGTCACTCCAAGACGCCGATATGGCGCATAGAATGCATACGATACTTGTCCACCTGGAGTATTTCTACCTTCTCATCACCATCCATCATGCTAGTGGGAGATGCACCACAATGAGCCCCATGCAGGCACATACGGAAGCGTTTAGCGCTGCTGCTCTCGACTCTAGTCTTGCTCTCTGCTTAGAAGCAAGCCGTTCTACTATTGTTTATCTGAAAGCTACGATTTCCTGCTTGGCTACTGAAACATTCTGGTACAGTCTTTCTCCATAGTCCAGCAAAAAAAGAGGCTCCCCAAAGATGACCATCATCTTTGGAGGCCTTTACTCTGCCCCCTCTATAATTTCGTTTACTAACAAGTTTGCCATCAGGATCGTCCAATTCTACCCCACGGTCGCGATCATCACACTCTTTCTCAACATCCTCATGAACCCCATCGACAACCAAGCTCAGAAAGATTTGGAATTACTCGCTTCGGCAGCTGACATCTTTCGCCTCATGCCCGCGCGCCAGTACACGCCTCAACGACTTGACCAAGTCCAGATACTCGAGAGTTTTGTGATTGAACTCGCTCGGTTGGGGCGTTGCGCTGTGTATAAGAAGGAGGCGGAACTTGGTGGCCGATGAGAATCTTTAACTTATTCGTTCACTATGATGGCGATATTATGTTTCTCTGCTACCGCGATTGGTGTGTAAGAGGAGAAGTCATCTGATATTCTAGGTGGCGGCGTTGTGTGGTATTAGGTCTTACGACAACACATAACAAGGGCAGGAATTCTTCTTTGCCCTAGCATATTCCATTGCACCTTGAATTCATTCATTCACTACACGCCAGTCCACTTCTTGCTCTTTTCCCATAGCTCTTCCTCCTTGGCCTTGTCTTGAGACCAAATTGCGTATCCATACTCGACAGCATCCGAATCAGGAGGACAAGGCCCCGATTTGGAAGCTCCCTCTAGATACAAACCCCCTTGACCTTCCAGCTCAGCAGAGACAGCACCATAAATAGTTGTTGCGCAAGCCTGATCCTGAGACATCATGTACTTCTTCAGTCTATCGTCCCCCTGGCTAAGTGCCTCTGTTTCAGCCTTGGAGAACTTTTGCAGGTTCGGGCTGATGAAAGCGCCCGGGTGAAGTGTGTAGGCGTGAAGGCCTTGGGCACCGTACAGGCGCTCAACTTGGTTTGTCATGTAAATGTTAGCCACCTTGCTCGAGGCGTAAGCCATCCAGCCGTTGTATTCGCCATTGTCAAAGTTGATGTTGTCAAGTCGACAAGGTCCATAGCGATGAGCAGCTGATGAGACCGTCACAACTCGTGAGTGGAAGTTAGGCGACGAGCTCGTCAAGAGGAGGTCCTTGAGCAAGTAGAAGAGCAGGAAGTGCGAGAGGGAGTTTGTCTGAAACTGTAACTCAAATCCGTCCTTGGTCTTTTCGTATGGAGTATTCATAACGGCCGCGTTGTTAATGATGACGTTGAGCTTGCCTCCGCTCTTCTCGCGAATGCTATCGGCGCAGGCACGAACAGTGGTGAGGTCGGCTTGGTCCATGTGAAGCAGGTGGATTCGGCCTCCGTGGTTTTCAAGTAGATGGCCAAGTGCCTGTTTAGCCTTGTCGATGTTGCGAGCCGTTCCGAAGACAGTGGCCCCAGTTGATGCGATTGCTTCAATGGTCTTGATGCCGATTCCAGCAGAAACCCCGGTGATGAGGACGACTTTATCACCCCATGCACCCTCGAGGGCCTCGTTTTTGATGATTTGTATGCCAGTTACACGCGAATCTCCAGGCCCGTTGAGGTTCTCCCACCGATTGCGGTCGGCATAGCGGCCAACTAGTTGAAAGGGTTCGTGTGAAACCATGGACATTTTGAGTGATAAGAGTGTTGTATCTTGATGGGCAACGAGCAATTGATGTTGTGAACAACGTGCAAGGGCGAAGATTCTAATTCGTCCCAAATGAAGTGTTTGAGCCTTATATAGATGGAATCTTTGAAGATCCAACAACATATATCTCGACAGTCCCCTCACACGGGTATAGGAGTTAAGCGTCAGAGGAGTTAAGGGCATAGCTCCGGACAGGGATGCTCGCTGCTGAAATATAAAATAACCAACATTGCTGGTGGCAAAACACGACTAATAACTCAAAGAATCCGAAAACCACGTCGTAAATTGATGAAACAGGTACTGATCAGCGCCAAGTCGATTTCATCCTAGAAATCCCCAGACTATGGTCAAAGATCCGCCAAGCCGATTGAGGCTGAAGATCCGAGATTTGGCTACCGTACTCGACTCACCAAATTGGCAAAGCGGTGGAGACGCTAGAGGCCCCTTTAGCTTCAGTACTTTCCCATATGACCTGAAGTTTGTTTGGTTGTAACACCATTGACTGGCCACGGTACGTTATTTCTCCGCCGGAATATTTCTGTTTGTTTCAGTATGGTTGCACTTATGCCCTTGTGCTTTCTAAAAATGCGTTGCTCGGAATCTAGGTGCCGAACAGGAACATCCGTCCTTGGTTTAGTGCCGGAAAGCATCCCTGTATAATGCATGAGATGCTGTCCGATGCCTACCGGATGTCGAATGATCAAGGGGAGAACAGCCTGTCTCGTGTAAACCAATACGAAGAAATGGCTATGACCAAATCTTCCACGTCTCATATATAAGTGCGAGTAGCCTGCACTGCTTTTTCCTCGTCTTTCCTGTTGACATCCACACACTCCGGCTACATCCCTCTCTCTAGAAGAGGCCTCTCTACAACAAAATGCACACATTCGCCAGAGCCACCTTGTCCCTGTCTTGGGTCCTCAGTGTCGCTGCTCAGTGCACTCTCCCATCTACCTATCGCTGGACCTCGACTGGTGTGCTGGCCAATCCAAAGTCAGGCTTGGTCGCACTCAAGGACTTTACCCACGCGCCATACAACGGACGACACCTTGTCTATGCGTCCACTCACGACACAGGGACGAAATGGAGCTCGATCGGTTTTGACCTCTTCTCGGACTGGTCCAATATGGCCTCCGCCAAGCAGAACTCGATGAGCTTCGATGCCGTCGCACCCTCGCTCTTTTACTTTCGACCCAAGGACGTCTGGGTGCTGGCTTACCAGTGGGGTCCAACTACCTTTTCGTATCGCACATCCAAGGATCCCGCCAACGTCAATAGCTGGTCGTCAGTCCAGCCACTCTTCACTGGGACGTGGTCTGGCGACGGTACCGGACCTATCGATCAGGCCATTATTGGCGATAGCAAGAACATGTACCTATTCTTCGCCGGCGACAATGGCAAAATCTACCGTGCCAGCATGCCCATCGGGAACTTCCCCGGTAACTTTGGCTCATCATACCAGGTAGTCATGAGCGACGCACGCAACAACCTCTTCGAAGCCGTTCAAGTGTACAAGGTCAAAGGCCAGAATCAGTACCTTATGATCGTCGAGGCCATTGGAGCAAACGGTCGCTACTTCCGCTCATTCACGACCGACAACCTCGGAGGCTCGTGGAAACCCCAGGCCACAAGTGAGAGCAGTCCTTTTGCAGGCAAGGCCAACAGCGGCGCGCGGTGGACCAACGATATCAGTCACGGCGAGCTGATCCGCAGTGACCCTGACCAGACAATGACGATTGATGCCTGCAACTTGCAGTTTCTGTATCAGGGACGCGATCCTGCTTCGGGCGGAGACTACAATCTTTTGCCTTATAAGCCTGGTCTGTTGACTCTTCAGCGATGAGTCTAGGGCTATGCATGAGATGTATGTCTTTGGGTGTGGGTGAAGTTGTCATTTATAAATATCTTCAAAAATCAGCTACGAGGTTCTTGAAAGTTTTGTGGATTGAAGCTGTTAACATATGAATGTTTTATTCTGCTTATTCTTTTCTCTGCTCAAGCAAGAAGGTCGTATCTGCGTAACTAGGTACTTGAGAATAGTAGGCAATGGGTTGATTACCCATCCATTGTTGTTGAGCCAAGAACCCATCCGAAGGTCGATCTTGAAGGACAACTGCCCTGCCAGCTATTGCGATAAAGTCCCCATCCCTACCTGACAGCAATTCAACATTTTGCGGATTGTGCACATAGCCAGACCTCTTGCCGCTCCGCTCCAAAGTGGTATGCATCACGCTTGCTAAGAAGGTGTTGGACCAGTATGCGTCGGCAAGGAAAGATAACGCGAGCCATGCGGCGCCTGCAAGAACCGCAGCGAGGATGCTTAGGAGAAGTTGTAAGCCAGACATGGCAACCATCAGTTTTTGAACGCTGATTGTGACTAAGGCCGGGTTAATGCTGACCATGTAGGCTCTTGCGACGAGGAGGCTTTCCAGTGTGGCCGACATGTTCTCGGTCCAGGACAATACGTCTTCGTCGAGGGACTCTGAGCTGGTGTTGGAGCGGCCGTTGCCAAGTCCATATGCTATCAGAACAGCAGCAGTGTCGACCTGGCCAAAGAACTTGTTGCTTTCATTGTCGTTTTTGGATGCCGCACAATCAGTCTGAGTAACCTTTCCGCCAAAAGCCTCATTTTGAAACGATCCCTGATCGCATTTCTCCAGTGGCGATGGCGCTTTGTCAATGGTCTCGGATCTTATGAGAGTGATGTTGGTTGCAGTAATGCTGACGAGAGAGAAAATATCGTTCCCGCCGTTGTCGACGGCAGTTAAGTAACCCCAGCTGGACTGAAGAACCGTGAGGTTGGAATTGACGGCCGAGTTGGCTCCAAATTGAAAACTGAGGTCTTCACCCTGCGCTCTCATCATGCCGCCTACAATCTTGTCGATGAGAGGGTCCTTTTTCTCGGTCTCGTTGGTACTCCACGTCCGCCGTACCAGGTCATCAACATCTTTGACAGCAAATGGAATTCCGGGATTCGTCAACATTGTGACGCGAAGCACAGACTCGACAAAGGTATGTCGCCTTGTCCCTTTGGTAACAGTAAAGACCTGCATCATAACCGCAGATCCGCCGCCGGCTCCAAAGGAAGCCCAGATGTTGTCGACCCTGTTCGGTTTGATGTATCTAGAATCCAACTTCAGGTCTGACGTGTCATCCCAGTGCACCTCGGGTTGCCCAACAATTGTGTCTATGATCGACACTGAGAAGGTGCTGTTGAAGGTGCAGTTCCAGGCCGCGGCACCTCCGCCAAAATATATGCAACTGGGGAACGTTTGACCGTCGATGGTGTCGGAACTAGGCAACATGGCGTAACTATCTGGCGAAACCGAGAAGCCTTTTTCGTCAAGCCAGATTCGCGCCCCAACATTGCCTTGTCGCGTCGGTGCTGTGATCTCGGGAGTTCCTCTTTGGACGTCGCCAGTCAAGGTGTAGTTAAGCCCAGGTTGGAAAAGCTCAGATCCTACGGTTTGCGAAAGGGTCGCTTCCGTTTCTTCAAGGTTGTCAGGATCAAGATGCAACTGAACGATGTAAGGGGGATTCTTGTTGCGCAAGTCTTGATATTTGGCGGCTGTGATGTCGGATTGCCTAAAGACGTAGCCTGGAGAGTCAAGTGCCCAGAGCAAGGTCCCGTAGAGAGACGCAGCAACGTTTAGAATACTGAAGCCGAGGATGACAAGACTGGCGCGCGAGAGGCCGCGGGAAGACAGGAACAGCCAGCGTTGTATGTAGTCTTCGGCAAACATGAGATAGGCCATGAATTGATGAGACCGGGCGGCAAGGAGTGAGAAGAGTTTCCAGATAAACAAAGCCATGAGAATTTCGGCGCATTTGAAGATTAGAGATTTGACTGCACTGTGAAGCAGGGGGATCGACGATGCGATAAACGACGATGATGATTCTATCATGATAACGACGTTGCGGCACAACGGCCGAAGGGCTGTGAGTGAATATTGAAGGTTGCACGGGCTGCATATTTCAGCGCGAGCCAAGCCCCTCCTTTATATGTATGCTCAGTCCCAAAGTGTATTAACTCCCATGCCTGCCTGCGGCTGTATGTAGGGTGCATGAAGCTATCGCCGCGCCATCCCCCAAGCAAGCTAGCTGCAGGGCGTATTCGGCAGGCAGAGGTTGTTGCAGGGGTTCTGGCAGAAGGCAGACTGAGGCCGGGCGCTTTCTTCCGGGCTCTGCATGCATTTCAACCAGGGTTATCTGGGGATTGTAGTACTTAATTGGCTCGCGTTGGGAGTGGTTGCCACACTCTGTCTCAGGATCCTTTCGGTCTCTTCGTTAGACGCAACTTCGTTTTTACTGTATTGTAAGCTTAAAACACAATTTAGACAACTTCAAAAAGCTAGTAATATCCGCCCTTCTCGAACTAGCCACTGAGTGTCTACTCCGCGCTGGGGCGAACAAACAAGCGGCCCTCCACCTTGTTCTTCTTTATATCCTCCAGCCCCTTCGGTACATCCTTGAACGGTATTTCCGTCAACTTCGGTGTCAATTTGCGAGAAGCAATCAGCTTCAACACCTCCAACAGCTCTTCCTTTGCCGCGCCAAATGAACCCTTCAAACTGATACTCTTTGTCACCAACAACATGGATGAGACTTCAACATTACCGCCATTGAGTCCCACCATTACAACTGTTCCGCCCTTTTTAACCGACGAGATGGCAGCGGAAATTGTGGGCGTGAGTCCAACAAAGTCGATGACAGCGTCAAAAGCAACGTCAGGGAAACTGCCGAGGGTTGGGGCGCACGCGACCGCACCCAAGCGTTTCGCGTCGTCGTGTTTGCCCTCGTTGATATCGATTCCATAGACCTTGGCGCCCTGCAGTACCGAAATCGCGACTGCATTGAGACCGAGGCCACCGACTCCAATGATTGCAACCGTTGACGACTTTGTAACTCCGGCGGTCACCACTGCAGCGTGATACGCCGTCGAGATTGAATCCGTGGCTACAGCTGCTTGAGGAAAGGTGACGCCGTCTGGAATCTTTACCAGGTGCTCATAATGAGCTATCGCAAATTCGCCATAGCCCCCATCGTAGCCGAGCCCAATCGTCGTGGCTCGGGTTGCCTTCTCGACAGGATGAGCTACCAGAGCCACAACCACGCGATCGCCGACCTGGACCGGAGACGGCTCTGATCCAACCTTGACGACAGTCCCGGCTACTTCGTGCCCAAGCGTGATGGGCAGAGAAGGCAGCATTTCAATGCCGTGTCCGTCGACATAGTGGGCGTCGGTGTGACAAAGACCGGCGGCCTTGACAGAGATCAAGGCCTGACCTTGTCCCGGCTCAGGAATAGGAACGTTTCGAAGTTGAAATGGCGACTCTGGACCGCCGTATTGGAATGCCTGCATGATGAATGTGTTGTATGTGATGAAAGAGATATGGTTTGTGAACAGAAGGAGGCAGCCAGATATTTGCCTTTAAATATACCTCGCAAGATTTCTTCAAGGGCTAGGCTTCTTTGCTATGCCGGTATGGAACCAACGTTGTTTATCACATCAGGCTTCTAGTCGGAACTATCGGCAATCTGTCTGGGTGGAATACTGCAATCGGACCGAAGCAATCTTTCGATTCTTCAAACATGGAGTTGCAATGAATACCGACTCCGAAACATCAATGTGGCTCCTTGCTGCAGGTGACGTTGGCTGCGGGTGACGTTATGTGCATAGGGCGCGTGACGTAGGTATGATCCTTTTCCGCTAGCTAACGTTAATGTGCCGAGGTTGATTTACGCCTTGGCGATGCTTGGGTCAATATTGATCTGAATTGTAGACTAGGGTTCTCGCAAGAATAACCAGAAAGTCATTGGGAAGAATACAAGTCTAATAAGTCGGATTGGCTTACTATTTCTCTCAAAATGTGGGTTAGAAAAATCAAGACCTCTAAACTCCCTTCCCAACTCATACATTCCTTCTAGCGCCCATAGACCACCACCTAGCACTGATTTTCCACTCATCCCCATCCCTCCCGTCAGTCAGATGCTCCCACTTCTCAAGAAACCACGGGGCAGCTTCCCAGTTCTGAGCATCCCAAGGTGCTGCCGAGGGAAATGAATTGCCGTCAGCAAAGCCCCAACATCGAAGACCGTCATTGAGCAAGTCAAGACAGAAATCCTCCCTGTCAATTGACGGGGGATCTGAGTGTACCGCAGCAATGACTTTGGAACGGAAGCCTGGCCATGGAATTGTATCTAATGTTGGATGATGAGGGATGGTGAGCTGTGCGTCTGTGGGGACAAGGTCAGGTTGTATACCCTTTAGATAATCCCCAAATTTCTGTCGTATTCGTGCAGCCTGGTCGGCATTTTCGAGGCCCGAGGTGTCATCCTCAGCATTCCTCTGTTCGATTTGCTCTCTTAGGCGAGAAAAAGGTGATTTGGAGTCAAAAGACATGAGGTCGTACCATGGGATTCCTAGGTGGAGTGCATTCATGAACACGGCGGACACGAATGAAACTCGACACAGAAGGATATAATCTGCCACTTGGCCCCGCAGAGGAGATGCAACTATCTCGTGAATCCTGGAATTATGTCCCGAAGGTATGTTTAACTTTCCAAGGACGCTAATGCCAGCTTTGATGGCTGCTCCAAAATCAAAGTCGCCCAGACTTTGCTGAAGGTCTTGTAGCCATTGGCTCATCGGAACAAGCATCGCGTTGTTATAGAGTGATGAGCTCACGGGGTACCCCAAGAAGATGAGGCCGTATTTGATAATGTCCCGAATACCGAACAACTCTTTGGTCATTAACAAAAAAAAGGTACGACGTTCCTTCTCGGGGTAAGAGCCGATGCAAGAGAAGAAGTCGGAGGCGGTAAATCCTGGTGCGATGTCTAGAGGATGGAAGCCCGTGTCGGCCGAGGTAGAAGAGATGGCTCTCTTCGTCAGCTGGGTTGGTCCAAGATCCCGGTGTGAGGCTGGCTGTGAACCTGCTACCCAATAATCATGCGTACATGAGACTTCCAGGGAAGATGGCAAGAGGATGCGAGAGACAGCCAAACGTTCTAGCACCCTTCTTCTCTCCCTTTGTCGTGCGCCTATTGTTATCAAGGGTTAGTCGTGTGCACGAGATAATGCAGCTAATGAAACATACGATAGTTACGCTGAGCCAGGGCATTCTGCCGCCGCCTCCGCTGTGATGTTTTATCTGCTGAAGCTTCGCAGGCCATGGACGTGTGACGGGAGAATTGATTGGAGAGAAAGTTGGGTATGCAGTGGATTTCAATAGTCTGGTTGTATCCCCTGCGTGTTCTTTGATCTTGGCAAAAGCGAAACATCTAGCGAGAGTAGTTGATGGTGTGATAAGGGAGGCCACCGCGTAACCCAGCTTTCAACGGCCTCGGGAATAGTCTCGGACCGGGGCATCAATTCGTGCCTCGGTTCTTTTCATGTGAACTGGGGAACTCATATCCACGAGGTTGCGCACGGTGGGTTGATTAAACTGGGACTGTTCGATCAGCCCACCGGCTCATGCAGGTAACGTCAGCAAATCACGAGTTTAATAAGACGAGGTCTATGCGGTCAACGTAAGGAACAGCATCAACTTGGGGACTGGGGGCTTGCCTTAGAGAACTTGTTTAGCTGTAGTAAATCACTATTTAAGAAAGCCAACAATCCCTTTGTTAGATCTTGGATAGTCAATACATTCTATGCATTAGCAGTGGCACCAGCAAACTCTGTCCTACCCACACATCCTTCTCGCACACCTTTTCTCATATTTCCAACTACATAAAGACACACACACAGCAGCCATGCCTTTCGGGACCCTGAACTTGAATGGCGAATCATTGCCAACCTTTGCTCCAGCATATTCAAGGGCAAAGGGAGTCTTCACCAACACCACCGCAGTCGGCATCACTTATCGAGTCGCCGCATCTCAGGTCGCCCCTCTCGTCCCGGATGTTCTCGAACTGGAGGAAGAGCCGCTCATGACGTCTCTATTTCTCAGCTACGGAATGAGCCCTGTCGGAGCTTACACCGAATATGCTCATCAGGTCGAGGTGACCTACAAGGGCGAGAAGTTCCATTTTAATCTCCTCTTCATTCTCGATAACGATGCCGCCATATTTGCTGGTCGCGAGCTCCTCGGCTTCCCCAAGGTCCATGGAAAGACTGTTATTGAGCAATTTACTGGTAGCCGGCTCGTCACCGGCGGCACGGAGCGACCCATGGGACGAAAAATGGTCGAGTTTGAATTCGTCCCAGAACAGCTGGTTACCAGCGCGCCTCAACCAGACAGATGGATGCTCAACCTTCGCAGTATCCCCTCACCATATGTCGGACAACCCCCTTCGCTTCAAGAGTTCATCCCCTGTGGCCTGGGGATGAAGTGCAATGAAATTTGGTTGGGAAAGGGCCACATCAGCTTCCCGAGGAACTCCATCTCTGATCCTTGGGTGAACTTGGATATTTTGAGATATGAGGGGAGCTTTTTGGCGAGAAATGCCACAGCTGAGCTTCTTCTTCGAGACACAATCAAGCTCTGAGGTACATGTGGAAATTAGAATGATTGTACGCTAGTCTAGGGTTATGTTGATAGCTTTCTGCAAAACTGTTGCACACAATGTCCTCCCAGATATTCCGTCTGCAACCCAATCCGTAAAGACTCGAGCTGTTCCTCAGCTAATCACTTGTTCTGATGCGTCCCGTGTTGTCATTATGGAGCCGTATTCAGGCGACGAAGGAGTGCGGTGCCGCCTAGTCAACATGGCAGAGTCATGGCGGATGAGACAAGATGCTATTCCCTACATCTGGGGAGACAACAACAGTACCGACTTGATCATTTTCGATGGCCTACGCACAAGCGTGACGAAAGATCCTCAATCTACCGTCAATCACCTCTGGGGTCCTCATCGTGACAGGCTCTACAAGCCATTGATATGACCAAACATGCGAGTTACGAGCACACAACACATGTGCAACCCGCAGGGCGAAGACTAAAATATTCTGAGCACGAAAAGGACACACCCGACTTTAGACTAGTTCGTACTCTCTACGAGACCTAGGGGTTTCGATGCAAGGATGCGCATGACAAGGGGTTTGGTGTGCTCAGATTGGTCACCAAACATGGGAGATGAAGATGGAATGTTGGGGACTGGCTCTTAACACGCCCTGCTTAGGTTTCTCTTGATCAAGTTTCCCTAATGGGGTGGATTCTTGCCAGCACCTCGCCATTACGTCTTGTGCAGACGAGCAGTACTAGGTTGAGAGAATGACCTGGAGGAAAGCAGGAACTATAAGGGGTTCTTTTCATTCAATTTTTACGCTTACGCCAAGATAGAGGTAGGTGTATAAGCCAAGTTGGATCAGTACCTAAAAATCGACGGCCTTATCACAACATCGACGGCCCGCTAGCCCAATGTTGGACCGTCATTGCTCAGCCTCCTCGGTCCTGAGAAGGTGTGAGGTTGCAGGCAATAGGTAAGATTTATAGCCAGATCCATACTTTGAATTGCCTGTTCCGGGGTGACTTGACAAGGAGTAATATTACATTTATGCACTGGCATGGATAGGCGGGGATGACTATTTGTTGATGGTCTGACCAGATGCCTGTCATAAGACGCGTGCTCGCGGCACCAAAACCGAACAATCAACATTATCAGCGTAATTAATTGTTTCCAATAACCTTTCATTTCAGATCAATCATCCTGCATGTCCTCTTCTGGAAGTCAATGTTCAACCAGCTCCGACGGCCCTACGGACTTGTTCGGTGATAGGGGGTTCGTCACCACGCCCGAATGTGACCATTTGATTGCCGTGGCCGAGTCGATGCCGATCCAGCCCTCCTGAGAAGTTTGAGGAGTTTGGCAGGGAACAGACGGGTAGGCTAGCACGGTGCTTCCAAGCATCGATAGAATACCCAGCTTGCAAGTCTATCACGGTACTCCGTACCTTCGGGAAGGGTACCCGTCTATCATAATATGCGAGTAGACACCGAGTTTCAAGTTGATTATGATCAAGCTCAGGGCTGAGTCCTTTCGAGGGTAGGTACCACAGTCCGTCAATGCCATCTCAATGATCAACACAGGCCAACACTCTTGGATGAATCACCGAACACGCGAATTCCACGACTTTTTCCATCGGACCTCGATCCTGACTATTGACCGAACCACTGACCTTCCTTATAGGGCTGGGGTTTCAACAAACATGGGGAAGCGAATCCTTCTGAATCCTTACGCGTGTCACTAAAGTCCTTAATTCCCTGGTCATCACCTGCACCCGTAGGGAACTCGATCCTTTGTGGGCATATCGTCAGCGAACGGTCCGGTTCATCTCGCCAAATGGCCAAGGCGTAAGCTGCCAAGATCTATGCTTAGTATTGATGCTATTATGGGCTGCCGGTATGCCGACCGTCCGTGGAGTTGTGGTTGTAGTTCTATATAAATGCAGCCTCGTCCGTGCAGATGCTTCCGTATCAGCCAGAAGGGAATCTAGACCTGACCGTTTGACATCGGACTGCCTATTCGATACCCAGCTTCATACTTTCTCGGAACCAGACCTCGACAATGAAGTCTACTTCCGCTCTTTTGGCCCTTGCGGCGTCGATAAGTGCCTCGCCGCTTGTCTCCAAGCGGGATGATGTCTTGGATAGCAAAGAGACACTCTGTAAGGGCTGGGACCTAAGAACCCCAGAAGGTGCCGATGACCTTTGGGAGAAAACGGCCGCGGGTGTATCTCTTGAGCTCTTCATCAAGTCCCACTGGGGTAGGTGTCAAGTATCCCACAACCTTTGGACAACACCAAGCCGCTGACTCCCAACAGAACATGAAAACTCATGGGTCAAAAACATGGAAGACCAAGTCCAGGGAGGCACATCAGGCAAGTCTGGTGCTGCAGGCTGCTCTGCCCTCGGCAACGACTGCAACCCTATGGGAGGGCTGAGCTGCGATGATCAGTTTGACCAGTTCGGCACGACACCCCTGGGCAAGAACTCGTACTGGATCTTCCAGGCTGTCAAGGGCATGCACGAAAAGTTCCGCGAGCTTAACCGCCAGTTCACTCAGGAGACACTCATCAATGGCCTGAGGATTCCTCAGATGGTTCAGGACTTTGACGGGTCTGAGGATAACCCGAGTCAGGTCCGAGGTTGGATTGCTGCGGCTGCCACTATTGGAAACGCAGTTGGAGGGCTTGTACCTGGTGCCGTGAGTTGATCGTCTTGTATCCACAGAAAGTGACTAACACGACCAGGGCTCCGGAATCTCTGCCGGCTTCGGTATCCTGGCTGGCATCTTCTCTGCCCTTTCTCTGGCAGGCGACGAGGTCGACCAAGGCACCATCTCAAGCGCCCTCGCCAACACCTTTGAGGCAGCCACAACATCCCTCGAAGACACCCTCCGCATCGCCACGGGTGGCGGCCGCAGCGAAGAAGAATACAACTCCCTCCCGGCCCCCAAGTGGGACACATACGAGACCAAGATTGCCAAGTTCTTCAACGGGGGCTGGTTCCTGGTCGATGACGACGAAGAAGCAGTTCGCGTAACCATCGAGTCCATCACAAACAACATCCAGAAAAAGGTGGCCAACGACGTCATGAAGGCAGCCAAGTTCCACCTCATTGCTGACAAGCGAGACAATGTGCGGACTCGGGAGGACTGCGGCTTCGCTCCTGGTCGACAGTGGCTTGAGCTCAAGGACGGAGAAGAATACTGCTTCTACATCATGAAGAACAACCCGAACCCGAACCGCGAGAACGAGTGGGTTGAGGCCGCCGCCGACATTTACGACAAGATGGCCTCGTACGGACTTGGTGACCGGGAGCCGTTCTACCGCGCCATCATTGACTGCGGGCTTCATGGAGGAGACAGCAAGGAGATTGACCTGAGCAACTTGGCATGGGGTCAGGTGCCGACGTGTTACTTTAACCTGCCGGCTGTGTTTATAGAGAAGGATAATGAGGTTGGCTGCGGAAGTCCATTTGACAACGCCAAGTGCGACTATCTCAAGTCGACGCCTATTTCATAAGGTTGGCAGGTATAATTGTTGGTATAGGATAGGATTCTTCTTTTCTCATCTCGGAGTTTGCGACTAAACTCCGTCTTCTTGTGTCCGTAGAGCAGCTATGTTTCACCAGCGCTACCAGGGCGCACCATGGTTCTATTTCAAGATTGATCCTTGTTTTTTGCAAGCTTACGCGCAACTGAACCATATTCGTAAGTGGCTTATCGGGAGATTGGTTTAAATATCACTGTAGAGGGCGACGTCAGCATTCTGATCCCAGGCACTTCAACCCAACCCCGCACAACCCGAATACCAGCCAAAACCACCATCATGAAGCTCGTCGTAGCCGGCGCAACTGGCTTCCTAGGTACGGAAGTCGTCCGTCAAGCGCTGTCCCATCCAAAGATCACGTCTGTCATCGCCCTAGCGCGCCGTCAAACCGCCGTTCCGGAAGGCTCGGGATCGCAAGCCGACGCCTCCAAGTTGAAGTCGGTTCCCTGCGACGACTTTATCAACTATCCCGAGAGTGTCAAGACTGAAATATCCGATGCGGATGCTTGTATCTGGTGCGTTTGGCCTCTGAAAAGCCATGAGACTTTGAAGCTGACGGTGGCGTAGGCTCATTGCCATCACGCCAACCAAATCCAAGACCTTTCCCCAAGATGAAGTGCGCAAGATCTGCCATGACTACCCTCTAGCAGCAGTCGACGCTTTTTCGAATCTCTCACGAAAGGACAAGACTAGGCCGTTTCGCTTCGTGTACGTAAGCGGCTCCAACGCAGAACGAGACCCGGCCAAGAAGCCGTGGATTATGGGCGACTACTGCGTGATGAGGGTACGTCAGATCACGAAAGTCCCGACTTCATGCACCTAACGCATAGCAGGGCCAAGTTGAAACAGATGTCCTCGAGCGCGCGCAAAAGTCCGATGGCTCTCTAAAGGCTTGCGTGTTCAAGCCCGGACTGATCAACACAGCAAACACTAGCCTCCTAGTCAAGGGTGTTCAAGGCGTTGCTCAAGTTCTCATAGGTCTCCCGACTATCCAGCGAGATGAGATGGCAGCAGCCCTGTTGGATAATGCTGTGAATGGCTTCGAAAGGGACACCTTCATGAACGAGGAGCTGATAGAAATTGGACAGGGAGCGTTGAAGGCTGAGGCACCTTCTCAGTAGTTGAGCTCCGTGCTGGACATCTTTGTTGAACTATTGGCCCCACATTGAGGTAAATATTCGTTAGTTTCTCATAAGTACTTGTTTTTATTATATATGGTACCGTTGATTCCTGGTCCTCAATAAGCTGTCTTTCGATGGCAACGGCCCAAGTTGTATCGTCTATTTCTGTCTTCACGACTCAACCTCAGCTAGCAACACTGCTCAATCCAGCTTATTAACATGAGGGATACTATTACTTACACATCAAAGAGACTATCCATAAGTGATAAATCAAGAAATATTTCACTCTGACCAAATCACATTGACAGTCGCTAAGCGTCTGACTAAGACCAACACCCATGGCGTGCTTGATCATTGCTCTTTCGGGCAGCTCGAAGTGACTCAGAGCTGCAGGCACCGACAGCTCACCACATCCTCTCATAAGAGATCAATCGCTTTATTTCTCCCTCTTTAGGTTGTGTCTTCTTACTTAAATCGAAAACACCAGTTTCAACCTTCCAAACTCAAACACTCACTCACCAGCCAAGATGAGCACCAGAGCCGTCGCCTTGCCCAAGTCGTTGCCCGACCTAGCGCAATGGAATCAACTCATCGCTCGCTACAAGGAGTTTCGGCTCCTTTCTCTTCAACTCTCGCCTGAAAGCTTTGGCTCAAGCTATGCCCGCGAAGTCGCCTTTTCGGAGGAAATATGGGCGTCCCGATTGAACAACCCCGTGGCCCTCAACACAATCATTGTCTCGGAGCCTGACGACGGAGCCGAGACTACATATGACATCTCACTCATCCTCAACTCGCCATGGCTCGCAGCTCTTACCTTGGTTGGACCCCTCGAAGCCAAGACAGCCGCAAAATCCTACGAGGATAAGATGCATCTCCAACCAGACACAGTCAGTTTCGGTCCTCCCGCTTCTGGTGTCGATTCCACCTACGTCCTAAACGCCATGTATGTCCTCCCGTCTGAGAGACGGAAAGGTCACTCGTACAAAATCATCGAATTTGCCAAACAGCTCGCGTTGAAGGAAAACAACGGGGCCAAGGTGACGCTAGCCCTTATCCTGGACGATAATAATGTACCTGCCATGAAATCGTACGAAAAGTCGGGTTTTGAGGTTGTGCATAGGTATTGGTTCGATGATACTCGAGGAGGGGAAGTGAAGAAGACGCGGGCGGCGGTTATGAGGGTGGACGTTGGAGTAGACGACTCGGCTTAGGGGCGAGCGAGTGTTTCTTGTGAACCATGTGAGTCAGTTTCGCTAGTGTTATACGCATATGTTAACATGCATGCCTGCTAAGACATAGGTGAATCTACAGAAAGTTGGCGCCCTTCATCTTTATCTTCTGGTTTAGCCATTGGCCTTATCTGGCAAACTTCTGCAGGGCTGTGTCATCCTCATCACCTGTCCCTGTCTTTCTTATAACGGGAAAAACATGGGCAATTGTCTGATATAAACTCCTTCTCTCGGCCGATGAGTAACAGAACTAACTCGACCATGCACAATTTGTTGTCCCAATGTACGTTTTGTCTCTGACCACCATAACTAGCGGTTCTCTTGCTTCTCTTGGCCTACCAAGAAGCTGTTTGATCAATCATCTGTGAACTTATCAACCCTAATTGAACTATCCAACTCGGTTTGGTGATGTTTTCATTGGAATGGTATCCTAAACGCTTATCTTACCAGCACAGAAATCTCACTAGATGCCATTGTTGTTTCACATTTCCCATGGATCAAGTGTGCGGCAGACGGTCAAGAACAACCGGCATTTCGCAGTGTCTCAATTATGACTTATATTGGTGGATTAGCAAGTAAAGTCCAAAAATCCATCTCGGGCTCGGAAGGCGGAAGTTTGTTCCAGCCATGCTCGGGACAAGGTCTCAGTGAACTGAGATAGAGCTAAGATGACTGAAACCTCCGCCCGCCATGATTGCTCGCCGATCTGTGAGCCGTCTAGGGTCGTGCCACCATGCCGTCTTTATGCTAGATCCTTTTTATGTTCATATCACACGCCAGAGAGATCGAGTCATTGATGAATTGGGTCATATATATTGATTGATGTTCATAGTCTAATGTCAAATGTCAAATGCAATGCCAGCCTCATTAATCATCCCCCTCTTTCATTACCAGTCTCATTAAAATCATCCTATCTCTTTCATTAAATTTCATTATTTTCCATTTAAACAGTTCGGATGCTCTGGTAGCTGCCAGACTGGTCACCGTAGATGTACTCCTTCACGCTCTTGGTCGTGGGAGCATCACCACCAGCGTAGTCGACAATGGAGATGCTCTTGTAGTAACCGGTGAAGGGACCCTTGGAGAAGTCGGCCATACCGCCGGCCCAGATGACGGTACCCTCCGCAGCGTCGGGACGGCCGGCCACCCAGGTGCCCAGCTTGACCTGCATGGGGGTCTGGGGGAAGGCTGAGCCGCCCTTGGCGTCGGCGTAGGTGAGGGTGCGAACAACTGTGCCGTCGATGATCCAGTTGACAAAGGCGGGTGTCCACTCAATAGAGTAGACGTGGAACTGACCCGTGGGGTTGGCTACGGGGTGGAAGGCGCCGCGATCGTATGTGCTGATGTCGCCCTTGCTGAAGTAGTTGGACTGAACTTGGGCATTGTCACCACCGATCCACTCCCAATCAATCTGTAGACGTTAGTATGAATTGTATATGTGAGATGCAAGGAAGAACATACCTCATCAAGGTTATCAGACTGAAGCACAGCGCTGGTGATGATGCCCACGCCAGGAGCGGCTTGGACCTCAACATCAACGCGGCCAAAGAAGATGTACTTGCCCGTGGCGATTGTGGGAGCGACACCGAGGCCGGGAATTGTAAAGACACCACCCTTCTCACCGTACTCGATAGCAGTACCACCAATGTTGGTAAAGGCGGGGCACTCTCCCTTGGTAAAGTCGCAGTGGACTGTGTCCTTACCAAAGGCAGGGTCGGCAGGGCAGGCTAGAAAATGTCAGCAAAAGAGCACTCAATCAGATTGGCTGTATAACTTACTGGCCAGGAGGGGGTTGCAGGTGGTCGACGTTTGGGCCGACACCAGAGCAGGTGCGGCAAGGGCTAGGGCAGCCACGGAGAGAGCTTTGGAGAACATTGGAGGCGTTGCGGTTGGCTGCGTCGTGTCGTGGAACGATGGTACAGCGGGGGAGGGAGGGTTAGATCAAGGGTCAGCAATGTCACGCAGTGGCTTGCGTTTGATGGACGTCAGTTCAAGAGGGGAGGACTGGTGAGGACGCACTTTGAGAGAAGATCTTGCAGGAACCGGAGGCCAATCGCCTTTTTTGTACTGAGGAAGAGGTTGGTTGGAGATGTTCTAGCCTCTTCACAGCCTCGGTTTATATCCATCAGGCGATGGGTCCTAGCCGCTCGTATTCCCTGCGCGTGCGTCGACTAGACAACCCCGGGTTGCCCTGTCTCCAAGCCACGCACGCCCAAACGAGGAATGGATCCCCACTAGCCATTGCTTGGCTCTGGCTGACCCCTGTCCATCCCCTCTCTGCGACAGTCCAATCGAGGACGGCACATGCGGTTTTGGTCCACAGACACCCCCGGCTATCGGTTCAAAGAGGACGGGTAATGGACTGGGGCAGAGAACGCGCAATCATGTGAGACTGGTGTGCAGTTGCTACGGCAAACCCGCAGACGGAGAATAGCTCCCCTAGTTCCAAACTCTACCTGTGGCTGGGGAGGGGGGCGGGCGGCTCCCTAGATCCGATCAGTGGTTTGGTGGTGGTGGCTAGCTGGGAGGCCGCGAACGACAATACGAGCGGGCCTAGAACTCGGTCCCCCTCTGCTAGCCTGGTCAGAGTCCGCTCTTTACGATGACTGAATGCTGATGATGGGCAGGGACGGAAAACGTCAGCGAGAATTGAGTTCCTAGAATCTGACGTCAGGTCACCAGAGAGGGGAACAAAGAGGGTCAGTCGGCGATCACCCATATAACCAACCCCGACCTACCCTTGCTCTCTCTCGTCTAGGTTGGGTTCCCAACCTCATAAGGTTCATGAGCTATTAACCCTCAGGCGTTGCTCGGCTGTGTCGGCCATCCAAGCCATGCCATTGTCAACCAACGCCAAGATAGCCAGCTGATTGTTTGCCTCGTCTTATCTTTTTTCTCCCGCGCTCACTCTTTTTTGCAACGAGCACCCTGCCTGTCACCTGCAGAGCAAAGACCCGCGGGGTTAATCAATCGATCAGCGAGCGGGTACACTCACTCCACCAGCGGTTTGTTTCGGAGCTCCTGTTGATCCTGCACATCACTCGTCTATTGTCCACTAGTCAACTGACCTTTGTGTCATTGATCTCGGGCCTCTGAGCCCATCCACAGTGTCTCCTCAAACCGTCCAGACCATGTCATCGAGAACTCCCGGCCGTACTTTTGCACCGCGGGGGCTCAGCTGACCCCATGTGCTGCACGCACTGCACCCCGCTCAAGCCCTGCATCAACGCCCAGATGCTCGAGCACCTTTATAGTAGGAGCTTTTGTGCATGCATTGACGGTCAAAAGGCTGAGGCCGTCCTTTTTATGAGTTGTCCACGTTTCACCATGGGCAATTGTTTCAAGCTTTGTGCATTTGCATAAACAGTCAGCCTTCATCTCACACCGCCAACACCCGCCCGTAAATGTTAGCGAATAAGCTCGGTTACAACAAAGGATTGTTAGCCATCTTGACGGTGAGACTGACGACATTCAACCAAGCACAGCCTGCTGCTGCCACATTCACTGCTACAGTCAGCCTGCATCCGGCCCTAAGCAAGGCTTACAGGCAAAGGCAAGGATAGCCTGATAGCTGCACCAAAAGACCCTTATGCATGCACCCGGTTTCTGACAATTCTTGGCGGGGTTCTTGCATGAACATTCAATTCCTTGTGGATTTCGGCCGCCTTCATAGGTCACATCGCTGTGATTTCTATACGAATGGCACGTCGAGAGTTTCATTTTATCCAGAAACATGAACAAGATTTTGGACTCTCAAGGCAAGTCCGGGCATGTGAATTGATCTGGTCAACCGCGGCGATCCGACTATCCCGTGTCTTTGTCTGCCCCAAGAAGGTACCGAGGTCTGACGATCTCATTCAATCTGTAGACATGGCTGAGACTTGGCGGGAATCTTTATCCCGAATCTAACACAGCCTTACACCGCCCCAGACACACTTTATGCCCAGCTGCCGAAGGATTTATAACTGGCGGCTTGGGCGATAGTTGTCCCAAGAATGCCAAGTCGTTCTCTACCGACGTGGGCGGCGTGTCAATAAATGATAGGACAAAGTACCATTTGATGAGTGTTTGAGGATCGTAAGCGCTTCACCCTCGAGTCTCAGTCCCGAGGCGCATACTTTTATTGCGGCTAATAAACGCCAAGAGCCCACGGTGCTACTCCGTGTAACAAGATGCATCCATCGTCATCCGCTTTCCCAACGTTGGCGCCGTTGCCAACGAGGATATCCATTTATGGAGTCAAGTGAAACGGTAGAAACAAGAAACTAGATGCCAGCATTGGCCCGTTTTTCCATTGCCGCCCTCTCAGTACCGCCGCAAAAAGATACTTGACAAGGACAGTTTCAACTCTTGCTGGCGCTGAAAATAAAGATCGAGGCAGCTGCCTCATTGCCGCCTGGCGTCGTGGATAACTCGAAGGGTTAAAATATTTACCTGTTGGAGCATCGTCAAACAGTGATTAGACGGATTGTTCATTCTTGATTCTAGCTTTCATCTCGGCAAGCCTTTATCGCCAATGCCCAAATTAGCTTCCGCAAAGATCGATCTTTCAGGGGTGCCTGATTAGGCGTTAATATCGGCGCCGGTGATGGGTAGTCTCATTCAAACTCCTGGCCCTGACAGGGTTGCAAGATTGACTAGGTAAAGAACGAGCTAGTCGTTTCTTACGCTCCTCGGAAACCAGCCACTCTAAAATTAGAATGATGAGGTGAGAATGGAAAGATTCATAGGCTAGTAGTCTCGCTTATAGTCAGACAGGATCGGGTTTCCAAACAGGCCGCAAGGTGTCTAGCTCGGGTCCAGGAACTTCAGCGTCCTTGGCTTCAGAACCTCAAGAATAAGCCCTTCGGCTCTTCGCTGTGATTGTTAGAACAATTGCAACCCTCCAAATGGACCTGTTAGTCCCAGCGATTCGTTCTGGAGAATTACAGGAAGCTTCCTTAGACTGTTAGCTGAGAGCAGTCAACCTTCGCAACCCCCCTACGCTACCGTACACTTTCACACACACACAAATTTAGATTTAAAACGTTTTTATCATCAAGGGCAGGAGCAGTTTAGGCCTTTTTATTATTATTATTATCTGCAATGATGGCTTCTTGCCATCAGCCACAAAAGCAAAAGACACAGTTTGTTACTACATGATGGTATTTCCCGCCTGGTTATAGTATGCAGACCAGGTGAGGAGCCAAGAAAAAGACCAAAAGATACTCCTACAGAAATACCTGCACGATTATTCAAATAAGGCAGAATCATGAGTAGATGACTGCATGTTCAGTCTTCTTACTCGTGTCGAGATTGGGCTAAATGATAAGTGAGCTCGAGGGTAGAGGCACATAGGTCGATTTAAGCGAAGTCTAGTCTATGGGTTTATTAACACTGATTTTCGAACTTGTTTGTTATCAGGTTTCCTATGTTCATTGATTGGAGGGTGACCCCTCTTGTCCTTCATTTGGCCAGTTTTTCTCATCTCCTCTAGGGTAGGTATTTTCTGAACTCGGGTGAAAGTCAACGACGAACACAGTCTAAGCAAATGCTCACCACACAACAGTTTCTTAGTCAATGTCGTCTTCTTTGCAACCAGGATGCGACAGTGTATTGGCACGATGAGTCTTCATGATCGCAGACTTATGTCTTCACAAATGGTGTTCTGATATACCACCTGGCATGGGCTACGGGGCTAACAAGAAGCGGCTTTCCTCAAGTCTTTCGATAAGTGACAGGTCGCCCTGGCTCGAGACAACTTTTAGTCACCGCTATTGACGATAACCACTTATCTTTCTATTCGCGGTGCCGGGAACATTGAGGCAGCCACGGACATGCCTCCAGTCGATTTGTCGACAGGTTATTGGTGGTGGAACGCCTCAAACACTTCAACAGGTCTCGTGATGCAAACGCCGCCGATACCACACACCAATTCAATATTGTCAGGAAAATTTTACCAGATACAAAATCCGCGGCGTTTTTCCGAAGCGCTTGCCTTTTCTCGAGATCTATAGACCTTTCTTTGCTAGTCCTGGCCTCTCTCGTCCCAGCCCAGATACGCATAGTGTTAAGGCCAATGACGTCATTCTGTCTCATTCTTCTCCCTTCAACAACGCGCCTCATTCGCCCACAAACGACAGACCTCACTCTCCTAGACCAGCACCGGGGCTCCTGATAATCCCTCATGTCTGGCCAGACCCCGTCCGGTAGAGACAGGTCTTTGCGCCGTCTGGTGCCGGCCCAGGCTATCAGGCCGGGGTCGTCCGCCACGGGTACTCCGTCGCCGAGGTCGCGGTCAAATACCGTGATTGCGGCCTGCAACGCGTGCCGGAGAAACAAAGCCAAGGTGGTTTGATTGTCCGTTGACCCGTCCTGCAAAGGTTGACCTATATCTTAGTGCTCCGGTGAGAGACCGACATGTCGTCGCTGTCTTGATAAGGGTCTTTTATGCCAGTACATAACGCTACCAGGAGAATCACGACTGCAGGCCATTAACCGGAACCACCACGTCCTGAAGGATCGAGCAATAGCCCACGAGGAAATTTTCACCCTGCTCAAGACCCTGCCAGAGCGTGATGCACAGAACATCTTGAAGAGAATCAGATCCGGCACCGACGTCGAAGCTGTTCTGAACCGGGTCAAGGCCGGCGATCTTTTGCTCCAAGTGGCCCTAGTGCCCGAGACTAGACTCCGATATGAGTTCCCGTATCGATCTGAGATGCCTGCAGATTACGCCCGAGACAACCCATACCTAAATTCATTGATTTACGAGGCGGCTTCGCTTTACTCGACACCTCAAACTTCGGAACATGTTTCACCCCGACTTATAACTAACTTAGGCTCTGATGAGCAACACAGTCTCTACCTGAAGCCTTTTCACGCAGCACATGTTGTTGAGCCTGTTCTCTCTAACGTCAAGCCATCGTTGTGGACTCCAGTATGCAATGATGATGCGCTCATGCGAGATCTCCTCAGTGTGTTATTTCGCTGCGAGTACCAATTCACGGCGGCGTTCCAGAAGGACTTATTCCTAGAAGACATGGCTGCTAGACGAAAAGACTTTTGCTCATCTCTCCTCGTCAACATTGTCCTTGCTTATGCCTGTGTATGAGCTCCTCAACACTATTAATGACCCATCTGATCTGGTCGCAGGTCTGCTACCCGGGCTTCTCGAACCGTGCCGAGTACTGGAACCCCAATACTCTCGCGTACCGCTTTCTTGCAGAAGCAAAGCGTCTCTGGGAGCTAGAATGTTCAGAACCGTGCATCACGACTATACAGGCTGGTATACTCTTCAGCGTCTTTCACAACCTTTGCGGCTTGGATGAGATTGGACAGCCGTACAGGATTCATGCTGTTTCATTAGCTCGCGAGCTTCGAATCTTTGACGTGATGGACGTACGAAGTCAAAGAATACAGAATGGCAGAGCATATACGGCGTGGGCTTTGTACATCTGGGAAACGTGAGTGCGTCAACTCTAGAGCATGCATATGTGTTGACCCTCTCAGTCTTGTCGCCTTCTCCTTCATGCTGCCGCCATTGCTAAAGAAACCTCCAGAGTGGGCATTACCAGATCCCACACGGAATGCGCAATGGTACGGCGAGATATGGATAAAGTATCCGCTGAACAATGTCCTCTCACCATCCTACTTTTCTCACATCTTCCGAGCAAGATGCCATTTCCGAATCATCATGAATGAGATTTGCGATGCAGCCTACTCAGAAGGGTCTGGGATAACTCTTGAAAAAGCTCATGGGTTTTGTGAGCGACTACAGAGCTGGTATAGAAGTCTACCTGTACCGCTCCAGCCAAGGTCCATCGTTCTTCCCGGCCACCTTCAACTTCAGTAAGTATCTAGGACTCAAGTTCATGACCTGAATACAGGTTGGCCGAATCGGTATAGTTGATACTTGACAGCATTTACTATCATCACCTCTTGCTTACCCTCTACGAGCCGCTATGTGATATTGAGACAACCCAGTCCCCTTCTCCGCAGCAAATCGTTGCTTATGCCAAGAAATACCTCCAGACTCTCGTCCGACTCTACTATCTTCGACACGGATTTGAAGCCATGGATCTATTTATTGTTATTCCCCTTATGCTCACCGGCTGCGACTGCATCGATGCGATCGGGGACCAAACACCAGCTACCGAACTTGAAACCCTACGATCCACCCTCATTTTGATTGCACAGGGTCTATACAGCCAAAGACGAAACCATTACTTGGCGGAAGCGCTGTTCCGGGTTATCCGGGGCCGCATGAGACCACAGGAACTTGCTTTGCTGAGAGGCACCATGAGCCTGGAGGAACAAGAGGCGGTCAACGAACTAGACAACATGCAACCTGTTCGAAGTCATTGGCCAGTGAGCGTTGTCAAAAAGCAGGAAGATGTGGATGCTCATATTTTGAAGAATCTTGTCAAGAGCTATGCGTCTCTGAACGTGGAAGAGCATCAGGGACGGACATCTGAACAAGCGCCATGTGCTAATGTATCTTGACTGCACATATTCTCCTATTTGATCTATCTCTTCGTATCCAGGTGCATTGATGTGAAGGAGGCTAAAACAATCACGCAATGGATCAGTCAGCCTCTGCCCGTATTGCTCAGCTTTACCAAATCACCATGACTCAACCAACACTCCAACGATCTTGATAAAAGACTCGACTGACTCGACCCACAAGGATTCTTACCGATCTCAACAAAAGACAGCTGCCTCTTCCGGCCGGTCCCGAGACGTGTTGATTCTGCCAAGAGCCCCCCTATTCGGTCCGCCCTTGCCCAAATCTCTTGATCCGCAGAGCCTCGTGCCTTGTTGTTCAGACTCCCGCTGACCTTTCCGCAAATTGTGGGAACTCTTTTGCCGCTCAATTCCGTCGATTGCCGCGTATCTGTCAGGTTATACGACAAGGGTAACGTGATGGCCTCATTGCTGATAAGGGGAGTGGGGGCTTTTACTTGGGCCTTTGGCTCGGTATTAAAGGTATTAAAGAGCTTGTCAAGAGCCGTGTTATGAGTGATGAAAACAGTGATTTTAATTGTGACACATTATATCTCTGCAATTGCATGTTCTTGTGATTATAAACCGTCATTGACAGTTATTGTCCTCAATCTCAACATTCTCAAGTCAACAACCAAGCACATCAACCAACAATGGCGCCAAAGGTTGATCTGGCAGAATATCTCTGGATACGGCTCGCTCAGCTCGGTCTCGGCTCAGTCCATGGCGTCCCTGGAGACTACAACCTCACCGTCTTGGACTATCTCAAGTCGACCGGCATCCACTGGGTTGGCAACGCCAACGAGCTAAATGCCGGCTACGCAGCCGATGGCTACGCAAGAGTCAAAGGCATCGGCGCTATCATCACTTCTTTCGGAGTGGGAGAACTTTCAGCTATCAATGCCATCGCGGGAGCTTACTCTGAGAGAGTTCCGGTAGTGCACATTGTTGGAACTCCCTCCCTTAACGCCCAGGAGGCTGGAGCTTGTCTGCACCATTCATTGGGCGATGGAAACTTCAAAATCTTTGCGGAAATGTACAAGATGGTTACAGTTGCCCAGGCAAACCTCATGGATCCTTCAACCGCTCCTCGGATGATCGATGCGACCCTCAAGGAGTGCATTCGACACAGTAGACCAGTCTACATCCAGATACCTTGTGACATGGTCAAAGCCAAAGTGGTGGCTCCCGCATCCCCAATCACTCTTTCATTGCCCAAGATTGATGAATCATATGAACATGAACTCGTTCATAGACTTGCAACTCGAATCCAAAACAGCAAAAAGCCAATGATTCTGGTCGACGCGTTTGCTGGGAGGTTCGGAATGAAAGACGAAATCAACCAACTGGTCAGGCTGACTGGTTTCCCTACCCTCACAACTCTTGGAGGGAAGGGCCTTGTCAACGAAGATCTACCCAACTTCCACGGGTCTAGCCTTGGGTTGGCGGGAGAGCCAGCTCAGCAAGCATGGGCCAAGTCTCGGGACTTGGTTCTTCGTTTTGGCCCCTTGGACTCTGATGCCAACACCTTTGGCTCAACCACCATACCGGATCCTCACATCACGATGGCCTTTGAGAAGTACTCTATCAGCATGGGTGGCAAGGATCTTCCATTTGGAGGGAACCGTGCTTTACCTGTCAGGTCTATCCTTAGGAAGCTAGTTGTCCAGCTGAAGACGTGCAAACTCCCGACTCCAGAACCCTATCCGGAGAAGTGCATCTCACTTAAGACTATGCAGAAGATGTTGCTCCCGCCAGAGAAGGATAGTATCATAGATCAATACTCTTTCTGGCTGCGCGTCTCCAACTTTATCAGGGAGGGCGACATCGTCATGGCTGAAACCGGCACAGCCACACATGGAAGCCAGAGTCTCATCCTTCCAGATGACACCGTCTTCATCAACTCTTCCATATGGCTATCAATCGGATATACTCTTGCTGCATGTCAAGGAGCAGCTCTCGCACAGAGTGAAATGTTTGAGGACAAAACACGACGCCCTGGCCGGACCATTCTATTCGAGGGAGACGGAAGCTTCCAGATGACGGCGCAGGCAGTCAGTGACATCATCAGAAACAAGCTCGACGTAATCATTTTTGTTCTCAACAACAGTGGCTACACGATTGAGAGACTCATCCACGGCCCGAACGAGAGCTACAACGACATTCAGCCCTGGAGAATCCTAGAAGCCCCGAGTTACTTTGGTGCACCGAAGAATGATCCCTCCTACCCTGTGAGGACCTTTCTGGCCGAGAATTGGGACCAACTGAGAGATGTCTTTGAAAATCCTGGACTGAAAGAGGGAAAGGGACTTAACATTGTTGAAGTCAAGATGGAGATGGATGATGCTCCAAAGACGCTTCGAACATTTGTTGATCGTGTGACTAGAAAGATAAACAGTGGAGAGGCATGAAAAGGCAACTTAAATTAGACGGCAGGTTTTTGTTTTTCAGATTATTTTAACAAAAAGTTGATCAATTTTATCCTGCAATTAGATTCAAAATCACAGCTCAGAGCGTTCTTGCACACATGTCTGGAGCAGCTTTTCTTCGAGGATGAAGCTCAGCCTGCGACCTTGCATGACGCCTTTTCACAGGTAGAGTATCAGAAAGCCTCACTTGGTTTCAGTGATTTGCGCACAGAGAGTAGAGTTCAGCTGGTGATGACCTCTGACACTCGAATCCTGGATCATCCTGGAGCGATTCATGGTGTCAGATATATTATCCCCGTATCACGAGCCCATATTGAGACCCTATCAGGCTCAGGATGAACTGAATGGTGTGCGCCAGTGCGCCATTATGCAAGCATGATCCTTGAATTGCTATTATGCCGCAATATCAGGACGAGCTGTGTCTGAGAGTACCTGAACGTGGCAGGTACGATCGACACTTGGTCCGGGTCAAGGCAACAGCGGAAGATTGGAGGTGCTGTACTCTAAAAAAGTGCATTGAAGCTATGAAGTTATTACTCTGTTTCTTGTTACCTCGGTACGTGGCGCCCTTGCCTTCCACTAATGCGGTTGACCAGCCGTCGACACCCTTACAGTCGTCTCGTTCTTGACCATGATGCCACCAAAAGCAGAACCTGTCGGAAAGTCATCCGACGAACCATCATGACCCGGCCCAGTAATTGTAGATGTATTTCCGCGATATCTATCGAGGGCGTGGCTCTCGAAGTCTGACACGGAGCCCCGGCCAGCCTCTGTTTCGGCGAGTTGGTGTGTCGAGCTCGACTCGTCCTCGTTCCCCTTGGGCAGTGTCGAAAGGCGGATCGACTTTTTGGTTTGGCTGCGACCGTAGGCTTGTCCGTAACTATTTGATCCCGAGCCGATGGAGGAGATGGGGTGGGTGCAAGTGAAGAGGTAGATGCAGGCCGGACGAACGGTTGGAAGGCAGGCTAGAGGATTGTTAGTGGTTAGGGGGGTTGAGTGGGTGAGGGAGACGTACCCGATACAGTAACAAGATTGACCTCGACCGATGCACAAATAACAATCGTAGAAAGGTTCCACGTCATATCCTCGGAGGTATTATCAAATTTGGTCGAAGCAACGATAATGACCATGGCGGCTACGCAGATACTGTGCCCATTAGCAAGACAAGTCCGCCGCCAACTAGACCCTCGACTTACATGATACCAAACAGAAACATGACCATGACGCCCAGCTTCTGCAGTCCAGGCAGTTGCAACTTTCGGATCTGCAGAATGGGCAGAATCAGGATGCAAATATCGAGTATAACGTGGACGAGGATAGTCCCGAAGAAGAACTTGGAGTCCTCAATGGCGCAGGTTCCTTTCACGGAGGAATCCCAAAACGTCTGCACGGGGATGCAGTGGAAAATACCCATGAAGGTCTGCAAAAGTCAGCTCGGTTGCTTTGGCAGATGTTTATGGTTACGCACTCGGATGATGATCCAGATGACGGCGCACGTAAAGAGAATCTGGATCGGGAGCTTGATGTTTGTGACACGAAACATGCGCCAGTAAAAGCTCAAAATGGACGCTTTGGCGAAGAAGAGCGCAGAGGCGTACATCAGCTCGGCGATGTAGAGGAGGAGTTTGGTCTGGAAAAGAGCCTTTTCCTTGGTAAGGTGCTTGATGTCCCAGATGTGCAAGCCAAAGCCATTCTGGATCCCTAGAACTCCTGTCAGCACTTTTGCATCTCATTTTCACCTTGGGGACCTACAGATGGGCACAATGACGAGCCAGCCCAGAGCCATGGTCTATGTTTCGGTTAGCAACAATAGACCAAGACCGACGATAGTAACCTACATAGCACATCAACGCAAAGTAGTCATCCCACCAGAGCCGTATCCTCGTCAGCCTACGACTAAACAGTCGAAGTATCAAAAAGATTGTTGCTGCCACAAAGGTGACAAGCTCTGCCGCCCAGAGGTCTGGCTGCTTGGACGGGATCTTTGTCGAACCCATCGTTGACGACGAACCAAAAAGCAAAGAGATTCTGACACCATCTGAACAAAGAGAAAAAGTAAAAAACACAGATTAGCGAGACGGGCCCCCCTCAAACCCTCCTGGGTGATATATGACTTGCACGGCAGATCCAGTCCCTCAGGGATCGGCGTGCGTCTACTCGCACAGAGCCTCTTGCAGGGCACATGCTGGAGGGTGCTACCCCGGTCGGCCATAGCGATGGCGATCCTCTTTACCCCCGGAGCCGTTGGGAAGCTAGAAAAAATGACACGAGCGGGTGGCTTTGAGTCGCCGACTTGCCGCAGATGGCGAGCCGTATTTCTCACCAGCAAGGATCTGGGATCTCTGGGCGTGTCGATCACTTGTGGGTTCTGCAGGTTCCCCGACTGGTTTAGGTATTCCCCTGGCGCTAGAAAGCTGCTAATACTATTCATTCAGCTGAGTCTTTGACACTACACGGCACTAAACCTGGGGTGATAAGATTGAAAAGACAACCCTGAGGGGTTCTGCATACGTCGTCTACAACAGATCCTTGAGTGTGAAGCTGTGTCAGTGCTCAGGCCTTTCCGAGGGAGGCAACACGCCCTCGACTCATACTTGCGGCGGCCGGTCAAGTAGTACATGTACAATGCGAGGCCTTCAACAGGACCTGCATGGCCTGCCCTGCCCCTGCGTGTGTACATGCACGACAGTCAGCGCTAAACAAGCCCTCCCGCCTCAGATTCCTCACACACGTCACGTAACGACGACTTTGTGTTGGTCAGCTCATCAACCACTGCCGCACTCCGCGAGTCAGTGCCCAAAGGATCTTGGTCGAGACTGAAGCTGCAGTGGATCATCTGGATTCGTTTGACCATACGGAACTCGCGTAAGCTTCGCCCCTCCAGCCCATGGCTTGGCGATCACTCGTCTTCATGACCGTGCAAGATGGGTCTTCTAATTCACTCGCTTTGCTGCTGCAACATTGGATGCGCGTCAGTGTCGTAGGTCTACAGAAATTTGCTTCTGTGAACCAACGACTTGGTGCCTGACCTTTTCGAGAGAAAGGGATGTCTTTGAACAATTACCGGCGTCATGCAGCCCTGTTACATCGTCTGGTGTTGGCCTCTGTGAAACGCTCTAGATTATGCATCTGCAGCCGCACAACCAACAGAGAAGTCCGGGGATGATACCTACCGGTGCATCTTGACTCGTTTAGATGAAGCCTTTGTTATGTGGCTGACTCCGCCACTGATTTCGAGTCTCACGAGGGTTTGAAGAAGGAAAAGAGCATCCATCAGTTTTAAGGAAGACTCGAGGCAAGCGACGAAAAAATAAGAGAATACGAAAATCAATTTCCACTTTTCGCTGATCCATGTGTCGCATCTCGAAACGCAGAGTGGTGGCTGTAGGTGGCTGTTCTAGGACTAGGATATCCTGCAAGATTAATATTAGATGTGATATTAGGTGTCGACCCGGATATTATATTATTCCCTGTCCTCCGTCTATGTTCCCACTGGACAAGATCTAATCAGACTCTTACATTTATTATAACTCAAACGTTATCAAATGTGCCCTCACAATTGTCTAAATCATAAGGTAATTATAGTCTTAACCTAGGTATGAACTGCGAGATAACTTATGATGAGACTTGTAACTTACCTTATCAGTCTATCACTAGTTACACATCACTGAGGCCGATTCACTCTCGGCACCTAGGTGTTAGTTACTCTCACCGGAATCTTACATTCTCTCTTTGAAGCTTTCAGCACGGTGTCATACACTGCAAATTTAACCCGCTCAAGTGGCTTGTAGATTGCCAATACATCTTTCTTGGCTTGTTGATTCAGTCCTGAATCGTCTATTTCTACTTAGCAAGCCTGCCTACGAGCTCATCTTATGCTATCAAGTGCCATCACATCTCCATTGCCAACTTGCTTCGGGCTCTGAGCTTGTGTCCATACTTGAACATGATAAATGGGATCAGACTCAACCCAGTACCGAACAAGGCCAGAATCAATCCCGCGTACTGGCTCCCAACGTTGTGAAAGAAGGCATTCGCAAACAACGGCGTAACAGCTCCCAAAGTATTCCTCATCAAGCCCTGACCAGCAATCGCAGATGAAGCACTCTCGCCGTAGCAGTCGGCCGTGTAGCTATACGTGCTCTCAAAAACAAAGTAGATACCGAATGCAATGGGCGCAAGCCCGATGACTGGACCAACCCACGATAAAAACGCGTACTGCGTAAAGCTGTAGATGAATAGGCCGATGGGGAGGAAGACGGCGCCGTACATTGCACCGTAAAGACGTGCTTCAGGTGTGACTTTGACGTTAGGATCCTCGACGAGACGATCGAACTTGCGCATCTGTAGATGATGTGCCAGCCAGCCAAGCGTGGTTCCGACGCAGAGCGATATATATGGAAGACCGCTTACACCCTCGGACCAGCCATGCTTCTCGGTGAATGTTATCGGGATCACTGAGAGGAAGAGAAAGACGACAGCCCAGCAAAAGGCGATCCAAAGACCAAAGGCAAAGACCACAGGCTCGGTCACCAACATGTGGATAGCCTTGACGGAGCTTGCTTTCAGCATAGACTGGAGACTCGGCGTCAGGATATCGCCCGCAGACACATATCGCTCATCACCAGTTGCCTTTCGCAGTGCCTTGGCTCGTTTATGGAGGGCAACACCGCCACGAGTCTCGGGAAAGAAGAAGAAGATGGCGATGAGCAGAGGGATGTTTGCCAGGCCTTGGATACCCTCGATCCAGCGCCATCCGATGGCTTGGTCAATGAACCCGGCGTATATCGGGGCAGCAACTGTACCAAAGATGGCGACGTAACTAAACATGGCCATAGGGCGACTGCGATGGTGAGGCTCATACATGTCGTCAAAGGTCCCGCCAACCAGGATCGTACCCACACAGCCGAAAAGGCCAAGTAGGAGTCGAAGTCCGATAATCGTCTCGATATTCTTGGCTGTTGCCAGTCCGATGAACAAGAGTGAGAAGCAGAGAAATGACCCTGCGTAGACGACTTTGCGACCCACGAGCTCACAAAAGGGGGCGAGTACCATGGGTGCTACCGCACAGCTGATGTTGAAAGTGAAGAGGCCGAGTTGACCCTGGATGTTGGAGGCGTTGAGGTCGGAAACCATGCTTCCTATACCAGAGCTGTAGGCCGTGGTTGCGAGGCCGATGAACAGCGTCATAAGGTTGAGGATGGTCGAGATGGATCGTTTATACCATGGGTTCCAGTTGAACGGGTTCTCCTTATCTCCCGTGGCAAACCCCAGAACGATGTATTCCTTCCCATTCTCTTGAAGAACCTCAGTCAGCGTGAGAGGCATATCAATGTCGACAGTGGTGATGGGGCCGCAGTCTGCATCAATGTCCTCATTGTTGCTGTCGACATATTTGCCCCCCACAATACGACCGGCTCGAGATCGAGGTTTTTCGTTCTTTCCATCCGATTCGGTTGCCTCGGGGTCGCTGTGTTCTTTGCTCCATGCACTGTTGGCCTTGGACGGGACAGCTGTCGAGTTCCGCCTGGAGGGGACGGCAGTTGAGTTTCGTCGTGACGGTACATATGTCGAGTTTGCCCTCGAGTTGGCAAAGAAGCTGGTCGGTCTTGAGGCTGAGGGAGAGCCTACGGGAGACCCTGGCCTTGACGTCGGCGCAGAAAACGAAGGGAGGTAGTTTGACATGGTGAGTTGGTTGTGAAGGGGTGAGTGGAGTCAAAGGTGATATGATGTAGAGAAGAAGAAAGCTGATCGCATTTATCAGCCATAATAAATATGATGGCATTTTGTCCCTCAAGATCTTCATCTCTTATCGTTACGTTCTGTGTTGTCGGACCGGCTTGGCTGTTGTGGTGGAGCTGCCAGATGTGGTCCACTATGCCACCATGGAGCCGCCGAGAGCAGTGGGTTGAGCAGGGGCACGGCGCTGGGGGTTTCGTGTCGTAAATTGGAGTTGTAGTTTCACTATATTACTCCTTGTATAGCTCAGATACATTATATAGGAGCCAGTGCTGCATCATCAAGTCACCAGCTTGCCTGAACCCAATTTCCAGCTCCTATGCAGACCGCTATCAGCCAGACTTGAGCCTCAAGTGGAGACCTCACTGATACGGTCGCATCTCGGAGCCAAACTTTTCAGACTAGGGAAACAAGACGGCGGAAGCGACGGAGCGGGTCCCGGATGGATAAGACTATGACGTTGAGGTGTGAGGGCTCGGTGAGATTTGGATGTCTAGCGCGAATAATAACTTGCCTCACTGAAAACTCTATCTCTTTGAGAGAAGGATGGTTAGTAATTTCATTCTTTCACGCTGTGGGCCTGTGTTTCCGAGACTTGTAGCCCATCATCTTGGACGACCCCTGAGAGTCCTGCCACAGCAAATGCTGACGGGAGTTTGGAAATGAACTTTACAGCCCTGTATCACCGAATAAAATCGATGAGGTACGCACTCATGGCGGCAGCTCTGAAGAAGTCAATGTTAAGTTTATACCTCACAAACAAAATGGCCGTAATCCTGACGCCTAGGACGTGCAGGTGGTTGTTTTGCCGATCAAGCATCCAAGTGCCATGCGCAACGTTAGAGCCATTATCAAAGAGAGTGTAACCTACGCAAGCCTCGGGATCGGGTCAGCGAACATGACCTGTAATCTGCAGAAAGTAGCCAGGGACCCAAAATACTCTAGTCTTGTTGTCTTTGAGCCCCTACAGCGTCGTAAAGGAATAACAAAGCAGGCTGCAAACTGCTACCCTAGGGTTGGTTTGAGAGCGTACCTGGCCCCTCCAACTTTCAAGTTTATCTCTATTTGAAGCCTATCTCAGCTTATCCTTGAACAATTGCAGGGCCGGCTTTATAACTTGTCTAAATAGTCGTATCTCCGTCTGCCAATCGTCCCAGGGGTTCCGTAAGCTCATGGTATGCTCTCTTGTCTGTCTATCGTGTCAAAGCACCTATACTTCTTCAACTAAATCCAGGCTCTTACCTATATATTCGTATTGTCCATGCCGGTTGGCAACAGTCCAAGCTGATCTTGATAGATGTTAATGAAATCGCTGCATTAATTCCAAGCTTGGCACCAGATGAATTTTCCCCCTATATGTGATTTCTTCAAGTCTACATAAGCATTATAATTTTGTATAGTCATCATTCAATAGTTTGCAGGTAATTAATTCGCTCAATCAGGCAGCCTGACTTAAAACATCACGTCCCTTCAATCGTTGGCCCACGTGCGCTTCGCCCCAACACAGCCCCATCTGCTTTGCCACGATGTCAGCCTTGTCATCAGCACAGCCCGAGTTCCATGTAGATCTCAGGTTTTGATAACCTTCAACGCGTCCAGGTCATAGAACAAGACAGTTGGTCTACACTTTGCAATGTCTGAAAAATACAAAGCCCTCCAATCTAGGCCCTCCCTCGACTCCGAGTCCGAGGCTGGCCCGTCAGCGCCCAACCAGGCACCACCGCCATCCTTCCAAGAATCCATCGAGAACGACGCCGCAGCTTTCAAAACCCAGTTCGCATGCGTCGAGATTCGTCCGTCGGACCGTATCAGGCTCATCAACTTTGAAGAGACCGACATATCAGCCGTGCACCAGGTGGTGAGGACCACCTGGTCCAGGGGCATCGATAGGGTCAGGCCCGTCGGTGAATCGAGAGAGATGAAGCTCCATGGAACTCCTTGGAGCTATAGATCCAACGGAGACGACGATGCCCGAAGGCTTCTGCTGCGTATTATTGAATGTTTGCACGGCATTGGCTGGGTACTCCAGTCCGCCTTTGACATTACTAAGAACTCATCAAGCAGAGGTTTGCACTGTGATCGTTTTTGAAGTATCAGGGCTTATAAGTACATAGACAGCCTAGTATTCCGGAAGCAAGAACCTGCACCTTCGCCCTGCGACTGGATAGCAGTCTCATTCGACAGCAATGACAAGCTGAAGATAATCGGCTCCCCGCCGCCAGAACTCGTCACTCAGCTTCTCCAGGCCTTTAGCGTTGAGATCCAGAGACACGAGGCGACGGCGGACCGCGTTAAGATCAAGTTTTGGGGCCATCCGTGGACACCCTCGGGTCAGGATACCGTGACGACGAGCCTCAAGCTCCTGTCTCTGCTCGAAGTACTCGAGATCTGCGGCTTCACCCTCTACGGCACAGTGGGCGCACGACACGAGGACGATACTGCCTCGGCAGACATCATGGTTTGTCAGCGGCAGAAGGATTGGATACCGGGGGCGCCGATTTTACATCGCTAGGCTGGGTGAAGGTGTTTGTAGCTTGGCGCTTTTTGATTGCCGCCGTTCAGGACCGAGGTTATTTGAGACCTCACAGAATGCCAATTGCACTTGAGCTGGAAATGTGACCGTTCGCATTGTTCCCAGTTTGGTCGGTTCCCTTTCCGTGGTGCTTCTTCGGAGCGGCCCCGGCCGGGTGGGGTGCCATCGGACGCTGTCCGGCCTAGCTTCTCCATACTATATAAGACCCTGCCAAGTCTGCAGGCGAGTAGGCAACACATTGCATCGACTGAAGCTCTAAATTTGCAAATTGTTTCTTTATCGGTCGTTGATCTCGTCGTACCGCTTGCATACTCACTAACACCCCATTGTCCTCACACAAACATGACCCCACAGCACCCTAGTTTTGCCTCTCTCCCCCTCGACAAGAATGGCCCACACGGCAATGCATGGGGCCTTTGGGGTCCCGATGATCAACTCGGGACGCTGAATCTTCTGACAGATGAAGTTGTTCGTAAAGCGGCCGAGGAAAACATCAAGACAGGCTCTAGAGTGTCGTTGAAGTAGGTGGACAAACAGGCGTCTAGTGACGATCTTGGCTAACCTCGGCAACATAGTTGGTCCATGACCGGAGCTTCGTATCCCAAGTTTGCCCGTAAGCTTCTAGACTTGCACTTGATCAACAAGGCCCCTCTCAAGCACGGGCATGACGACGAGGTATTGTGGCAGATGACAAGGTGCAACTGCAAGCTAATACCTTTACAGTGGACATTCAACTCTCAGTGCAGCTCACAGTGGGATGGATTCCGGCATTATGCCTATCAAAATGAAGCGGTCAGTATTTCTTGTCCTTGACTGGTCTCATTCAAGCTCAACCCAGGCATTAGTTGTATTACATGGGCCGCACTGCCGAGCAGTTTGCCACTTCGGACCAGCCAAATAGTGTTCATCGTATGTCCCGAGACTCCGCAATATCATGACTCTCCTAATACTTCAATTACTAGATGTCTCAGCCAAGGGTATTGCTGGCCGCGCCGTCTTCATCGACTGGTATGCCTGGGCTCAGAAACAGGGCTTAAAATTGGACGCTATGTCTTCTCACGAGGTTCCATTTTCCGAACTGGTCGAAACCCTCAAGTTTCAGGGCATGGACCTCGACGTTTTCAGGCCCGGCGATATTGTCGTCGTTCGCTTTGGGTATCTAGAGCAGTACGAGAACATGAGCCAGGAAAAACGACAACACCTCGACAATCTCTACAAGACTCAGAAGCCCGACAGCGTTGGCCTCAAACCATCCGAAGAGCTCTTACGTTTCCTATGGGATAGGAAGATTGCTGCAATTTGCGGTGACTCGCGCTCTTTGGAAGTATGGCCATGCAAGGATACCGAGTGGCATCTGCATGAGTGGCTCTTGGCTGGCTGGGGCATGCCCATTGGAGAATTGTTTTACTTGGAGGAACTTGCAAGAATGTGTAGTTCCTCGGGGCGATACACTTTCTTCATGTCCAGTTCTCCAATGAATGTGAGTCTCGACAAACAATGGTTCTGCATGAAAGATGATGCTAACTATAGCGATAGGTACCCGGTGCCGTAGCAAGCCCCCCGAATGCACTTGCGTTTTTCTAGGGCCACGAGATAGAGAAATAAACAGATTTCGACCCCTGTAGATTTGAAGGAACTTCTTTATGTCCTAGTGCTACTTGTGGCTTGTCATCATACCGACATAGTGGTTCTTCGTTGTCGTAAAATGATATGTCGAGTGCCACTTCTGACGACTGTCGGCTAAGTGAACCACTAACCTTCCATATAATGCATTGAGAGGATGACTTATTGATATCAGCTAGTCTTATTTTTAAGTTATATCTCAACCTTCCGAGAATCCCCTGGGGCATAAAAGCTACCAGGTAAACAAATCTTTGATAGAACTAAGTCGCAGTATGTATTGACTGTTTACTCGTTTCGAAACGTGCGAATGCTAACTAGCTCTAAAACCCACACCCTGCCCTTGCGCGGAATCTGCAATAGTGGAGAGCGTAACCCGTTACAGAGTATACTGGTGCAGAGGACTTTTCTCTCCCATGGAGTCAAGCTCCTCCTGCGAGTACTTTTGACAAATATCAACCTCAGAAAGCTGTGCCTTGACTTTGTTGGGCCTCCAGAGGAAGAACTCCATGACTAGTGCTGTAGCCATACCAAGGCAGATGGTCCCCAGAGAAGTGCCGTATCCGGTGGCATATCGGGGACCCTCTCTGTCCAAGAAGATGTTTGTTCCGATGATACCTAAAGAGTGATGTTAGTTCGAATCTTAAATATGTGAGAAAGATGACTTACTGCCAAGGTTTCCAGCTGCCAGAAGCCAAGCGAGACCAATCGACCTCTTCCATGAAGGGGCAAGGTTGTTGCCCGTCCAGGCACTAATACCAGGAAGAAGTGGGTAAATACCAATCTGGGCCAGCACCACACCCGTGTACATGGCCAGGACGCTGTCGGCCACGTTTGCAAAACACTTGAACAGAACAGATAAAGCTACTAGCAGAACAGACATGGGCCCCACGATGAATGGCATGCGCCAGGAGAACCTGTCGGAGAACCTGCCGGACAGCCATGCCGAGCTGCTTGATGATCTGCGGCATGGTGAACCTGAAGGCCGCGTTGGGGACAGAGTTGGCCCAGGCCAGAATGATGCCGAGGAGGATCTTCCAGTCCACCATGGTGCGGAACAGCAACTTCCAAGAGAACTTGTCGCCCTCTTCAGTGCTGGCTCGCACACCAGATAAGTGCAGCCGCAAGTCGATGAAGCGCTTCTCATCTCCCGAGAGCCACTTGGCTCGTTCAGGGGTGTCAATGATCAGCAACGGCATGACCAGACCGGCTGCGACTGTGATGGCACCCTCAAGGAGGAAGATCCAACGCCAGCCAGCAATACCCCGCGCACCATTCATGCGGGCGATACCAAAGGCTAGGAGGCCGCTGAGAGCGCCCGAGAATGCTGAGGCAGTGTAGAAGATGGCCAGGCGCTGCTGGAGTTCGTGTCGAGGGTACCACGTCGAGACGATGTAGGCTGCTCCAGGGAAGAAGCCGGCCTGAAGTCGAGATCAGTTACGGCGACCAAATAGGGGAGGTAAGAACGTAGCCAAAGGACATACCTCGAAAACTCCTAGAACAACGCGGCAGGCCACCAGGCCGTGAAAGTTCTTGACGACGCCCATGCAGGTCATGACGATACCCCAAGCAATGATAAGGAACGAAAGCCAAATGCTGGGTCGAACTTTCTTAAGAATGATGCTGGACGGGATCTCTGAGTCTGCATCAGTCTTGATCAACATCAGATTTCTTCCTCAAGCCTGCCTTACCAAAGATGATGTAGGGCACAAAAAAGATGGTGCTCGCAATATTGTACTGGTTACCAGTCAAACCCAAGTTTTTATCCATGCCTTCAATCTTTGCATTTCCAATGTTGTCTTGGTCGATATGTGCGAGAAGATAGAGGACAGCCATGATAGGGATGAGGCGAAAGTCGATCTATCTCGTTAGCAACAACACTCATTTCTTGTAAAAAGTCAAAAAACTCACCTTCTGACGACCTTTTTACCAGCCTGGCCTTCATACTGGCGCATAAAGTCTGCCTCTTCAGGTGACAAGCCAACATACGGGTTCGCCGCATGCTCGACAAACTTGTCGTCGGCCTTTTCGATTGCTGCAGTCTGATCTTTCTCCATTGTGAACGAATTTACCCTGCAGAAGAAAGACGCTTTTGCTCTGGCTCTTTCTGGCCTCCACCGACGACATCCTTAAATGTTCAAATATCACAAGACAAAAACCTTGTGAACCTAAGCCCAAACCGTCACGACTCCTAGTCCCGGCGTCGGACCCGGTTCCCCAGCCTCAAAACTAATCCCCGTGGGGTTCCCCCAAGTCCGGGCCTAATTCCTCAGCTAATGCATGACTCGGGCGTCCCATGCAAAAATGGCTGATTCTGCTAGCTGGAAACATGGTTTCGGACGTTGTGACTGGGTTGGCAAAGGCCATCGGACTTCCTCCGGAGGATCACGACACGTGTGCTACCTGTGGATTTGTTAGCTTCATTGTCCAACCCATCCTTGCCGTTGCTCTCTTCTCTCGCTCTTGCACCCGCTAGCGACTTTTCCTGTTACCCAGACCGCCAGAGTAATCACCTACATCATCCGACACTGACAGCTTGGGAGGTAGTGGACTCAGGCACTCTGTCTGGATATCTTTGCAGTTGCACCACTCTTGGTAGTAGAGGCGATGTAATGAGTCGCCTGTCGGGTTCAAGTTTTTCAACCTTGAGAAGAATTCCATTCAAAACATTTGACCCTAATGTATATCCTGCAGTTGCGGCTGATGCTCTCTCTTACCTTCGCTACGCCGGTTACTACTCCTTCATCGCAGCATTCTTCAGATAAAAGGCTATCTAGCTAGCGAAGAAGATGATGTGAAACAAGACTGTTCCGAACACTTCTGGCGTCGGTGTTCTAATCTACTCATTCAACCGCAAGAGAAACCTTTAGTAAAAGATATGCTTTGTATCATATAAATAATCATCATAGATCATCTATTGTATACAACCTTGCGCTGCGTCTTCCCACGCCCCAACACGCTCATCCAAGGCCAAGTAGTATGCTTACTGTGTCGCACTCGGATACTGTCACGGCTGCAGGGAATAGCACCGATCTAGAAACTTCGCATTATAATGCCTCTCCCCTCCTGTTTAGCTAGAATAGACACGTAATACCACGTACACCCAGCCCTCCACCTAATACAAGCCGAATCTCAACCATGGCAATCTCCGTTGTCCGGGGCACACCAACACATGATAGCTATAGAAGCACTACTATCATGGCAAGGTTATGACTCAGGTTTTACTCTTAGCTTGCATATCTCCATCCCTCAGGCTCTCCAGCAGCTTCCTCGGCCTCCTTGAGTGCCTTGTTCTTCTTGGCGCAGTACCATTTGGTGACCAGAACCAGAATAACAGTAAGGCCGCATCCCGCGATGATGGCGCCACCGCCCGTCTGGTAGTAGGGCTCCTGATTCCTCAGAAAGAAGTAGGGCGTGAACCAGTGAGAAACGGACGAGACGCAGTTGGCATAGGCAATGAGAACAGCACGCTTAGTGCGGGGACGTGGAACGACGGTCGTCTCCCAAGAGAGTTGAATCTATGTCCCGATAGTCAGTCAAGAGGCTCTGCCAAGAGGTATTCCGGTCGGTACTCACGTTGAGACCAACAAACGGACCCACGACAAGGAGAATCATGCTAAAGTACCGAGCCCCGACGCTGAGGGTGGTGATCATGACGGCACAACCAACCAGTGTAAAAAGAATAGGCACGATGATGTGGTAGCCGTGCTCCAGCCTTCGACCAGAAGACCATGAGATGGCCAAGGTGGCAAGAAAGGCGATAATGGGCGGGGGCGCCTGAATGAGATATGTAGCATTGTCATGGAAGCCAAGTGTAGCGACAATCTTGAGATAGCCATTAGTATTTCCGAGCCTGAAAAGTCTCCTTGTCTCGAGCTCACCGAAGGGAAAAAGTCCTTGTATGACTGGGCAATGATCAAAGCAAAGTGAATGCCGGCAAACAAGTGCGAGAAGGGATCTTTCATGGCCATCCATACGCCTCCCCAGTAGTCGCCTGTATCGTCTTCGGAGAGGCCACCAGCAGAGACCGCCTGTCGATACTGTGCCATAGCGGCCTCTTCCTCCGTGATGAAGTAGGTCCCAGTCGAGTCTGGAAAGTTGGGAAGGAACCAGAAGCTGGCTATAGCAACAAGAATGCTCACGATGCCTGAGGTGTCATGTTAGCTTTCCAACCACCTATCTAGCATCTATGAGCTTAGAGCATACCTTCAAGAAGAAGAAACCATCGCCATGCCGTGAGACCCGCAATCCCGTCCATATTTGTCAAGATCCCAGCCGCAAGGAGGCCAGAGAGGGCTTGTGAGATGGTGTTTCCAGCATGCCAGATGCCCATACGCAGTGGCGACTCGTGCTTTGTGTACCAAGACGAAGTTATCAAAGAAACGGCGGGCACAAACGGACCCTCCGTGACGCCCACGATGAACCGGCAGAGGATGAACCCCCAGCCCCGTGTGATGGCGGGCATGCAGATTGTCGTGACGGGCCAGGCAAGCATGCAGCAGGGCATAAGAAGGCGAGGGCTGCCCTTGGCCATGATGACGTTGGCGGGAATCTGAGAGAGGATGTATCCGACGTAGAACATGGAGATGCCGGCAGACCACATTGTGTCCGTCATGTGTAGGTCTTCTTGCATGCCTGCCAGTCGGGCGTTGGAGACGTTGATGCGGTCAAGGTAGCTAAATACCAGTCAACAGTTGACTATATTTCACAAGAGCAGGATACTTACTTCATCAACAACATGGCGGTTACCATGGGCAAGAATTTCCAGTCAAGTTTTCGAACAAGAGATTTCTCAATGGCCTTCAACTCTTCAGGCGTCTTGTTCCGGATCAACTCATACCTCCCAAGGATGGTATCGTGTGGAGGGGCGACCTCCTCGAACTCGACATTGTCTTTGATGTCGAGTGATGCGTGCTTGGAGCGAACTGAGCCAGTCATCTTGTGCTTGGTCGAGATGGACTCTGGGTATTGTTGCTCCAACAAGTAGTATATGGTGTCGAGAGGGCGTGGCGAACAAAGAGACAAGACGTTGATGTCCTGAACAAACACGGAGACGACCAGAGAACGAGGCCAGTCTTATAACCTTTCTTACCAGACCGGTCTTCTCCCCTCGTCACCTAGCCAAGTCGAGAACAGGAAGTCTGCGTTGCGAACTCAGCAATCTCTTCGCCATACCCGCCCCCCTTTCCGTAGTCCACAACCGATTCCCCCGCGTCCCCACGTTTCCAGGTTGAGGTTAATCTGGGGTACGGGGTGGCAGGAGCCCGTCGGACACAAGCCGCCAATCAACTAGTGAGGATGACAAGAGACGGACTTGGCCCGAAGATGGATCTCAGCACCTCGTATTAAACACTCTGGCCCTTGTCCTAGAGTGGGTGACGGTGTGTGGTTGAGCTGTTGTCTAGACCCTCCAAGGTCATCTCCGGAAATCAGGTGAGGGGAAACCACCACTAGATACGACTCTGCCGTACGACATCCAAAGTTTCCGGGATACAGCCATGCGCCTCGAGGCCGAGCCATGCTCAGAAAGCATCTTAGGAAGCACGTGCCTCCCCCAAGTAGTGGCGTTGGATGAACCGGCGCAGATGCCCAGCAAGACTTGTCGGGATTGTGTCCTGATAGTCTTGATGCGACTTGAGATGGGTCAACACACCAGAGTCATGCCGAGTATCCATGAACACTTACCTGATCCAGGCCTGCCATCATCTTGGTTGAAAGCGTCAATAGAAACTGCTGAAACGTTCCCAGAGCAGAGAACCGTGACGCATACTGCGTGAGCACAATCGATGCTTTGCTAACCACCTCGAATATCTGCGTCAGGCCCTGCTGATTCATACCTGAAGCCCGTTGGGTAAGGCACACGTAGACCACTGCCGCTGACAACACGTCGTAAGCATCGAGGAACGAGCCTCTTTCCAAGGCCCGTCCCGACCGATCGTATAGTTTCTCAATCAACCGCTTACACGAACTCATAATATCGCCTTCGACGTCAGCCCAAGTTCCGAGGTAAAGTTGAGAGTTGCTTTCGTCGGGGCGCACAGGGTTGGCCATCAGTATCAACGCTCGGCAGGCGAGTTGGTCTAAGTAATCAAAGGGCAGCTCAAGCTCAGAGGCCGCATTTTCCGTGTTGGGCGGAAATTCTCTCCAGAAACAAAGATTGCTGTAAGAGAACAACAACTCGGCTTTGTCGTTATTTCGTAGATTCGAGATGAGCTGAGCATGGACTATCAAGTGCCTACTAAAGTTGAGCTTTGCTTTGACGGATTCTGAAAGCGCTGCTTCATCAACATCTTCTTCTGTTGGGATCTAGAACATACAATTAGAACAGCTCATCATCGCGACTCAGGTCTTACCGAAACGGATATATCGGAATCATGTATGCCAAATGGTCGATCCATCGATGAGGCCAATGAGCTTTGAAGAATTAGCTGCTAATTTCATGTTGAACGTGGTGAACTTGCCGATCCAGAAGGTAGATGCTCCAAAACAACCACTCAGCCCGACAGATGCTATCCCTCCCAAGTCTAGCCTGTGGAACAGAGTCCTTGTGGAGCCCAATAGCTATACAGGTCGTCATAGTCACCCCCATGAGATGCCAGGTAGATCCACCGGCTGGACAGAACATCGAGAACACGACGAGCAGAAGCATGCAATGCAATGCGTCGAGCGGTTCCTGTGATCGAAAGAGGCGCGGCAACAACTTGACAGCGGCAGCATGTAGACTCAGTGCTAGGGTGTAAAACCTTGTTGCCTCAGTAGACATCATGATGCCGATGGATATAGCAAGATACGTGTTGAAGTGAGGTAGTCCACCAGCACGTGCAGCCTGGCCTTCGAGGGCTATCACCGCCTCATATTGCTCCATCAGACGATCCTCGTCGATATACGGCAGGAACACACTCCATTTTAGGAATTGGCTGATATATGCTCTGGTAGAATGTCGGTTCAGAGAGATGAGATGATCTTCCATGACAAAAGCCGGTTCCGAGGATGATGCCCTAGAGGGATTGTGCCCATCCAAAGCCAAAGCCGCCGAGATAACTTCTGGCATGGCGAGCCTGTTAAGCACATCACCAGAGTATACTCTAGGCTCAGCCATGGCTTTGTTGGACAGAAGCCCAATGGCACTCATGGTATCCTGAACAGATGAGTCCTCCTCACTCGGGCCCTGGGCTGGTCCCGTCGTGTGGACCGAGGGCATAGAGACATCATTGGATCGATAGCTTCCCCCATCATGAGGTAGGAGAGTATGTGCTGCTCCGGGTGGACGTTGTGTGGCTCGAGCACGCCTGCTCTCTGACGCCTGAACATGGCGCTCAAGCTCGGCGATACGACTTTGCAGGCATTCAATGTACCTATCAGGCGTGAGCTACTATACTATACTCGAAGGTAAAGAAACGCGGCATCTAACCCATTGATCGTGGCATGTGTCAAACCTGCGTCCTCAGCTGTCAAGTCGACTTGCTGGGAACGCGCCACACACTCAACGCCAAGGTCCGCACACGCGGTACAAGCAGGGAGCAATCGATCACACTAAGCATGTTTAGTAAGCGTATAATACTACCATGGGTCTAAATAATAATAGGATACCTTTTGCTTGCGTTTCCAGCAGCGCTCGCAGGCCAGATTCCGCTTGGTCGGCGTCGGACGTGACGAATCCGGGCTTCTGCTTGTCGTCGTGGATTCATTCATGACGCCGAAGGTATCGAGCCGACCAGTTGCCATATCCGCCTATAGGAGCAACATGTGAGATAACAGATACCACGGACCGAGTCCGAAGACGTGCGTTCAGTCGGCAGATGAGAATGGGGATGGGTCCAGGTTAGACAGGTTGAGGATATGGGGAAGACTGGAGTGTTTATCGGAGAGTGTCCGGAGGTCACGTGTAGGGTAACATGGGTGCCACCTAACCACAAGAAGAAACCTCACCTCCAAGTCATTGATGTTGTCGTTGAGTTCAATCGAAGTACAATTTCAGTCAATCCTTTAAATTCCACTAGTCATAAGATACCTCTAACATAGTTCCCTCATTCACTCCTGCGTAATATCTGAACCATTCCTTGACTCAGTTTGTCGCCACCCCGTTTGTAACTAAAGCAGTAGAACCATTTGTTAAACCATTCGTCAAGCCGTTACTTGAACCATTGGCGGTACCGTTTGCTTCTCCATCGACTGCGCCATTCGAAACCACCTTAGCAATAGAGGCATTCAGAGCAGCCATCTCTGACCCTCTCTTGGAAGCAGCACCCAGCAGTAGGGGAGCATCAGTCGCCGCCATGACCCATCGAGCTCCCATCTTGCAGAACTTCTCGACAAGATCAAGACGAGCATGAAGACCACCAACTCCAACCCACTTGCCATGCTTGTTGCAGGCGGCAATGGTCCGCTCATAAGCCTCTGTGACACGGGGGTTTTCATAGTCCCCCGGAATGCCCATCTCGGCCGTCAGATCGTTGGTTCCGATCAGTAGAGAGTCCACGCCCTCGAGAGCGGCGATCTCGTCCACGAGCTCAAGTGCTTCCAGAGTCTCGATCATGGGAATTACAAGAGTCGCGGCGTTTGTAACGGGGTTGGAGATTTTGGCGGGGATGGAACGGAACTGATGGTGAGGGAGCCCATTCGTCGAGGACCTGTGACCCAGAGGCTGGAACTTGGCAGCATCAACCACGTCCTTGGCGTCCTGCACGGAGCGGATGTGTGGCACAATAACCCCCAGGGCGCCGCCGTCCAGGATCCTCGACACGAAGAAGGGATCCTTGCTCGGCGCTCGCACGATGGGGGAGATGCCGGCGTACAGCCCGGCAATGCAGAGCTGGCTGGTCGTCTCAAGGTCGAAGGAGGAATGCTCCATGTCAATCAGGATACCGTCGTATCCAGCCGTCTTGGCCATGCCTGCGATCTCAACAGACTTGACAAGCCTGACGCTCATGGCGTAGGCGACTTCATTGCGGAGAAGCTTCTCTCGCATTGAGTGGGGGATTGAAGTGGCCATGGTGCTTGGAATTTGAGTCAAGAAAAAGGGTCAAGGGGTAATTCTGCTATAGAGATGCAAGCGGAAGAGTCTTCTTTTCTGTGATGATATCCGAGATGGCTTTGGAGTGGTTTCTTTGATATAGTATCACAGAGGAGTCAGAAGCTCTCTAACAACGGACAAGAGCCGGGAGTTCGAGTCGCTACTTTAAAACTAGTAAGCCTCGGATATCCATTTCAGCAGTCCCTTCATAGCTCGCGAAGCCAGACAACAAGCCGATCCTACAAGCCGAGGGGATTCGGTGCGGGGCCGCCGGTGATCGTCGTGTCTCGTCGGACATGGCCCGTCCGATAATCGGAGATGCCCCGGAAGACCACTATCCGTCCCAGTTGAGAGTCAGGGAACCGTTTAGAGGCTGTAATGGCTGCACCGGTGCTCCGGGGTGTGGAAAAGCATGCTCACGGGACTGCATTCCCAATATATAAAAATGCAACTCACCAGGTCTCCAGTCTCGCATACCATCCTCTTCATCCACCAAGTCATCCCTTCACCAAGCCTTATCCGCCATGGCACCCGGCCTTGTATCAGATTCCCGCTCCGATAGCCTCCCAGCTGGAAAACCTACCCTTTACCTGCTGGACAACTTCCACCCCCAAGTCCTTGCCTACTGCCAGGAGAACTTCAACGCCATCACAGTCGACCATCCGCTGCATGGTCAGTGGAGGGAGAATGCCCACTATCTTCTTGTCAGATCCTCCAGATTAACGGCCAAGGATATTGAGTCGTGCCCAAACCTGGTCGCCATTGGCAAACAAGGTGTCGGCATCGACAAGATTGACGCCGAGGCCTGCGCAGCCCGCGGCATCAAGATCTTCAACACTCCTGGCGTCAACGCTCGAGCGGTGGCGGAGCTAGTCCTCACATTGGCGACCGCATCCGCACGCCAGGTCGGTTCCATAGTTGCCAAACAATCTTTGGGCATTCTCGTACCCAAGGAGAAGTGCTCTGGTGTGATCCTCCACCGCAAGACCATCGGCATCCTAGGCATGGGCAACATTGGAAAGTGTGTCGCCAACATCTTCAGGGGCGCCTTTGAGGCCGATGTCATCGCCTATGACCCGTTCCTCCCCGCCAATGCCTGGGCGGACATCACCCACAAGCGAGCCCAATCAGTAGAGGAAGTGTTGGAGGCGTCCGACGTTATCACAGTCCACATACCTCTCACCTCGCAGACAAGAGATCTCATCGGCTACACCGAGATGCGAAAGATGAAGAGGACCGCCATAGTCATAAACGCGGCGCGAGGAGGCATCGTCAACGAGGCCGACTTGAGACGGGCCTTGGCCGAAGGCCTCATCTGGGCTGCCGGTCTGGACTGCCATGAGCAGGAACCACCCAGTCATGAAAAGTATAGCTCGCTGTGGGATCTGGGGGTTGTGAGCACCCCTCATATCGGAGCTGCTACCGCAGAGACTCAGATGCAGACAGGAATGGCGTCTGCTACCTACCTGTTGGAGTTTGCTTTGAGCAGGGCAACGTCATGAGTTGGCAACGGTAGAGAGATTGTTGTTATGTAGAGGGCACTGTACTAGGCAGTATATCCAAGGAGTTCTAATCCAACATTCCGTAAATTTTGTGTGGCACAGTCACGTCTCGCTCGCTTAAGTCATTTGCTCTTCACAACACCAGGTGTCTCGGCGCGACAAACATCCTCACAGAAGAAGCATCAAGTATCTGAGTACAAAAACTCTGCTTACGATGTATAAAAGAGGTTGATGGTTGTATTGCGTCTGATGCCATCTTTGAAAAGTGTCTTAATTGTCGATAATAAACAAATACCTCTAAAACTCAAAACCCTCCCAAATCCCAGCGTTGGTAGGATCCCCGTACACGTATTCTCCCAGCGCAGACTCCATGTTCCACAAAGAATCGTAATTGAGAAGGGCCCAGTTCATCAAGTCTACCGTGGCGGATCCGTCTTGGTAGCTTGCACCGTCAGGCTGTGTTCCACCTGTGACCTGGTCCATTGCATCTGCGAGCTGTACCCTGCCATTTGACGTCTGGTTGAAGCCCTGGGACTGAGACGGCAAGAATGCCACATTGCCTAGATTCGCTGACATCGATCCTGGCTCTGCTGTTGATAGAGAGTTCGTAAGGTCCCCGATCGTGAGTGACCCGTCAGCCGCGCTACCAACAGTAGTCATGTCCATGTTGGGTCGAAGCTTTCTCGAGATATCACACCGAAGAGCCTCGAAAACAGCGACATAATTATGTGCATCTGGCAGTTGTCTCGCCATACTGACCAAGGTTTCTTCACACCTGATCAAGCCCTCATAGGACGCTCGCAGATCATCTCCGTCAATGCTTTTCGGCACAGAGATACAATACATGACCGACAGTCCTGCCGTGAAGAGCATGTGAAAGTAGCTGCGGGGGTGCGTTATGAGGTCTCTCATCTGGCAGAGGATGCAGTATCGCTCTATCGCCTGGAGTGCAGATTTCAGGAACAAGGCCAGGATCTGCTTCGACGGCGAGCCGTTCACCTTTGGTACGAGATCAATCGCTCGTCGTACGACCGAAAACCGCTCTCTGGCGTGCAGCAGGTCATACCACTCTTGAGTCTCGTAGAGGCAAGATGGGTCTTGGATCATTGGTGTATTTTTCCGCCAGTTCTCGAGCTCTTGAAGGAGCTTGTTCAGGACCACATGGACGTGTCCTGCCATCAAGTGCCGGGGAGAAGACTCTCCATGCTCCCGCTTGAGTCGCGAGAACTCTGTCTGGATGTGCGAAGATATCTGCCTGAGTCGCACCGAGACAAAGAAGACGGTCATTTCGCTTGGCGCCGCAGGGTTCTGGGTGCGGTAGAACGAATCCAAATCTCTCAAGTCTGGGCTTGCAGCCTCAATCTCTTCGTCGGTTGCTTCGATGGGGAATTTGGCCTCTATATCGCGGTCATCGATCAAGAATGGCCTATCCAAAATTGTCGAGCTATGTCTGTCAATCTGGTAGAACTGCCAGAAAACCCGTCGCCTTCGTTGCTGTTCCAAGAGGTCAAAGTGGTCTCCCGCATCGGTATGGAGCCCAAGTTCAATGCAGAGACGTCCGCAAAGCCGAACAACGTCCCAGATGGAGGTTCCTGGACAGATATTAGAAATTTCAAAGCCTACAGTCTATATTATGAGGTCGTTACTTGCCTATCGGATGGTAAATGCCAAACCTGCACACGAGCAGCAAATCCTGTACAGAGTCAACGCCTCTTGTCAAGAGCTCTGATCCCAGATGCTGCAACGCTGCATGATAGTATCCTTCAGGGTGCTGATGATGAAGGCCGTTTCTATATGGCAGTACCGATGCAATAGCACAAATCATGAATGCCCGAAACAGGTCCGAGTCAATGGCATCCCGTGTTCCGTTGGGGGCGGTGAATAGACGATGATACAGTGCCCAGACCTCTCGGCGAAGCAGGAACGGGTTCTGAATATGTGACCAGCCTAAGCTGTTTCAAGGTCGTAAGTTAGTAAATCGTGTCTTCCTGTCTAGTGTGCCAGGTTTACTTGCTAGTTGTCAAAGAGCTGCCGTGCTTCCACAGCAGAGGGCAAAGAGCACGGAGCGATCGCGGCTTCTGCAGCCCCCGGAACGTCTGCCAATGTTCGAAGCAGATTGGCGTGAGATTTCCTCCAATTTGCATCTGCAAGGAGGTGTGTGACGAAGCTGCAAAGGCATGTCAGGAGTTATAAGAAAAGGGCGATGGTTTCAGTGCCACCAACCCAAGACCTGCTCCCCCTCGTGCAACTGGCGAAGAACCAGCCATCGACCTAACAGTCTGTGTCTCTTCGGGGCTGAGAATTTGCACAGTATCAACAGAATCTGATTCCAAGTCACGCAACTTGAGAACAAGGGATTTCTCCCTCTTCTCTAACTCATCAATGAGCCTATAATACCGACGATTAGTCGCATCTCTTTGCAAGAGAACGCAGTCAAGCGTCTTACGCCCTTGAGACCTTTGCATCGCCCGAGCTGATTACACACTCGGTGCCATTTCGAGCGCACGAAGAACATTTGGGTCTAGAATTATCACACTACATATTATTAGCATCGGAAAAGTGTGGCCAGGGCACCAACAACACGCCTTTGTCTTTTTCTGGGCGCAGCTTTGACAAGCCGGAAGTCTTGGCGGTCGAGGCAAAGCCGCCTGGTTCAAAACTTGTTGCATGTGATTCAGCACGGATATTGGCATGTATCCCGTCGATGGTTGAGGCTGTTGTGGATGGGTTGAGAATAAGCCACGCCGTCTACGGAGGCGGGGAACCTGGATGAAGCTTTGCCGCCAGTGGGGATCACGTGTACAGGTCTTGAGGCTCTGGATACCTACCTAGGGACCAGAGTAAGACAGGCAGTAACAATTCGATTTTTTTGTGTACATACCTGATAGAATAAACCCAATAGTACCCCAAATGTATGGTATAGCGCTCTTTTCTGTATATGGGAGGAAAAGACTCGAGGGACTTTTGTTTCGCTTGAGCTGCCTTCCTTTGTGTGGCACCGAGGTTCTTTGGAACCCAACATGATGCCCGTTCCTCTGGCCTAGATGGGCTGATGTTGGCTGTTCCTAATGTGCTTGACGGGCTTGCCTATTATGTTCTTTTTCATATTTGAAGCCCGGCCCTTGATGAGATAACTGCGCCAGTAGATAGTTCCTTTACCATTCGCCTCGCAGCTTTTTTTAATGGCGATGCTGCCACCCGTAATCGACAGTGCCCCGATCTCAGGCCAGAACGAAAATCACCGCTCCCTGATTTACATACCTAGGGCACGAGCTAATTACTATCGTCATGTTGCTAGTATTAATGGAATCTTCGTTAGGCACAATAGCAAAGAACACAATGATAACACATGACAGCATTAAAACTCAGTACTATAAAACATCGTAATTACTGTCATCATCTCACCCACGGAAGCTTCAGCCTGACCCCTCAGATCTCTTGGTTTTGATCCGATCCGTCTCAACGTCAACCTTCTCATTCATGTGCAAGTAGCGCTGTCTCACCTTGAATGTACCTCCTGATTCTAGCAACGAGCCCGCCCTTTGTCATTCAGCCGAGATTACAACCCTTCGCGAATTGGGACTCGAGGCTCATATTGCCTCCGAGGCTTCCACCGCTGATGCCATGGTGGTAAGAAACATCAGTGGGTATCCCCCTTCGATTCTTTGTGAGCTTAGTGCCAACCCCCTTTACAAGGAGGTTGGCACACTACCTACATTAATAGTATCAAGCTAGCTGCCTTTCTTTATACAGCTCAGGCCCTTTGAAGCTTAAAATGACTTGAAGCAATGTCTATTCTTTGTCCTGGATGTGCTATTTTTAATTTCTCTTGGTCTACCTACTCCCGTTTGTGCAAGGCTTGTCGTGTTCCCCCTCGTGCCCCCAAGTCTCCTTGCATCAACCTTGTTCCTCACACCCTCCGCTGATCAATTTCAAGCGATGAATGGAATCCGATGGATGAGGAGCTGAACGGTCTTTCGATGAACTTGCTAATTTGATGAACTTTCCTTGACTAGGTGTGGGAGGTGCTTGGACCATTGGCACTCTTTGCTGGAGTACCCGTAATGTGCGGCCATAACAAGTAGCTTAATGTAACAGAAGGAAACATGTATATATATGGGTTGGTCTATCTGCTCGAGACCTCACCTTCACAACACTCAAAAATCTTCTTCTGAGTCTCACCAAATATCCCAACAATCTGGTACCTATCCAACACTCATCACCTCACCTTTCTCTACACCAACATCCATGTCATCGTCCCAAAACCCTCTCAAGCCTCACTTCAGTCTTACTTTCGAACTCTTATTTAACGGATACGGCTGGTTGTGCTATGATAGAGGCCGTGATAAGGACAAGGGTTGCTACTTCCGGACGATGGGCCCTCTCAACATCGAAATCACCAACCCCGTCCCATGGAAACCCGACTTATCATATGCCGAGCTCTACTGCCCGGACTTTGACTTTGCCGATGTAGCAGCCGGGCTGCCCGAGGTTGAGGCCATCATCGATGCGCTTCATCACAGGAGTGGTGATATCAGTGCGCAAGAGTTTTACCATGCAGGAGTCAACGTCTACGTTAAAGGCGGTATTGAAAACAGCGCAGCGAATACTCTACTCGGTAAAAAGATTGCCACCCTGGTCTTTCTCCTGGAAGAATCGCTACTCCTCAAGCTGGTGGCTCCAAGTCGATGGCCTCGGCAATTCAAGCCCGTGAGCAAAGAGTCAAGGGCGGCCCGGTGCCCGGCGCCCCAATGCGACGTTGTCAGCTTCGAGTACGCCTCCCATGTGCCCAGGACGGCAGCCATGGAGCCAGCAGCCAAGAACAACAGAGATCCAGAGCTCATGTACCGCAAGTTAGCTATGGTTTGGTCAGCCCCCTCATTGCAAGAGCTTGAACATATCCTAGCCACAAGATGTGATTCAGATTGTAACTTCTTTTTGGTGGTACATAAAGAGCCAGTCAACATGTGTACTACCCCGCGGCGTGTCGAAGGCAAGCCAGAACCAAAGCGCGTCTGGTTTCGCTTCCGATATCTTCAGATGACGTTTGATCATGCATTGCTCCGCAATTGGGTCGAAATCATTGCCCGCATCATCGAACTGGCTCTGGCTGGTCCCGACGAGTATAAGAGATGCCTCGAAGCCATCTTCAGGATCCAACATGAGACTGGCCGAGGCGGTGTGGCCTGGGAGCAGCTAATGAAGCACGTCCTCAATCTAGAACACCGTATCCCGGACTGGCGGGACCAGCTTGCCAGATACGAGCGAGGAGAGGTCATCGCGGGCCTGTCCGAAGATGGGCTGCTGGCGAGGCGGATGGGTCCTTTTTACAGTCAACCATCCTCGTTTTACAACAACTGTGGATATGATCCCGATCCCTTCATTTTTTAGTTTTTGCACGCATATATATGTCTGCGTATTTACATTGTTCCCTAATAGACCCCAAGTTCCTTTGACCCTCAATGCCCCGCGCCCTCGTAGAAAGTATGCAGTCTTGATATCCATTCGTAGCCTGCATCAACGACAAACCAGAACAAGGCTACCGACCTTCTTCATTCTCTCCCGGCACGAACCCATCATCTTGTCGGACCCCCCATTCCGAGAGGCCCGAACCCTCGTTCTCCCATACAGTCTTCTTCTCCTCCACCACCCGCTCCCCCTCGGCTTCGAGATAGCTTGCAACGCGGGCAAAATTCATGCGCCTAGCAACGTCGATGAGACTCTCGCCGTCCGCAGATTCAAATTCAAGGCGATCACCATGTCTGACAAGAGCCTCGGCCATCCGGTAGGCCTCCTCCTCAGTCTTTGCACCACGGAGGCCGAGAAACAGGGGCGTCTCATTGCTGTTGTTGGTGGTATTGGCTTCGGCGCCTGCCTCCAGGAGCGCTTCAACAGGGGCCGAGTTGCCATGCTTAGCGGCCAGGTGCAGAGGCGTATAGCCACTCTGATCTTGCAGGTCGGCGAGGCCTCGAGCAGACACGTCATCCATTCTCTCGGTGAGAATGGAAATCAGGGCCGTGCTAGCATCTCTGTCGGCCACGTAATGGAGTGCGGTTCTCCCTTGCAAATCTACCGCATCCAGCTTCGCGCCGGCGTTAACGAGCTCTTGAATAACCTCCCATCTCCTCTCGGAGCATGCTAGGACGAGAGGTGTACGGCCACTCTTGTCCTTGATCTCTCCGTCGGCAGACATTCTGTACAGGTCGCGAATGAGGCGCTCATTCCTGGCCATTACAGCTATGTGCAAGGGCGCCCAGCCATAGTAGTCCTGGGCGTTAATGTTTGCCTTGAGCTTCTCCACAGCCTGGGTGTGTCCCCCAGCTGCAGCCCAGTGCACCGGCATGCGGCCGTCAAAGTCTTTCAGGCTCGAGAGAGCGGCATTGAGCGGGTTGTCTCTAGGACTGTTCCCGTTCCTTTCTTTTTTTCGTTCTCGTTCTCGGGCCTCCTCCTCCTCCTCCTCCTTCTCCAAGAGCTTTTCCACGACCTAATCGCGACCCTTCCCAGCCGCCAGGTGCATCGGAGACGCCCCATTGTTGGCTTGGCTCTTCAAGTCAGCACCCATTTTGATTAGCATCTCCAGAATTTCCCAGCACCCCGACAAGCAGGCATGATGCGCTGCTGTAAGCCCGCCAAAGTCCTTAAGACCCATGTTCGCTTGCCGACCGAGGAGATATTTGGCAAGGTCGAAATTTCCCCTCGCCGCCGCCCAATGCAGCGGCGTCCAGTTTGTGACGTCCTGAACATTCACAAGACATTGACAAAGGCACGCTGCTCGGGAGGCACGATGCGGCCAATCATGCCTCGAAGCATTGCTCTCCTGTGTAGAGGTGTGGTCAGATGTGCCGGCAACCTTTCTCTTGGGGTCTTGCAGAACTTAAAGTCCATCTCTCGACCTTGGCGCGTATACAGCTCTGTCAGGCGGCCCAGGAAATCAGGCCCCAGTTGAGCTGCGGTGCTCTCTATTCGGCCCCGGAGATACCTGAGCCAGACCTGCAGCTGGTCGGGGTCTAGTCCATGGCCCTGGCCAACCCTCTCGGATGCATCTTTTATACTGTGAAACAGGTCCAGCAGCCATGCGACGCCACGTTCGTGAATGCCTCTAGTTCCATTCGCGTATGTGTTGATCAGATACAATGCCTCTGCGGTAGCCTCGTTGAAATACTCGACCTTCCCTGATCTGCATCCTTTCATGATCGTCGCCGACATGGAGGTGAACCAAGGTTGTGGGAATGGCAGCTTGTCTGCCACGCTCAAAGACCATATGATCTCCAGCATAGTTGCTTGCTCCGACCTGACGCTAACTTGGGCGAAAGCCTTGGCCAGTCGGGCCAGATGACTGTTCCAAAGCGGGGTTCTCTGCTCGTCGGAGCTGCTCGTAGCATTCCGCCTCGGTTCTGTCTTGCCCAAGAGGCGGTCTTCGAGTGCCATCGCCATAGACCACATGAACGAGAATAACAGATTTGTCGCGCAATCGTCCATGCGCGAGCCAAGGTCCCCGCAAGGTCTCACCATTAAGAAAGCGGATCTGTTGATCTTCCCCCATCTTTCCGAAACTTCCCTGATCGCCTCCAGTGTCTCATAGTCTTGGGGGCCTCAAGTTTTCATGTCCTGAATCACCCGTGCCCTGTTTCTGAAGGCCTCTGGTATGTAGCGTCGGTGTCTAGTGAGGCCGGTATATTCCCATGCCCTGTTTCTGTAGTCCTGCGGTGTGCAGGGTCGGTTCTCAGTGGGGCTGATAGATTCCCACACCTGCTCGGCCGACATCTCATATGCATCGGGGTTCACGGATGTCCATAGTGATAGAACTGCGACGAGATCATCGACTTCAAGGCTCCACCTGCCTGCCTTAAATGGCAGGTCGATCCACACCAGCTGGTCGTCCCTTTATTCGCGAATACGCGCGTTGAGAAACCATCGGAACCCCTCGACTCCTTCACCTCCTGGCCCCTCAGGGAACAGGGTGCTGAGTGCCTCATCCAGGGCAGTCACGAGGTTTGCCGCCTTCTGGTATGATTTGTGAGGAATCCGTGTGAGTTTGCTCAGCCCTCACCGCGTCACTAATATACTTTGTGCTTCCGAGACTGGCAGCTGATGGCTCATTTCCCGGGTCAATGGCTTGAGAGCCCGATGCTGAGTTTCCCTACTCATGGCGATAACCCAAGGGGCTATCACAGGGTCTCCCGTGGTGATTCCGGCCATCACCATCAGCCTTTTGGCCAGCCAGTCCAGCTCAAAACCAGCTCGAGGCTTCGCTGTTGTGAAGGAACTGGTGAAACCCGGGCGTGCGATGCATCGTATGACAGTCATGACGCAGATAGCAGTTAGCTGTGCCAGCGATGCCACCGAGTTCATACCCCTGAGACCGACGAACTGTATGATAGTCCCGGAAAGGCCAAGCAGGACACCGACAACTGTTTTGAATGACAGAACGGCACTACTTGCCCTGTTTCGACGAGACCGTGAAAGGATAGAGCAAGTCTTGCTGGGGCTCAAAATAAACGGCTCGAACACTTGGTCGTTGACCGTCTGCCTATGCTGGACCCAGTAGACACCCATCTCGAACTTGTCATCCGCTCGATAGAAGGCCTCTATGGTACTCTTCTCGGCCACGTGGGCACAGACAAATACGCCAAATGCCACACACACGGTGTCAACGATCGCAGCCCGAAGCGCATAGCCGGGTATGGGCTTGCCGTTCTTGAGCTGGAACTTTGGGTGCTTATCCACGTAGACAAAGATTCCCACAACGGCTATCTGTACGAGAGCCCCCAAAAAGGCAGCCATCCCGATCCTAGTTTGTTTGTAGGTATCTTGTAGATTTAGCGCGATATTAGGTGCTTCGGGCTCGATGTCATGGATGACAATCAACGTGGGCTGGGTGTCGGGTTCTTGTGGTACTCGGCGGCGACTGGAAACATTGCCTAACTCCGGGCTAACGTCGTCCTTCGAACTGTTGGGGCAAACTATGGGGCTTCAGTACAAGAAGAATGAATGCCGGGCGCGAAAACAATACATACAAGTTCGGCGAAACCTTTCCCGAATCCACTCAAGTTTCCTTCGCCTGGCAACGAATATCTCATCTACGAGATCGGGACCTAGGATATTTGTCAGTCACCTTCATCTCATTCATCCTGTGGTTGCAGAGCCCAGCACCTTCGGTCTCGGTGAGGAACCCATCCCGGAGAGCCCGGTCGAGCGTCTTGAACTTGACTCTGAGATTCTCGATCCCGGCCCCGCTGCCGTGGAGCCCCTTTCTGAAGAGACAGATGTACTGCCCAATGGACCCTGACCCAAGGCACCGCACGATGTGCTTGCCGTTAAACAACTCGCAAACTTCTTCGGAGGCGGAGGACATTAGCTCCAGCTCAGGTACTGCCGTATTCTCTCTTGCGCGGCCCACGACCGCCTTGAGACAATCCGCAAAGCCCACGGCCTGTGCAATAAATTGCATGGTAATCCTTTCTCCGAAGAGTGCGAGCAAGCTTAGAATCGCTTAGCGGACAAGACCTATACTAGAATGTCATCCAAGACTCACGGTGCGAGATCTGTGCTCAAGTTGTTGACGAAATCTTCGAGATCATCGCCATGGGCAAAGCCCACCAGCATGGTCAGGATGATAAAAACGTTCGTCATGAGGTTGTTCATCTCGATCGAGTATTGAAGGGGTCAGTTGAGCGTGGGTTGAATTAGTGATTTTTCAAGGTAAAAAAATTCGTTTCTGACAGTGTGTCTAACACAACAAAAACTCTCTGGATTTCACAGATTTGGGGAACAAGGACGAGATATCGGCTTCACCATCATTCCTCAAGCTGCTACGCCATTCTGGCAGATGGGTGATTGCCGGGGTGGGCGAATACGTACCCCCATTCTCGCGCAGCATCACCAACATGGAGTCTTTGATACCAGTCAGGACCAGGTTGAGCTGAAGCTGAAGCTGAAGCTGCCAATAAGCCATGTTTGGCTAGTATTAGTAGGGGAACTGATATATGATACATAAAGAAACAACAGAAAGGATTACACTGGTCAAATTCTGTTCCACGGTTCCTCCTGAGCCCAGGGGTCCGTACAGAGTCAGGTAAGCAATGAGAGAGACTAAATCGCTTGTCTATCAAACCGATGGCGCTTCTCAAGAAGTCTTCTCCCACAATAGCCAAGAATGTATTTCTTGATAAATGCCGGCACCAAAAGCCAATGCCGAAAAACACCAAACTCTAGAAAGAGACTGCATCAAAAAGTAATCACGGCTCCAGGAGATTATTGAACAGGCAGTCTGGCAGCTTCCCGTACTCTGTAATATCAGCACGGGACGAAGCTCAATAATCTCAACCCAGACAGGGATGTGAAGTAACAGTGGCAGCAAACAGTCGGCCAAGCATGACATGCCCTCCACCTCTCCTCAGCCCTGTCCCCCTGACACATGGCCAGGATGCCCCGGAACATGCTGCCACGCCGACCCCACGTGTCTATGCCCTACATTCATCGCAGCCAGCCTACTTCTGCCTGTTCTTCAACTGAAGCGGGCTTGGGGCAGGTGGCTAATGGAACCTTCGACATGACTTCTACGCTCAGTTTCATTGCTTCTCTCTCCTCCTTTTCGTTCTAGTCCCAGCCTCCATCCCACATGACCCCTTCTTTCCTCAGGAACCCATCCTGCGGGGACCAGGCTGAACCAGGCTGCCTTGCAGTCACCGTATTCTTTGTGCAGGTGGCGGGCTGCCAGGTCCAAAATTGGTTCCAGATTCTTTCAACAAGCATGGAACCAAACTTGTCAGTTCTCAACAAAAATCATGAGTGGTGAGCCCGCCCCGTACTCTTTTCTCTTTGTAGTGTCCCGGCGTTTGCGCAGCTGTAGGGGCGACGTGAACCACGGACCACCCCAAATGCCGTTTCTGAGCTCGTCCAGAGGCCTCAAGCCACGCAAAAGAAGCAGGGAATTCTGGGCCCTGATTTGCCAAGATGGCCTGGTGACCCATGGGCAATGACGAGCATCCGAAAGCAATTCCGGCAGTGTTGCATCACGCATATTCAACTGTCTGCAACGTGCTTGGCATGATGCAGGCCATCTACCAGGCTCTTGGGTTCACTAGACCTGCAACACGGGACGGAGCCCTGGGCCAATCCCATTCATAATCGGAGGTTGGTGGCTTGACTGATGGTCTTGGGTGCTGTAACAGGGGCCAATGGGCTTCACATCGCCAGGGAAATCAAAGGGCAAACTACCAACGTTCCGGGGTCCCCAGCACTCAGTTCCAATGTCTGATACGGTGCCCCGGGTACTCTCAGTGGGCCAGCTGGCGATCTACGGAACGGATGGCCGGCTGCTCTGAAGGGGTCTCTGGGCCATCCATCAGCGCCAGCGCCAGTCTCGGAGACTAATCTTAGAAACAACGATGGCACTTCTATTGTTGCCTTCCGCCGGGCTTGGCAGGCAAGCTTATGGTGTGGACCGCCTGGTTGCTTTTTCTACCGCCTGCAGAGTCCGTGCGTTGGCGGCGTCCACCTCTGCGTAATTCCATCAGCGATACTTCTATCAACACCAAGCCTTGCCCAGGCAAAAGGCACTCAAAGTACTGTGTTTCAAAGATGTGGTTATATCGGCAGCGTCATCAATTTGAACAGCGGAATCTGTTTGCCCACCCAACAGCTGAGGGGCCTCCTGTGTAACACCAAGGTGAGCTGTCAAACACACATTCTTCTTGCCGCCCCATCAGTGCACAAAGACCTCGTGCACCAAGGGGCCATAAACCAATCAAAGCTCTCTACCGGCGATCCATCACCCTCACCCACGTACGCCTCAGGAGGAAGTAGCCCGATCATAATGTCTAAACAACAAGACCTCTCACCCCACACACTAACTGATAAAAAAGTAACACTGGGGCGAGGTACAGCCTGGAGATCCTTGTACACTGACGGGATAGCAATCATCCCTAAAGGTGGCAAGGAGCTCCGACCTGGTCACTACAGGGGACAGAGGGGTCAAGTCAAGCGTATCCATTGATCAGAGGGACACTTGCATTATTACCAAGTCTTGCTTAGGAAGCAAGTACTCATAGCATAGCATCTTAACAAATGAGACCATCCTGACCATATGATTCAGTTATCCCAATAACACTGGGCGAGACGGCCTGGGGGGCCCTTGTGTACTGATGGGATAGCAATTATCCCATGTGACTGACTTGTGCCGCCCCCTGTCGTGACCGGTCCGGACGTTTCTGACAGCTCATGGGATAGTGGAGCGAGGTCTGGAGCGCGCGGCTGTCTGTCAACTTGCAGTGTCGGGCTGCCGTTCGTAGTGGTGTATGATTCACGCCCATCACTGGTCCAACCCGCTGGCCAAGGGTGAAGGGGATGCAGGAGACGGTCTTGACAACATTGTCACCAGAATCCTTCTCCCGTCTTTTTCCCACTGCTGGTCTACGTATGAAACAGCGTCAATATCAAGCAAACGTCAATTTATGCAATGCGACTACAGTAATGATGACACGGGAGTTGGCTTGACGCCTGCCCAATAAGATCCTTGTCAATGCCGTCCACCACAAGCCTCAATCGCGTCCCGCTCACTAGTGTTATTGCCGTAAAGCGTAAGAGAAGATCACGTGAGTGTGATGAGCTTCTGTGTTCACGTTCCCGACGTGGGATGAAGCTCCGAGACTGCATGTCCCATGGATCCCATCAATGCTCCAAGCCGGTCCGCCAGAGGGGATAGGCCAATCAAAGCCTGTGTGATGCAATCATAGGACCTTACCATAGAACCACCTACAGTTGGCAGAAGAAGCATTAGAGGTCTAACACTGGGGCAGGGTACAGTTTCCAAGGTTCTTGAGCAGTGAGTACCTACGTAATGCGGAGACACTGCCACTCCATCAACCACCAGCAACGCACTCAGGTCCTCCAACCCAGCAACGCATCATCCATCTCAAGATCCGATCCTTCATCGGCCAATCATTTCCTTCGTAATGGTCATGAATATCCACGACACCCATCGGCTTGGCCTCATCCGGAAGACTCTCACGCCTTGTTTGCCAATGCTTCATCGCGTCATAGATCGACGATGACCAATGAGACGCGGTTTCCCCGAACCGGGATGGCATCGCCCATCGCGATGTCCATGACAGGATGAAGGCCATCTCGATCCCTTAAAAGAGGCCAATGTCTTTTCATAGGGAAGCTCAGGAAGACTCGGGATTTACAACAAACAACGCATTCTGCTACATACCATCATCATGGCGCCAGCAGCAACAGATATGTCCTTCGCCGCCCACGCGGCAAACCAATTCTCTTCCTACGAAAAGGACCGCCAGATGCCCTCCACCGAGGCCATCTACACCACCAGCAACGGTGTCCCCATGCCCCATCCCTACGAGGCCCAGCGCTGCGGCGAGAACGGACCCCTCCTGCTCCAGGACTTTCACCTCATCGACCTCCTCTCGCACTTTGACCGCGAGCGCATTCCCGAGCGCGTCGTCCACGCCAAGGGAAGCGGCGCTCACGGCTTCTTTGAGTGTACAGATCCTATCCCCGATCTGTGCCTTGCGGATCTGTTCTCGGAGAAGGGAAAGAAGTGTCCTGTCACGGCGCGCTTCTCCACGGTCGGCGGCGAATCGGGCTCTCATGATCTAGCAAGAGATCCCCGTGGATTCTCGGTCAAGTTCAGAACCGACGAGGGTAACTGGGACGCCGTCTTCAACAACACACCCGTCTTCTTCCTGCGCGACCCAGCCAAGTTCCCTCACTTCATCCACACGCAGAAGCGCGATGTGTCAACCCACCTCACGCATGCCGACGACTCCTTCATGTTCTGGGACTACCTCTCGCAGAACCCCGAGTCGATCCACCAGGTCATGATCCTCATGGGCGACCGCGGCATCCCGGACGGTTACCGCTTCATGCACGGCTACTCTGGCCACACGCTCAAGCTCGTCAACAAGGACGGCGACTGGGTCTACTGCCAGATCCACATGAAGTCGATGCAGGGCGTCAAGTTTATTACCCAGGAGGAGTCGACAAAGTACTCTCCCGACTACTCCCAGAAGGACCTCTACGAAGCCATCCAGCGAGGCGACTACCCCAAGTGGTCCGTCGAGATTCAGACCATGACCCCCAAGGAGGCCGAGGAGTTGTGGGAGAAGCAAAAGATCAACGTCTTTGATCTCACCCACATCTGGCCGCAGAAGCAGTTCCCCCGCCGCAAGGTTGGCGAGTTCACGCTCAACGAGAACGCTGTCAACTACTTTGCCGAGATTGAGCAGGTCGCCTTTAACCCTTCGCACATGCCTCCAGGTATCGAGCCGTCTGCGGACCCCGTCCTACAGTCTCGTCTCTTTTCCTATCCTGATACACACCGTCACCGTATTGGTGTCAACTATCAGCAGCTGCCAGTCAACGCCCCTCGAACCACCTTCAGGCAGGGCAACTTCCAGCGCGACGGTCAAATGGCCTTCTTCAACCAAGGCGCCCGCCCCAACTACCTCTCCTCGATCGACCCCATCCAGTTCCGCCAACGAACCGTGGACATGGACAAGACACACGGCCACTTCACCGGCGAAGCCATCACCTTCCTGAGTGAGATCCGCCCAGAAGACTTCAATGCGCCACGCGCCCTGTGGCAGCGTGTGTTCGACGAGCCCGCCAGGGAGCGTTTCATCAGCAACGTGACGGGTAAGATGGCCCTCTGCAAGCAGCAGGAGCCTCTCAAGAGGCAGATCGCCATCTTCCGTGAGGTCGATCCCGACATTGCGGAGCGGCTGGAGAAGTCGACGGGCATCAAGGGATACGACGGCATTGCCAATATGCGCTTCAACGGAACGCACAACGGTATGGCCAAGGACGACAAGAACAGACTCGCAAATGGCATCATCTCCAACAAGGGCCGGAGTGTTTGTGATAACAACGGAGGTCCAAAGAAGGGTATGCACAAGGGCATGGCCAACAACGGTGTCAACGGTAAGTAAGAAGATAAATAGCTTTACACCAAATTAAATTGACAACTTATTCTTCAACGATTGCTCTCCTACTTTGAACGATAGTGCATAGTTCAACACCAAGCTCCTAACATCTCTGACCCACCCCGATCCGTGTGGGGCCGCCCCGGCTCTGTCCCTCCCCGATATCTACCCCTTGACCTCATCCTTGACCTCATTCCTCCCCGGAGCCTGCCACCTCGAGCTCGGTGGCGCACACGTCTCGGCGCACTTGACGCACGCCAGGTCCGTCTTGCGGTAGCTCCCCTTGATGATGCGTTTGGAGTCGAAGGCGTACCGCGGGCAGTGCATCGTCGGGCTCGCGTTGCGCCCAAACAGCCTCCGCTGGTAGTCGCATGCCGAACCAAGGTCGTCGACGGCGTAGAACAGGTCGATGTAGTGGAAGGCCTCGCCGCCGATCATGACTCGTCCGCGAGACATTTGAGGGCACTCGGGGCCTTTGGCGCAGGAGCAGACCATGCGCTGGAACGAGTAGGTACACATGTTCGCTAGCTTTTTTGAGGAATGTCGATCTAGGTTTCGTGTATAGAAAATATTTGGTAGATGAGAGTTGAACGGTGATGGAGACAAGGTTGCTTGATCCCCCTTTATCTAGGTCGAGCTCTGTGTCAAAAAGGCACTGAATCACAGACTCAGTCGTCGCGTCCTCGTAACAATATCCTCCCTCGCACACAAACCCCGTCTGACACCCATGGTATATAAACGTTTCCTTTTTCCCCAAAGTGCCGTTCGTTACACTCCGCCCCCTCGGGTCTTGGGACCCTAAAGCGGCAGCCCGCCCAGTGTGTTTGCCTTGGTCTGTCCTAGCGTGCACCATGCGGCGAGCCGCTCGTCTGCCACTGTGAGGTACCAGCACGGGGGGGACGCGGGTTCCCACCCAGTGTAAGTGACCGAGCCCGAGCGAGGGCAGGGAAAAGGGCAAACATGGTCTCGGGTTTGGGAGGTAACGAGACGAGACGGGTCAGTATCGCGAGGGTTGGCAAACACCAGGTTGGAACGGTGAGTCTGTGCGTCTTGATATAGGTCAAAATGACATTGTTACTTGAATTTTTCAACATGCTCACTATAAACAAAAAGCCGTTCGCCTTGACTCATTTTCCGTTCCCGTGGATATCTAGTCCATCTGGTCCACCGTCGTGGCATCCCCGTTGCGTCCTCCGTTGGCAGCACCAGCAACCTCCTTGTCGGCCGCGCTGACGGGGAAGCGCCAGTTGAACTTGTCCTCGGCCTTGGCCAGCTGGATATCCTTGAGGTGCTTCAGTAGCTTCTCAAACAGAGGGCCGGGCTCCTCCTGGCCGTCGGGGATGTAGGTCAGAGTCTCGGTCTTGCCGTCCCTGCGTCGGGTGATGGACCGGATGGGAACGAGGGCGGCGGCGGTGCCAGCGGCAAAGACCTCGCTGAAAGAGCTGAGCTCGCCGTACTTGATGGGTCGCTTCTCGACCTTCCAGCCGTAGCTGCGGCCGAGCTCCTGGATGCTGTCGCTCGTGACACTGTCGATGACACAGTGGGAGTCGGGGACGACCAGGGTGACATCGTCACCGTTGACCTGGGCACCGATGAATCCACTGGTGCTGAACTCGTCAATCTCCTCGTGCTTGACGCTGTCCAGGTGCAGCGTGATGCCGAAGCCCTCCTCGCGGGCCTTGTCGCTCCAGCGCAGCACGGGCGCATAGTTGCCTCCGACCTTGGCGTTTCCGGTGCCGTTGGGGGCGGCGCGGTCAAAGTCCTCAAGGATCAGAGCCTTGACGGGGTGAGCACCGTGGTAGACTCCGGTGGGGATGACAAAGACGGCAAAGGTGTACTCCTCGGGAGCCGACAGGCCAAGCTGGGCGCTGGAGCCGTAGAGCTGGGGACGGATGTAGAGGGCAGCTCCCGTGTCGTGGGGAGGCACAAACTCGGCGTTGAGGGCGACGGCGGCGCGGACGGCCTCGAGGAACATGTCGACGGGGACATGGGGCATGGAGACGACGTCGGCCGAGTGCTGAAGACGAGTGGCGTTGCGATCAGGGCGGAAGACGGTGATGCCCTCATCGCCGGGAGTTCGGAAGGCCTTGAGACCCTCGTAGGCCTGCTGGCCGTAGTTGAGCGCAGGAGCCATGCCATGGATGCGCATGAAGGGGTCGGCGACGAAGCGGAGGGGTGTCCATTTGCCAGTCTCTCTCGAGTAGGTGGACTCAATATGACCGTTGACTAGATGTACAATCAGTCACAAAAGACTCGACGGTCAAAAAGGTCCAATGTCGTACCCTCGCGGACCTTGAAGCCCACGTTGGACCAGTCAATCGTGTTGACAGGCGGAGGAGGGAAAGCAGCCATTTTGTCAATGTCGGACGATGAGTACCCAAATATTGTAACGGCCAATTGAGCTGCAGCCACAAAGGTCAATATCAAATACCCCCGAGAAAAGTATATCAACTCACAGCAAAAGAATATCGACGAGGAACAGGGAGGATAAATAAGAAAGAACAAAGAGAGTTCCAAAAGCTTCGCTGACTGACTCTGCCGCCCTTCCGAATCCCCTCCCCGCGCCGATGTCGCTCTGTGTCCTTTTTTTTGCGGGCCGCGGGGTTGCTCCCATGTCCCAGGGTTTCTCGTATGTCAGGGCGCACTGCTGACGGCGGCAGTTTCAGATACCTCCTCATTGGTTGAGTAGCTCACCTGGCGCTCACCGAGGCCCCTGTAGCTTCTCACCGTGATGTCATAATGAGTGGACAACAAAGAGCTTCATAATCGTGACAAAAACGGCGCTGCATGGGTCAAATGCTGACTCGGGGGCTCTAAAGACGGAAACGTTCCTTTGACCGTTGCATTAGGGAACCTACCCTTGACCTGGAAAACGGAGCGGAGCGGAGCCGGGACGGAAACGGCCGCGGGTGAGAAGGATCGAATCGAACCGAACGAGTCATGGTGAAACACAAACCTCACATTGACAGGTAGAAACGCCAAGTCCTTTCCATCATGTTTTATTGACATTTCCATGTCTTTCATCGCCATGAATTCTACAGTCCAGAAACCCCCGTCTTCCATTCTAAACAAGCCTCTTTGGAAACCTGCCCATTGTCTGTCCGTTCCGTCTTCCCCAAATCTCGTGAATAACACATATAACGAATGATACTAAGCTACAGGGAAAAACACGGCACTTTTTCAGAGTTGAGTGTCATGTTGAAACATTACTCGCGAGAGTGTGCAAAGTAGTAAGGAAAAAAAAAGTCCATGTTGTAACCATCGTCTCCCCGTGGAATCATTGCCACGTCTTTTTTTTTCTTTGACATAGGAAAAGTAAACACTAGGAAAACGACATAAGAGAAACAATGGAGAAAAAGCTATCAGAGAATCACATCTCTTGGTGTTGTGGAGCCATTGTTTGTCCAGCTCCTGGTAGAAATATCCCTGCGCCCGCTGACCCAACGCCAACGGCACAAAGACATACAAGCAAATACCATGCAAGAATTCCAGAATAGGCCTCTAGTCAGGCGAGAGCCGCCAGCCTCTGGAGACAAGTAAGAACACCTAGATTAGAGTCAGCAAGTCATCCTGGTTACATCCGGGTCAGCTGGGTCACATACCACTGACGCCCTGCGTAAGAGTGGCGGTTGCCTCGGTATTGCGGTTACCGAGACTGACTGTGATGACATTCTGCACAGCCTTATCCTCCTGCAGCCTGTTTGCCCACTTGAACACCTTTTCGTCCTCTCGACCGTCACCAACAACCATCAAGAAGTCAACAGGCGTCTTGTGGGCCTCATTAGAGCTCATCTCCTCCTTGAGGGTTTCAAACACCTTCCTGGCGGCGGTTCTCTTGGTCCAGTCGATGGGTTCAACAGCAATACAACCGTCGAGCGCAATGGCGTGGACACGCTGTGACTCACAAGCGTCGTTGACGTGGCTGGCGCAGTCTGATGCCTGGCGACAGGCCGTCTCGTAGTCTTCAGCACTCTTGTAGTGGAAGATGAGACTGCAACGACGTTCCTCGATCTCGGCTCCGGGGGTTCTCTCGAGGTAGTATGTCATGATGGGTCGCACCGACTCCTTCCAGTCCTTGATGTGTTCGAGATCGGCCATCTCAGTCCATTTGTCCTTTCCGTGGCTCTTGAGGAAGCATCCATTCTCGGCAATCAATCCCAGGTTGGGGACTCGGCGGAAGACTCTATCCAGCTCTTCGGGTCGGCGGCCCGACATGACGTAGATGGTATTACGCTCGTCGAGAAGAAGATCGTTTAGCACATCCAGGGTTCGCTGAGGGCTGACGGGGATGATCTGGTTCACAGGACCCCAGCTCACCAGGGTACCCTCGTAGTCGATGATGAAAAGTCGACGCTGTGCCTTGAGATACTTTGTAGACAAAGACTGGATGGAGAGGCGGGGGACAGACGTCTGGTCCCGCTTGTGCTGCTCCTCATACACCACATCCAGACGAGTAAGGAACTCGCTGAACCAGTGAGAGCCGGTGTGGTTCACCACGCGGTCGTAGAGGTTTTTCCATCGTCGCTCCTTTTCGGGCTCCTTCATCTCCAAAGCTTGCTTGATGGCGTCGGCGCACTGTCGGTAATCCCAGGGGTTCACCGCCAGCTCGTTCTTGTTGAAGAGTGATGAAGTACCAGTGAACTCTGACAGAATCAGAGAGCCGTGCTTCTTTTCGGGGAAAAGCTTTCCGTCCTGACAGAAGAGATATTCGTGAGATGTGAGGTTCATGCCCTCACGCTGGCTGGTGATCATGAGAGCATCCGCAATGGTCAACAGGGCAAGATACTGGGCATAATCAATATCTTGCTTGAGGTAAACCACCGGTTGATATGCGAGATTGGCCCATGAAGAGTTGACTCGGGTGACAATGTCGGAGACGGTGGCCTCAAGATCGCTCTTCTCGCTAGATGACAGGGCGACCTGGATGAGGACTGTGTTTTCGCGCCACTGGGGGTTCTTGTTAAGAAACAGCTCATAAGACAGCAGCTTCTGGCGGACACCACGGACGTGGTCAAGCTTGTCACGAGCCACGATGAGCTTCTTGCCCTTGTAACGTTCCTGCATGATCTGTAGCCACTTGGCCACCTCTTGGTCCTCTAGGTGTTGGCGAAGACTGATGGGGTCGATACCAATCGCCAGGTGAATAACGTCGACAAACCGATCCTCCAGCTGTAGGCCATCTGGTGTCGCTTCGGCGCTCAAAAGCCTGCTGCAAGTCTGGAGGAAGTGACGTCCGTACTCGTGGATCTGGAAGCCGATGAGGTTAGCACCGAGCATACCCTCCAGAAGCTCCTTTCGAACAGCCAGACACCGGAACACCTCTGACGAGGGGAACGCGACGTGCAGGAAGAAGCCGATCTTGGCCTCAGGGAGCTTCTGACGGATCATGCCGGGTACAAGCAACAGGTGGTAGTCGTGGATCCAGATGACGTCGCCGCGCTTCCAGTTCTTGACAATGCGGTCGGCAAAGGCCTGGTTGACATTGACGTAGTACTTCCACGAGTGATCCTCATAAGCCTTGCTCTTGGGGTTGTCGGGGATCTGATAGTGGAAGACAGGCCACAGGATGTGCTTGCAAAAGTGAGCATAGTGGCCGTCAAAGTCCTTGTCGGAGCAGAACACGGTCAACATGTTGTGCTCGTTGGCAAGCGTATCCTCAATGTCCTGCCTTTGCTGGGTGCCCTCAAGAGCATCGGTCGGCATGCCCAGGGTGCCCACCCAGGTGTAGTCTTCAAGCTTGCCATCGCGATAGGCGGCCTCGGCGGCGTTGCGCAGTCCTCCGTTGCCCTGATCGGCATTCACAACCATCCAGTTTGCCGACGCAAAGACTCGATCGTGGCTGTCGCTCCGGACAAGAGACCTAGGCTGTAACACGCCCTGGCGGCCGAGCTCTCGGGCCTTTTGTATCGTACGGCTGTGTTCGGCGAGGGCTGCGGGTGGAGGAGAATTGGCGCGAGACTTGGGCTGGTTGGATCGGCTGCCCCAAGTTCGCGAATCCTGACCTTCAGGCGAGTTTACGGCGTGGGGGAATTGTATCCGGAAGCCATCTTCGTTGGCAAATAGGTTCGGCGACTCGGGGTCTTCAGTCGGAGTATGAGGAGGGGTCAAATCGTCCTGGGTCTGGAAGAGACTAGGCTGTCGCGCGAGGGGTTGCGGGCGCGAACTCGACGAAGCAGCAGCATTGGAAGATTTCGCGGGCTTGGAGCGTCTTGAGGGATCGGCGCCGGGAGGAGGAGTACCGGGAAGAGTGAAATGGATGGTTTTAGGGAGGAAGCTATTGTCGCGTTCGCGTTAGTGCAACCCAAGATGAAGGGAGGGGTCAAGCGGGGAGTCGATATGACAAGCGAGGGAAACGTACAGAGAACACACGAAGACGGTCATTTTGAAGATGTGTGAGAAGCGCGTCTAAATGTAGATGTAGGATGCGAAAAGAGGATATGTGAGTATTTCGGGCTGAGCCAGAAACCAGAGTATAGTCGGCGGAAGAATCCGATATCTATTGAGATTGTTGAAAGCTCCCGTATGACGAGTTCATGTGAAGGCAGAATTGGCAGTCAGAGTGGCAGTCGTGTTGCTTTTTGTTGAGGTCTGACGGTCGCTATGTCGCAGGCAAACGCCTCTTTGTCGCAGATGCGATTGGCTGTAACTGGCCGTGGCAAGAGTGTGGTGGTGACGGGAATGAGTATAGGATTGTATGGCTGAATTGTCGTCAGAGTCTGGTGTCAAAGGAGTCAAGTTCAGAAGAAACACACGAGATTATGGTGCTTGAATGCAATAGCAAAGCAAATCTCCGACGTCGCCGTGTTGCGCTGAGCTCCGTTGTGCCGTGTCGTGAGATTCAGGGCCGGCGTCAGGTGGTTCGAGAGTGCTACGCCCAAGCTTGGACAGCTCCGAGGCCGCTGCTTAGTTGCTCCTTTTTTTCAATGAGGCGAGGATCAACAGTCAATGGTGAGTGAGCAGACAGCTGGCTTATAGGTCTAGCTCATGGAACAGGGAAGAACCTGTACGACAGAACAGGGCTTGTGATTTTGCCAGGTCGGGGAGAAGAGAGGATGCACCCGGTGTGAGCACTGACGTAATGCTTGCTGGTGTTTTTGCCGGATGGGAATTTTGAGCCTCCAAACCGTTGGTACCTGACCAATGCTTCCGCAAGTGGAGAATCAGAACGATGATATCAAACGAAGACGTTGATATTGTAGGATGGATGAGTAACAGGCAGGGGAGGGTAGTCAATAAGTGAGCAATAGAGTAGAGGTAGAGGGGCAGGAGAGTAAAGGCAAAGGCAATTCAACAGAAACAAAGTCGTGACGTCGTCTGAGAAAACAAGCCGGGCTTCGGTAAAATAAACGTTGAGAGCCCAAGCCCAAAGCAAGAAACAAGTAACTTAGCAAGGAGGCTTTGGTCCGTGAAGGTTGGGATGGAGAGAGGGGGGTGGGACTTGAGGGAGAGTGAGGGGGGAGTGACTCGGTATAAAAATGCAAGTTTTTGACGAGTTTTTTTTTACTCGAGTGCTTTCTACCCCATGTCAGGCCCTGTTCCTCCAATTCTCTCAAGAGGAACAGGACGAAACTCGGAGCGTCGACCGATGCACGGCGGGCGGGTGTGGCCCACGCAAAAAGTCTCGTTATTCTTTGTTTCTTTCTTGGACGGACCCGTCGGTTGGGTTGAATTCTGTCTTAGCGGGTAGGCTAAACACGGGCCCAGGGCGGAGGGGGAGGGGCGCGTCAAGCAGGGCAGGGATGGCGATGCGATGCGATGATTGACGAGAGAGTCAAAGATGGGGCTGATGACAAGAGCAAATGTCCACCTGCTTGGGACTGCCACCAACAAGGCACGAGGGCTGCGCTGTAATGCAACGAGCTGTGTGCAGTATCTGATAGGTGACGATGGTGTGGTAGGCGTGGCAGTAGAAAGATGCTCTCTCAAGAGGTACGGTGCTTGTAGCAGTCAGTTAAAGGTGTGGATGGGATGGCCGGTTCCAGGTGAGTCTGATGAATGGGGAAGGCGAAGCGAGGTTTTTTTTTCTAGGTGCCGCGAGCAGTCAAACGGAAGAGATGCCTCCGGTTGACTGAAAACGAGGGCATGATAACGAGATGGTGGATGTCGAGGTTGCTCTCGGGTTGGTTGATGTCACTGTCAGTTTGAGGTTTTTACTGAAGCTCGCTAGGAACTGCCGGGATAGGGCAATCACCACCAAGCATGTGCCTCACTTGCAGGATCTGGGGGGAGCTGGAAGAGCCATGGCCAATTCAACTGAAAGTCTAACAAATCGTGCCTGTTTACAATATGTCTTTTCTCGAATACACTATTCACAGACTAATTGTTCGCGCTTAGCCCTCATCCCTAGATCGTCCCAAGCTTCAAAGCTCCAACTAGGTACCTAGCTAATTATTTCCCAACCTAAAACCAAGCCGAGCATCACGACAAGGATTCCCTACAGCTTGGGAGAGCTCCAGACCAAAAGCTCAATGCTACCCTTTTTCTGCTTCTCCTCTTCCCGGTTACCTCCCAAATCGACACACCCTCCAAACTCGTCTCGCCGATCATGCACTTCAAAACCCATGCCATGTTGCACCCGCATTCATTCACCTGACGCCGGGACAATTTTTTTTTTTCTTTGACTAACAGCTAGCCAAACACATGGGGATAAAAACACCCACCCAAAAGTGACAAGCGCTTGACTATGTAAACCGACGATCGATAGTTGACATAGCAAGACCAACAGTGTGAAAAAGCAAAAAACACGTCGAGAGAAACGTCTATCCAATCGTCCATCTCCAGGTCGACCTCCTTTGCCACTCGCGATGCATCACATCGAAAGCGGCCCGCAAGGCGACGACCGGCTATTCGAGAGCAAGCCAAGTATCCATGAATAAACATTATGCGATGGGCTGCATTCCAAAATCCTCCAGCCAGTCAGCCAGCATCGTCATCAAAACAGCGGCGCACGCCCTCGCCTCTGCGTGCCAAGACCGATTCTGACTGTCCATTCAGCTTGCGATCCTCCAACACGGAGTCTTGGTGGCTCCCCAGTCTAGGATTATCCACGCAGAAGCACGCCTTGGATGAGTGAAAAAAAAGAAAGGAGCTAAATTTACCAAGATAATCTACAGCATGTACACACATCTTTATCAAGTCTCGTCATGATGCCCTTGTCGAAATGCACCGGCCCGTTTCCTCGGTCTCATCTACCCGTCTCGCCGTTCGCCCACACCGGGATAATACATCACTACTTTCACAGTACCCGACCGTTCTACAGTTACTTCTACTTCCCCTGTAGTTCCTTTATCCGTTACAGGCCGGCCCCGATGCTTGGCCAGATCCGCATTGACCATGCGATTGGGGTCAGAACTGCATGGGCTACATCTCTCTGTGGACCTTGTTCTTGTTTTTCTGGTTGGTGGCGTACCCTTTGATGGTTACTCCCGGGTTGCCATGCTTGGAACCTGCAAGGCTTGCTGCTGACTTGGGATATTTCGCGCTCCCTTTTTTCGTTTCTTTTCTGCAAGTGACTGGTTCTTGGTTGGTAGGGACTGGAGATGCTGCTCCCCGGTCCATGTGGTGGTTGAACTTGAAGGCTTGTACTGGCATCAGATAACAACCTGCCCATCAAGCTCACACTTCCATCCATCATCACGCACTACTGACTACGACATCAGCAACGCATCCATCACCCCAAAGAGGGGATCTTCAGGGGATCCTATCTCGTACTAGGGGCTCTTTGAGAACCTTGACTGCACCCCGCAGCTTCGCAATCCATATCCATCATCTTGGCCTCCGCTTCATCATTCGCCCCAGGCTGCTTGGTGGAGTAATTCCCTCCCTCCCTGCGCCGCTTCAAAGCTTCTTGGCCTAGAACAACCCAGGACCGATCAACCCAGCCCCGGGATAACGGCATGGCATGGATGGGTATAATCCCGTATGGGCCAAGGGTCTTGAGGTAGAGGTCCGTGTCACATGGGAATTATGACTGAGGTTGTCACTGTCCCATCATGACTGTTTTGAGCATCAGCTATCAGAACATCGACTCAGCCCGTCACCGAGCAAACCCTCAGCTCTGTTCAAGACAGCCTCACCAGCCAAACAAAACCCTCGAGGCGACTCATCCATGCTGTGATTAGAGACACGGCTCCATGCCGTCTTACCAAAGATGTCTGAGCCATGTGTCTCATCTGCAAGCCATCAGCAAATGGTCCCCCCTCCCCGCCTCCTCCTCCCCTGCCTGGGCGGCCATTGTTCCCCAACTCTTTCTGCGCCAAATGATCTGACTGCCTTGCTCTGCCCCTCCGAATCGAGATTCTCTTTTGTACGTATCGAATGGAATGTGCAATGTGGGAGATACTCGGCCCCAGAAGCAGGGTTCTTCGGCTTTCAGTCTGAAAAGTCCCGTTTGCCCACAGCCGGCCGGAGTCCCGGGCTCCCTCGGACGGCCGCCACGGGACCGGACCAGCGTCGCTCAATGGGGACATGTTCGGCGATGGGATGGAGAGATTGCCATGTGCCGTTCGGTAATTGTGCGTCGTTCGTTGCCTGTTCGTTTTCGGATGCCATGACGAGCGAGATACCTGATCATGAGGTATTCGAGTCCGCATTAGCTGGAGCGTATAGTCCACGCTATTAGTCCATGATGACTTCAACCTGTCTCCAACTTGTCCATCTCGACTGGCAACTTGATCCGTCCAGATGACCTCTTCCCCGTCCTGGTGCAGTAACCTCACCCGCCGTCATGGCCCCGACGCCCCCGCACAAACCGGCGGTTCCACCTGTGGATGTCAAATCTCGAAAACCTGAGCACCATCTCTAGGGTAATCTTGTCGTCGTCTCAAAGTCCAGTCCCGCTGCTTTCCGGCGGGGTTCTCATCCACTCACGATCGGTGGAGAAGCCTCGTGGGTGTCCTGCTCGCATGGGCAAAAGAAAAGCCACTGGCTCTTTCGGCGTCGACGTGCTCTATCTTGCTTCATGGAACATTGGTAAAGACGCAATGCCGGACCGGGCCCGAGAAGACCCGACGGGGGAGGCAGGGCAGGGCAGGGCGGACGAGGCGTCAGAGCTGGGTCCTGGCCTGTTCCTGATCGGTGTTGGTGCAGCATGAGGCTGTTGCAACGCTTGTTGCAGCGCTTCGATGCGTCCTGTCCTTGCTTGTGGAGGCGAATAAAAAGAGGACGAGACATTGTGTGCGCGACCCAACTATCGTTGCTGACACGCGCGCTCTTCTCCAGGGCCAAGACCAGACCGAGCCTTCTAGACATTTCCAACAGACCGTGTATTCGTGATGGGTGTCAGGTTAACGGCCCGAACGACCCTTGGGCTCCAAGCTCCCCAGCTCTGGGTTCCAATGCTACCCCACAACACCACTTTCTAGTAAATTCGAAGCTATCGTGAGCTTCACTCACTGCCCAAGAAACCCCCTCCTCAGGCCCGGACCCGCTATACCTTTCTCTCTCCTCTGCCCGGGTTTCCTTCGGGGTGCTACGACTCCAAAAACCCTCACCCCATCACCCCCTCAAGCGAACCTATGAGCGTCCCACATAGCAACATCCCCAAGTCGTTGGCCCAGAAGAGCTTCTGCAAGCCTCCACGAGCGCACCGTACCGTCCCGTTATAGTACAGTAGATCGGCACTATCGGGGTGTTCAAGCACAGGCAGTACCCGCCGCCTGACAGTTGCGAGACCAGGACAAGGCTCCATGGCACTTCCATCGTCTGTGGGCCATGGGGCTTGCCTGCATCTCGACCCTGTCTGTCACAAAAGCCCAGAGGTAGGCAGCACAGCCAACTCCCGTACGTGCATGATCTGTCTTTGCCTGGCACGTAGGCACTGTACTGTGCCTCGATGCAGACGGAAAAGGGTTTAACGATGCGTGAAATTTGGAGCCCAGTTGTTCGACGACGTGAGTAATTGTGGACAATCGTGTGGTGCCACGCGTATGCTCGGTAGGTTGGATCGCATCCTCGAGATAAGCACGCCTCTCTTCACTCTGCCCGCTGCGCCCTGAGGAACTGAACTGAACTGATTTGGGACCTGTCAGTCAGTGGAACCGCTTCCGAAACATGATGCACGGCTGGACGTGCGGATTGGTACGGCAGATTCGTGAGGGACTGAAATTACTTCAGGGGTATCTCGCCGAAGACTGTAGGAGTAAAAAACAAAACAAACATCGGGATTCTAATTCCGCCAGAGCCGGACGGCCTTGTCTTTGCCTCCGCTGCCAACCCTCTTGCCGTCCGGCGCCCAGTCGACCGCGTACACCTCGTCCTGGTGGCCCGGAAGGTCCACGGTGAGCTTGCACGACGCCATCGACCACACCTTTAGCGTTGTATCCTTGGATGCCGTCACGAGAAGCCTCGAGTCTGCTGAAAACGCGCACTGGTACACGGGAGCCACGTGTCCGCGGAGCGTGTTGATGAACTTGCCGTCCCTGTCGGTTGGTTAGCTCGAGCTGCAGAAACTGATGGGGTAGAGCATTGGTTGGTTCTTACCGAGCGCTCCAGATCTTGGTGTGGTTGTCCCAGCCAGCACTGGCGATGAGGGAGCCGTCCGGGGAAAAGGTGACATGGTTCACCTGCTTCTGGTGTCCAAGCATGCGCGCCACAGGCTTGGTGCCCTGAGCTGGATCCCAAAGATACATGGTGAAATCATCGCTAGCCGAGACGAGCCGCTCCGCGATCCTGCCCTGGAACTTGGCCGCCTTCTCGAACCTCTCCTTTGCCTTGGCTCGCTTGCCCTCTTCAGTCTCTGGCACAGGAGTGTGATCGTAGAATCCCGTCCGGAGAACAAAGTCGGTTGAGAGCGCAAGATGGTTAACCCAGTGAGCATGAGCTGACAAGGTGTGAACAAGAGTTCCCTTCTCAGCATTCCACACACGAACTGTCTTGTCATGGCTAGCGCTGTAAATGAGGCCCTCTCCTCCCCAGCGGACACAGCTCACACTGCTCCTGTGCCCTGAAAGCACATGCTCGGTCCGGTTGGTGTTGACAACCCAGATTCGAACCGTTGCATCTTTGCTGGCGCTGGCAATCCGTGGCGTCCCGTCTCTCCAGAGATGGTAAGGCTCCCAGGCAATGTTGGTCACCCACTTTTGATGGCCTGTCAGAGGGCCTCCTACGGCCTTTCCTGTCTCGGGGTCCCAGAGACGGATGGACTTGTCCATGCTTCCAGTCGCAAGTCTTGCACCATCCGCAGACCAGGCAACAGCCAACACCCAGCCACTATGCCCGGAGAGGGTGTACTTGGGTGTTCCAGTATCAGTATCCCATATCCGCGCCGTCTTATCGCCGGAGCCTGTCGCCAGTCGGTTGCTGTTCTTGGGGCTGAATTGCGCAGCCAGAATCGCCTCGCCGTGGCCAGGTATCCGGTGAGACATGCGCGTGACGGCCTGGACCTTGAACACGGCCTGTGGCTCGGCGCTGAGCGTGACTGTCGTTTCAAAAGGGTTCTCGATGCCATGGTTGCGGAGGAGTTGGAGAAGATCGGTCGGGTATTGGTCTACAATGGTGTCGGAGTCGGGGATGTGAATTCGAAATCGGTATGGGAGGAATTCTTCCCTTTCCTAGAGGGGCACATAATGTTAGGGACACAACAAGCCTCTAGCGGAACCGCACATACCCTTGCAAGCAAAGTATTCAGTAGGAGAGACAGGTTCTTCTCAGAAGCGTCGGCGAGCGGCACCTCGATCACATCGGCCATCTGATTGCCATCTCCATCCAAGAACCTGGCCTTGAAGGACCCAGCCGGTCCCGCGGCAATCGCTGTGACATCCTGCTGAATCTGAGAGCGCTCAAGCTCCTCCCGCTTCTGCCGTTTAGACGGCGGAGGCACAATTGTCGCCATGGCAAGAGAAATTCCTATGTAAGGGTCAAGATTCTTGATAGAATCCGTGGCATGGTGGGGCAGTTTGGCAAAATCTTTGACAAATTTTGGCGGTGAGGAGCTGCAGCAACTCATAGTGCACAGAGTTCCGACTAAGGACTCGTACTCGGTTGGTATTGTAATCTGCTAACAAATTTGGCCGCGGTCTCCACACATTCCTGTTAGTGACATGTCCATCCATGCCATGCCAATGCGTCTTTCAACTTTCAAGGTTGATCCGTGTGCCTCATCATGAAAAACATAGCGCCTAATTCCCCGAAAACGCCGAAAAGTCATCCATCCCATCTAGCTCCCTTAGGTTTGTTGCCCGCCCTGGGATGGCCGCCCACGCATCCGCTTAGGAGGCCCAGCGTAATGCTGGAACTGCGGCATATCCATTCCAGGTACGGGAATGGGAGTCTGCTGTGGGTTTTGCGGCAGATACAGCTGCGATTGCATCATGGCTTGAGCCTGCGCCTGCGCTTGGGCTGCCTGCTGGGCCTGTTGTGCTTGTTGGGCTTGCTGGGCTTGAACTTGGGCCTGCGAGGTTTGTTGCGGCAACGGCTGTTGCTGAACGTGTTGGGGATGCATCTGAGGCTGCTGCTGCTGCTGAGTCTGCTCCGCTACTTGACGCCGCTGTCGAGCCCGCTGCTTCTGCGCCGAGGATTGTCTTTTAGTTTCCTCGATCTGACGATGCCGCTTATCTTGGGCTTCTTGTCTCTTTTGCCGCTGGACATCCTCGTTCTGAACCGCATAGATGGCAGCAATACGGAGCTGGAGCTGCGACAAGATGCCGATGCGCTCTGGCTGCGACATTTTGCGATATTCGCTCTTGAACTGATGGAAGGTGTCGCCGGTCAGGCGGAGGACAGCGTTGGAGACGCCGGCCACATGGATCGCAGCCTGAGTCTCGGCATCAGGTTGAGGACCGTCATCTGGCCATTGTGTCAGAAGCGGCGTCACACCTGAATCCATGTTCTGCTCACCTTCCAGGTCCTCAACAATATTGTTCTCGTCTTCGCTCGCGGGCTCGGGGGTCGGTGGTTCGGGCGTGCCGGGTTCGTGGTTGTGCTGGTCGCAGGTGATGGTCAAGACCCATCCTCCCATGGTTTTACGGTGGACGGCCTTTGCCTTCCATGGACAATCCGTCTTCTTGGTTGTCGTCTTGTGCTTTGTCGCCATGCATCGGTAGGGCCGGCCGCCTCGATCGCACACCAGATCGCATCGGACAATGTCGTTCCCTGGGACGTCGGCACCGCCCACCTTGCCGCGATGAGATCTCGCCTTGACGATCTTGTAGCCATCCTTCTCCATGCGGTCACTGAGTTCCTTGAAGAGATCTTCATAGCTGTTGAAGATGCCCGAATGGGGCACCGACACGGCCTCCAGAATGCCGAACATGATGAGTTCGATAACGCGATCAACGCGTTCGGAGCTCAACGATGTGTGGATTTGGGCGTTGACCGGTGTCAGGCCTGAGCCGACGTGTCGGCCGGCGGGGAGGAGTGAGGAATTTCCGGCTGACTCGGATAAACTCCGGAAGCTTCCATCCATCCGCGGCTTACACACGGTAGGGCAGGTGTGATGTGATATTCAGTGTCGCTTTGTCGTTCTTTCGCAGCCTGGATACTAATGAATGTCTAAACAATCTGTACTGGTGATCCTGAATGTTTGTTTGCTTCAGTGCTAGAGAGGAAAGACCAAACTGAAAGGTTGAGACGTGCCTCTGGATTAGGTATAGTAGTCATGGACCAGTACTGCGCCTTCCAGTTTTACCCAGCATAAGATGAGGAAGGAGGGGATTCCGGGAAGGACCTCATATCTGAACCTTCCCCTCCAGTTTCAATGAAGGCAAGGCCTCCTCGAGCGAGGCCACGTATCTTTCTTTGCGTGAGCATGCGTCAACATCAAACTTCCGGCGGCATCAACGAGCGAAAACCTTGGAGATGGATGCCATGTTGCGTTCAACGCCGCCAACAAACGACAGCTGGTCGTCCTCGAGCTACTCTCAGAACTCCTCCACTCCAAGTCTCCCTTTCAACGAGCGACCGCAGTCAAGCCTGAGCCACTCCACACAGCACTCGGCAGCGGGAACCACCCCAAGACCTGATACGTCTCGGCCTCCTACTGTTCGACCAGGTACTCCCCAGGAGAGAAAGTCACGAAATGCAAACGTATCCTCGATACTCGGCCTTAGCGAAGCTCACAGCATCATATGCGCCGTCAGTGAGGCTCGCGCCGTCTCCCCTTCGGTGGGCATCGCCTTTGTCAACGTCTCCATTGGTGAAGCTATCATCAGCCAGATCTGCGATAATCAATCCTACATCAAGACCATCCATACCCTTCAAATGTTTGCTCCATCGCGAATTCTCTTCATGTCTACTGCTTGCCCCCCAAACAAGCCCAGCAGCCTCTATTCCCTTGTGACCGATCTGGTTCAGGAGTCTCAAGTCGGCGCACAAGATCGCTCTGCCTGGTCTGAGTCGGATGGTCTGGAGTACATCAACAACCTGGCATTCAGGGATGATATTGAACCTCTTAAGGTGGCTACCCAGGGAAAATTCTACGCTCTGAGCTCCTTTGCAGCAGTTAGTTCGGTCAAAGGTACCTGTGACCATGGCTGACCAGACCACAGGCCATGAAGTACATCCAGCAGCACTTTTCCATTAACTTTGTGCCGCATTCTCTCCGTATTCAATACCGCCCCTCCGAAGACACCATGATGATTGATATTTCTGCCATACAGTCTCTTGAGATCATGCAGAATCTGCGGAACCCTAAGTCGAAAGACTCCCTCTTTGGGTTGATGAACCACACAACAACTCCAATGGGGGCTCGGATGCTTCGAAGCAGCATCCTGCAACCACCGACCCGCGCCGACTTGTACATCACTCCCCGCTACGAAGCTCTCGATGAGCTGACGACCAACGAGGAGATGTTTCGTGAAATCCGGAAAGGTGATTCAGCTCGTGTATGCTATGGAGTTCATGGGCTAAAAGCATGCAGCTCTCAAACTCTTTCATGATACCGAGAATGTATTGACAAAGGTATTCTGATTGCTCTCGCATAGGAAAACGCTCACCATGTTGCAGCTAATCGTCGTCCCAAAGAACATGCCCATCCAGAAAGTGGAGGAACAGATCAACCAGGTCTTGATGGTGAAAAGTTTCCTCGAGGCGGTCTCTGAGCTCTACATAGCTTTGGAACCTGCAACATCCGACTTGCTTGTCAAAGTTCGAGATCTTTGCCACCCCAAACTCATAAATCGTGGTCTTGACAAGATTCGACATACGATCGAAGCGGACGTTACTTACATGAAGTCTGCCCTGGACCTTTGGAATCAACGGACGTTTGCTGTCAAAGGAGGTATCAACGGCATGTTGGATGTCGCGAGGCAGACCTACAAGGAACAGACTGAGGAGGTTCACAAGTACCTCGACCGTCTAAATGGTATGATGGCCATTTTACCGCAAAAGATTTGCTAACAATCCTAGAAACCCATGGATTCGGCGCCAGTCTCAAGTATGACAACGGCCGCAAATATTGGTTTCGTCTACGAGCGGCCGATTTCGAGGGTCGCCCCCTTCCCGACGAGTTCATCAATGTCGTGCGAAAGAAGGACAAGATCGAATGCCAAACCTTGGCGTTGATCAAGCTCAACGTGAGACTTGCAGATGCTGCACATGAAGTTGTTTTGCGAAGCGACAACATTATACAGACCTTGATAACCGATCTTCGTCAAGAAGTGCCGCATCTTTTTCGACTCTGCGAATCAATTGCTCTTGTCGACATGGTTTCGAGCTTTGGACAACTCGCCACGACGAGAGACTACGTGAGGCCCGAACTTGATACTGCGATGGCATTAAAGGGTGCTCGGCATCCTGTTCTTGACAAGGTAATTAATCTCGGCGTTGAGCAGGAGGAATCTAACGAGGCAGACCATGGATGATGGCTTCGTGCCCAATGACTACTTTGCGTCAGAATCATATACCTTCCATATCGTCACCGGATGCAACATGAGTGGGAAGAGCACCTATATTCGAGCGGTCGCGCTGCTCCAGATCATGGCACAGATTGGGTCATTTGTCCCTGCCAAGTACGCCGCGTTTTCCATCGTCCACAGCATCTTTGCCAGAGTCTCACTCGATGATAACATTGAAAGCAACCTTTCAACTTTTTCAGTCGAGATGCGAGAAATGGCATTTATTCTGAGAAACATCGACGACAAGAGCCTTGCTGTGATTGATGAACTAGGTCGGGCAACGAGCAACAGGGATGGTTTGGCTATTGCAATTGCCATGTCGGAGGCGTTGATCCAGAGCAAGGCTTCGGTCTGGTTTGCGACGCATTTTAGCGATCTCACCCGCGCGTTTGCACAGCGTCCTGGTGTATTGAACCTTCACCTCGCAGCCACAACCTCAACGACGGCAGACGGATTGCCTCACATAAAGATGCTGTACAAAGCAACGACGGGTGCTGTTGGAGATGAGCACTATGGCATCAATCTGGCTCGCGCGATTGGGTTGCCTCAGGGGTTCATTGACAAGGCGGAGGAGGTGGCCAAGGATATCCGACGTAAGAGAGAAGCGAGCAAGCGCAGCTCGGAGTCATCGCGACTTTTGGCTCGCCGCAATATGATTCTCAATCTTTGGGCTGCCTTGAAGCAAGCGCGTGACTCGGGCACCGAAGAAGGACTCCTAGGGTACCTGAAACAACTTCAGGCGGAATTCGTCATTCGCATGGAGCGACTAGACAGTCAGTAGGGGAGATGCTGGTGCGGGCGATCTTGATCCTCTCTGGACGTGGCATCTGGGGCGTTTAATGGACCACTGAGGATTTCTTGTCATTTATATCATTATATTCTGAACCATGGCTGTCTATGTACCGGGTCGACTGTAGTCTAGCTCTCGCACGCGCTTCCAAACCTCTCTCACGGTTCGCTCTTGTGTTTGACGACCAGTTTCTGTTTCCGAAGGGCCTGCAGGACTGAACGACGTTAGCAGGAACTCTGACAATAGAAAGGTAAGCTCAGACTTACCGTACTGCCAAGTACAATCGGCCTCCAAGGTGCGCTTTGGGGATTTCGGCCGTCTCGGGTTGATCGGGAGGGTTTGCTGTTGTTACGAGGCCACCAGCTTCTTCAAGAATGGCAATGCCAGCCGCGACGTCCCTATTAAGGTTAGCACTCGGACCGATGGTGACTTGGATTAATTGGACTTGGCGTACCATTCCCAGCAACCGCCCTCCCACCAGATATCGAAAGAACCCATGGCAGTATAGGCAAGGTCCAAAGTTGCGCTACCCAAACAGTCAGCGGTGGCTTGTGCGGCGGAGGCGATGTGAGCCTTACCTCCCCAAGCTTCGCATGCCATGAACCATGCCTCCCTTGCCTCCTCGACCACCCCGTTCCGAAGCCATATTTACAAATGACTCGACTTTTCGGGTCATGTTGCCATCTGGGATATCTCGGCGATCCTTCCCCCACTCGCATGAAAAAGTGCATCCGCTTGGGGCGTTTGGTGGCATTGGGGGACTCGGGTTGCGAAGTAACGGAAGTCGCTGAGTCTCATTGAGCCAAGCGCCTTTTCCAGAGCACGACGAAAAGAATTGGTGTAGGAATGGTGCGTTGATGATTCCGATTACGGGGACTCCGTTGAGAACGAAGGCGATTGAGACGCAGAACATGGGGAATAGGTGTGTGAAGTTGACGGTGCCGTCAAGAGGATCGACTACCCATGTCGGTCGGTCGTCGACGAGGTAGGTTCGTGAAGCTCCAGCAGAGTATGACTCTTCTCCGAGGAAACTGATGAGAGCGTTAGAAGGCGAAGCTTGCTGGTACGTGATCGGCTTACGCATGGTCGGGGTATTTTTCGGCGATGGAGGTCCGAATGAAGTTTTCTACGTCTTGACAGAGTCAGCTATCGCACAGGGCTCAAGCACCAGATTAAAAGTGAATACCATTGTCGGTCTTGGTCACAATATCGACCGAACTCTCCTTCTCATCATAGGAACCGCTATGTTGACCGTCAATCCGGGCCCGAGCGGCTGCCATTAGTATGTCGCCAGCATCCTTGCCCAATTGCACAGCAAAGGCGTAAATCTCGGACATCTGCTGGTCATCCATTGCGACGTGTGTTTTCCTTGAATGACGAAAGATCAATGTTTCCTTAGGACCCTGCATTCGACGACAGCTCGTTTTTGTTCAAACGATGACTCAATGCCGCCTCCAACCGCCCCAGACCGATTCCGCAGTGCGGGAATGAAGCTCGGATGGACTGCCGATGGAGGTCCTGGTGATCGGCGTCTTGGTGGATGAAGCTTTACCCGGATATGCGGGGGCCCCGCGTGTAGGTTCCGAGGCTGGTGTGAATGCCGAGATGGGGAAAAGAATACAGCAATTGAAATACCATATGTGAGCAGGGAAAGTAGCTACGAACAATGGGTTGAAAGTAACCAAAAAGCTATTCATCATGTCTCGACGTCTTCTTCTTATCAACGGTCCAAACCTCAACCTCCTCGGTACACGAGAACCTCACATCTACGGCTCAACAACCCTCCAAGACGTGGAAACCGAAGCAAAAGCCCAAGCAAAGGAGCTCTCGGCCTCGATCGATACCTTCCAGGCCAACTCGGAGGGCGCGATAGTCGACCGCATCCACGCGGCGCGCGGCGAGATAGACGCCATCATCATCAACGCGGGCGCGTACACGCACACGAGCGTGGCCATCAGAGATGCCCTGACGGGCGTGGACATTCCGTTTGTCGAGGTTCACATTACGAATGTGCATACGCGGGAGGCGTTTAGGCATCATAGTTTTCTGTGTGACAAGGCTGAGGCTGTCATTTGCGGGTTGGGGGTTTTTGGGTATACCGCTGCTATTGAGTATGCGGCCAAGCATCTCAAGTTGAGGGGAAAGGCGTCGAGGCTGTGAGGGTATGGCATTTTATCAAGAGGGTGAAACACGATGTGGTATGGGTAGATGGCTGGGTGTTGATATGTCAGAGCCCAGGCTGCATATCTCGCCATGGCGATGGGCATCTCGTCGCCCATTCTGCGCATCAAGTCACCATACAAAGCACGTGTGGAGGAATTACAGCAATGGGCCTCACCACGGCTTATTTGGTATTCATAACCCAAAATGTATCTCTAAATGCGTGCAATCGTCAACGTCTAAAGAATAACACCACCACACGGTGGCCCGTATCATGGGCATCTTCAGCTCATAACAATGTTGTGTATCCCACTGCTCACCATCTTCAACAAGCGACCTCCCGGATGGAAAGGTCCGAGATTAAAAGACCCTTGATCCCGCGTCAGGGGATGATGCATTGACGCTGTGAATGATTGCAGTCCCGACGCCAATCGACAGCACAAACAGGGAGTAACACCTGTCACCTCAGCTCGGCTATGGACATTGCTATGACCTTGGTGATCCTCCATGGTATTTAGAACCTAATCTTGAAGGAGCAGTGAGTGACCCAATCTAAAGTAGAGGCTATGTAGGCTCGCTTCAGACGATTCATTTGCGTGCATGCCAAGAGGAATTAAGCTATACATGTACGTCAAACGCCAAGCGGATTTATAGCAGCTGCTCTTAAAAGAAAAATGATTGATCAAGATGATGTGAACCTGTGGCACAGCTCAAAGATGGCTAACACACATCCCAACGGGACGGTTCCGTTCTCCGCAATCACCCACATGCAAGTGAGGAGAGGAATTGCTTCTGCCATCCAAAGAAGCAAATCTCCTTCTAGAAAGGACCCCTTTGTGTGTGGATGTCTAAAGGCGTCCTCTGTCCCAGGAGATCTTGCCAAGTCGAGGGGAATCACATATCTGACGAGTCATTGCCGCGATTTCACACGCGAACTTCCCTCTAAGTCATATGAGGCTCTCGGGGAGCGGTACTCGATGAGCAGGGTTACTAGACCGAGTTTCTGATAGCTAGCCTACCGGAGTCTTCACCGGCTGAAAAGTACCCCCCTGGTCCTCGGCAACCGACCGCATTGACTGTTGGGTGCAAGGATCCTGGTCCCCGGTGCAGTAGCGATCTTGGACGGCATGTTTCCCCTGAAGGACGGCTTGTCGTCTAGTTCCTGCATTAAACTGGGAGGGGCAGGAATCTTGGACAAGCACCAGCAGGTCGGCCGATTAGATCTGGGTATCGTGAACTAAAGGGCACGGTCAGAAACGCCGTTCAAGCACCAGTGGACCTGAGATTGATAACTCTAACAGACATTTCAACAGCAGGAGAAGGAGAAGGAGAAGGAGAAGAAGAAGAAGAAGAAGAAGAAGAAGAAGAAGAAGAAGAAGAAGAAGAAGAAGAAGAAGAAGAAGAAAAAAAGGCTTAACAAGCGTGCAGTTCATCTCGATAACCACGAGAGATTGTCAGCTGTCAGGCACACCTGGGAACAGACAACTGAAGGAGCCGATCCCTAGGTAGACTAGGGTACGCCTCTACCGGAAAAGGAATGGGGTTTCAGCTGCTGAGCTTTTCCCATTTAAATTACCCATCATCAGTGAATTTCTATTTGTGAGGCTGGCGGTTGACAAGACAGACCCTGGTTCAAACTCTGCTTCAGCCATCAGACTGGCTCAGGCGGGCGATGAGGCAGAGGAGTGCCGGCTGGCAATTCGTGTCGGCCGCTGGTGGCTTCACGCCGTCACGGGCTTCTACCAGCCCTGCATATAATTACTATGCCATCCCTCCCCTACTTGCTGTAGATTCTCTTTACCTCATGCAATGCATGTCGTGGCTTTTAACGGAGGCTGTATCGTGAGTGCCGCGGTAGACGACGGCGTGGGCTCCCAACTGAGGCCGCGAGGCGTTTTGGGCTTGACCTGGGGTTGGTGAAAAAGTAAGCATGAAAGATGCAAGTGTGATTCAGACATGCAGCAGCAGCATGTGTTCTAGACGGCTTCGAAATGTGTATCAGACTTGTTGGATCGTCAGGGGATTATGCCACGAGGTTTAAAAAAGAAAGCGTCAGCCAAACAAACGTGGCTCTCAGAATGTGTCACTGGTGACAAGCAGAAAAAAAAGAAAGAAGCCGTCGATCGAGGGACCACCCACCGAGAAGAGACACACGGTCCTCGTCACGGTGCCTCTCCCGAGAGGGGGGCCCTCCCCCAGATCACCGTTGCATCCCATCGCTTAGCGCACCCTGGTTGAATGATCGACGCCCGTTATCCACTTGGTCGAGAGCCTAAAGCTCGGGCACAGAGTCCGAGATCCCCGCCTCAAGCTTGAGCCTTGAGGCTGCTGCTGGACTCTTGTTTGGTCAAGCTGGTACAATGAGTTACGTCTTCTTCAGGGATCGACACCCAGCTGGACAGCCTCGAGGAAAGCCAGGTGCCAGGGGAGCGAGTCATTCATCTGACTCGTTCGCACGTCCTTATTCGCAAGTTCCCTTTCTTGGCAGGTGGCTGCCGTGTGCCTCTCCTCCCCCCTCGCAAGATCTTCAACGGATGCAAATCAAGCCGCCCCAGACTCAGACGAATTCCCCAGACCAGGTTTTCTGTCAGGGACCTTTTTCAGCCGCCAGAGCGTAGACGACCGCCCGGACCTCCCCCATCTTTGAGCTTGATTACGCTGTGGCGGTCCCGTCATGGCACGGCGCCTTGGGCGGGAGGGCTTGGCGTGTCCGGAGGGAAAAACCCGGACGCTGGATTTTCGGCTTCTGGTCCCTGGCCGCAGGATCGAGAAGGTTGAAGTACATGTGTGTGTGCTAATGGACGGTACATATGCTTGACAGTTCCCTGCCTCTTTGAGACGAGGAGGTCAGAATTGAAATGATTCCCCGGCGTCTTCTTCTGTCTGTCTTTTACACGCTCGTCCTCCGTTTACATCTTTCTTGAACGAACCGCTCACACCAGACCTTTTCCTTCCTTCTCAAGACACTCAGTTGAATACTCCGAACTCTCCAACAATCATCATGGCTGGTGGCTTTGGCTCCGGGACCGAGGGCACGTCCCGTACGGCCATGACCATCATCCTCGTCTTCTTGGCCATCTCGCTCTACAACGTGGTCGAGCTGACCTTTATCATCTTTGGCACCTTTAAGCGGCACTCGGGCCTCTACTTTTGGTCCTTTCTGTGCGCGACCTGGGGCATCCCTTTCTACTGCGGAGGCTTCCTGGTAAAGTACTTTGCCCCGGCGTCTGTCGGCTTTCTGGCTGCTGCCCTGATCGCCATGGGTTGGGTGGCCATGGTGACGGGGCAGTCTCTGGTGTTGTGGTCACGACTGCATCTTGTTCTGAGGAATAGGTTCCGGCTTAAGCTGGTGCTCTACATGATCATCGTCGACGCCATCGTCTGCCACGGAGCCATTATCCCCATGATCTTTGGGTCCTTCTCCAGCAGCCCCGAGATGTGGGTTAAGCCGTACTCGGTCATGGAAAAGATCCAAGTCACCATCTTCTTTATCCAGGAGATCATCATCTCGAGCTTCTACATCTATGAAACGATCAAGCTTATGCGTCTAGAACGCACCATGGGCAACAAGCGCGGCAGCCGGCGACTCATGAACCACCTCATCTTTGTCAACCTGCTCATCATCCTCCTCGACATCACCATCCTCGGCCTCGAGTACGCCGACCAGTACGAATACCAGACTTCTTACAAGGCGTTCGTGTACAGCACAAAGCTCAAACTCGAATTCACTATCCTCAACCGTCTCGTCGAGATGACGACAGGCAACAAAGATGCCAGCTCGGGACCTCGGAGCAGGACTGCAGGCACCACTACCGGCAACAAGGCGGGCATCGCCCTCGATACGTTTATCAGCGACAACGGCGCCAAGCCTACGGGCGATGTTTCCTACGAGGCGTACGCCATGGGTGGTGAAGATGGAAACTCGGATGGACAGGGATCATCTCCTCGCCGTGACAACGGGGTCATGATGACAACAGAGATCATCGTCCAACGACAGAACAGAGACGACGACGGAGTGAGCATAGGACCAAACTCGTCGGCCGACTCGATCGGGGCAGCAAAGGGGCCATTCGACGGCGAGAACCTATCCAAGTCATCCTCTGAGGTGCATCTTGCCACACGAGGCTTCTAGAATGAACCAAGCTAGACCGCATTTTTTTCTTGTTCCTTTTTTCTGACACATAATGTAGCCAACTATACCCAATATTCTACAATACAGTTTAATAAAAAAGATCAAGATCTCAACCGTTAAAGAACGCACGTTCCCTCCTTCGTCCCGCCTCGTTACCTGTCACCGGGACTGAAAGGAGCCCAGCTGGGCGCCACGACGCAGTCCGGTGCAGAACTATCGCGCCGGGTTTCGAAATAGACGACGGGCTAGGGAAGAACCAAGCTTTTTTGGGGGGCGGCATTGGGCGCCGTGATGGCTGGAAATGAGATGGTGCTGAAGAGCCGTCGCTGACTAGAGCTGCTACGGCTCAGCAAGTTGAGACGATGAATTGGCTACAAGATGGAAAAAGCAGAATCTCGATCTATTGATCAAGTGTAATATCCTCATATGAAACCCTCTCCACCAAAGGCCAAGCTTCCATCCACTATGTACAGTAGTATTTTGTGCTGTCATGGAAACCCGACACCGCGACCCTAGACGACGCCAAGAGAGTCTGTCTAAAGCTTGTTCCCATGGACGATGTCATCCCGGGGACTCGGGCCAGCTCCCAGTGCATCGGGTAAGAACGGATCTTCAAAGGGAACAGGCTAGAGACCTGCTTTTGGCCCCTGGTTGATGGAGCTAAAGCTTGAACATGGTCTTTTTGAAAGTGCGGATGGTATTTCTATTTCTAGTAAATGAACGGTAATTGTGAAACATGCTAGGTTAGTGCATAAACTGTAATGTGATTATGCATGAATAATGATACCTCTATTCATGCAGGTGCATTATGCATCAAGCGACAATAGGATTGATCCTACCTTGCTAGACATTTCAATTCCATACAAAGCCTTGTCTTGTCTCTTCTACCCTGGTCATCATTCGATTAAACCATCCATTGTCCCATTCTCGAAGCGGAGAAACAAAGGACCGCCAATCCCCTCGTGAAACAAAATGTAACCTATATTGTATAACCGTCCAATAGAACAACATGGACGCATCACGAGTTTCTCAAAACTGGCCCTTGCTCGGTCTCAAATCAGGTCTCGCGCCGAGCCTAAACAGATGAGGCAGGAAACATCGGCGATATACCCTCTTTATCAATCCTGATCATCGGTTTCATCGGCCAATTGAACCGCGGTTCCTTGCCACGGGATATATGTCGCGTGTCGGTCGACAAAAGGGGAAACTCGTGGATTTACGTCGCATGAGGATATATAAAGGAGCCATGGAGGGCCGGAGTGGTTCTCCAGACAAGTCTACTCGGAGCTTCTGTATCGTCATCATGGTTGCCTCCAGCGTCGTCGGCCTCTTGGCTGTCCTCGCACAGATGTGCGTCGTCAACGCCGCGGTGGAAGTTAACGTTGACGTCTCAGCATACACGAGCGAAGTCGAGTCAGACTGGACCGCTGTGTACTACTCTTCCCGCAAGCCTCTTCTCGTCGGAAACGACGGCGGACCCGACAAGGGAGGATTCCACGTCTACGATCTTGAGTCAACGTCTCCGCTGAAGGAGGTGACTGCGCGCACGCCAGGTCGCAGCAAGCTCGTCACGACGGTGTACGATGTCGATGACAAGGATCTGCTCATCACCATCGCGCAGCCGGACTCAGTGATACGCGTTTTCGAGATGCCTGATTTCAAGCAGATCAAGGATGCAGACTTCAAGGTGCTTGGGGATTGGTCTGCGCTCTGCTCATGGAAGAGCGATGCTGGCAATGATTACGTCTATCTCTTCGGAAAGGGCCAAGCGGTTCAGCTGCTCCTCAGAAAGACCAAAAAGTCGGTCGAGCTGGTCGAGGTAGGTATTTGAACAGAAGAACGAGAGAGCCTCGCTGATGCATCCAGGTGCAAACATTCCCCACTGGCTTTGAGTCATCCGGCTGTGCAGTTTCCCGCTCAGAGTCAAAGATGTACATCTCCGTTGATGATGACAAAGATGTCTACGTCTTTCCACTCAAGGAGTCAACAAAGGCGCCCGAAATCACCAAGTTTGGCGAGGCAGAAGACGACGTGACAGGCGTCGCAACCTACGTCCCCAAGAAGGGATCTGACTACCTGTTTGTCGCCCAGAAGGACAAGGTGGCCGTCTACGACAGCTCTTTCAAGCTGAAGGGCACCTTGACATTGATTGGATATGAAGACATTGAGGTCCAGGGTCTCAACGTCTACCAGGCTTCAACCTCCAAGTATCCTGCTGGTGTTCTCACCTACGCCATCGAGTCGGAGGAAGTCAACGGCTTTGGAGTCACATCGCTCGACAAGGTCCTCAAGAAGCTCGGCATTTCTGAAAACACAAAGTATGACCCTAGAAAGGTCAAGACAAACCCGGACAAGGAGCCCATCTGCCGTACATGCGACAACAGCGGATACTGCCTCAAGGATCGGAAGCAAAAGTGCGAGTGCTTTGCTGGATTCGCTGGCAGCACATGCGACAAGTACACGTGCGTTGATAAGTGCTCTGGTCATGGGAAGTGCGTTGGTCCCAATGAGTGCAAGTGTGACAAGGGGTGGGGAGGTCTGCACTGCTCGTTCCTCCTCGTTGAACCGACCTACGAGACCGAGTCGCGCCTTGGAGACGGCGATGACCCGGCCATTTGGATCTCTCCCGAGTCGCCTGAAAAGTCCCGCGTCGTGACGACCATGAAGTCGGGCAAGGAGGCTGGTCTTGGCGTCTTTGATCTGGCTGGCAACCTGCTCCAGTCTTTCCCTGCTGGTGAACCAAACAACGTTGACATTATCTACGGCTTCCAGGCGGGAGACCGCAAGGTTGATCTTGCGTTTGCCGCGTGCCGAGAAGATGACACACTCTGGTAAGAACATGTCCCACCTTCAAGTTCGATAGCTAACAAACACAGTCTGTTTGAGATGCTGCCCAACGGAACCCTGACCAGCATCCCTGGAGGCATCCACCCTGTCGTCGAAGACTACAGCGTCTACGGCTCTTGCACGTACCGCTCCCCCAAGACCGGAAAGCAGTATCTCTTTGTCAACGAAAAGTCCGCCCGGTATCTCCAGTACGAGTTGACGTCCACATCCGATGGAGAGCTCAAGACGGAGCTGGTGCGAGAGTTCCAAGGTGGTAGTGGTGGTCAAGTCGAGGGATGTGTCACAGACGAGGAGAACGGCTGGATCTTTCTCGGAGAGGAGCCCTCTGCTCTTTGGAGATACGGCGCTGAGCCTGACTCCAAGGATGAGGGTGTTGTTATCGGAAAGGTCGGCGATGGAACTCTTTACGGCGACGTCGAAGGCGTGACGCTCGTCTACGGCTCCAAGCCCAACGAAGGCTTCATCCTCGTCTCATGCCAAGGCGTCAGCGCCTACAACGTCTACCGCCGCGCCGAACCGCACGAGTACGTCACGACTTTTACTCTAGTTGAGTCCTCCGACGGCAAGATCGACCCCGTGAGCAACACGGACGGCATCACTGCTGTCGGAGTTGGCCTCAACAAGGACTTTCCCCACGGTCTGGTTGTGGTACACGACGATGCGAACCAGCTTCCTGGCGGTGGGACGAGCGCAGAGGCTAGCTTCAAGATGATTAGTTTGGAGAAGATTCTGGGGTCCAAGGTGTTGGGCAAGAAGGGGTTGTTAGATCAGGTTGATAAGAACTGGGATCCGCGCAAGTAGTCGATGAATGAGCTTTGGCCAAGGTGAATAGAGTAGATGAAGTGCCCCAAGGTAATTTGGTATTCCAAGTCCTGTACGGAGTACCTTCACGTGCTTGAAAGTGAATCCTATTCAGCTCAACGCTAGATCCCCGAGAACCCATGATAGGAGACAGCAGTCACGTACCTCCCGGATCAAACCTCAGCACTTCCCCGCTTGTCTATTGATGCCCACTGATATCGAATGAGGTTCTTTTGAGGCTGAATCGACCAGTCCAGACGTCCATGAAAACAGGAATTACTCCCATCGCCGCTCCCTGCTTCAGGAAGGTGTGCTACTCCTTTGATGTGGCTCTCCTCCCGATCGCTCCTCAACCCTCCCCCTTTCCCAACCAGATCGAATCAAGGCACTCACCCAGCCATGTATCCAAGGCAAAGATGAACAAGGCCAGGTCTAGAACCCTTTCAAGCGTCGGAACCAAGTTCCTACCTGAAAGAAGCTGTTCATGTGCCCGTTGCCCGGTGTGCCAGCTTCAGGATGCTAATTGTTGTGTGGCGTTTCCCCACCCTGGTTGATTCAAGGCTGTTTTAATGTTCATACAGTCTGTGTGTTCGTTTTTGTTGGTTTCTAGGTATCAAGAAAGAGGCATGTGTTTAATACTGACTAAGTGACCCATGTTGACACTAGCAAACACCGTGAGGCAGGGCAAACATACAGGACTTGGAAGGCATCAGAAAGTATTTCCAGTTGGTTTTCAGACCTGTGGTGCATAAGTCTCACATGCACTTATAATACGAATACGAATATCAAGTTGTGAATACTCATAGCTAGATATGAGCGGTCATCTGGCGCAACTCCTTCCGACAGTGTCAATTCCCCAAAACGTGCATCTTTTGTTAATATCCCCACTGTAAACGCTCTAAAAAGTCCTGTTCCGGTTTCAGCTCACCGGCGTGCGGCCGCCAGCTGCCAAGTTACCCCTTTTGGGTGTCAATAGAGCCTCAATTAGCACTGACCACATCAACGAGCCAGAACACACGACTGATGTGAAAGAAACTCTCGCCATAAAGAAATATTCAACGCATGATAATGATGAGTTTGAGTCTCGAGGTGCCTGTGAGATCCCTTGCGTCCGTTGGCAGTTGCATATCGCGCAGCTGTTCAAGAGTGGCAGGCGACAAACCAGAGTCTAGACTTGAATAGAAACTCATATCGCAGCGGCGTCTATTAGTTGGAACGAGCGACCAACGCCAAACACCAGCTGTCAATAAGTCGCACCGTTCCCCCTTGCCGACCAAGGTTTGATATCGTCGGATGTGTTCCCCTAGTGGCTGGCAACTCCTTTTCTCTCAAAGAAACGATTTTATGAGGGCTGCATACCATATTTCTTTGACGTATATCTACCCAAGAGTGGCAGGTGAGGCGGGCTTATTGACCCCGCCAGCGTCAATAGACTGAATAGACAGTCCACCAAGGGGGTAGTCTGAGATCTTATTGACTTCCCCCTTTCCCGTTACTGACCATTTCGTCTATAAAGAAAGAACGAATCCCCCAGGATATATGCTTCTTCTCCAGGCTCGTTCCAACATCACAAGAAGGCCAACGACAAACACAACAAACCTCACCTTCAGACAAGTTTTGCTGATACAAGATCCCTAACGAGTACCTCTCGTTACACTACCATTCCCGACATTCGCTATCGAGAAAGACTTCCTTGCCAACATGAAGTTCACTCTCGCTACTCTGACCGTCCTGGCTGCCACCGCCATGGCCGCGCCTGCCCCTGACGCCGAGCCTGAGCCTTGGTGCTTCTACCCCGGCCAACCATGCTGGAAGAAGGCCAAGCGTGAGGCTCTCCCCGAGCCCAAGGCTGAACCCGTCGCTGAGGCCAAGGCCAGCCCTTGGTGTTTCTACCCAGGACAGCCTTGCTGGAAGAAGGCTAAGCGTGATGCCGATGCTGACGCTGAAGCCAAGCCCTGGTGCTTCTATCCTGGCCAGCCCTGCTGGAAGGTCAAGCGTGCAGCTGAAGCCTTCTCTGAGGCCGTCCAAGTCTCTGGCAACGAGGCTCGATCCGCCGACGCCGAAGCTGATCTGAGCAACCTGGCCGGCGGTGCCGCCTTCAAGGCCAAGCGCGAGATCCACGAGCTCGCCAATGTCATCTCCCTCGCCACCAGGGACGACTCTGGAGAATACTACCGCAGCCTCAACCTCGAGAGAGCCTTCCCCGCCGACAGCGACCCCAAGGCCAAGCGCGACGCCGAACCGTGGTGCTTCTACCCAGGCCAGCCATGCTGGAAGAACAAGCGCAACGCCAGCCCCGAAGCCAAGGCCAAGGCCGAAGCCGCCGAGCAAAAGGACAAGCGCTGGTGCTTCTACCCCGGACAGCCATGCTGGAAGGCCAAGCGCGCCGCCGATGCCGTCGTTGAGGCTCTCGGTGACGACGAAGAGGCCGAGGCTCCTCAGACTCCCAACTACGGCCCTCCCACCCCCTGGGGCTTCTTTCCCGGACAGTCTCAGTGGAACCACGCCAAGCGCGACGACAAGCAGGTCGACAAGCGATGGTGCTTCTACCCCGGCCAGCCTTGCTGGAAGGCCAAGCGAGACATTGACGCCATCCGCACCGCTGCCCGCAGCATCACCGAGGCATAAGTGAGTGTCCCTGGCGGGTTTTGTGTATACAGCCTTCTGACTTTCGTTTTAGACGTCCTCTCGATTCGACTCTCCGATGTGAGGATTCGCTTTCGCGCAAGTATCGTCAGCAGTCTTTTATTCCATCAATTTTCCTGCAACACGGATAATCAACAAAAAGCCCCAAAAGAGACATCCGAAAGAAAACACAACAGACCACGCAAGAGGAGGGAATACGCCCTTCTCTTTCTTCTCTTCTTTTGCAGCTCTTCAAGTAACAGCTGCTTGAACTTTTTCCTTTTTTGAATAACGGCGGGAGACACTGAGTCTGCTGCTCATTTGTCAAGGCGAGAAAACTCTGCTTGTGGAGCATGAGGTCGCCTAGGCGTGGCTGGAAAGAATAGTGTTGAATAGTTTGAATAGTTTGAATGAAATTTGATTGTCTCCACGTATTAATTGAATTGTGACATTGATGAATGTGAACCTGAGTGAATGGCCATGTCAGCCTTGCCATGTATGTCACAGACAGTTGTTAGTATCCCCTCTTGGATGGAGTAGCACTGGCAGTCGCTCAGGGGTAGAGGCAGGCTTTCATTTTGGCCTCACTATGGATGTCTCATTAACCGTCCCTTATGTTATTTGACTGATGGGCATAGTGGTTTCACGTCTCACCAAGTACTTCTCTATTCCCATATCCATTCCACTCCAATATTAGACGTCAGCCATGTGCTCGCCATCATCGAATGCATCGCCATCGATCGCAACTGTCTCTCAACCAGAATGGCAATCACCCACGATGGACAATGTTCGCTTTCAAGAATCAAGCTCTAATGCCAGACCAGCTGACCAGCCTGCCGTGATCAGACAACTACGGTGCCGTGGTTGAAGAGTCCAATTTTGGGGGGGTTGGTCCCTTGAACGTCGGAGGCATCGTGAGAGGTGTTGAGCGATCCGATAAATTGACGAAAAGCATCATACCAGGCGGCGCCATGAAATGGAAGGCCTAAGGTCGAGCTTTTAATCGTACGGATAGAGTTGAAGCGCTGGCATCTATTATGAAGCAAAGACGACGTCTCGTCTGTCTGAGGGAGAAAAATGATAGCCTAGCGATGCAGGCACCATCTTCGAATCCACATCGCGAAGATTGCAAATTCGATTCCATCGGTTCTTTGACCAATTCGTCCGCCGCTGGGCATGATTCCACATTTGCTCTTGTTGCCGTTGATGGGCACTCTCGAACTCTGGCGATGCAGGCAGCTGCAAGGCGGCGCTGATAACGAGCCAAGGCAGTACATCACGCATGCATCGATGCACGTGAAGGGACTTCACACTTGGGCAAAGGCCGAGCCACTGGCGACGAGAGCCACCGCCAGAGGGAAATGACTCTTGCCAAAGCCATAAGCAGTCTCATTGACTGGTGCGAGCCTCCCGTAAGGCTGATACTTCTTAAATCACGAGATCTACGTCAAGATATGTACGTTCAATCATTGCGATCCTCCCCATTGGCACAAAAAGGCTGGGAAGCACCGCACCCAAGACTGTTCGCTTTTCTCTCCCATTCTGTGTTCCTCGAAATCGGTGGTCCTGGGCACGGGTCTTGCGACTGCACCTCTCATCAATGTTGTAAGAGAAACATGAAGGTTGTTATTTTGCGTTGTTCATGAAGAGAAAAGAAAAAAGAGAAGGAAAGAATTTTTCGAGATGGCCGCTTTTCTACCTGCGCGTCGCGGCTTTGGTGGGGCTGAATGTTGATGCCTTGTGCTACTGCCTGAATCGCTAGGCTGTCATTTCAGGTCCTCAGGCACGGGCGCTGTCTGTCAGTCTCACCCTGGACCATCGATATTCATCAGACGAATCCTTTTGATGCGATTGAAAGCCTCTTTGTACTTCTTCATAGCAATCTCCGGCTTGAGGGGATTGTTTTCGGTTTGCTAGAATACTCGGTCCCTTTCCCGATGTCCTTATCGTTCAGGTGATCCCATCAGCTCCATCAACACCGTGATCTGCCAGATGCAACCTTCACCTTCATCATTCGAAGCTCTACCATCATGACCGACATTCCTGGAATAACTTGATATCAAGTCCGGCCATTCGGCGCCTCCGATACCAAGAAGAGACAAGCATTGAAAGAGGCATCTTGGCCCTATGTGCCTTGACATGGCATGCATGCGCCGTCCCAACGAGACAATTGTCCGTGTATTTGTTGTGACGAAATGCCACAGCCGTGACCAAACAATTGGCCCAGCCGTAACAACACCAGAACTTCAGCAACATGGATGACCACCAGCTCCGGCTTTTGTGGCGAAGCTCGCGGCGTCTCCACAAACTCGCATGACGGCAGCAAATAACAGCTCACTCGACCGAGCCAACTCGGAGACAAGTTGCCGTTTGACGGAGCTTCACCTTGGCGGCTGTCTGTGGTTGACGCAGGACAAGACTTTATATTACTGTGGCAGTGCATCACTCGAGATCTGATGTCTTAACAAGTGGGCTCTTAAAAGTTGACGTCTTTCTCTCAATTCACCTTTTCATGGCTTTCCCAGCCTCCTGTCCTTAGTCCCATATTCAGCTCAAGGTTAAGCTTACCTTGGTTGCCCCTCACCTGAGCTCACCTCATCTTCCTCCTCCATCTTCAGCGACCGTCATATTCCTTAAACCATGGACGCCATAACCAACGACATCGCCGCTCGCATCGGCGACTTGAACCCCTTCAAGAACCGTCGCCTCAACGATGAAGACTGGGGCGAGGAGATTGACAACGACACCGTCGCAGGTGGTGGTCACAGCGTGCGTCGCATCACCACCGACCTCAGAGTCAGCCATGCACTGAGGTCATTCATCGCCGAGCAAAAGATCCTTTCCAAGAGAGATGCCGGCCTCGACTCGGATGAGCCCACCAGGCCCCTCCTCGAATTCGTCAGCAAGCCGCACATCCGGGTGCCTCCAGAGCTCACTGATAGGTCTCACCCTCTGCCCGAGTACTTTATCAGCTCCAGCCACAATACCTATCTGATGGCCCATCAGCTCTATGGCACCTCTTGCGCGACCGCCTATGAGAGCGCTCTGCGGACTGGCGCGCGATGTGTCGAGATTGACGTGTGGGACAATAGCGATGACAGGGACGAGCCCAAGGTCACCCACGGTTACACTTTGGTATCCCACATTCCATTCCGCCTGGTGTGCGAGACTATTCGTGATTCTGTCGACAAAGAGGCCGCCGAGGCGCAAAGCACGCCTGGATACCATGCCGCGCCCGTGCTGCTGTCTCTGGAAAACCACTGCGACGCTTACGGCCAGATGCGCCTGGTCAACATCATGCAGGACGTGTGGGGGGATCGTCTCTTGAGCAAGGCTGTGAGGTATCTTGGCCATGAGGAACAGGCTGGCTCGGGTGACCATGTCAGACTGGGCGATCTGGGCGCCAAGATTGCCGTCATTGTCGAGTACCACTTCCAAGGCGAGCCCTCGTCTAGCGACTCCAGCTCGAGCGACTCTGAAGATGAGGAGGAGGAAAAGGCCGCCCGGGAGGAGTACAAGAAGAAGAAGAAGACCGAGGAGCCTTCTATAATTATCCCTGAGCTTACCGAGCTTGGAGTCTACGCCCAGTCCGTCAAGCCCATCGACAACTCATGGTACGAGACTGGAACGCTGGCCAACGGGCCTCACCACCACCTGATCAACGTCTCCGAGTCCGGCTTGGCCGCTCACCTCCCGGATAAGAGCGCCGAAATATCGCGACACAATGCCCACCACCTCATGCGCGTCTTCCCAAAGGGCACGCGCATCTCGTCAACCAACCTCAAGCCTGTGCCTTATTGGGGCATCGGCGCCCAGATCTGTGCTCTCAATTTGCAGAACTTTGGTACCAGCAACCAACTCAACGAGGCTCTCTTCAGCGGCACTGATGGTTACGTTCTGAAGCCCGCGGCCCTACGGGCTGGTGGAAGCGGCAAGCTCAACACGGGACGGACTCGACGACTCAAACTTCATGTCGCGGGCGCCACCGACATTCCCCTGCACGGCGACTCGGAGGCGGACGGCATCAAGCCATACTTGACGTGTTCACTCTACCACCCAGACGACCTCAAGAACAACCCACCCAAGCGCAAGACGTCGCCATACAAGCAGCACCGGCTTGGATTCCTCCACCGCGGAGAGAACCCGCCGCCAACGGACCCTGTCTGGGACGAGACCTTGGAGTGGGAGTACGAGGACAACGAGCTCGTCTTTTTGCGGATGCTTATCAAGAGCGACGACAGCTGGACCAAGAACCCCATGTTTGCCGTCGCCGCCGTGCGCCTGCTCTACGTTGTGCCTGGGTGGAGCTTCATCCGGATGCTGGACCTCAAGGGTCACGAGACAAAGTGTTCGCTGCTGGTCCAGTTTGAGTTCGAAGATGCTTGATTTGAAGATATTTGGGCGGACCTTTTTATGAGTATACGATTGAATTATGAATGAGTGTTTGGTTTTTGCAATGTTTGATGAGATGTTTAAGCGTATACCCATGTTTGGTGTATGTCGCGTATATACCTGTTTGAACGTCGTCTAGTGATCTCACAAACATGCTACGCTTCCTAGCCACCATTCTCTCTCGATTGGTTGTGTTTAACAGTGATCTCATAGGTGCTGACGTTTTCGCATTTGGTCCAGCCACACCAAGCCCACCTCTCCTCAACTTCCATCATCAACGGCCACCTCATCAAGAGTCAAAGCATGGCAAAATCCATCTTCATCACCGGCTGCTCCGCCGGCGGCATCGGCTCCGCCCTCGCCCACGAGTTCCACTTCCGCGGCCACCACGTCATGGCCTCGGGCCGCACCGCCTGCGAGATCGACCCGGTCCTGTCCCCGCTCGGCATCACCACTCTCGTCCTCGACGTCACGTCGTCCGAGTCCGTCGAATTGGCTGCTCGGCGGGTCAAGTCTGAGACGGGTGGTGCACTTGATGTGCTCGTTAACAACGCTGGTGTCATACATGTCATGCCTTTTGCTGATGAACCGGTTGCAGAGGTTAGACGGTTGTTTGATGTTAATGTTTTTGCTATATGGGCTGTCACACAAGCTTTTCTTCCGCTGCTTCTTGAGTCTCAGGGGGTGGTGGTTAACATTGGGAGCATCAATGCTGGACTATGTCCCCCTCTTTTCGGAGCATACAACGCCAGCAAGGCAGCCGTCGAAGCGCTCAGTCGCACCATGAGGAGAGAACTCGCACCTTTAGGCGTCCGAGTGGTTACCGTCAAAACAGGCAGTGTCCGAAGTGCACTATTCGACCACGCAGAGGGCATCACGATTCCAGACAAGAGCATCTACGCGCCGCTAAGAGAATGGGTCGCTCGACGGGGATATCTGAGGGGAGCGAGGTTTGTCGAGTTGGATGACTATGCGAGGGATGTGGTGGGCGATTTACTACGAGATGACGTTAAGCCTGTCATTTGGAGAGGTGGGTGGGTGATGAGTTGGTTTGGATGGGAGACCATGATGGTGAGTTTGACGGGGTTTGCAGCCAGTATGGTGCTAATTACGTATAGGATTGGCAGTTTATCAAAGGATATGGACTTGATAAGTTGCAGTACACCAAGCAGAAGTCATCTTAAGTCACCGCGACGAGGCAGTGCAAGCATGAGTGAAGCATCACGGATCCATAGGGAGCATCATAGGAGCACTGCAGCTTATCGATCGAGGAGCCGACATCTAAGCACGTACCTTTTGACTCGAATCTCCTGATCATTTCTACTGGGTGAGGATTAATAGCGATTTCCGACCGTGTCCGGTTATTGCGGTGGGTCCGCCGGTCCCCGGCATTGAGATGTGCCCGGCTCGCTTCGGATCCGACTGGAGACACATGGCCTTGGCGGCTTGATCTTGTTCATGTTTTGCTGCTATAAAATTTTTAGTATAAAAGAAAAAGTGTATATCATATATGATAGTCCTGATAATTTGCTAAATACCCACTCCATGTTGACAAGCTCAAAGCCGGAGAAACCTGAAAGAACAACTCTTAATCCATCGGTAGCTGAACTCCATACATGGCCATCCGTAAAAGACCCTGGTTAGTAAAGCATCTATAAGTCAAGGCTGATAGACCCAAAGACAGGGCATTCATTTCTGGCTGTGTCATTACAAATCCAGCCCATCATATCGACTCATATTCTCCGATCAAGTTAACTTCCGAATGCCCTCGGATGTAACTTGCGTCACTAAGCCACGCAACCCATTCTTTAAAAGAACGATAAAACCCCAACCCCAAAGTCGAATCTAACCAACCTCATCACCTCAATTTTCAATCACACTCATCTTCGCCATGGTCCTCAACACTGCTGTCCAAACTGTCGTCGGCAGCCTGGCGCCTTTCCATCTCCTCTCCTTCTCCACACTACTGGGCTCTCAGCTATACCAGACATTCATCGTCACCAAGGTCGCGTTTAAGAATCTTCCTTGGAATCCTTACGTCAACTTTCAGAAGCATATTTTTCCGATTTATTTTCACGGACAGGCACTGCTGCTGTTTCTCTCAGCCGTCACGTTCCCACCATACGGCCCAGTATCGCTTGTCCAGCATAAGAGCGATTGGATCCCGTTTACAATCTCGGGTGTTGTCTCGGTGTTAAACCTTTTGGTCTTTGGACCTAGGACGAAAAAGTTGATGTTGGATCGTGTCGATCAAGGTAAGCAGGTCTTTGTGTGTAGATGTGGGCCAATAACTGACAGAACAAGGGACCTTGGATAAGGCGGCAAGCCTAGAGGGCCCCAGCCCCACGATGCAGGTCCTCAAGAAGAAGTTCTCGACCGCGCATGCCATGTGCATTCATTTGAACCTGATCGGACTAGGTGCTCATCTCTGGTACACGTGGAGGCTGGCCTCTCACCTCCAGTTTCAAGATGCCTCTCTATGATTCCACCAAAACCTCAGGATAGATGTGAGCCTTGGGGGCATGAAATAGATGTATCTGGCTGGATTCCAGACTATAGGACATTGTTTATCTCCACTTATTACGTATAAATACACAGTTCGTCTTAAAGACCGAACCCCATCATATAGAAAGCATGGACCCGACCTAGATTCCCAAGTCTATCATCTACATGCATGCAGGAGGTCTGGTAACCGTAACTCTTCTCTCGTACACCCAGCCTGTAATCAATCGCCATGTATCATCTTCTATTATAGGGAGCTCGTGTGGGAGATAGCGCAGGGTGCCAGGTTCATTGCGCACTTGGAGGAACGCTTCTCATCGAAAGGTCCCTGGGATTATTTCTTGGCGATAGACCCTGGGACGTGTGATCTCAAATAGAGTAGCGTGGGAGTCGTAGCTGTTGAGGTGTCCGTTGGTGTCTTATCATCCATACTGCAGCTGATCTCTGGGGATGTACAGACCAGGGGTAGCAGATTCTCAATGACAGATATGCTTACTTCGTAGGTGGCGTGATCCAAGACATTCACGAGCTTAAAGACCCTTGAAGGGCGGGAAATGTGTGGTAGGGCGTATGCGGCGTCCGGTCTCGGGGTAGATTACCTTTTACACCCTTTCAAGATGGAGTGTATCCCATGTATGTGAGATTTGACAGCTCGAAATTCATCAGCCGGCACCACAAGAACCACCCATACCCATCTCAGTTCCTTGTCTTCCCCCAGATCTCATAAACCGGCTGAATCAGCAAATGTTATGGTCTCAGAAGGATCTGCAACTACAATCATGTTGGGTTCAACTCTGGCTCAACGTGGGAGAATCCCCGGTCGGAAGTCCGGCCCGGAGTCCCACCTCGCAAGTGTCCAGGTGACGACTCGAAACCGTCACCGACTTACACGAGGGGGAAGAGGAGCTATAAGTGAAGGAGCTGTCCGTGGCTTTACAATCTTAATTATAATTTTGTATACTCATTGAGAACTGTGACAATGACACAGACTACCGCCGTGACCCTCGCGACTCTTGATCCAGTCCACACCACCACCCACCTCCCAGAAATACAGCCAGAGCCTACAATTCATGATGCTGTTTCAGCAATTCCTCCTTCAACAGCCGCTTCCGTCGCTCAGAGATGGAACGGCTCCAAGGAAACCACCTTTCGAACTCTATCCTGCTACTTCGCATTCACAATCTACGGCATGAACGACGGAACCCCAGGCGCAATGGTCCCCCATCTAGAAAGCTACTACTCCCTCCCCTACTCCATCGTATCTCTCATATTCCTCGGTCCCATGCTAGGCTGCATCACCGCAGCATTCACCTCAAACAGGCTCCACGAGAGATTCGGCCGTCGCGGCGTAGCCGCCTTTGCCACGGGTTCATACGCAATCTCGTACGTGGGTATGTGTGTGCACCCGCCGTTTGGCCTCGTGGTGCCGCTGCTGGTCCTCACGGGGTTTGGGAGCGGGCTTATGAATGGGACGTGGAATAGTTGGGTTGGTGGGTTGGCTAATGGGGGTACTATGTTGGCGTTTCTTCATGGGTGTTGGGGGGTGGGAGCTACGATTGCTCCGATTACTGTCGAGTTATGCCTTCCTTTTGATGTTTCTGCTTGTTAACATTTGAACAGGTTAATGCGTTTGTCTCAAGGGGATGGAATTGGTGGGCATATTACTGTAAGCCGTTCCCCCTCACTCATACCGCATACTGACGCATCTAGATCTCATGGTAAAGATAACAACTCAAACATAATCAGCAATTGCCTAACCATCTCAAAGCTCGGTCTAGCTATTATCGCCGCCGCAACGACAGTGTGGTCTTTTTGGGCTGATTGCGGAACGAGTCGCAACACCTCAGCATCAGGCCAAGCCCACAGCTTCACATTCTCTGTATTCAAAGACAAGGTAAGCCCATCACATTATCTTACCTAAAAAGTTACTCACCAATCCAGGTAACCCTCCTCTTCTCCGGCTTCATGCTCCTTTACGTAGGCGCTGAAGTAACAATCGGCGGCTGGCTCGTAACCTTTATGCTCAACGTCCGCAACGGCACGCCCTCTGCCTCGTCACTCGTCGCCTCTGGTTTCTGGATCGGCATCACTGTTGGCCGGTTCGCACTGGGCTGGATCACGAGCTACTTTGGGGAAAAGATTATGGTCTCAGCGTATCTCGTTATCGCGATTGGCCTTGAACTAGCATTTTGGCTTGGTAAGAAGTTTGTGGTGAGTGCTATTATGGCGGCGCTGGTGGGATTATCTATCGGTATGGTGATGCCAGCGGTAAGTATACATGCTCTCTCTAACATTGGTCGCACGACTGACCGAGGTTCAGAGCATCAGGGTGATGACCAAGATCCTTCCGGTCGAAAAGCATATTGTGTCGGTTGGCTTTGGCACAGCTTTTGCCGTTTCCGGAGCGAGCATGTAAGTCATCCCCCATCCCATCCAACACAGGAATCTCATCTTGTCTAGATTCCCATTCGTGGTTGGAGCGCTCGCTCAAGCCGGCGGAGTCCAAGTCCTCCAGCCCGTCATCCTGGCACTATTCGCAGTCCAGCTCCTACTCTGGCTTTTCGTCACAAGGATGAAACTCGATAGGGATGAGGACTCTTCTGCGTAACGGGTTATGAACATCGCTATTATATGTGCGAACCTGCAATTATTCCATCACACGTCTACTTATAGGATGGAACTAGTCTGTGGGTAGCGTTACTCTCGTCGATACAGACCACCTCTTGACCTTGTGGACAGGCACGAGACCGAACAAGATTATAGACATTCCAGAGCCGGCAACACCAATATTTTAAATAGCGACAATTAAGGATCGATCCCAACCTCAATCTTCGTCAACCCCCCATTCAAGATGACGAAACACTCTTTTCCACCGCTCAGCCAAGCTCACGTCCCTCAATTAGACGGGAGGTAAATAGCCATCTCAAGACCACCAGTATACGCCGTCGTAGTCGTCTTGAACCCATTCTTCGGATCGTGAATGTACTCCAAAAACTCCTTGTACAGCATCTTTGCCCAGCCAGTATTATCAGCCAGCACGATGGCCCCCCTCTTCAATCTCGGCTTGATAATCTCCAGCGTCGGCAGCGCCAGCGGCGTCCAGACTAGACCTTTGTCAGTAACACCTCCAGCAAACAATTGGTGTTGACTCACTGTCGAGGAGCAGCATGTCAATCTGCTCCGGCATCCCCTCCTCCACCTTGAGCGTCTCCGTCAAATCGCCCTCCCTAAGTTCAATCCACGGCTCAACCTCCTCCCCAGCCTCTCCCCAGTGCTTCCTAGCCCTCGCCGCCTTGCTAGGCTCCTTCTCAGTCCCAATAACCTTTCCCGTAACAACCTCCCCCCTCTTCCTCGCCTCAGTGACATTTTGCCCAACAGCGAGAGCAAGATACATGGTCGAAACGCCAAAACTCGTGCCCGCCTCGACAATGTTACGCGCGTCGATGCTCCGTGCTAGGAGGTACATGAACTGGCACTTGTCCTGCTCCAGGGCGACAAACTTGTCGCGCATGTGATCGTCGGATGAGGCTGTCCATGTTTGGCCGGAGATGTAGTAGCCAAAGATGCGGGTGAGGTAGAACCAGTATTGAGAAAATGCATTTTCTTGGGCTTCGGACTCGGCGTGTAGGCGGTCGAGGAGTTCATGGACGCGAGGGCTGGCCTCAACGGCTTGGATGGCTGTTGCGGATGGAGCCATGGTGAGAGCTGATGATTGTTCAAATGGCGGCCTACTTCTAAAGGAAATACCAGAGTTTAAATAGATGCTGAACTCATCTAGAATGAGTCACTCTCATCCCAGCCACATGGAACAGGCGTCATGCATGGAGCATATATCAGTCAAGATCCGGTTTAGATCTTATGAATCTCATCTGATAACCCCGAGGCCGATTTCGCTTCCCCGACAATAAAGGTCGGTTTTACGGTTAGGTCGGCTTATTCCTCAAGCCACCCCGCGTCTCTGGTGCCAATGGGAGTTGACAGAGATGTGAAGCTACGAATTGTTACGTAGCTTAATTACAGGACAAGGCGGGGAAGCTGAATGGACAAGTTTATTGTGTAGAGTTATTGTGGTGGTGTAGGTTTCCATGCTGACTCGGGACAATCCATCGGCAGTTGGCTATCGTGTGCCAGCAAAGGCTTGTGCAAACCATACATAGTTTACATTGATCTCTAGAACTGGATCTATAATTACCCAGACTCCTATAAACAGACAACTCTCTCAGACAGTCTCACTCAACACGGCCTTGGTGGAGATGCTCCGGCCGGTTCACCTTAAGCCCGACAACGGAAGCCCGGTCTTCGGTCCAAACCCAGCCTTGAACCCCGACCGATAATGACTCCCTTCCGTTATCCACCCCGGATCCGTATTCCTACCAATCGACACGAGTCGATTCACGGAACCCTTCCGCCCATGCACGACATAGAGACAACATCTCTCATTCTCCACAAAGATGCCGCATCCCGTTATTCGACCGAGTAGTTCGCCCATCAAGTCCTATCCCCGGTCTCGTTTCCATCTTCGCCTGCCGGGATGCAAACGACAAACATCAAACATCCAGCCTCGCTTCTAAACGGGCCATGCCGCATCCCGGGCTTCCGGTATGCATAAGCGCCCTTCTCCCAGCCCTGCTCGAGATTTAGGTCGTACAGATCCCCCTCCACCAAGAAGATTTCCTCGATATAGTCGTGGACAAACACATGTTGTTGGTTGCGGGCGCCTGGCTGCCAACGCTGCAGAGTCGTGCGCCGGCCTGTTTGAGAGTCGTGATTGAGAACGAGCTCGTCAACGCCCGGCTCTAGGGGTGTCCATTCGCGATTGTACGAAGTGGTGGCGGGGTGGAATTCGAACTGTTCCATGGCGGCTTTCAATGGTGAGTTGTCGTCGCACAGGCGTCACAAGGCAACAAGTTCTCGAGGCCTAATCATCTCGCTTCACCTCATGATAGAGCCCAACTATATCATTCAGGATTCAGCTTGGAAATAATATTAATAAGCTTGTGATGACAAATGAAGTAATGCTAATAGCTGATAAATCTTGCCTTAAACCAATCGCCAATGTTGGCTTGACCAGACATGATCGCCTTTATTTTTGGAAGGACGGACTTCGACCTGCGATAAAACGGCCTCCTCCAAAGATGACAGTAACAGCCAGTATAGCAGGGCTGCTATCGACCGAGACGGAATGAGGCCTGCAATCCAGTCAGAATGCAACCCCGCAAAGAACACATGCGAACGGCATCAGCCCTGTTCCCGGTGAAACAAAAGATAGCGCAGCCGTTAGCTTGCTCGCACAAAGGGAGATGAGAAAAGAGAAACCATGGTGAAATGAGCCAGGTCGAGATCTGCACCCTCACGCGGAGCTGAAATTTTGGCCGTCCACTCGGACACCGACAGCACTGAGGCCCAGGGGTCATGAGGAAGCTAGAGCTACCTAGGCGAGAAAAGAAGCCTACTGCTGCTGTTCTGCCAATCGGTTTCATCAAGATAACCAGCCCTAGGCGGACGCATGGCCAAGGCTGTCCTAGGCCGCAGCATCAAGCCGTTAGCTAGTTTTCCGTGTCCAAAACGACCAGTCAGGTCTGGGTCAGCACTTCACTTGACGGACCACAAACGCCCGAGGCCATCCTCAATCTCAAACACATTCACTTGGGACTTTGTCGAGGCAGGCTGCCGATCCGAAGGCTTGGAGAGTCACTTGACGGCTTGAAGGAAGCGGGATCCCTTTGCACTGATTAGCTGCTCCATGCCGAAGGCGGGGAGACGTGTTACACAGCAGTCAAGACTTCGTAAAAGGGCAGCTCGGGGGTTGCACAGAATGTCACGAGCAGTTGAGACAATGCTCCCGACGATTCAAAGCCTGAAACAGCGTAGCCAGTCCTTTGGGCTTTTACCTGGGCATTATCATATATAGGGATTTGATCTTATCTGTGTTGGTTGCATCGAGAGGCATGGCGCGGGGGTGTGAATCAGTGAATGGGTGTTACGCTGCACGAGAGATCTCCACGGGCACGAATATCGACTGTTAAGCTTTCTGGATGAACACAGAGTGCATCATCATAATGTTCTGCGCAGTGCTGCATTCAAAAGACCTTTGACATGTGCGTTGGTATGGTGGCATAGATGAAGTCGAATTGGTGAAACAAATCGACGGGAACCAGGACACCTGGCGTCAGCCACCCGTAAGACCCCAGTTTGCATTCACTCAGCTCCACTGCCTGAGACCTCAACTGTAGTGGGGGTTTGTTTGTCACGAACCTCTTGTCCACCGCCAGATTGACGTTTTCCATCACGGGGCCTGAGCCAAGAGGTGTGGGCGGGGCGGCATTGCCAAGATCCCACGGCGAGCGAGTGGACTGGACGATAGAACAGGCGAGGGATTTCCGAGATGGACTCAGCATGTGGGACGGGCAGCAAACGGAGAAGGAGATCAGCGGTGGTTAAGGGGGAAGATCAGAGGCGTCAACGAGCCGATCGTAGGCGACGGCCACTAGAAGATGTTTCAATGACGCCGACCAGACGGGCACAAGGCATCTTTTGTTGGGGACATGATTTTAGCTTGTCGGTGTGTTGTTTTCTCTCCGGATCATCGTCAAGATCCTTTGACACCGAGTGACCGACGTCGCATACGCACGAGGGGAGGCTGGTGAGTGACGCTGCTGCTAATCACCAGTGAGGTTGAAAGGTGAGTCGTGGCCGGCGCGTAAGACACGGAACAGCCCCCATCTCACAAGTACTGTATCGCCTGGTATCGATCCTACAGGACCCCTAAAACCTCGGCCGAAGAGGAAGCTCCGAAAACGATGCCCATCCATCGTGGCAAGGCGAAGCGAGCCAGGCAGTCATCGGCCTAGGCGAGGCATGACGTCGAGAGTCGGGACGTTCTCGTGAGCATGAGGCCATTGCGGCCATCCCTGGGTGTTGCGTTTCTGACAGTTGTCGTATCGCCCATGGTTCTCACGATGACTTCACTCCTGACTCCTCCGACCCGACCTTTTGCGGGGAATATCCAGGATGGACGCGACAGCAACTGTCTGGCTTGGAGCGTGCGAGGGCCAGGATGAAAACATCTTTCGGTCGGTTGCTACCGCGGACCACTTTTTCCCACGTTTCTCTCGTAACTCGGTGCCCGTGTTGGACAGTGTCAGGAATGACGAGAATATTGCGATATGCATGTCTGGCGACGCGCAGACGCGACGATCACCGTCCGACGAGGCCACTGCGGAAGTTACAGTATAGACGGTCACCGTCTTGGACTGTGCTGACCAACGTGAGAGGCCAAGACGGTTGATGATTGGATCTGTTGGAAGACGGCCACCGTTTTGAGGGCCTCTCCTCGTTGCGTTTTCGCCCTTGACCTGGATGTTTTCTCCGTTCCCTGACCCGGTTGACGCGGAGGGTCGCAGATCCATGACATCAGTTTGGCCGAAGGGGTTCCATTAGACCCTTGTTGCTGAGCGGCTCCTTGTGTTTCCGAAGCACAGCACGAATTGTAACCTCGAGGGCGTTTTGTGTGAAGGACGGGGAAAGATCTTGGTCCATTCCTCGAGCGCGGGAGAGCAAGCCTGATATGCAAAGCAGATGTCGTGAGTCGCCTCGATATACCCCAGACAAGGAAATGCACATCACCGCTGTGAATCACGCGTGCTCGGCGAGTTATCACATCCCAATGTGATGCAGTGTAAGTGCAGGTACGATAACTTGGTGAAACCCATGGCATGGCCTCGGAATATTGACTAGGGTCCAGCGTCTGCCGCTCGTAATCACGAGGCGCAGTTGGCAGTTGAAAGACGATCGTCTCGGTGGGCGTTTGGTCTGGCAGAATGGTTTCTTCGGGCGACGTTTCGGTCGAAGATCCGCATCAAGAGGCGACAATCATGGCCAAACTCGGTGTACCGACCGACACCGCTCCGTAGCATAGTGGCAGGCACTGTATAATGGATGGTCGAGTATTAGGTCGTCGGTTTGCTGTTTGCTGGACATGACGAGAGATCGGCTGGGCCCAATCATGCTAGGGGGGATTTGCGACGACCAAAGACGGGACGATTGACTGCGGTAATGACAGGGTGAAGTCTAGGACTCGGCCGACGATCTGGCGCAGAGAAAAGGGAAGAGAATGGAATCATTGGCCAAAGATGCCTTTCCATCAAGTGGATGGAGCACGAGAGATGGTGGCTTGGTCGATGACAGCCGCTCCTCCACCAAGGGCCCCGTACCACGAGGTACCGGACGAAAGCCGGCGCAGTGGGAGGCCCCTACCCGTCAGAAGGGTGCCTGCCGCTAGAAGCCTCACGTCCCGCCCCGAGCCCCCTCGAGGCTGAGCCACTCACAGGCGCTCAGCGCCTCGACGCCCAAGGGGGTACATGGCGGGTACGGGTGCCCAGGGTGACTGGAGCAGGCCTCAACCGACCCCAACGCTGTGGACTGCAAGGGCCAGCAATTGCGTCACAGACGCTGATCGCCAATTTTGCAGGCTTCTCACGGGAGGCTTGGCCTGGGGCCTCTGAGGCTCGGGATGTTTTCCCTGTGGTTCTCTAGACGTCTTGGCCGGGTTAGCGAGGTCCTTGGGATGTTTGCTTTGGCAGGGTGTCGAGCCGTTGCAGTCTGTGCAACCAAGCGAGAAACTCTGAGGTTTTTTTTTTCTCGTCTGTTGACACCTAACGCGTCGCCTAGTGCCTCAAGTTCGTCTAGCAGCGAAAATCTCAATACCAATGAATGCATCGTGAGGTCAGTAATTCAGGCGCGGAGGATGGCCGTCTGTGAAAAGTACGTACCTGCGCGCCTTTTTTGGAGAGGGCAGCCGAGTCGCGTCGGCGCTAGCGCTCAGGCGAGTTGAGTTCGTGCCACTGTCATGTTGTTGCCCGGTACGTACCTTTACTGCACTGTGCCCATAGACGCCGAAGCTCGACGGCCGGGGACATTGGCTGCTCAGGCAAGAGTACCAAGAAGCAGGCAGCCAGACAGGTACTCGACCCCCCACACACAGCTGCGGCGATACCTGTCCAGGGAGAGCTCCAAATGTACCGAGGGGTGCCGATCCCAAGTCCCATGACTCCTCGCTCTGTCGTCACTTTCCTCTTCGGGGACCAACGAGATTCGCCCGTCTTGAAGCGGTGCCAGGCCCGTTCAGTCTTTTTTCCCAGGGTCTCGCCTCTCCGACTTCTCTGTCTGTTCTAGGGGCTCTCTCTCAGAGAAGGAAGAGAGGACGGTGAAATTATCAATTCACGAGAAATCCACTTTACATTCCCATCCCCATCCCCATTTCGTTCGTTCGTTCGTCTTTTCCCCTTTGGCCTCCCCCCCCCCCGTCCATCCTCTTCCCTTTCTACTCTGGTCGGGTTTCTTCTTCCTGCCACCACCTGCCACTGAAAAGAAGGGTCCTCCTGCCGTGCCTGCAACCGTGGGTTTTTTTTGCCTCCCATTGTCATTGCATTGCCATCGCCTTGGTCGTTTGCGCCGACTAGGAACTTGCCGGCTTCTTCAACTTGTTGCCACTGCTGTCATTGGGGTTGGTCTCACCAAACACTTCTGCCGTCTTCGTCACTTTCTTTTATTCATTTTGACTTCTTCCCCCTTTTTTCCATCACTTCTTGACTTCTTTACTCCCCGTTATTATTATATCTCCCGCTGCTATTGCTACCGTTAGTCCCCTCCCCTCCCCCCTCCATCTTCAGCTGCATACCTACATATCCTTGAATGTGACGCTGCTCGTGCTGTCATCTTGTTTGCTTTTTATTCTTTCCTGCAGCTCACGTCCAGAACTTGGTCGCTCTCGTCTCTCTCGCTTCGTCAATCCATCCCATCCACTGACGCTTCGCGCTTCGCTTCCTGCAGGGTCGACACCACCTCCACTGTAATTCACTGCAGTCGCCGCCGCTCCGCTCCATCAAACGTACCACCTGCCTCGACTTAGCAAGCAAGCTAGCACTTACTTAGTTGGGCTGCTTTCTTCCACCTCTTGACCGCCGCCCACCGCCAGCAGAGCGATCCATTTCAATTCCAGCCCCAGAGACACATTCTCAACCACAACCACTCTTCTGGATACAGCTCTTTTTTCAGCCACCAAAACTCCCGACAAGACGAAAAAGTCTCTGCCGCGTCCCTTCTGCAAGCCACCTTTCCCTTCGCGACCGATTCCAGAGCATCTCCGAATTCCATTGCGGCTAGTCCCCTCTCGGTCTCTCCGCGCCTCCGCCCTTCCAGAGGCACTCTAGAACAATATACCAGCCTCATCGCACGAGTTGGGTGGATCCAGAATCGCTGGCCTCCCTCTAGAACCGCCCGCTACGAGATCGAGACCCTTGAACCACGTGGAACCATTGGCACTCGACCTCTACCCCTCTCGCCAGCTCTCTCTCTTCTCGACGACAAAGTCCACGCGATCCCTCCTCCGACTTTCCTCACCGATATCTCTTTCTTCGAGTCTCGCCTCGCCTTTAACTGTCGCGCCTCAATCGGGTCACCTGTCCCATTGTCTCTACTCTGTGGATGTGGCAATAGCCTAGTCAGCCTGTGCGACAAGTGACGACATTTGCGATTCACCGACTCGATCATCGGCCCGAAACATACTTGGATTGATATATATACTGTCATGGCAGAGGAAACCGAGCTCCAGCCTACTGCTTCAGAGCAGCCCCATCCGATTGCACGATCCGACTCGTCAGCTTCAACAAGCCCCTCGGATAACAACGAGCCTGTCATTCACCAGCCCATCCCTGTACGACCTGGTCTGCCCACTCGGAAAAGCAGCGGACCCCTGGTAGTCCCTCGTGATAGCTCAGCAGTCGGCCCTCTGGAACCCGACTTTGGTCCAGATGATGTACGGGCAATGAGTCCCAGGCGAACAAGCGAGGACTTGGATAGGATGGGCAAGGAAGCCCGGGACGAGATGAAGAGGTGAGTCCGATGGACATGCCAGCTGTGCATTGCACTAACCATCCTAGACACGCCAAGGCGTTGCAGGACTCACTGCTCACGATTTTCAACCGTATCGAGGCCGTACGCGAGGAGCACGACAAACTCGATAATAACAACAAATTTCTACAAAAGTATATCGGCGACCTCATGAGCACCAGCAAGATTACGGCCTCGAGTAGCCGCAAGAAGTGACAGAGATGCTGTTCGCCAGCTACCGCCAAACCATATCGGCAACTCAGGATGCCAACACATTACCGATTCGAATAGCGAGACTCGCAAGTCTACCCCGACCCTCTAGAAACTACAACAGTATACCTTGGATTCGAACTTTGGGGCCCTGCAAGGAAGGGCATGATACCCGCGCCTCGACAGCGCTGCTACTTCGTTTCAACATCTCGCCTATTAGGGCTGAGCTCAGTATTATTGCATTTGACTGTACATTAACGCATTTATGAACCCCGGGAGTAGATCCCTCACGATGGATCGATTATGCGCACGGAGGGAGCGCACTGGAGCTTTGTTTTGGTTATTGGTTTTGCATGCAGCATCCCACCTAGCATGGTGCACCCAGCATGGTGCCGCACCTGGTCATTGGACCCTGATGCGCACAGGCGGCGTTCTGACTTGACATTGCCCGAAGCCGGGAACACTTTGGCTAGGTCTGATGTGGCTTTTATTCTATCACGGTGTTGCTATGGATGTCGGTGTATTGTAGCTCCCGTAGAAGGGGGGGCGAGTTGGTTGGGTTCCTACTGACATACTGCCTGACGGCACGGAGTGAGGTTCGTAAAAAAAAAAAAGAAGAGGGTCGAATTTTAAGAGCGTGAATGTCCCTACAGTTCCAGGTGTCTGCCAGATTGATACCAGAAGAAGCTTGAGTGTCTAGATTAGTTGCTCTAGTATCAGAATTGACAGGGTTCAAACATATCGAATGCGTGACGATGATGTCTGTACCAGAGTGTGATGTCTACCCAATCTTTGTGCATAGTAGCCGGGAACGTTCAAGGGTTGGAATGTGGTTAATTCGAGATCTTCTTGATATACTCATACAATGACTTGAAGCCTCAATGCCTGTCCCAAGACCTTCATCACAACTCTTCATCTTCAACAACTCTCAATCCACGTCTTCAAACTCAGCATCAACCACGGGTCTCATCATTCTTCGGTCTTCCTCCACCCGTCATGATAATCTCTTCCATACTCATAGACTACGGCTCCGGTCTACCTTCACCGCCTCCCCCAGAATCAACCATCCAGGACACCATCCAGTGCTGCCTCCTCCACTGGCGTTATTCATCGGTCTCCACCTCATCGGCTGCCTTTTGGACTCTGCTCTCTCGGCTAGAAAAAGGGGACTGGTCACATATCATGTCTGCGATACCCTCGGGCCCACTATGTCCAGGCTGATGTACCACGTAGTGCTGTTCTAGGTTCTTGCGGCTGTCGTGGTCGCGTTTGAATATCACGGTTGGACTAGCGAGCAACTCTTGGTATGTTGCCAACCATGTCTTGGAAGAAGCCGCACAGTGACGCGAAATATCTTGCCTCCTTTGGGCTGCCTCTACGGGTGGTGGCTTTAACGTCCCAACTTAATGAGAGATTATCCAATTTGGCCAGTCAAGAGAAATTGTTTTCATTCTGTTTGAGCAAGAATTATTGGGGATAAAAGTTGAGGCATCATGTTTTGGTTCAGGGTAGAAGCATTGAGTTGTCAAAGGAGGCAAGCAAAAAGGATATGGGAGGTGGGAGTTTTTGAGTTCCTGTAAACATCAATTTAAAATTGTAAACCATATGAAATTCAACCTGGATGATTAGTATGCATTGAACTTTGAATGGTGTTACTGTCTTCGCTTAGGAGGAGTTCAACAAAACTTGTCTCCCGTTGCCATGGTGGGCTTCATAGCAATGAGAATTCGGGATAGACTTTGGCAAGGCCCAACAAGCCCAATCGACTTGTGTAAGCAAGTACGGTGTATGTAGATCCAGAGGAACATTAGAGAACATGGGGATAACCCGAAAATTTTGACCTATGTAGTGGTGACAATGGTAGTGTTCTCTCAGTCCCGTCCAGCACGTTTTCAAGCAACAGCGCAACGATTCAGGATCAGGGCCGGGTCCGACTTTGTCATTGAGCCAATCAGACCGAGACGGACCCCTGCTCCACACATCCATGCCAGAGGAACGCCAAGGGTGGGCCAAATATGCGAACTTAGCTCACCACCTTGCAACGATTGGAGAAGCTTCCCCGGCCCTGTTGGCCAAGTGGTAAGGCGTCGCACTCGTAATGCGAAGATCATCGGTTCGATTCCGATACCGGGCACGCGTTTCCCATGCAATTCTTTTGGTGTTGCAGCATCCTTTTTGCTGTAGAGTTGGTCGAGATATTCGCCTTGGTGTTTTTGCGACTTTCCGGATTCGGCGACCGTAGAGGCTAAGCACCGCCACACCACCTGCGCCATACCCAATAATAGAGAACAGTGGGTCTACCTCACGCTGACATAATTCTGCCACCTCACCGCTTTCCTTTTGTGGCTGCCCTCTTCGATTGCATTATCTCGCTGCGCACCAATTCAGAGATCCTTCATTCTCATGATGTAGATGTATGTTGCGAGGGTATGGGTGAGACGGCGACCAGTTGTTCTTTTGCCGTGATTCTGGCCATGTATGATCCTGCTGCACATACTCATTTCCCCATATCGTTGCCATGTTCATCATTGCGTTGGCTTTATTCCTGTGAGACCTCAAGCACCAGAGTCTTCCCACTTGAGACTGCCTTTCACCAAATGAACACGAGTACCTAGCGAATTGGGATATTGAGCCGGGTAACTTTCACTTCACTCCCAACATTTGTAGCGCGCAGGACTACCGTGAATACACTGAAGCTCTGACCTGAAGTAGTTACCCTGGAACCCTTGATTCATACCTCTTGACGTCAACCACCAGTTGCAGTTGTAATGTGCAGTGCGCAATTTGGATTACTGCACAGGGCACACGATTTTCTAATTGCCACAGGCGATTCAATTACTTGTGCCCCTTTCTCTTGCTGCCTACCATAAGGATTTCTCGGTGGCCGTGTCCTGGGTGGTTTGACGCCTCAGCGAACATCTCAGCAAACGATTCAAGCGCAGAGTTGGCTATCTCGATGTACTTAGACATCCAAGGGAAAGAAGTATAACCAATTCAAAATTTGTATCGAGTGTGATGGAGAAACCATCGATAGCCTCGGAAACGAAACGACACCAACACAAGAGCTGAATTGCACTCGAATGGCTGCGAGCCAGTAGCACAACACACGAAGGCACAAATCATAGATGCTTTCCCTCACAATAAATGACAGGGTCTTCAGTTTCACTGATTCAAGGCAGAGCCTCAGTTTCGCTGATTGCGTCATTGGCTCGGCTTTGTGTCAGTGATTTGAGAGTGCCCAGCACTGATTGACAGCAGCTCCCTTCGTGACGCACAGCGCTCCTTTGCTATATTTATCTCTCGAAAATTTCTCCTCTCCCATTCCTAAACTCCAACTCAACACCATTTTCGAGATGCAGGACGTCGCCCCCCTCCCCAACCTCGACAAACTTCTCGCCCTCCTGGAGAGGTATCTGGCTCTCCCTGGGGAGCCAGGCCTCTCAGGAGGAACAATGACCGAAGAAGAGCAGGCGCAGCTGCTCAAAGACTGTCCCGGCGCCCAGCCGGTTGGCCCTGGTCCCTGGCTAACCTCCTCTCCCGCTGTTCCTTCCCCCCCGGTTGCCCCTCGTCGCCGCCGCCCTCCCACCTTCGGTGATGCGGATTTTCGGTAGCCCAGACACGGGGCTAGATGGATCATAGAGACGGGGACTTGCTGGGGATGGAGGACTACAGAGTAGTTCATTGAAGAATACAGACATTGCAGTGCGCCCGTTGTTTCGCCGTGCCAGTGAAGAATCCAGGACCAGGCCAAGATCCAATGATAGTGTCCGAGAGCTCAGATCTCTAGCCATCAAAATTCAGTGATTTTGCGAAAGCACTAACTAGTGGAAGCTAAGCGACCTTGGACGAGCCAAGATGTGGCCTTCTCTGAGCCAGACCAACGATGTCTTGCCAGTGTAACGCAGAGGTCTTTGAGTGCTCTGCCATCTGGAGGAGATTAGCTATAGCGGCTGCCCTGGCTAGGTCTCTTCACACTGTCCAGTCAAGGTCTAGTTTCTTAGATACAACTACCTTGAGGAGAGGCTGGTTATTGAAATCACCCAGCCGCCTGTTCTTGCTTGGCGACGAGGCTATAACATGCAGGAGAAAACAGACCGCCTCGACAGCATGTATCTCCGTAGTTAGTTCCTCCAGATCCGGGCTTCTGCCAAGAGGTCCATTGCTTGACCTTTTCCCGAGGAAAAACGATCAGAGAAGAGTTGTGCTTCGTATCACAGCAACCACTTGCGTGGAGTTGACCTCTTGACTAAGTGTTACTAGCGAGCCGTCGTTCGCCAACAAAGATCTATTAATCACATGGAACTATTCTGGATGCCTCCCAACAGATGACGATGCCTCCCAGCAATGGTTCTCACATTAAAGAGTTATGTTTCATCTTTTGGTGGTTTTACCAAGAGAGAGCGCACAACACAGGCACAGCCCCGCCTGCCTTCGTCGGTACAGGTAGGCGGGGGAGATGAGATTGACGGCGAGGAGTCGTTCCTTCCCCCTCCGGGTCAACATGCGTCTCAACCACAAATGGGCCGTTCCTTCCCAGAAATACCCGCGAGACTGAGGTTAAGCGCGGTACAATGCTCCTTCCACGGCCCGCTCCTTCCCTCAACTCTGCCCCATGGCTCGCCCCAGTCGTTCTTATGTTGAGCCCAACATGTCTCCCCCCCTTCCATCCCTGAACTTGAACTTGAACATCAACATCAACATCAACGCCACGGACATACTCGAGATACCGGCCCGCCTCCCCAATCTCGACAAGCTCCTCGACTCCCTGGAGGCAACCGAAGAAGGGTTGACCTTCACCTGCAAAGGCGCTCGCCAAGGCCGAGCTGATCAGGCCGGGCCCCTGGCCCCCATCCTCCCTCGCCCGCCGCCGCTCCCGCCGCCGCTCCCGCCTCTCCGGAGGCCCAGCCCCCCCGGCTCGCCGCTGTCGCCGCCTCCGTCTTCTTAGACGGTTGTGCCTGCCCCCGCTCCCCCCGCTTGGCTTTTTGGATTTCGCCTCTACTTCGATTCTCCGGGAGATTCATCAGCCGACGGCGACGGAGGAGGAGGAGGAGGGCCGGGACAGGGAGATCCCTGCAGGCGAAGTCGAGCTCCTTTTTGGTCACTTTCCCCCTGGAAAGCCAGGTACCTACCTACCTGTCCATGAGGGCCAAGAGCTTGTCGAGATTGGGAAAGCGGGCGGGTATCTCGACGGAAAGTTGGTGTTGATGTTGAAGTTAGGGCGGAAGGCGCAGTCCTTGAAAGGAGCGTTCTGCTGTGTGTAAGTTCGCTCTCGCAGTTATGGGAAGGAACAGGCGGAAGCCGCAGTGTGCCATGAATGCCGAGCCTCCCTATTTGGACGATGAACTCACCAGATCTTAGAGTGTCCATTTCTTTTCTTCTCATACATCATCATCATTAGCATCACGATCGACAGCATCGCTTTCGCAGTAAATACTGAGCCCGGCCAGATCTGGCTTTCGCTTCTTTATTTCATGGTTCCTCCAGATTATCTTCCACTTCTTTGAGATATTTTTTTTTCCAATATTTTTTTTTAATATGGACAGCGACGTGGTACGTTTCCCTATTCTTTCTCCTTCTTTGCTGCCTTTCCATCGCCCTTGTGTCTCAACAACGAACCCTCGGTGTTTTGCTCCCATATCAATGTTAACTTTCAAGGCTATGCCGACCGAACGACGATATTAGTCAATCTTTGATTCGATCGTGGTATTGACATACCTTCAGTCTGCGGATGGCCGACCGGTTTGCAACAACTCTCCGGCACCCTTCACCTGGGCCCAGCAGAGAAAACCCAACTGCGCGCGGTACTATGGTGTCCTCGGATCGAGCTCGGATACATGAGCGATCGATGATCTAGCTATTTCTCTGCCTCACGGACATGCTCTCAGACTCAGGTTATCTGACCGAGGTATGCTTGTGTTTGCCATATGCCTGAGATTGCTGATCCCCTGATAGACTATGCAGCATACTTCATCATTCGGAACCGCTCTACCCCTACCCCTTGACCATCATACTCGACTGGAAAAGTGACGACACGCAGCTAATGAGCCCCCTCATAAGCATACAGGAAGAAACGCTCAACAGCTACCCAAACCACATAAGCGTCTCCCGCCAGAATCCAGACAGTACCGTCCAGACCTTGGTCCCAGACACGATGAGAAGCCTCTTCTCGCAGAAGCTCTTCAGTGACCGATTCGAATCGCCACTCCTTTCAGCGTTGGCCCTCTTGTCAGTGGTGTGAGCCACACGCCTACCCTGCGGGCACGATTGTTGTTGGATCAAACCGAACGAATCTTGGTTTGCTTGGGAGTTGTGATTCTTATGGATGTTGTGGCTCCGTAGCTTGAATGGTAGAGACTAGATATGGGGGCTAGATTAAATTTGAAGACGTATTTTTTTTTGAGTTCGGTGCTTGACGAGGCCTTATTAACCATTCAAGGAATAAACATTTGGGATCCTTGTATATTCGGACATCATGCTATCAGTCATCTACGCCACGATCCTCCCCCCTTCCCTCCCAAAGCCCTCACTCTCCAACACCAACGGCCCTCCACCAGGGCCGCTCGCATCCAGGCTCACAGTCACAGCCTTCCTCTCGCCGACAGCACGCACCGACTCGCCCAGGTTCCGCAAGTCCACCTCGCACCCCTGCGGCTGGTTGTCCTGCACCTCCTTGACCTCACGAATCTCGACACCTGGGTATGGCAGCCAGCCCTCGCGCAAGGGGATCATGATTAGTGGGATCTCGGCTTCAGTTTCGGCCGTCGACGATAGAGGTTCGCTGGATGACCCGGGGATGACAAAGTGGCCCTTGCGACGGCCTCCAAGGAGCCAAGTGTCGCCCGGTGCAACCACCTCATAGCTGTACTCAATGTCCCTGGTGTGTTGTAGATCCGTGTCCCATACTTGCGTCCACCTGAGGAGAAGCGTCGCAGGGAGCATCTGGTTGACTGCCACGGTTGGAATTGCTCCAGGCTGCTGGTCTAGGAGTTCGGTCACTGGCGTCTGAAGTTGGATATCGGCTGTGTGGAGGATAGGAAGTGAAGGGATCTCGACTGGGATGAGGATGGTGCAAGGATCCTCTGGCTGGTCTGTAGGGATCAATACTTTAGGGTGAGACTTTTGCCAACCCTTGAGCAGAGCTGTAATACTCTCAGAGGCATCCTCTTGTGACCCTGGTACCTTTCCAATGCCAGCAAACGACTTTTCCCATGGTACATCGGCCAAGAAGTGGGTAGACACTGCCCTCAGCAACGCTGCTCTCTCCAGATCTTGCGTCTGTAGTGCCTTTGTCTCCTTGACAACCGCTGTCGTGATGGCCCTCGCAAATGGCTTGAGCGGAGTCTTGTCAAGGGTCTCGAGTATGGATCCCACAATCACCTGCTCAATCTCGGTTTGGAGCACAGTGTAGTAGAGTTTGAGGTACATGGTCTTTGCAGCTCGCTTTCCGGGTCTGACGCCAGCCTTTCTCTTTATCCGGTACAAGAGAGTGGCTGGTTGTTTAGAGAAGATCATGGTTGTGCCAGCGGGCGGAACTCCAAATTCTGACTCAAACAGGTCTGATGGGATCAGTTCGCTCTTGTGTAGTCGCAACGGGCTGTGGCTCGCTGTAGAGACGTTGAAGCGTGAATAAAGTGCTTCATGCTTGAACACATCTTGGACATTGACGCCCAACGCCAAAGAGATGGGAACCACCATTGACTTGGCAAAGTGGTACTTTTCGCCGGACTCAAGAGTATACCACACATCGACCTTGGCAGATACATCGCCAATATCTTGTTCGACCGAGTACGGGAATCGTAGAGTGAATGGGGTCTCGGCGGCAACCTCGTCAAAGAAGAAAACACCGCCTGACTCGGGCTTCTTTGCAAAGTCGACTGTTGATCCGACCACCTTGGCTTCAATCGTTAATAGACGGAGGCCTCCTGTTGCCGGCTTCACCCGTATCTCGCAGTTCTTCAGAGTGTTCCAGCCCGGATCAAGGACGAGGTCCATGGTGTTGTTCTTGTCTAGAGCGGTATGCTTGGTCGCCGAAAGCTGGACGTCCAGCGCCCCAGACCGGTGGAAGAGCACGACATCGGGATGTTTGAAGATATTAGTCGTTGATGGTGGTGAATGGTTGATGTCGCGTTCGAAGTGAAGGAAGAGGTTGCTCGAGGAGAGGCCGAGATGGTCGACCTTGTACTTTCCGGGGATAACAGACTGGTCCTATTAGCTTCGTCTTGAAAACGTCCAGATAAACTCACAGTGCAGTCCACTTTGATACTGTTCATGCCCGGGTTCAGCACAATGTCCTCCTTTCTTGAGAACCTTAGCTCCTTGGCAGGCCCATTCTCGCTTGACGACACTCGGACAGCCACGGCATCCAGCTTGATCTCGTCGGGTAGTAGACTCCAGAGGTTGATTGTGAGACAGCACTTGTCCTCATCCTCAAAATACTCTGGGGCACCTGCTAGTTCGATATCCGTGAAAAAGTTTGACAGATGCACCTTGACTTGAGAAGACAAAGATGAAGCAAGGTCAAACAGATTGCCCACAATGCCCTTCATCGAGGTCGCATCTGCGGGATCAGGCTTTCCAAGAGTCGAAACTCTCTTTGAACGTTGCTCAAGCCTTTCCTTCTCGGCCGCACACGACTTGGTAAGAAGCTTGAGGGCGACACGCACGTAGTCATCCTGTGACTTCATTTCGCGAAGACAGTGCAAGTACATGACAAGCATGGATAGCTCGAGAGAGCTCCATCCGCTTTCACCAAAGAATGGCGTCGCTCGGTAAAAGTAGGAGGCGGCGGCGGCATATTCCTTGAGGAAGAACTTGAGCACAGCAAGATCTGCCATGTTGGCTTGCACAGCGTGATCATGGTTCGCTACCGTGTAATGTCGGAGCGCCTTGTCTGTGAGTATCTCGTAAAGTCGGTAGAAGTTATCCGAGTTGTCTAGCGCGGTTTGGAGGAGGTGGCTGTCAACACCAACCGTCAAAGGATCGGTCTCTTCGGGTCCAGATGCCTCAGAGGTAGCTTCATCAGAAGCAGGAGCCTTGTCATCAAGACTAATGTCTTCAAAGTCGGCTTCTGCTTCTGCAATGATGGGCGCCTCGTTCCAACCATCACTCCAACCGCGCTTTTTACCTAGACCATCGAGGATGCTCCTGGATAGCATGTAAAGTTCGGCGCGCCTAGCAGCCAAGTCCTCGAGGCCAGCCTTGAGAAAATGGGCATCTTTGTCATTGTTGGTTTTCGGCATGCCGGGTCCAGGGAATATGCCAGGACTTGGCAGAGGTTGTGAAAGTTGTGGACCCGTTTGAACGTGGAGGGAGGAAGTTCGTGCAGGATGCATCATGGTCTTGGGTTCAGGGATAGATGCTTTCTGCTCGAGACTCTCAGGAGGGGCGAGTGTTGATGGGGGAATCGGAAGAGCCTTTGACGACGTCTGGGCGAGGATCTGCTGGGCAACGGAGAAGGCGAACGAAGCGACAACGTTGTCCATGATTTCGGGCAGGTGATGGTTCGTGAGAAGACCGTCCTTTTCATCTGCCTCGTCTGTCGCCAGGGCAGTGAGAATATCTCGACGCATAACCTGAGACACTGCCGGAATGAACTGCAGAGTTCTTCGACAAATCTCGGCCAGCATAGACAGGTTCTCCGCCTCCTCGGTCTGTTTAGGTGGAGGTACAAGAGGCGCAACTCCATGTAGGACAGAGTCTTGCTGCTCCTTAAGCTTGGCCAGCAATTCCTCCCGTGATGACCAAGCATTGCCGAGTCGCAAGAGCAGAGCCATCTGTCGAGCAAATATGTAGCACCGGAAGTCAAAGACGGAAACGTTGTTAGCCAGAATCATATCCCGATAGGCCTTTTTCGTTGCGCTGATGGGGATCTCGTCGAATTGTTCCTTGATTGGTTCGTTTGACTGGAGGTCAACGGCTTCCTCGTCCTCCACGTTTCCACTGACACTGGCGAGAGCGGCAGTGACCGACTTCTTCAGTTCCTCTGTGTAGTTGAGCATGGCGCCGCCATGTCGCTCGGGAGACCCTTGATCAGCTTGCTCGTGAATGACAGAGTCAAGCCCAACGCTGAGCTCATCGTATCCGACCAACGCGTCCTCAACGAGACCAACACTTTCAAAGCCTCTTGCTAAACCTTCTTTGAGAATGAAAAAGGTGCAAAAGTTCCATCCCGGGAGACTTCGCTGGCCATCCTTTTCTTTAATGTCCTCCTCATACTGGGTTACTCGCATGTCGAATGACATCAGGATGAGAGTCTTGAACTTTCCAATCAACTCATTCCAGGCATTCTCAGCATCATGTTCGTTCTCCGAGTAGCCTGTCGGTACAGCGGGGACAACTCTGGGTAGCTGGTCGTATGGGAGGTCGTTGATGCCGATCCTGATTTGCGCAACTCGATCGAAAGGGGTCTTTGGGGTGCTAAAGTCTGCTCGCATCTTTTCTAGGAGAGGAGTTGAGCCAGTGCGCCACCGTGAGGTTGCCTTTTCTGCAGCTCCCTCCGATCGACTGCTGGTCCTTGGTTGGGTCGCGGCAACGGTGTTGGGAATGACCACATGCACGATAAGCCATTCGAAGGCATCGTGCTTCTCCTGCTTGCTGCTTTTCTTAGAGTTGCTTGAAGACGGCGTATGTGTCTTGATCCACTCTCTGACTTCTGATCGGACAGAACTTTTGTAAGAATCGTTATCATCGCATCTCACGAGGAGCACTTTGAGATAGGGCGTGCGGCGAAGGCCGGGAATCTGGTGCCGTCGCTGGCTGCCAATAGTCCTTGAGGGTATTGACGCAGTATCTCCTTGCTCGGTCGAGGCTGAGCGACCACCGAAAGTCTGCGTCTGGAAGCCATCATCGATCGTACTGCCCGAGCGTCGAAGGGGATGCGGCGTTGTTGCTGATGCGGGGTCGATGCCTCCCTGAATGAGTTCGACGTGGAGACTATCGATAGACCGCAAAGGTCCGGCATGCGATTGCCAGTTGAGATTGTGTAGAGGAAGTCGAGGGACTAGCCCAGGGGCGAGGAGCTTGTAGACATCGTGAGGATCGAAGTACTCGACTTGCGACAGGACGTCATGTTAGCTGAGGCTGAGCGCAGGGGATGGGTCAGTGAGAATTAGAAAGTTCAAGTCGCACCAGTCACTTTTGACGTCGAGAATGGCTGTTCCATGGCAAACAGCTCGGTTCCGCTCTTGTCATCGTTCTTCGTCCACGTATCTTGGGATGGATCGCAGTGTTGAATCGCTAAGCTGTCCCAAACAGCTCCACGAGACCCCTGTTTCCCGTTCAGGCAGTGAGCTCACCGCCATGCGCCGGAAGTGGGTTTCTCCGGGTTCAGGGCGGTGAGATAATGATGCTCTATCATTGGCTGGTTTCCATGACGCCACTGAAGGTTTCTGGCGGGGTGATGGCAGAATTCTTGGAGGGGCAACAATTCAAGCATTGGGTCTCAACGCGTTGAGCAACGCCAGCATCAATTCATCTTGAACTTTGTTATCTCAGATCGAACATTTGCTGCCGAGATTTCAAAATGTCTACTCTCCAGGCCGTCAAGTACACCCGCGGAAAGCTCGAGGTTCTCGACCAGCTCCGCCTCCCCCACGAATTCCACTACGATGAGGTCTCCAACAGAACTGAGGCCTTCGACAGCATCTATACTATGCGAGTTCGTGGTGCCCCGGCCATCGCCATTGTCGCTGCCCTTGGTCTTGCAGTAGAGCTTCACAATGGAAGCTGCACAGCTTCATCCGCCGAAGAGGCCATCGGCCAGATTGAAGAGGCTCTCGACTACCTCAAGGAGAGCCGACCCACGGCTGTGGACTTGACCAATGCTATTAACCAGCTCAAGGCCAGGATATGGGAAGTTGGAAGCACTGCGACCAAGGAGGCCGTCATTTCTGCCTTTATCGAAGAAGCAGAGAAGATCTTCGAGAAGGACCTCAAGACCAACCTGTCGATTGGCGACTTTGGTGCCGAGTGGCTGCGCGCCCAAGTCGGCGCTTCCCCCGAACAGCAGATCTCGGTCCTCACCCACTGCAACACTGGATCGCTCGCCACCTCCGGCCATGGTACTGCGCTGGGAATTATTCGAACCCTTCAAGCCAAGAAACTACTTCAGCACGCCTTCTGCACCGAGACTCGTCCCTACAACCAAGGAAGTCGACTTACCGCCTTTGAGCTGGTCTTCGAAGGCATTCCCAGCACTCTCATCACCGATTCCATGGCTGCATCTCTTTTCCGCACCCGAAAGCAAGAGAAGAACATTGCCGCCGTTATTGTTGGAGCCGACCGAGTTGTGCGCAACGGTGACACCGCCAACAAGATCGGTACATACCAACTGGCTGTTCTGGCCAAGCACCACGGGGTCAAGTTCATCGTCGCGGCACCCACGACCAGCATTGACCTGGAGACGGAGACGGGTGATGGCATCAAGATTGAGGAGAGAAAGAAGGAGGAGCTCACGCAGGTCACTGGAGCTGTGATCAAGCCTGATGGTACCGTGGACGAGAGCTCCAAGGTGCGGGTAGCCACCGCTGACCAGAGGATCAACGTGTGGAACCCTGCTTTTGATGTTACTCCCGCCGAGTTCATTGACGCCGTGGTCACTGAGAAGGGCGCTATCGAGAAGGGTCCTGACGGCAAGTTTGACTTTAGCCAGATCTTGCCAGAGCGCTGGGCCAAGATCAATGGTGCTTAAACACCACTTATTCATGACATGACTTTTCTTTGAGTATATAGAACGGAGGCATCATATCCAACATAGACTAGAGCGGGTGGGATTGGGTTCCTTTGGGCAGGGACAGCTTATTGCTTCAACGCATGGAGGATCAGCTTTTGGAAATCCTCTACAGCCGTCTCAAGATCAGCAACGGTCACGTTTTCTTGCGCGCCATGTGCCACCAGAATGTTTCCTGGGCCATACAGATACCTCGTTTGATCACCCTTGAGATTAGGAATGTCGGTTCCGTAGTTGACGACGATGGTCTCAAAATCTGGGGAGTGTCAGTATTGTTGGGCCAATGGTTTGAGAGACGTACCATCGACATCACAGTTGGCCTTGACGGGACCGTATCCGTGGCTGCAGTCAAAGGTAAAGGCGTCCTTGTCGATCTCGTCAAAGATGGCCTGGATCTTGTCATGGACGATTTGATGTCCGTCCTCCTGCTCTCCACTAGCGACTCGCACACCCAGTCCAACAACAGCCTGCTCAGGGATGACATTGGCTGCGACTCCTCCGTGGAAGCTACCAATGTTGACAGTCGTGTTTCCGAACAATTCACTGGTACCAAGGTCTGTATCGAGGATCTTGGCAAAGGCACGGATCATGAGCTCGTTGGCCGACTTGCCGAGCCATGGGTAGCCACTGTGTCCTGGGAAGCCCTTGGTGGTGACATCACAGAATAGAGCGCCCTTGTGTCCACAGGCGAGCTTGTTCTCGGTGGGCTCTCCAAAGATGACGGCGTCGAGGTTGTAGGGAAGCTCCTTGCTGGCGAGGGCATCGCTGAAGCCTCGCATGCCGTCGCCAGTCTTTTCCTCGCCGACGACAAAGAGAAGCAGCAGCTTGCTCGCGTCAACCTTGCCCGCCTTGAATAGCTCCTCAACGGCGGTGATCTGTGCTGCGACGCTGCCCTTGGCATCGACGCTTCCTCGACCAGAGATTTTTGTCTCCTTTGTAATCTCGCCCTCTTCGATTCCGTACGGGATATGCGGCGGGACGACGTCAATGTGGCTGCTTATAGCCACCTTGGGATCAAAGTCGTCGGTCGGTCGCCATGCCAGCACGTTGAACCGATCCTTGCCAGGAGGCGTGTTTTCGAAAGGGCGGATCTTTTGGCGCGACGTGGAGTAGCCCTTTCCAGCTAGATAAGACTCGAGCCACACGCCGACATCGTGTTCAGTCCCAGAAATGGACGAGATCTCAATCAGGGACTTGTGCAAGCTCAGAAGCTCCGATCGGTACGTGGGGGCATCGCTTGAGAGGGGAGCTTGGGTTGATGCGCCGAGGGGCTGCTGCTGGCCAGAGCAGAGCGCGAGAGATGCCGAGGCGAGGACACCGACGAGCGAAGCGACGCGCATCTTGAAAATCGTGTCGTGGTGTTTATGGTTGAGAGATAATTCGAGGGTTAAACTGCGAGGTTGGGTTGCGGTACCTACCTAGACGGGAGCTACAGCGGAGCTCGGCCTAGCTTTACCGAATGACGCAAGTGGCCCGGTCCCGATATCGGGACGATCCTCATTACCCGCGCACCCTGATAGATTATCTAGATAATCTTGAGGTGTCTACATTGTGTGGGGGTACTCTTGGCAATTGATGATAAGGCATTGACCTGAAGCTGTTGATGTTGATTGCTGGTTTGTTGTTTTAATCTGCGAGTAAGATGAAGCTATAAGGCGCTTAAAGTCGGCTTTAATAAGCAAACCAAGCTCTTAGAGTTAAAGATGCTACTCGGCCAATTCATTGACACGGATGAATTCAATAGCAACATGCATAGGGCATTCGATCTTGGTATTATAATGAGCCGTGGCTTTCTTTCACATAGTGCTATTCACACCTGACAACGAGAATACCTTGAACGGTAGAGAAAACACATCAAGTTAAGTAGCAATACTAAATTCTACCTCCAACACGATTGGAAGAACTATGAAAGACCTTCCAAAAGCCAACTAAGCAATCCAGAACCAAATCTTTTGCCAGAGATTCTTAGGCACTGGGCGCTCATCCAGTGCTGCCAGCTCTTCCATCTCCTTGACGCCGGTGACGACATCCACCTCTTCCACTGGATAGGCAAACCGCCAAGACCTGCTATATATCTTGTGACCAATGTACAGGGCAAGGAAGATGGGCAGGGTGATGTATGCAGCAAGGAAGTCGGATGCGTTAAAATTACCAGGGAAGAAGACCTGGAATCCGTTGGTTAGGGTAAGAAGGATGAGCAGGACCAACATGAAATATGTTGCATAAGGCTGCAGGTTTGTCTTGTAAGGCAGCGTGTGCATAAGGCCTTGCACCTCTAGCGCCTTGCGGAAACGGATAAAGGTGATCATGATGAGAATCCAAGCGATGAAGCCGCTGATGGTTGTAAGGTTCATGAACCAAGTAAACACCTTGGCACCGCTATTGTTGACGTTTAAGAAGCTCAGAATACCGATGGACCAGGTGCACAGAATGGCAACCCAAGGAACACCCCTTCTGTTGGTGTGTCTGAGGAAACGAGGAGCTTGGCCGTTGATCGCGAGACTGTATAGAACACGGCTTCCTGCGTAAAGGAGGGCATTTCCGGCAGACCAGGCCGAGGTCAAGATGGCAGCATTGATGATATGGTTCAAAACTCCAATGCCAGCGTTTTGGATTCCAATGACCCAGGGGGATGAGTTTGCGTTGGACTCTGGGTTGAGAAGGTTGGGATCGTTGGATGGGGTGATGATGCCGATCATCAGTGATCCCAGGCCGTAGAAGATGGCAAGACGGTAGACGAAGCGACCTGCTGCCTTGGGAATGTTTCGACGGGGAGCGATGGTTTCACCGGCGGCCACGGCGATCAGTTCGGGCGAGGTGATGTAGGCGAAACCGGCTCGGATGATGCCAGTCCAGAAAGCCAAGAAGCGACCCGTGTTTTTGTTGCTGTGGACCAAGTATGTCTTGACAGCACCAGGGTTGTTCCAGTATCTGAAGCCAATCCGGTCACCGTTGGGAGCTCCGCCAAGCATGATGACCAGACCAGTAAGAATCAGACCGACAATGGTGATGAGCTTGATACTGGCAAACCAAAACTCAGCTTCTCCAAAGAAGGAAACGGCAATAATGTTGAGGCCGAGAATGACGACAAGGTAGATAGTCAGCCAGACAGCAGAATGGACGTTCGTATTCCAGTAGTCAAAGAGGATGGCGACGGCTGAGGCCTCGGCACCGATGAGCAACGCGTAAGCCATCCAGTAGTTCCAGCCAGCAGCGAAGCCCAAGCTTGGGCAGACAAACCGATCGATAAAGTACGGGACCGTGACACCTTTGACGGGCAGGAGGGTGGCCATCTCTGCCAAGTTGTTCATGATGTTCCATACAATGAGCATCATGACGAGGTAGCCAAAGAAGAGAGGCAGGGGTCCGACGATGGAGAGGGTTACACCCGAACCAACAAAGAGGCCAGTGCCGATACTGTAAATTCAAGTCAAACATGTTCCTTTGCATGGGTTGCTCAGGGGTACTTACGCTCCACCAAGGGCGAGGAACTGGATATGTCGACTCTTGAGTCCACGTTCAAGTTGATCATGTTGGTAGACGAGATCAGAAGTTCCTTCGGCGATGGCTCGGAAGTTGACATCCTGGGGTACATCCCCCTGCCCCTTTGTTTCAATGTCCTTCTCCATGACTTGATGAATGTCGGCCGAATTCCAGAAGAATGACTTGAATAACTTGAAAAGCGCTGTTCACTGCCTTGCAAAGACAAAGCTGAGTGTGTCCCATCTCATCCAGCGGTGCAACGTCGTAGTATTTATAGATAACATCATGTTACGTCCTCTTTGGGTTCCATTGGTTATGACTCGAGTCAACCAGGGTGTTGGAACTCACCTCGCATCCTGACATGCCTGCTCTCACCATGTGGACCACTGAGGCTGATTGACATGAACTGTCGCTCTACCCCAGATTCCAAAGAAGCGTCGGGACGCCATCCCGTCATGTCGGGAGCGACCCCATGATGTCGGGAGGTCCACCCGGACTTATACGAGCTACGCTCCTAACAGATATGGAAAAGACAGCCAAGATAAAGGATGTACGGCCATAGCGCTGATTGGCATCTGCCCTTTTGATATCCTCGGCCAACTGCCAAGGTGGAGCCACGTGGGTCGAGATAGTTGTAGTCTCCTTTGACCAGGTAATCCCGGGATCGCTTACCGCTTCCCCTTGGAGTAGTGGCAGGGCGTAATGCGGGGTGATAAAGACCGGCCTGGGTTCACCGTACGATGGACAAGGGTCATTCTTATCTCACACCTCGGATGCTACGGGGGAGGAACTCCTGGTTGTGGCGGATGGTGGTAGTCGGCTATTTGAGCTGAAGGGTCGGGTTGCGGCACCGACGAACTATCAAGACAGCGAGTTTGATCCGAGGCCGAGGTTGATTAACCTTGTGATGATTGTTTGCTGCGAGTAGCGCAAGGTTCTTACAAAGGACGATGTAGATTCGCGTGGTCATGAGCAGCTGAGAAAGCTTGGTCCAGGGCTCCGAGACCACTTATCCCTGCGAGTGCCCAGGCTACATTATCTCAAGTTCTGTATTTATCAACTCGATAAGCCTTGGAGAGTCTCACGAGACTGGAGAGCAATATATTTCCATGATCGGTGCTGTCTCGTATGGAGTATCAACTAATCACCCAAATCGGTAATGACGCTAGCCTCTCTCCTCGCCCCAGAATGGTTATCCAACTGTTCAGACTATGAAAACTAACAGCCGGCATTGTCTGCAACCTAATACGTCGATCGAAACTTGCCGAGGCAGAGGTCTTGATGAATCTGTAGCCAAGACACAGAATACGGCAGTTGAGCTTGGCGCCAACCGGAATCTCTTGACAGTTACCGGAATCGCCTGCCGGTTCCAGAGGATGTGTTATCCAGAGATGTCACGTGGCGCCCAAGTCTATATACTTTGGCATTTCCCGTCTTTAGAATTGTCAGTGACTGGGATTTTCTCGATCATATCTTGCAAATCACAAACAGCTTGTTGGGTTTGAAAAGAGACCAGTCTGCTTTGTATCATTGTGCCATCTTTCAGCCCTTTTTCTGCTCCACTTTGACTCGGTTCCCTTACCCATCTGTAGGTAGAGGGCGCTTGGTTTGAGTATACATAACTGCACCGATATCAGAAGATGGTTTTCTGGACGATCTAGTTCGAGATAGTGACACTATCGGAGTCGCTTTAACTCGTGACACACTCCTTGATATTGCAGTAAGTCTCTTTTTCCTGGCTGGCCGCACGTCACAAGAGAGCTAACGTTGATATCAGGAACGACTCTGTAATCTTCCGTCCGACTACGGGCCCTGCGCAGAAACTTGCCTCAACTCTTGACGATTTGAAATCCAATACGACACAATGGGGTCTATAGACGAGTTCACCTTTTTCGGGACCGCCTTCGTTGAGGGCAAGGCCACAGGAAGGCTCCTCGCCAGCAACCTCGAACTCAGCTTCTGGGGAGGCGTCGACCCGCACAAAAGCGAGATCATCGACCGTCACCATCCCTTGAGTGGACAACGTCTTCAAAACTCAATCCTCGCCATTCCAGGAGGCCGAGGCTCCTGTACTGGCAGCGGCATTGTGCTGGAGCTTCTGCTCAACGGAAAGGCACCTGAGGCAATGATTTTTGAACGGCGTGAGGATATCCTCACTTTGGGGGTTATGATTGCGGAAGAAGTCTTTCAGAAATCAATTCCAGTTTTGGTCTTGAAAAAGGAAGACTTTCAGGAGCTTTTAAAGTTTAATGGTCGCGATATCTACATTGACCATGGTCATGTTTCTACCAAGGAGCTGCCAAGACAACTAGCATGCTCTTCGAACGATATCAAAGAGGATGTTCTAGATCTTGGAACTACGCCTACTTTGGAGGGTGTCAGACTTTCCAGCCTTGATGAGGCATTCCTCAAGGGCGACTATGGGGAAGCATCACGTGTGGCAATTCGCATTGTACTGCGTATGGCCCACGTACTCGGCGCTACCGAGTTGATGGATGTGACACAGGTCCATGTCGACGGATGTGTTTATACTGGTCCTGCGACTCTGGCTTTGGCAGAAAGACTTCGGGACTGGCGAGGTCAGGTCCGAGTCCCAACCTCCCTCAATTCCATCTCAGTCGACCAGAAACGATGGCGTGCCTTGGGTATTGATACGACGTTTGGTGAAGCTGCTGATAGGCTTGGAAAGGCGTATACGGATATGGGAGCACGACCTACCTTTACTTGTGCACCATACCAGCTCGATACCGCCCCGAAACTAGGTGATCAGGTGGCTTGGGCAGAGTCGAATGCTGTTGTGTATGCCAACAGCGTGCTTGGGGCAAGGACCATGAAGTATCCAGACTTTCTCGACATTTCCATCGCCCTGACAGGGAGAGCACCTAAAGGGGGTCCTCACATAGACGCCAACCGACTGGCCTCGGCCTGTGTCAAGATCTCGGGGTTCGAGTTCAGTAAAGCGGTCGACGACTCGTTTCCGCCCTTGCTTGGCTACTACGTGGGGTCCTTATCAACGAGCCAGATCCCAGTGGTTGTGGGACTCGAGCCTTTTGATCTTTCCAAAGACGATTTAAAGGCATTCGGAGCTGCTTTTGCTACAGTTTCCAGTGCACCGATGTTTCACATCGTTGGGGTGACGCCAGAAGCTACCACACTCGAGGCTGTGGTCACCCCTGATTTCACGTCTGTCGAAGTCAACTTTACGGAACTGATGGTGTGCTGGGAAAAGTTGAACAGTGCCCCGAGACATCAGCCTATCGACTTAGTGTCCCTTGGAAATCCGCACTTTTCCCTCTCTGAGATTAGAAAGCTCGCAGCTCTGTGCCGAGGCAGGGAGAAGTCAGCGAGTGTTGCCATGATAGTCACCTGCAGTCGCGCAACATACGGACTTGCCAGCCAAGCAGGGCTAATAGATGACCTGGAACGATTCGGCGTGCAGATCCTGACTGATACATGCTGGTGCATGATCACCGAGCCAGCGATACCACCGGCTGCAAAGACCATCATGACAAACTCTGGAAAGTATGCTCATTACGGACCAGGGCTGACGGGAAGAGGCATGTACTTTGGGAGTTTGGCTGGGTGTGTGGAAGCTGCTTGCTGTGGCCGTTATGATGCTGAGATGCCATCATGGCTTGTGAGTGCACTTGGTTAAGATAGAACTGCCGCTCGATAATTGACAAATCGTGCCAAAACCTATCAGCGTGCTCTGTATCATGAGTTCTTTTATGTTACCAAATAGTTAGAACCCGTAGATAACTGATAAGTAGCCAGTTCCATGGATCATACGGCAAAGACCAGCCCGTGGTATGACAGCGGACATGACCCCTGGAGATATCTCTCTCAGTCTTGGCAAATAGATAACGAGACTGCTGATCGCGGCCAAAGCTCAAAACTGGCCGATGTCTTACCCTGGATCCAGAGAGAAGCATCACTTAGCTCGTCTACTTACAAGATAGCTAAGACCGACATTATCGGCCCCAAGTCATTCAGTTGTGGGGCCGTGTCGGAGGTCGGTAGGTGGACCCGACGCCGGCCGGTAAGACGGACAGCCGGATGCTAAGCTACGCAAGGCGAGGCGCTAAGATTCGAGAGTGAATGGAGAATAGCCAGTGACAGGAAGACGAGAAGAGATTGGGGAATCGCGAACATAGGTATATATAGGGAGAAATACTCGTCTACTTCATCAATAATTCATCAACACTCAATGCATACGCCTCGGGCTTTTATTGATCCTCGCTGCCGACGGCAATCATGTCTATCCTGTGGCAGCCGCCGAAACTGGCGAGATCGTCCTCGCTGCCCACACGCCAGTAGGTGCCGCACTCAAAGCTGGCGCTGCCACGCGCTCCCTGGAACGTCAAGGGGCATGTGCCGTCGCTCTCCTGCGTGACAGTGACGACCAGCTTCTGCAGTTTACCAGAGAGAGGCTTGAAGGCCGGGATGGCATTGTAGCTTCCCGCGTCCGGGTCGGACACGGCGAACTGGCCCGCCAGTCCTTGGTTCTGGGCCGTCAGGGTACCATCATCCCCCAGGGTGAAGAGAAGCATAGGCCCGGCAAAGTCGACGCTAGCATAGCCTCTGCTGTTGGCGTCGTAAAGATATTTACCCGTGTACCTGCCACTTGCGGCGACAATGGTAAAGGTTGGGGAAAGTGCAGTGTGAGTTGAGGTATAGGTGGTTGACCTCTCAACGATCGTCTCGGTGTAAACGGTGGCCACGAGCTGGGTGCTGGTCTTTGTGTCTGTGGCGGTGACCTTCTCGGTAGCAGTGGCCTTTTCAGTAGAGGGAACCTAGGAGCGCAAGTTAGTGAGGGTCTTGGCCTCGAGGTGAGACGAGGAGCTTACTGTGGTGACGGCAGTGGCTGTCTTGGTGCGGAGGGTAGTGTACGATGTGGTTGTCCGGGTTGGAACACTCAGGCAGTTGCAGGCGTACGAGACGGCCGCAGGGTCAACATAGTTGGCAAAGCATTTCGGCTTGGGAATGAGGCCGCGCTTCTCTTCGGCCACGGGATCAAAGCCGTGCTCCTCCAACCACGTAGGGTCGGTCTTGTAGCCGGTCGGACCGAGTGCGCGTCTCGCCTTTCGGGTGACAGGGTTTGCACAAGCAGTGACGGTCGTGGTTGAGACGGCAGAGATTACCGAGGTGCTCGTAGTCTTGGTTGAGAGAGTGCTGGGCTCAATGATGGTTGTAGTTATGGTGGAGTCGGTGATGGTTTTTGTCGAATCGATGACTGTAGTCACGCCCGACGTGACGGTGTTGGTGTTGGTAATGACCCTAGAAGATGTGAGTGTCTGTCGGAGAAGAAGAAGAAGACGGTATAAAGGCAGTCATACTTGGTATAGGCAGTCACCGTTGCCGTCTTTGTCACGACAGGGATGCTCAGATAGGAGGAGCAAAAGGACGAGGCGGGCAGCTGTTGACGAGCCACCGTAACCAAAGTCTTGACGACGGTACATAGCAGACCGGGAGGCCCGCTAGGAGGCTTCCCCCTCACACAGCCCTTGAGAGTATCATAGTACTGATTAGAGGACGAGCACTTTGCGGGAGGCGGCAGATTCTTGCAACCCTTGGCAGTATCCCAATACTGGTTGTTGGGACAGAGGCCAGAAGCGGGTAGCTTGGGGGTATAAAAAGCCGAGGCAGAACCTGCGAGGCTCAAAGCAAGCCCGGCGACGGTATTGAAGTGCATGATTGGGAGAATTGAAGATGTCCAAGGTAGCCGAGTTGATGAAATCTCTTGAGGTGAGGCATACGGACTTATATACACTCACTTGGCGGTATCGCCCATCTGCCAAAACTCATGCCCTCGCCTAAATAAAGAATCCCGGTCCACGTTGCAAGCTGAACTCTTAGGGCCGTGAATATTGAAGCTGAAGACGACGCATGGTAATAGTATCTGGGGTTATGGGGTCGATGCAGTGGGACCTCGCCAACATCCCTGCCGGTTTGAGGGTCTAGACTCTCCGATGTGCTGTAACCCCAAGAGCCAGTTTTCATCGCACTGCCTTCTCTTTTTGTTCTTTCGTCATGAGCTCTAAGGAATATTGAATAAATGATCGCATCATTACCCCAGACTCGTGTTCTAAGGACAGTTTTAAGAGACCGAAGTGTCGTCAAAAGAGCAGTGGGAGTGGCGTCGCCTGGTCCAGCCCCAGCCGAAAAGCAAGAGATTCTAGACTCGATCCATGCGTGGAGATTGATCACCTGCACAACTCTATCGATTTCTCTTGCGCGCCAGCAGTCAATAGCTTCAATAGTCCAACGGCCCTTCCGGCCGAGCAAAAAGACTAGCAGCCACACCAACAAGTAAGAGTCGGCCCATGCAGCCCTTCCGGCCGAGCAAAAAGACTAGCAGCCACACCAACAAGTAAGAGTCGGCCCATGCAGCCCTTCCCGTGACCGCCAGATTCTGTGAGAACAAGTCTTGGACACCGGTATTCTCTAAAACGCCGATAGATGCGTGGCGTAAATAACCTTAACTTGTCCAAGTGAGAGTCGTGATGCGACGCGGTGGCTGGCTGGCTAGGACCCCTCAAGCATAGGTGGGCCGAGTTTAGGGGAGCTCATCGAGGAAGGACACGTTTGGGGGCTTTGGTTCGCCGAGAAGCGGATGCCAAACTACGCAAGGAAGAGGAGCTAGGAGAGTCTTGTTATAGATAGAGGGCAAATATGGCAAAAGCGCGAGCATGATGCAGCAGGTGCCTCTACAGGATCGACGCGGGGAAGCATCTCAGGATTGCGGTTATAGCTTAACAACGGTATGAGAATTAAATTAAGAGTCGATCAATCAAGATCAGAATTAGATACATCAGAGTCGTTCATACAACTCCATCGTAAGATCATCATATGAGTAATCAGGACATCTACTCAATGAGGACCTGCTTCTCCTTCTTCAAGCTCTCAACAAAGCTGATAGACACATTGAGAGTTTGGGCGACAACATCAGGAGGAGTCAGGGCAAGCCACTGAGTGAGGGAAATGTCGGCGACACGCTCCGACTTGTACACCTCAATCCAGATGAGGTCCTCATCCTCGGAAGTGTTCTCGATGTAGTGTCTATAAGTGTCAGTAGATACTTGGCTCTAAGGGTTCGGGGTACTCACCCAGAGTTATCGGGGAAAGCAGCAGTGTCACCAGCAGAAAAGTCGAAGGTTCGGGCAGCAGCATTGCCGATAAACACAGTCGCCTTGGCCTTGCCCTGGTGAAAGTACAGCCACTCCTCAGCCTAACACACGTCAGTCAAATATCCCCAAACACAATCAAGTCCACATACATTAGGATGCCAGTGAAGCTCTCGCAGACCACCAGGCTTGAGCGTAACAAAAGTAGCAGCAAGCGTCTTGCTAGCCGGGAAGTTTGTCGAGTCAATCTTCCAGAACTTGCCGCCTGTGCCGCCAATCTTTTCCGGCTCGTGCTGGAACGTGCGGTACACGAAGGAGCTGTTGCCCGTGAGCTCCCCCGCGGGCCCGTCAGTGACGTTCTTCTTGCTGACCTCGGCAGGGAGGATGTAGGGGTTAGGGTTGGTGACGTTCTCAAAGACGGAGGGGTCGACGCCAAAGTTCTTGGCGAGGATATCTTTGGGGGTGTGGTTGATCCAGTCGTCGACCATGAATGTTGTACTGTGGGTTGTTAATAGTTATTGGTGTTGAGAGTATATGATCGGCTTACCCAATCTTGTCAAAGTCGGCGTCGTCAAAGACTAGGAGGTACTCGTTCTCATCGGCAAGACCCTGAATAGTGTGGGCCGCTCCCTTGGGGAAATACCAGATATCACCATAGTTGAGGACCTCTTCTTGGTATCGGCCATTCTCATCCACGGCAGAAACAAGAACAGAGCCCTCGTAGACAATGCCCCATTCAGCCTGTTCGTGTTAGTCCACCATCGAAGCTCGAGAGGACGTGGGAGGGACGTACAACACGGTGCCAGTGGAGCTCACGAATGGCGCCCTTGACCAAGTGCTGCTGGGCACCAGAGATGTCATGGCTAGAGGGAAGATCCTGGATGACTTGCTCACGAACCCAACCACCCTTCAGAAGACGAGTCTTGGAATCAGAGAAGCTCCACTTGAGGTTGGGAACAACGCCGTTATCCGTAGACTGACGACCGAGGTTGTCGGGGTTCTGGAGATCAAGCTCCTTGTTGGTGCCGCCTGCAATTACATTAGTAATGACCAAGGCAAATTTGAAGGGCAAAACATACCGACGATGATGCTGCCCTTGCCCTTGCCGTCATACGGCTGACCTTTCGGAAAGCCAGGTTCACCGGATGAGGGAGCCGCAGCAGCAAACTGCGCTCCGTAGCACAGAGCTAGTGCAGAGGAGATGAGAGATACACCCTTCATCTTGATGACAATTGGAGAGAGTAAAAGAGGGACTGGGCTGTTAAGGAATGGGTATCTTGACGAGGAAGTGATGCAGACACTAGGAAGTGCCACACGAGATGTCTTATACTCTTCCGTCTACACCAAGATCCAATCACCGCGATCAACGCGCTGGAAATTGTAAACACATTACACCCTCAATCCCGACATTTCTTACTGCCGACGTCACTTACTCGACGCGGGATGAACAACACCTGCCGTCTCTCAAAAGGTCAATGATCGCCAATGTCGTATGAAACTATCGATTAAAAAAGTTCACATCGAATCACACCTAACAATTGCGCCTTTTCCACCAAATTACCTACCACACCCGCCATGTCGTGCTCGTGAGTGCAACCATCACGACGAAGCCGTCCCCCGGCGCAGGAGCCTTCCGAATGTGCGGAATGACAGGATCTGCGAAATCACTGCCAAGAAAGATACAAGCGCGCTTATTTTCTGGTTCACCTGCTAAATGAGACGATCTCTTTTTGTCTTAAACAAGTCGGTTTTGTGTGAGTGTTAATGTGAATCCGGGGTTGTCGACATTCAAGTGCGGATAACGTGATTGATCTGCGATGCTAGCTGAGGCTCAAGCCGGGGCGGACGAATCAGAGGCCTGCGCTGTGCAATCACGTATAAGCATACATTCAAGGTAATGAATATCGTCTCCTGTGTTTTTGGTGTTAACGGCTTGTTCCTGTTGATCAGCTTGGCTTGGTTGAAGTGTGAGTATACATGGCTGAGGCTAAGGGCTAAAGACTTGGCTGAGTTGGACCGTTGGACCTTTGAACTGTCCAGAGCCACCCCATTGAATGAGAGTCACCTATTGGACAGCAGGCCCGTGTAAAGGTCCGATCGGCAGCTCAGACAGTAAAACCCCCACGATACACCCATCGCGGCATCAACCATCACCCGCGCCGCGTCGGTCCATCGGCGTGGATCCCGGTATGCCAGCTCACAAGGGATGGAAGTCGCAATCGCGCCTAACAAGGCGTTTCTCCCCAGAGTCAAAGCTACAACGAAGATCTCTTACGCATCGAGCCAAGGCAAGGATGTTAGCCTGCCAAGCTACCTCCCGAAGGGGCCGTCTTGGCTGTGACCCCTGGTCAGCCTGTTCAACTACCGGTCTCTCGGAAGGACGGGAGGTCGGTGATGGCATAAGGCTGATTGCCTATGAGCTGAGAGTGTGTAGTTCAAATGCCGACCTGACTTTTCATGGTCAATACGCCCCGAAAGTGATGTCATCCATTAGAGCTGTTGATCCAAATATCCACGACAACTCAATGACACGTAACGGTGCACACGTTGTTGCCGTTAACCTTAACATTCACTTGTGTTGGCTCGAGCTAGACAAGACAAGCGTGTCTACTATATGCTTGTCTCAGCTTGCCTTTTCTGTCCGGTTCATGCACGTCCAGGGGATAGTTGCACTCTGAACAAGGCAACTGAGCAGCGTGGCGGTCCCAGTCTGACGGGCATCAAGGTCTCTCAACGAATGACTGCTCGAATCAGCTGCCGGTACGTCACATCACCGAGAGTCCGACGCAGCTTCTTGCTAGTCGCTTTGCAGATCATGACCGACAATGATCGGATGCCTGATGTCTCTCGCCATGACACCATTCAGACTAGACGGTATTCAGGAAGAGAGCAGCAACAACGAGGCTGTAGCTTCGGAAATTGTGATAGCCGCGAGATGGAAAAGACATCATGAGGTTGAATTGTGTCTTTGTGAGGCTTGATGATACAATTCTTGATGAGCGGTTGGTGTTGAGGAATAGGAGATGGCATCAAGAAGGAACCGGCAGTTCACCAAGTATATAATGCTTCTAAAACTCCCTCAAACTTTCTCATCACTCCAGCTCACATCATCAACTTGCTCACATCCTCATCACAGAGTGAAAACAGCAACTGGAACTTCTTTGACCATGCCCTCTCTCATCTCCCTCACCGCCCTCCTGGGAGCCCTGACCTCTCAGGTCTCGGCCTCTCCCGCCAACCTCGACAAGAGGCTAGGTCTCAGTCTTCCTCCCCTGATTCCCAAGATCCCAGGTGTCACTGAGCCTTTGGCCGACAATGCCCCTCCTCTGCCCATTCTGCAGGTTCCCACACCTCCTTTGGACAGCCCCCCTTTCAAGGTGTCCAACATCAAGCCCAAGAAGATTGGATACTTTTGGACTGGTGCTGGTGATAACAAGCATGCCGATTTCCTCGTCACTGCCAGTTTGGATGATGTGAGTATTATTTCACACAACCTTGGTTGCAGTATTAACAAGGTTTAGGACACCTTTGGTGAGATCATCTACATCACCGATGTCCCCAGCAGTGGCAACTCTCCTCACCATCTTGGAACATCTCTGGATGGCAAGACCCTGGTGGGCGGTGGTCTCCTGTCTCTCCTAAAGACTCAGGACACCGCCTATTACTTTGACACCACGGACCCCTACCACCCCAAGTTCGACCACAGCAACCGAGGTATTCTCAGCTCCATCGTCGACGAGATCCGAGCCAAGCCCGAGGGGTAAGTTCCTATGTCCTTGCCACAGAACCTCAGCTAACAGAAGTAGTGGTTTCTTCATCACCTACATGGGCAGTGCCGTTGGCACTACTCCTGGCCGTCTTGTTGAGACCGATGCCGGTGGCAACATCATCCACGAGTGGCCCGAGGATGTCAAGGGCACCCTCAACATTCTCGGCGAGCAGTTCTCGCCCCACGGCCTCACCGTCGACTTTGAGAAGAAGATTATTCTCACCTCTGACTTTGTCGTTCCCATCACCATTCTGAAGCCCACTCTTGGTATCAAGAAGGCCGATACCCTACGCCTGTGGGACCTCGACACTCGCACCATCATCTCTACCATCACCATCCCCAAGGTGAGTATCCTCTGGTGCAACAAAGACGCAGTATCTAATCAATCACAGGGCCAAGGTATCCAGGACGTCAAGTTCATCCCCGGTAACAAGGAGAGTGCTGCTATCGCTACGTAAGTCACTCGAACCCCTCATCTCATCCTTCTCTAACACTACACAGTGCCGTCGGCCCTGGCCAAGCCTGGATCATCTACCCCTTCCGCAAGGACAAGAATGGAAACCAGGGCGTCGCTGAGCTCCTCTACGACTTTGGTGACAAGGCCAAGGACAACCTCGCCATCTACTCTGACATCTCGGATGACGGAAAGCTCGCCTACTTCACCTTCACCCTCGGCAACCACGTCGCTGCTCTCGACATTTCCGACCTCAACAACGTCAAGCGTCTGGATGATCCCGATGAGGACCAGCCCATCATCGGACCCCACTACGTCAAGATCTCTCCCGACAAGAAGAACCTTCTTGTTACCGGCTACTTTGTGCAGGGTGGAGATGTAAGTACCAATGACTCCAGACACTTGACACCGCTAACATTTCCAGATCTCCATCGTCAACACTCCCGGTGACTACAAGGGCCACTGGATCGACATCAACGAGGACGGCTCCCTCAGCTTCAACCGCACCATTGACTTTGAGGACATCTTCACCAAGACCCGCGGTGGTGCCCGACCTCACAGTGTTGTCATCTTTGACCTTACTGACCCCGAGAACCCCAAGTACTACTAAGGGATCGTGGGTGTGAGGCTTTGGCAGACGCACAGCTGTTAATGACAGGAGGAATAATGACGGGCGAGTGCTCTTACAGGGTACATGGATTGATGGATTAACTCTTCTTGGTGCCTCTATGAGGTGATTTATTTGGTGGATTGCTCTGCCAGTACTTACTTTGGACGTCTTATTGCCTAACTTAATCTGATAATGCAGCAATCAGCTTTTCACAGAAACATCCTTCAAGCTCAATTGTGATTACTTGATTGTGCCTAACCATCCCTGTGACAAGCCCCGGCGAGATTGTGACTCTCTGACAGACCTCTTGTGTTCACAGTTTTGTGTCAAAAACACCTAGTATATTATACCCCTTTTCTCTTAAGCACTTTCATATCCAATTTCTTTCTCAACTTTTTCCCTTCTCAATTTCCTCTCAAAATCTCGTTTCATTGTTCTTTGCCTTTACGTTCCTGGTGGGTCTCTTGCTAAGGGCTTCCACAGTGGAGGACCATCAGAACCGGTCGCCCAAGACAACACCTACACAAATAGTACTGTCTTACTCAAGGAACCTCCTTCGAGGATATGAAAGTGAAGTGTTGAAAACTCCCGGATCTCCATCTCTACAGAGCAGTGACAAAGAACAGAAGAGGAAATGCAGAACGAAAGAGGGAAGTGATGGACCCACCAAGCCCACTTTTCCGCAAGTGGGCCCAGCAATTGGTGAGATCCTCCCTCGAAACTTTGCCCCTGCGCGGGAATGTCACATATACCCCAATTTCATTCCTCCAGTCATCAATCAGCTTGGCTTCGTGGTCTAGTGGTATGATTCGTGCTTTGGGAATTTCTCAGCTGCACGAGGCCCCGGGTTCAAACCCCGGCGGAGCCCTTCATTTTGCTCTTCTGAGCTTGGAGGTGATGAACAACCTTTTTGCGCTTGTGGAAAGGTTCTTTTTGACTCTGGGACATGGGCGGGTTTTGGCCAGGCTTCCAGGCGATGAATGAGCCTCGAGATGATCTCTGGGCATAAATTGGGGGCTGGGAGATGTCTGAGAGGTGCCACGCTGGTGTTCTCGTCATGGCAACACTGGAGTCTTTTTGATCCTTGTTAGTATTAGGCAGCTCACTTGGGGTTGTTTTATATCAATTCTGTAGACGGTGTTTATTCTTCGGGGGAGGACAGCTTTGCGGAATGAGCAACTGGTTGGGTGTTGTGATCCGCTGTGTCGAACAAAGCACCTCCATCCCCACCATGGCCATCCAGTCTATGCCTGCAAATCATCTGGCGCGTTCACTTTGGGTGTCTTTAAGGCAAATTATGACTGTTGTATTTTTTGTGAACTTTTGGGGATACAAATGGCGAGTCTGGAAGGTTTGCAAACTCTGTTGTTCCCATCCCGATCGTCACTCTCAACCCGGCTCTTACTCTGGCAACAAAAGCTGGCCTCGAGACACGGGCGCCGCCTGTCCAGACAACAACACGGAAGAAATACCATCACCGCTCTCATTCAGCACAATATCCGCGATAATCTTGCTGTCCCGCCCAATCTCAGACCCCTGGTCCAGGTAGAATCTGAACGCCTTGTTCGCGCCTCCTTCTTGAAGAGCGAGATACGCCGTCAGAGCGCAGGAACCGCTTCCGCATGCCGGGTCCTCGAGGTTGATGGCAATCATGCGCACGCGGAGGTCGTATACCCTGCGGCCCTCTTCATCGCGTGTTCCTAGGACGCGGTAGTACATGGTGCCGACAAATGAGTGAGACCACTCGCTGTCCAGAGGAACGTCAGGGCATGGGCCGGGGAGCACGCCGGCAAAGTTATCGGGGTGGTCTGTAAAGTCGACCAAGACGTAGGTGACGCCCTTGACGATTGACGAAATCGGGTAAGAATCCTTCAAAGTGTCGGCTGCAGCAGTTAGGCTACCCTGGGTATCGAGGATCGCCTTCTTTGAGGCCTTTGCCTTGTGAATGTGCACATTGTGCGGGATCTGAGCAGCCACCGTCTCGGCTTGGACATCATACTTGAGAGTCACGATACCGGCATTTGTCTTCACATCAATCGATTCCTTCTCCAACGGCTTTGCATTCGGGCCCGACAGTAGCTGGCGGAACAAAACGTGTCCACTGCCAATGACGGGGTGCCCCGCAAACTCCATCTCGTTGACGGGAGTAAAGATGCGGATCTGGGGCGTCCCGGACTCGGGCTGTCGCAGAAAGATTGTCTCGGAAAAGTTGAATTCGCGAGCGACTTTTTGCATCTGCGTGGCCGAGAGGTCTACATTGTTGATGTCGACGACGGCGAGCTGGTTGCCGGTGTACCTCTTGTTGGTAAAGACATCGACAGTCACTGCGCGGTTAGCATACGCGACAACGGGTTTAAGTGGATGTACCTACCATAGGAGGTCTCTGAAGCAGGCATGGTGGCTATTGGATGGTAAATGTTGGTGTTGGAGGAATCAAGGTAGAACTTAACAGTGGGACGAGGCCACTTCTTAAGACGTCAAGATCAAGTCATAGCCTCTGCGCATCCTTTATTCTTGCGACCTCGGCCGTCTGTAGGCTCGACTGACTCACCTGATGGCAGGGGAATCTTGCCTATTGCATCCTGAGATATCGCAAGACACCCTTTGTTGTGGATCATCAAACGTATGTTGGCCAATGAATGAAGCAATATCCCCTTGAAAAGGCGAAATCGACCAATCCTTCGGGCGTAAATGACAACCAGAGGTTTGTCAGCAAGCTTTCGGGGTTTAGATCTCCTGTAGGGTAGCTAGGCCGGTTTGTGAGCAACCCGATTTCTGTCATTAATAGGCCAATTGGTGGTTTGAGATTTAACCTGGGAGCGTATTGAGTATCGCGTATCTTACCTTCATACTATACTACAGTTTGCATTATGTCATTGACACCGAGGCAGTCGATAAAATCGGTTGTTGAACAAGTGGTGCTTGCAAGAGCACCATATTTAACTCAACTACTCCTACCTTTAGCTTGACAGATAAGAACTGCTAATAAAATGGAAAACACTTGTTAAAACTCATGGAGTTTCATGCGTCTATCGACGTGTTAATTGAGGTTTCCCGTTCAAGAAATAGTAGACATCTACTAGCATTGCAAATGGAAGTCACATGACCATGTGAGAGAACGCGCGGGATTTTCACGCGCCTTATCGCGACTTCTCTTCACCCAACGAATTGCGTCGAATGATTTGCTATTGAGTATTACTATGCATAGACACATATCGCGCATTACAAAAAAATCGTTGAGTTTCCCAGAGGGACTATTCCGAGTCCCGTCTGCCTGGCTCAACACCATGAACCTTATCACCAACGCGCACAGAACCAGCAGAGGATTGGCAAGAACAGCAAAAATAAACTCCGGTACAGGGAATCGAACCCTGGGCTCCGCGGTGCTAATCCCTCAGGTTATGAGAGCGCGAAATGTTAGCCACTACACCATACCGGATGTTGAGGCTTATTGAGAGCCGATGGAGATGTTGGCAACCTAGTCTCCTCCACTCGACCCTGGATCCAACGGAGGGGTTGTGCTCCTCTCCGGTAGAGTACTGGCTGACCAAGGTTGGGTAAATGGACACTTCTTCCTGATCTCCCATTTCGCGACATTCATAAAGACAGTGCTTATACAGGGAACTTGTTCCTTCGATGGAAGCATGCTTCAAGACTCATGATTGCCCATCGCGATAACAACTGTTACTGCTGTGTGGATCCCATCATGTACACCGTCACGACGGCCGAGCTAACTCCCGTTCAAACTTATTCTCACCTCGAGGCGGACCCCTAACTGCCATAACAAACAATCCATTCCAAAGGACATCCATTCGCTACGCACCCCCAGCCAACTCAATGTTCCTCCCCCTCACACTCTTCCACTCCACCAACAACGCCCCAGCAAAAGCCGCTGCTGCCGTCCCAGCCCCGACATAAAAGCTCGTCGTCAACGCATCATTGTAAGCCAAAACAACACTATCAAGCTGATCCACATGGATAACATTGCGAATATTTGTCGCGCCCGTCCCTAGAACAAAGGAAGGGTCTAGTCCCGGCACGTACTCGCGGATCTTGTCCACGAGGGTGTTGGTAAAGACGGTGTTTCCGGCTGTGATGCACAGCGCACCTCCGAGAGTCTGGGCAAACACGATGAGTGCTGTGCCTGTGGGGATGTCGACCATCTCGCAGACTACCTGCACCGCGATTAGGGGTTGTTGTAGGCACATGCCTACGCCTATCCCTGCTAGGAGTTGGTATCCTATCCATTCGGTCTTTGCTGTGTTGACTTCAAACATGGTGATAATGCCGAAGCCAATGGCCATGAGGATGCCACCGACAATCATGAAGGGCGTGTAGTAACCCCAGACCGTGACGGCTGCACCGGAAATAATGGCGAAGCAGACAATACCGAGGAGCATGGGGAGGTTACTGACTCCAGACATGATGGCCGACTGACCAAGGACGGCTTGAAACCATATGGGTAAGAAGTACATGGCTGTGAGGAAGCATGCTCCCGTATGGAAGGCAAACCATGCGCCCGCCCATACCGTACGCATCTTAAAGATGCGAGGAGGCACCGTGGCATTGTCCTCCATTTTGTACTGGACGAATCCAAAGATGATAAGCAAGAAAGCCGATAGCATGAGAAGCGACGTAATCTTTGAGTCGTCCCAGTCGTATTCGATGCCACCCCACTGAAGAGCAAGAAGCAGACATACAGTGGCTGGTATAAAGATGCAAGTCCCGATAGGATCAAGCTGCCAGACACGGACTTGCCAAGTTGCAGGCTCAATGTCGCGCTCCGGGTCGGGAAAGAAGAAGGAGATGACAACAACAGTGACGAACCCAATGGGTAGGTTGATGTAGAAACACCATCTCCACGAGACCTTGTCGGCAAACAGACCTCCGAGTAGCGGCCCTGCGACCGACGAGATACCCCACATGCCGCTGATGAGACCCGTGTACATCGGCCGTTTGTGAAGGGGACAGGAGAAGGCCAGAATGGTGAGTGCCCCGGAAAAGATGCCGGCAGAGCCTACCCCAGATATTGCTCGTCCAACGATGAGCGTGACGCTATCCGGGGCGATGCCACAGATGAAGCTCCCCACCTCAAAGATGGCGATGGCAGCCAAGAAAGTCCACTTGATGCTCCAGTAGGTATAGAGTTTGCCAAAGAACAGCTGTAGGGCGGCTGTTGTAAGCATGTACGCTGAGCCATACCAGCCCACATCGTTGAGGCTCCCAAACGCATCTGTGATCTTTGGGATGGCTGTGGCAATGATGGAGTTGTCTGGGGTGTATTAGCAAAACCCATCCTGTTTGAATGAGCCACTCACCGAGCGCCATGACAAAGACGGCCAAGCAGAGCGCCAGTGTGATTAGGACAAGCTTCATGCCCGTTGGATACACCGTATCGTCAATCACGTTCGTAGCATCTTCTCTCACACCATCTGGAGGAGGCTGTAGCTTCTCCGTGCTTTCTGTCGGGGCAGCTGATCGTGGCCGGATATCACTGTACCGTACCGAGCCCATGACAGGATGAGGTCTTTTATCCGACTCGGGAACCTCATAGTCGATAGGAAGGGAACGCACGCTAAAGTGGCTTGGTGCGATTGAAGATGGTCGACTGACGCCGCTGTCGTCTCGGTTTGAGTCTCGGTTTGAAGTGAGCCATTGGTTGGCATTCCTGGCTAGCCTCGCTGTTTCCGAGTCGAAGTGAAAGTATTGGGATGATGCCTGGAGAGACGAGTATAGAGATTCTCTCGGAAGGCGAATGCTGAGGCGCGACCGAGATGTCGCGGCCATCGAGTAGTCCGGAGCTGACATTATGGAAGCCATTTTGATGGGTTATCACGCAACCAGTGCGACTCTTTTCAATGACTGGTGTCAGCTCTCTCGGATACTGCTGGGCCTTATGTTTATACCTGAGAGATGTCCCTTTAAGCTGCTTCATCCACGTGTTAAAGTGCCGCCCTTCCAATCTTCTGTCAGCTTCTGTTGCTAAGAGACTGTGGTACAATGTGACACAGTGGAGTCCTTTTGCATTGCTGAGTCGACCATGGTTCTCCTCGTCTCACATCGGAGCTGATTCTCACCGGGCGAGATGACAGCAAGGCGGAGGCTTGCAGCAAGATCTACGCTCGCAGTCGTGACCTAGCATGCCTTTTGGAGTACAAGGTGTGGCGGTCTGTGGCCTCAGTGGATGATGTTGGCACCTTTGACACAGCGCCAGAGAAGAAAATGTGAGCGATGGTGATGGCTTCAGTAGCATCACTTAGCAGGTGTGCCACGGTGAGATCGTGTAGCCCACACCTACCACACAACAAGCCGTGCCAGGACTCCGCGGAGCCCGGGAGCCGGTGTTGTTGGGATGCCTGAATCTTGTCATTATATGACTGCCGTACTTCCCATATCTCTAGGGCCGGCCAATAAGGCAATAAATCTTTCTCCTGCCCATCTGAGTAAGGAGACTCGGGACCGAGATGATGAGAGACTGCGGATGATGAATGGCGATGCTGCTTTTTTGGGGTTGGACCGCGTGGATAGAATGGGGGCTCGGAGAAGACTGTATCGTGTTGAATAAACGCGAGAAGCTATTGATAATAGAAGAAAAGATATTAATCTTATCGATCACCTTTGGAGCAGCCTTAAGCGGACGAGGATGCAAGACCACGCCTTCTTCCTTGGCATCTGCTCTCCATCGACTTGGCTTTAGCCTACTATGCCACATCAGAACCGAGGCACAAAGTCTGGAAGTTGTGTTACCTTGACCAACAAGTCCCAGTCTGCTTAGAGAGCAGCCAGGTGCAGTGGGAATGTATTCTTGTCTGATGTTTCGCAACATACCGGAGTTTGAACAAAAGCCGAGGCCGAGGAGACGGGTATCACCTCTCAACACCTCGAGCACGGGAGTGTTATGAGGAACGGTCTGTAGAAGCTCATACAAGTCAGCTTGTAACGGGTCCGGAGGATTTTACTTCAAACCGAGTCAAAGGGCGAGGTTGCGTGTTACAATCAGCACACAGGCATCGATAAGCCGCAGTTCCGAAGGCACACAAGAAGTCAGCGATCTCAAAAGTATTTGTATTGACAATTGGTGTACCCATTCTGGTATTCGCCACGTTCAAAACCCCAAATTTGTGCTTCCAGAACATTGGGGAGTTTGGCTAGTTATTACAACGATATGATCATGAGAGGGCATACCATAGACAATTGTACAGAGGCCATAGCGGTGCAGGGGCGAAACAAAGAAATACACGACATACACACAGGAAGAATATCGTGGTGAGCATATTATGCGCGAGACCAACATGAAGAGGACATCGATCACGCTCCATCTTGTGGGTGGTCCTCTGACAACGGGCTCAGTCGAATACGAGGACTTGCTCGTTGATGCTCATCTTCGTCATCTTCAAAAGGCTTCGTGGACCCTGGCGTGAAATTGCGCGATCGCTTGTTGCCTTTTTCAACTGAAGCCTTACCCTCTGTATTGGGAAACTCCTGTGGGCTACTTTGAGTCGATGAGGTCTGAGCACCGACAAACTTGCTCATCGAATATGACTTCCTGGTCAGGTCTGAGTGAGGACTGTTGGGGCTTCGAGCTTGGGATTGGGTGAAGGGAAGCGGGATACTGCCGTTTGACGGGATGTACAACTGCTGAGACACCTTTCGCTGATCATGGTGATCCAATCCAACAGTAGTACTAGTAGACAGTGTTGACGGAATGGGGCATGTCGAATGCCGCTTGCGATTTTCCTTGCGGGACCGCACCTCAGGCGTTGAAGTACGTGTCGGTGGAGCGTGAGGTTGCAATGACATAGGCTGACTCAAAAGGGAAGCTGTCAAGGAGAGAGCAAGGTCTTCAGGCAACACGGTATTATGCGGGAAGATTGGGAAGGGAACTGTCTGCTGTTAGTGTCATGTTTGAACGGCAAAGGGTATCACGCCGGACCTGGTTGGTTCCGCTCGGTAAGTATGGGCGTGCTGAGCGTTTTGGGCAGTACTTTGGGATCCTCATCGTCAATAGAAAAAGCCAGAGAAGAGAATTGAGTCTTATCAGATCCGCTCCCTGAGGAATCCCGGGTCGAGCCTCTGCGTTCAGTGCTGGTCTCACCCAAGCGTTCCCAGTTGTGACTTGACTTTGGCACGGCAGGATTAAACTGCTGTGGAATACTGTTCAGCCCGAGCCCAACCTTACCAGGCCAATCAAAATATGCGGTTGTGTCATCAAACGAATCGACAATGTCGCTGCAGCCAGGGATCTCATCCGTGTTCGGCAGAGGCCCAATGTAGCTCGCCTGGGTTGGTTCCTCCGCATGGTTTGTCGCTACGTTGAACATGGCACTTTGAACCGTGGGCATTGTAAGCCCTGCCAGGGCCTTCTGTTGGCCATTCGTGCGGAGTCGTGGAGAGTGGGCGTGGGTTTTGACACTGTTTAACGGAAACGAAGGGACGGACATCGACGTCGTATTCGGGGATCGCTGCCACATAGAAGGGTTTGGCCAAGCAATCCCTACGCCTTCTAGGACTTCTAGAACCCAAGGTTAACGAACGAGGACCAGGTTAAAGGTGCAGACAAACCTTGGGGTGCGTGCTGAAAAGAAAAGGCGACAATATTGTTGACTCTCTCCATTGGTACGGTTAGAGAATCGCGCGGAAATCCTTCACTGATGACGAGTCTGATGCGGCCGAGGGCATCACCTACGTTTCGCTGTCTTTGCTGAAGGATTTCTTGCTGAAAGGCAGGAAACTTGAGCGGCTCGAGATCTCCATTCTTGGACAAATCTGTACTTGGAGTTAGTAGATTACCTCGAGATGAATACGTGATTCGTTACCAAAGCCGTTTGCAATGACATGCGGCCAATCGCACTGTCGGCTCAAAGAGGTGGAACTGGGGGTGGTAAGAACTGGAGCTACCCAAGCAAGGCAAGGAACGACGTACGCAACCAGACGCCCGTCAATGAAGAGCCTCGTCTCGAACTTGACATCATTGACATGCTTGGAGTATGATTTGGTGAATTGACTGATGGTGGGGGTATTCCACGAGTGAATCGAGATTTGAAATGGTGCTCCCGGTGCGAGGCTGGGCACAAAACAATTCACTGTCGGTAAACCAGAAATGCCGTGGATGTGTGCGAACTCTGGAAGGACGAGTTTAGATGTGGCAAGCCAGGCATTAGGGAGCATCCTCTTACCTGTATCTTGAACAACCTGACAGGTGACTCCGAACTCTCTAAAGGGAATACCGCAGTCTCGTGGGAAAAGAAGGACATCCCAGTCCTCGTACCTCATCTTGACCGAAGAGGGGACCAAGAGGTGATGAAGGTGCCAAGAAAGGGCGATACTGCAAGACAATGCAGATCGGAAGAAAGGAAAGTCAGCCGAGGAGTGCTAGGTAACCAAGCAGAGGAGGGATGAGGATCGTGTTTTGGGAAGACCTGGGTTGTTTACTAAGGGACGAGGAGAAGAGCAGGTGCTGAGGTAGTCACGAGCATGGCAAGCAGCTTGTCCCGTGACTTGAGTGCGCAAGCCATGATGGCTTCGCAATGCTGGGAAGGAGCCAGGTGGGATGGCATGTGAATGTAGGTAGTCAGTCCATCCATGAAGAGCATCACAGGCTGAAAAGCGGCGGATGTAGGCTTGTGAGTAGCCGCTCAGCCTCATATAGGTCTGGGACTTCTGACAGCATAGTACAAAGGTCGCCGACGCCATCAGATTTTGAGATCTCAGGATGGCTGTGTTAGGGGCTTCACTTCACTGAAACACGGATGGATCTTGAACGGAAGGAGCTCCCATTCTCAACCAGAAGCAGCCATAGGGTGGGGCAACATTGGGTGTTTGAGCAGGCCGTGACCCCTTGTTCCAGCCGTGGTTCGGATCGAAATGTCCAACTTGGGCTGCCTGGTCGTCGTGACGAGAGAATGTGTACAGGATTTCGGGATCATGGGCTTCCATTCAGGAATCGGCGACGCTATCGTTCAACACGGCCAGTCGGAACAACAGTTCATCACATCCACGCGCATCATGCAATTCGCCTTGATCCACAGTGCAATTCTCGGCTACGCGGTACTCAAACATCGGTTGATCTTGCATTGAACCCTTCCATTCTTTCTTATGTACAAATGAGCATTTTCTACTCAAGGGTCAGCATCACCCTCCATCCGGGCCTGTTCCACTGTTAGCACATGCACAACCTACGAGCTGCTTGACCTACCCTCGTGGCTCCGGGGCCACCCAGCTCTCGCTCAAGGCCACCCTCAAACTCTCGGGGGTAGGCGGGCGAATCGGGGTAGTTGAGGTAGACCAGTCCGGTGACGCTGAAGAAGACGGCGAGAAAGGTGCCGACCATGATGAGACCGGGGCCGGTCGTGGTCCAGGTGTACTCCCAGGGAGAAAAGATACCCAGCACATCGTTATCCTCGTGGATGGGCTCGCCAAAGTTTCGTCGCTCCTGGGGATCCCACCAGCTACCGTAGGGGTCACGGAACTGACGCTTGATTCGGGGTGGGTTGATGTAGCCGCCGTTCTGCGATATTATCCATTAGCTCCTCGGCTCGTTTTGAGCGCTTTGCCAGTCTTCACTGACCATTCCGGGATCCTCGGCCTCGGTCAGGCTGGGGCCATCGGGGTACTTGGCGTCGATGACCTTCTTGTCGGTGTACGAGTGGGGGAGGAAGGTTCGTCGCTGGATGGTGGGCAGTCGTCGAGCAGCCGTCATGCCGCTGCGCAGGGCCGAGGCCCGCACAATTCGTTGAGGGAGCATCTGCAGAGGGACAAAGAGTTAGCGCGACCAATTGACCATGTCTCAATGGCTTCGGAGCGACGCACCTCGGGCGAGGGGACAGTGTCGTCGGCGCCCAATTGCTCTGTGACGTGAGGTGATGGCTCTGTGTTGAAGCTGTAGCCAATCGAGGCTGTGATGATTCTCAACCGAAAAGTGGCGCCTCAGGCATCAAGGGCGCACGCCAGGCGCGTGCCGGCCCTTTTCGGTTAGCCCCAAGCCAGGTTCAGGGTGTGCGTCCTCAACTCTCCTCCAGCTCAAAAGTTTTGCTGACGACACTGGATTTTGCGACTGAATCCCACGCAGGTCGCTCGCAAGGCCTCTGATCATGTGCAAACTTTGTATGAATATCCGCTGAAGCGCTACGATTCTGTAGACATTAATTTCTCCCCCCCAAATGATAGCTTCGCAGAGAATACGCCCCCTGCGTCCCCTGGCTCCACGTTGCTACTATGCCCGAGACCGCGTCGTCGCCCGTCAACGTGCTGCCCAAGTCGGACTCTGATGCCACCAAGCCTGAGCAAGACGCGCTCGAGCCTTGCACCAACGGAGATGACGCGCCCAACGGTACGATGAACGGCCACGATGGTCATGAAGCCAAGGGAGATGCGACGTCGGCCTTGAACGGCGACGCACATGAGCTGCCCAATGGCCACGATCATGACCATGAGCGACCAGCAAAGAGAAGACGAACAGGAGAATCGACGCCCCACGCCACGCCCAAAAAGCCCAAGATCGAGTCGCCGCCGTGGAAGAAGATAGCTGCTGACGGCCCGACCACCTTTACTGAGAACGGCCGACGCAAATCTGGTCGCATCAACACTCTACCCCTCGAACTCCAGCCCCAGGGCAAGACTCGAATTACGAGACGATCTATCGCCGGCGCGCAGTCGAGTCCGTCGAAACCGAAACCCGAACCTCAACTGTCCAATGGAAACTCGAGAAAACTACCGAATGGCTCGCACAAGTCGACCCCCGCCACCAAAGCGCAGCCCAAGTCCACGGCCGCATCTACCCCGAAATCTTCATCCAAGAAACCCACGGCAGAAATCCGAACATATTCTCGCTCGAATCGCCGTCGAAGTCCTTCTCCCCCACCTCGATCCTCAACCAGAACCCGACGATCAGCGCGCTTTAGCGATGCCAACGACAAGACACAAGACTCGAAAGCCGCGCGTGACGCTACTACCCGTTCCCCTCGAATTAAACTACGAGTCGGTCGATCGGGCGATATCCCTCTCGTGCACCCTGATCAGGTTCGCAAGAGACCCAAGATTGGGACAAGTTTCGAAGACTTTTGGGCTCGAGGTGGGGACATCCCTGTCGAGGAGGGTGGTCTGCAGGCGTCCGAAGATGGCCCCCAATACACTGATGAGATGGCTGAGAAGGACGCTCAACTCATTCTTCGAATTGAGAAAGAAGTTGAAGATGGCGGAATGCTTTCCCAGGGCCGATGCTCCATATTTCTTCCAGAGCCTGAGGAGGAACCACCTCGACAGTGGGCTCGTCAGGACCACATGGTCAAGGCCATGATGAACTTTCGCAAGCTCATGCTCGCGGAGCAACAGCGACACCGATCAACGGCCAAGAAGATTGCTGAAGCCTGCCGCGACGAGTGGCTCCGGCGTCAACCCAAGTCTGCAGAAGAAATCGAAGCCGAACAGAGGGAGATATGGATAACTCGGTACCGGACAGTGGTCAAGGTCATGTTTGGCACGTGGGAGAATGTTCGTGTTGAAGTCAATCGCCGACGATTGGTCGAATGGGAACAAGAAGAGCAGAAGAGAGTCAAGGCAGCACTCAACGAAGCCGTGAACCTGTCAGAGCAGAAACTCCAAGCGCGGCGTGCGGGATTGGATTCCGAGCAACCATCAGACGAAGAGGATGGGTTTGACGGACTCACCGACGACATGAGTTTAGCGGATGACGATGATGACGACTTGGGCCTTGCTTCGGACGAAGGCGACGATGAGGATGATGATCCAGACAGCGACATAATGTCATCTGATGATGAAGGCGAGGAGGAAGAGGAAGACACAAAGGATTTGGGTGATGAGAACTTGACCCAGGAACAGCTACGAGAAAAGTATGCCCACATTCCAGATCTCGAGCAAACGCCGGCGGATACGGAAACACCGACGAGCGGACCGAACCACGAAGATACAGATGCTGCCGATACCGCACAAGCTACCGAGAACCCAGAGTCGAGCGATGAATCCGTGGACATGGACGATGATCTTGGCTCAAGTGATATGGAAAGTAACGAGGAAGCCGAAGACGACGAGTCGGAAGAGGAGTCAGAGGAGGAGGCAGGTGGTCTGCTGGGATTGTTCTTTGGAAAATCGGAGCTTAAGAAGATCAACGACGAGGCTGGCGTGGAAACTCCAGCTGATGACGATGCCGAGATGCCCGATGCAACGACCCAGGATACACCCGCCCCAGAGGACAAGGGCGATTCGGATCCAGAAGATGAGATGTCCTTGATCCAGCTCCCGGATCCAGACCGCGCCGAACATACTCAAAATGGCGAACCGGCCGCTCAAGGGACGGAGGATCAAGAAGCATCGGAATCGGCGAAGCCTGAGGGAATTCCCTCGGATGAGACGAAACTGAAGGATCTACCCACAGTCAGTGTCGATACGACCAACGTACCCTCGCCTACGAAGATGGTGGAAGAACCAGGCCACGAAGTCACCATGACAGGCACCGACGAGAAACCTAGTGAGGAACGGGTTGAGCAACTTTTGGATGTTGCAGGCCCAGATAAACTGCCCAGCCCCGAGACCGAGCCAGTCACAAACCCCCCTAGTCCCACACACAGCCTGTCGCCTCCGCCTACATCGGAAACCAAGCCTTCCGAGCTCGATACTGCATCGTCTGCGGAGGCTCCTGCTGGCAAGCCTGATGTGAGTGCATCTGCCTCACCCCAGCCTGTTGCCAATCACAAAACCGAAGTACCGTTCCTTCTCCGTGGAACGCTACGAGAATATCAACGCGACGGCCTTGATTGGCTGGCCGGCCTATACGCCAACAACACCAATGGCATCCTCGCCGATGAAATGGGATTGGGAAAGACGATTCAGACTATCGCCCTTCTTGCGCACTTGGCTTGCCAACATGAGGTATGGGGACCACACCTTGTTGTGGTGCCGACCAGTGTCATGCTCAATTGGGAAATGGAGTTCAAAAAGTGGTGCCCTGGCTTCAAGATTTTGGCTTACTATGGCTCACAAGAGGAACGCAAACGCAAGCGACAAGGCTGGAACAATGACGATGTGTGGAACGTATGCATTACTTCGTACCAGCTGGTGCTCCAGGACCAACAGGTGTTCAAACGGCGACGCTGGCATTACATGATTCTTGATGAGGCACACAACATCAAGAACTTCAAGTCTCAGCGCTGGCAGACTCTTCTTGGTTTCAACACTCATTCCCGGCTTTTACTTACTGGAACGCCCCTCCAGAACAACCTTACCGAGCTTTGGTCGCTTCTGTTTTTCCTCATGCCGGCTGAGAATGGCGTCGGCGGGTTTGCTGACCTGCAGGAATTCCACGACTGGTTCCACAAACCGGAGACCCAGATTCTTGAGAGCGGGAGGGAACAGATGGACGACGAGGCCAGAGCCATCATATCCAAGCTCCATAAAGTGCTTCGTCCGTATTTGCTTCGCCGTCTCAAAGCCGATGTTGAGAAGCAGATGCCTGCCAAGTACGAACACGTCGAGTTTTGCCGACTCTCCAAACGTCAACGCGAACTGTACGACGGCTTCCTCTCCCGGACAGACACCAAGGCGACGTTGGCTTCGGGCAACTACCTTTCCATCATCAACTGTTTGATGCAGCTTCGGAAAGTGTGCAATCACCCCGATCTGTTTGTCGACCGACCAATCATGACGTCGTTCCGCATGCAGAAGTCCGTCGTCTCCGACTTTGACGTGGTCGAGCAAAGGGTGCAGAAGCTGCTATTGGCACCGAAGCCTATGAGTGCTGTCAACCTAGACTTCCTCAACCTCATCCCAGCCCATTACGAGCACTTGACAACCACCCAAGCAGATCGGATTGCTCATTTGAGCTCGCACCGGGTGTTGATGGACCTCCGTGAAGTTCAAAGAACACGAGCGCAACAGGCGTACTCGACCCTTGACCCGTCGACGGTAGAATCTAGCATCGCTTATCTCGAGAGTGGTGCAAGATGGAGCCGGTTTGAGGAGCTTCAACACTGCGTCTATCTGAATGCACTGCGTCGGCAGCAAAGGCCGATTTATGGCAAGAACCTGATTGACTTGCTCACCATTGGCACCGACAAGCGACCCTACAAGCCACGTCCCAAGGTTCCTCGCCAAATTATGGGTTGGTTCGAGGATGAGTCGACGACCATTCGATCCATGATTCCCACCATTAATCACCGAGCAGACAGCTTCAAGACCATCATTGAGAAGTTCTCATGTGTGACCCCGGCGGTTGTCACCAGAGACATGGAGCAGTTCGTGCTTGGGCGCAAGGGTGTACAGGCCTTTACAGACGAAGACCTCAAGCTATCGGCACCTGTTCGATGGGCACCTTTCCTACCCAAGGAGTCGCCACCAGATCCCTGGCATGAGGGTCGGATGAGACTCAGCATCCAGTTCCCCGACAAGCGTTTACTCCAATATGACTGCGGCAAACTTCAAATTCTGGATAAGCTGCTGAGGAAGCTGCAGGCTGGTGGCCATCGTGCTCTCATCTTTACGCAGATGACCAAGGTTCTCGACATTCTCGAACAATTCCTCAACATCCACGGTCACAAATACCTCCGCCTGGATGGTGCCACCAAGGTCGAACAACGTCAGATTCTTACAGACCGGTTCAATCACGACCCTCGAATCCTCTGCTTCATCTTGTCGACGCGATCGGGTGGTCTCGGAATCAACCTCACAGGTGCTGACACGGTCATTTTTTATGATCAAGACTGGAACCCTGCCATGGACAAGCAATGTCAGGATCGATGCCATCGTATCGGCCAAACACGAGATGTGCATATTTACCGCTTGGTCAGTGAACACACTATTGAAGCCAACATCCTCCGGAAAGCGTCACAGAAGCAGATGCTCGACGATGTGGTTATCCAAGAGGGAGAGTTTACAACCGATTACTTCAACAAGATGTCGGTCAGGGATGTTCTTGGTGACAAGGTCGACTCTACTAGTGAAGGCGTGGATGCCGCTGATGCCGCCCTGGACCGAGTTCTTGGTGGTCCTGATACCAGCTCAGACCAGCGAAGGGTTGGGCGAGCACTCGAACAAGCCGAAGACAGAGAGGATGTTGCAGCCGCTCGCGTGGCGGAGAAGGAGATCCAAGCCGACGACGCCGATTTCACCGAGAAACCCAGCAATACCGCTTCTGGGACCTCGACGGCGCGACAGGGAACACCAGCTGGCAAGTCAGTGTTGGATGGGGGACTCGATGAGGTTGACACACCTCAAGCGGAACAGATTGTGGAGTACAACGCATGGGGCGACAAGATGCGTACCATTGACGACTACATGCTGAGCATCATGGCAGAGCAGCTCAAGGGCACCAAGCTTGAGTTGCCCAAGGACAAAAAGAAGGGGAAGAAAAAGGGCAAGGACACACGCAAACGATGAAGCGACGGCCCAAAATCGCATCATAATAGCCGCCGCGGGGATTGAGTACGGCACCGCACAAAACACCTGTATATTAGCATCCATTGGGGAACCAGGCAACCTGGCTAAAAAGGGGAGACAAAAAACCAACAGCACACGGGGGGCGGCTTTTACTTGTAGACTGGGTGTTTTATAGGGGGTGGGGTTCCTGGATTGTACGAACTGAACTGTAGGGGGCGATGGTGGTTCATTGCATCTATGGGAGTTTTTTGGAGTGTGAAAAGGGGACGGTTTTTGTGTCCTTGACGTGGCGCATCGGTAGACTTGTAAGAATTGGATGAGAAACACCTATCCTGCTTTCAGTTGATCATGCTCATCTTGTTCTTGCAGTGATTTCGGACAATATTGATCAAAACCTTCGTGGCTATTGGTGTTTGCCAATTGAGCACTTGCCATCTGCTATCGTCCTGAGCACAGGGGTCATTGCGACCAGGGTAGATGAAGTAGTAGGCTCGAGGACTCTCTCATAACTGTGACAGAAGCTAAACCGCATGAAGATTCGTGTTTTGTTTGGGTGCTGTGAGATTGAGGTGCCGTTATCCCTTGGTGTTTCTTGCTGACTCTGCTTGAGCTCAGCCTGACCAAGGCATCCAACGCACAGCCCCCGGGACTTGCAACAACAGCCATCCAAGCATTCAAGGAACATCAAACGTTCTTCCTGAATCGAACAGGGTACCGCGGGCCGAGTGCATCCGAGGTAAGAGATGACGCGCGAGGTTATCAACGGCGCTGTTGCGATGCATGCCAGATGATGCATGTCCCGATTACCCTATCATTCGTAAGCTACCGGTGTCTCTTTGCCTAGATACCTTGGCCAACGTGTTTCCCTATCGGTTAAGATGCAAGGCCATTAGTGAAACTGCGCGTTTGTTCTTCAACCTTCACCTGACAGCGAGTTGTTCGGAGGAGAGCGACTTGTGTCATCAATGATATACATTCTGGGCATTACTTGCTATGTGGTATTATCGTGCGCGACAAGAAAAATGAAACAAAAGTCCTTTCAACCTTTTACAGCATCGCCTGCAATCTCGGCTGCATCTCATCCTCCGTCCGCAACCCAAGCTCCGCCTTCATCTTGACCCACGACTCTGCTGCCCTCCTCGCCATCTCCTCCGGCACCGCCGCATCCGGCTCTGCGAGTCTCCTGTTGAACACCTCAAAGCTCAGCCATCCTTCAAAGCCGAGGCCTTGGATGACGGTTCTGAGGAGTTGTTTGCAAGGGAGGTAGCCGCCGTATTGGGGCTCGCCGTAGAAGAGACGCGCGTTGCGCGACCAGCTCATGCGGGCGGGTTGCTCGGGGTTGTAGAAGGGGTGGGATGTGTCTAGAGGGGCAGAGAGGCGTTCGCCGTCTGCGACTTGGACGAGGAATACTTTTGTGATGTCAATGTCGGAGAGGATTCGCTTGATCGAGTCGACCGTCGCTTGTTCGCAGTCGGATGTTCTTCCGGTTGGTGACGCGGGATCGGCGTAGATTCTCCCGAGGATGTTGTAGCTGTCGAGGCATACGCCAAAGTTGGGTCGGTCTACACGTTGAACAAGATCCCAACTCGCCTCCCACGTATCGGTTCTTGTGCCCCAGCATAGTGCTTCGTATGCGAAGTTGATGACTGGCTCCTGCTGCAATCCCATCTCTGCCGCCTCGACAAAATCCGCTACGATCAAGTCCATATCATCCGTAACCTCATCCTCAGAAAGGAAACTGCTCGGAAATAAGATCAAGTCGGTCCCCAAAGCATGGACCAGCTCAAACCAAAGCTGCAATTCGTCAATCCTCTTGCTATGCTGGTCCCGGTCGACGAGGCCGCCAAAGTGCATGAACGGCTGGAGGCAGATGATGGTGAGATTCCGGGCGGCGCAGAGCTGGTTGATGGCACGGGCGGCTGCGATCTGATCCTCGGGGGAGCCGCCGCCGGGAAAGGACTTTGAAAAGTCTACGAGGTCCTCGTAAAAGACTTCGATGCCCTGGAAACCGTATTTTTGCGCCATGTCGAGCTTGTGTGGGAGGGAGTGGCCGGCGAAGCAGCGTCCTAGGGACATTGTGCATATGCTGGGCTTGTGTGCCATGATGAAGATGTGATGCTGATACTGAGCGAAGGAATAAATCAATTGCTGTGGTTGACTTGTGTGATGCTGGACTTTGATGATGGAACTGAGCTTTGGAGGATGGTATATAGAGATTGAAACTTGATATGATGAAACTGTCTAGGAATCGCCGAAGAGAAACAGCTACCTCTGATGCAGTGGCAACATGATTTATCAACCACGAGGGAAGCTCCCCTGATGGAGAGTCCCATCGAGATAACCTCCTCCAACCGCCAATAGCCATTGATCCCCCTTGTCAGAGGTATGGTAGATTGGCGGAATTGGCGTCATCGGCACTGTCACGAGGCGGAACCAACCGTCCAATATGCCATGAGTTAAACAGTTTTCCGCCCATCTTCCATGATGCATCATGGGTAATCTTGGTGGTGGTGTAGGATCCCCCGGCTGGTTAAGTCTTTACCCGGTGTGGGGAAAAACTCAACCTATCGGCAATGCCTTGTTCCACCAGGAGAGGGAGGGAAACGCAGGTTCCGGGCCTGTACCCGGTGGAAAAATCCTTGCGTCTTTCTCGGCATTTCAATCGTGGGGGAGAAGAGATCTCGCATGAACTTGGACCGAGTTTCTCAGATCTCTGATGACAATTCCCTGCCTTTCTTGCCTTCCTAGTGGACACTACTTGAAGAGAGCTGAGTCCTAGCGTTGGGTCAGAGAAAACAAACCCCAGATTCTCATACTAGTCTTTTCTCAATATGTCTGTCCAAGAAGTGTCTTATCCCTCTGGGGACTCGCTCGCTTCGTGCGAAGTCTCGCGACTTCAACGCCACGGATACCTCTTTGGGAAGAAGCTGACCAATTCCCTTTCACCCTTTCTTCACAATGTCATCTATCAAGATCTTGGCCTGCGATGGGGTCAGGTCCGACTCGACTCGGCGGATATCCCCTCCTTCTTGAAGCTTGCCCAACACCCCGACTTTTACGGTGAGTTATTTGTTTACTCGGATTGTTGAGTGAGGCTAATAAGATTCAAGGCGCTTCGGTAACAATGCCCAACAAGGTCGCCATCATCCCTTACTTGGATGAGCTGACTGAGGAGTGCCGCGACGTCGGTGCTTGCAACACACTCTTCCTCCGGGAACAAGACGGCCGCCGCATCTTCTGCGGCGCCAACACCGACGTCATCGGCATCCGCGACGCCTTCTACCAAAACATCGCTGACCCAGACGGCGTGTTCCACGAGAAGCCCGCTCTCGTGGTCGGCGGCGGCGGCGCAGCCCGAAGCGCCATCTACGCCCTGCGCAAGTGGATGAAGGTCAAGGCCATCTACCTCGTCAACCGTGATGAGTCAGAGGTTGAAGCCGTCATTAAAGACTGTGCGGAGCGCGGCTACGGCGATGACCTTGTCCATGTGAAAACGGTCTCGCAGGCCCTGGACCTCGAAAGCCCCGGCGCCATCGTGGCGTGCGTGCCAGACTTTGAACCCCAAACAGCAGAGGAGATTCTCGCACGACGTGTGACGGAGACATTTTTGGAAAAGGAGCGCAAGGGTGCTATTCTGGAGATGTGCTACAACCCTACACCGTTTACACGGCTGGGTGCCCTGTCTGAGGAGAAAGGGTGGCAGGTTATTCTTGGTACTGAGGCTTTGATCTGGCAGGGTTTGGAGCAGGATAAGTACTGGACTGGAAGGCCGATAGAGGAGCTGCCGAGGGAAAAGGTTCAGCTGGCTATTGCGGAAAAGGTTGCTCATAGGGCCCAGGAGTCGAAGCTGTGAGCGATGCACATTGCCCCAGGGGACATAGACAGGTATTTTGGGGTTACAAACAGCATGATAATAGCGTGTGTAGAACTCAGAAATAAGAACGGTTCACATCTTGTTCAAGAAATCATATCAAAGAGTAGTCCGAAGACTACTCATGCTGCTGTCCTAGAGGCTACTTGCTGTGATTAGTTCTTTGATTACGGCAGAGCTTGAACTTCGAAGTTGTGAGGGTTTGATTGCTTCAAAGGTCATAGATAGGTGTAATGGGACAATGAGGAGGCTATTAAAATGTATGAAGGAGAATATTAGGAACGACTGAAGTCCAATAAGAATCAACAACGAGCATAGTTTGGGTGGCTTCCAATGATGCTCAACACTATCCATGTTCCACGTCACTCCCATTTCGTCTCCTCAGGCCTCCTTTAATGGGTATAAATCGAGCGGTCGATATTCCCTCCCAGGCTTCGACTTTTTCGCCTGTCCTCTTCGTTAACATTCTGAGACTTACTAAATAACCCCTGATCTCCGCCTTCCAGACGTAACCAACTGCGGATCCCAGGAATATCAAAGGCACGAGGACTAGACAGAGAGTTAGGGCAGGGCTGTTGCTGATATCGACATGTGAATAAAACCTACAAATAATATAGAAAGCCCAGGCAGGGGCCTGCATGAAAGTTGCGACGTCCAACGCAAAGAGAGAGGTGAGAAATGAGAGAGGGAGCTGGTACAATGTTTAATAAATGGTGACTCTTTCCTGATACGATCAACTTACAAACCAAACGGTGACAAGGGTAAAAATCAAGACTATTTTCCCTTGCTTGAAAGACTCCTTGCCCTGCTTCACGGACTCGCTCGCCTGCCAATTGGCGATCTCCGCTTGAAAGCCGGCAATGTCACTCTCCTGGAGCGTGAGTGTAGTCTTGACCTATTAGTCAACAGTCAGTATCCGCGGCTGCGTGAAAGAGTTATGGGTTAACAAACGGCTTCTTGAGTCTGCTCGGCAAACTTGTCCAATTCCTTGATGTCTCTCAAGAGATAGTGGCTTGAAAGATCCTCGTCGGTACCCTTTCCAGCCATGGTCACCTGGACCTTGCGTTGGAATCTTGCAATCGACATCAGGATGTTGAGTTCGTCGCGAATATCTTTAATGTGGCAGAGCTGTTCTGAGACCGTCGTGAGCGCAGCCCGGAGAGCCTTCATCATTTTGAATGTGCGATCAGCATCGAGGCCGGTTTTTAATTCTGTTGCGTCGTTGCGGCGCTGGTATGCCCAATTGAACAAGCTCGACTCTTTTCTCCCCTGTGAAGAATGTTAGTTCATATCAAGCTCCTAGGAGAATCCAGCGGTACGGACGATCTCATTGATAGAGTCCGAGAAGATTTGGTGGATCGATCGCTCTTCTTTGTGTTTCCCATCCTCAGTGGTGCTCTGATCTACCCTGTCCATGTTCACCTGATGCTGGCCATTCACGTCTTGGCGCCTTCGCTTCCTGTCGTAGGTACCAATGCAATAGTCTACAATTACCTGGCTCATTTCAGCGGCAGATGTTGGTCCGAGTCGACGGCTTCCATTCTCGACTTGCCTCTGAAGATGGCCCAAAATGTCTGTCACAAGATTGTCTCGAATATCGTTGGTTGCGCAAGAGGTCGAGGTAATTAACCACTCTATGGAACGATTCAATAAGTAATCAAGGCGGGGTGAAAGGTTACTGGAAACATACTGTCGTCAATAGTCCATATCCAGAGTTGGCTAACTCGCAACAAAGGCCAGAACCTTTGCTTCTTGATATCTAGGCCCTGCAGATACTTTGTGACGACCTGGTCCTTGTTGCGCGAGTCCCGGTCCCCGACAGAGTCCTTGTCCGATGCAAACTGATAGTAGAACTCGTCTAGGGTCGTAGGCTGGTGAATCACCGACTTTCGGTACGCTTCAAAGAGCGCATCACGCATCTCTATCTCAGCTTGGACCTTTTTCTCGAGGTCTGATTGGGTTTCCGTGCCCGTCATCCGCTTGCCACTCTCGATTTGGTGGTATGTTGAGAAATACAGATAAGGCATCTAGAACCGATATGAGATCATGAAAGAGTGTGACGAATTAGGGAAGGAATACTGACATAGATGGCCGAAACGGCAAAAGATTTGCCTTTCTCTGCGTCACCACAATCCGTGTCGACTGTCTGCACAGCCCTGCTGACATGGGAATGGCTGTTTGACTCTTCTTCCCGTTCTCGCCTTCGAGTATTAGAAATTTCCTCGGAAGGGTTGTTTTGACCTTCATTTGGGCTATCTTCGTCGTCTTCATCGCTGTTGGGTCTGCCTCGTTGCTCGTTGTGCCGGGAGCGGATGTCTGTTCGACTGGACTCTCGCTCACTGACATCTTTCAACTCACCCTCACCTTCTGCATTGCGTTTAGTCGCATTGTCTGCCTTCTTGACAACATACCGGGGTCTCATGAAGCGCGAAGTGGACGTTCTGTCTGGGATTTCGATCCAGCTACTTCGCAAAAAGGAGGCCACCTTTTCAGCTTCGCTCTTGCAACACCCTTCTCCTTTTAGTATCTTCTTTGCTGTGTCCTAAAGTGCGGCTACAGTCAGCACATGCGTCGCTCTCATAATCCAGCGAGATTCTACTGAATAAAGCAGTTCTCACCTCCATCCAAACCATCTACTTGCGGTCAGTTTGAAGCTTTAAACGTGGAGAGCTCGGGAGGAAAAGCTTACGTTAGTTGACGGCAAATGAATCCAAGTGAACTGGGCCTTGGTCTTGTTGTTCTCCTGGAAATCTTCCGAGGTTGTCGATGCTTGTTCGGACGAGACCCTGGGTGTATACTCGAATTGCTTGAGCCTTGTGACAATGTCTTCCATGTGTTTCATCTTGTCGTCATTATACAAGACTTCCTGAATCGTTCGGAACTTGACAAAGTTGCTTTGGATGATTGCTGCGCGGAAATGTTTCAAGCTTGATGCCATGCTCTTGTCTGGCTTCGACAAGTCCAACGGCCTGGTAGGCTTTTCAACCTTCTCTGGGTAGAGGTAGTCTAGAATGTCCTCCATGTCTCTCAAAACCTGGTCATCTTTGTTTGAAACGGCTCCGCTCGCCGGGCCACGCCCTCCTCTCTGTCTCTTCCTCTCCGCCAATGGTTTTGAAGTTTGTCGTTTCTCATCGAGTTTTTTAATCAATTCCCGGCCGCTTGAGATGCTGTTATCAATCTTGTCCTTGGCGACTGTCTTTTCCAGGCCCAATGTTCGGAGGTAGGTCAGGAGCACCCGCGGCATGCATGCATAAATCGCCCACTCGAGTATCGTCCATTGATCGTGGCTGAGGTCTTGGGAAACGCCCGCAGCAAACCTCTTCCGGAAAAGGTCCTGAGCAAAAGTGTGTCGCTCTAGGCGGTATGCAGCCCAGCAAAACAGTTCTTCAATTAATCCACCTTGAGCGAGGCGATCAATCAGCGAGTTGAACAAGGGTTCGAAGGCAGGCGTCGGGCTCCTCTTATCCGCGTCAAATGCAACGTCAAATGCAGTCTCTCCATTCTTGTCTGGGTGCAAGAGTCTTTTGACGGACAACGAATGGACTAGTTTCAGTGCCACATCTGTGTCAGACTCCATCTCCCTCCAGATCCAGTACGCTGAGGAGGCCATTGCATGGTGTAGCGCAGTCTTCCCCTCCGTGTCTGTGACATTGACATCCGGATTCATCTCGAGGAGATGCTCAATGGCACGTGTGGCCAGCTCCCCGGGTTTGTTCGCACATAGTTGCATTAGGGGCGTTATCCCATCATTGTCTGGTATAATGACAACATCCTGTTCGGTTGGATTCTCTTGCAGATGCTTTAGCAACTTGTCAAAGGTGTTGTATAGACCTTCTCTGATTGCCGTCATCAAGGGTGTCCACCCATCTGAGTCTCTGATGCGAAGACTTGCTCTTCCCTCTAAAAGGACATCGACCACATCCTCGCACTCATAGTATATGGCCTTGTTGAGCGGAGTCCAGTGTGTGCCGCCGACAGGCTTGTTGATGACGAATCCTCCAGGGCCAAACAAACCACGTACCACTGTGGCTTCAAAACCACGTACGACGGCTGAGTGAAGAGGGTAGTTTCCAGACGCGTCCATGCGCTCGGGATCGGCGTCGTTCTCTAGCAAGATCTCCACTAGTTGCTGGTTCCCGTATTCGCAGGCCGCGTGCAATGGTAACTCTCCGTTACCATTCTTGATATTGACCTCGGCCCCAGCCGTAAGGAGTTGACGTGCCATCTTGCTGAAGCCTTTCTGAACAGCCATGTGGAGCGCCGTCTCCTGATGTTCCGGAGAGCGGGCATCGATAATGTCCTTCCATTGATCCAGGCATTTTTCGAGCTCGTGGGAGCCATTATCATCATCCTCGATCCTCTTCAGTAGCTCATGCAATGGCGTCAATTTCCAGTCTTCGGAAAGGCCACTGTCCTCACGGACGTGATCCTCGGTCATCTCGTGGTGGTCACTCGGCTCCTCGATCTTCGTGCGCCAAGAATCGATTCGCTGACGTCTGGTGAACGGGGGTTCATCTTTGATCTTGGCAGCATGGCTGTCTGTTGTTTCTGGGTTGTTCTTTCTAAATTGACCACTGTCCGGATCATGATTTTCGGACTGGTCAGCACCTGGATTCGCCGAAGGCTGAGACATGTGTGTTGTGACGGGCAAGAGGATACTAAATGGGGAGGAAAATGAGAGAGGGTGCGTTGATAATGCGTTCTTTGGTATAGTTGAAGCCCAGACCTCGATGGGTTAACTGAGCTAGCAGATAGAGAGAGGGTGCAGTGTTGTCTCGTGGGCTTTTTTTCATTTGTGGTTTGGGGGGCAAGACCAGGCTCCTCATGCAAGCTATATACCCAGGTAATCTACCTAGGAAGAGAGACCAGGTAAGCAGGTCGAACTGTTTTGACTAATTCAGACAGTCCTGCAAGAAGTTTCAGCTGACTTCTCAATACGATTAAAGTGCAGACGCCATCCAAGAAGCGAGTCTGACCTGCGTTTTGTTATCTCTTCCCCCTTGGGTATTCTGCGTCGGTGATTGCTAATTGGAAAAACCCTCGGAGCGGCTGAAGTGTGCAGCACAGCCTGATTTCGGCTTCATGCGACGTAACTGGCCTGAATTTGCACTTAAACGCCCTGATATGTGATATGTGCAGAGCTGAGAATGAACCCTGTCGTCCGTACCCATGCAGCCCCCCTCACACCCCTTCTATGTTCCACCTCGCTGTTCGCAACTGGGGGTTAAACAACGAGCATGCGTGGCGGATGTCTTGCTCCCCCACCCTACTCGGCACTTGATCAAAGAGGGGTTAATAGCCGCTATGGTTCGGCAGGAAGGGTGTGTAGCTGTGCTCGGGCGAGGACTGACTGAGCCGCGCCTAAGACGAGCCTGGTCTGTCCTCCCTAAAAGCGGCGATGCTATATGCCGGTGCTTTCTCTCCAAAACTTCGTAACCTAGATACTTGGCCTCCTTGGAAACCATACTTATAATAGACATCGAAGTCTTTCTAACTAAACTTGGCAAGTACCTATATACGCTATTCAGACACAGCTATCTAGAATTTCGAGGAGACATCCAAACTCTAGGAACTACTCTTCTAATAAATCACGTATCGTATCCTCTAGATTTCCGTCCCTCCATATGGTGTAGTGGCTGTCTTCCGGAAACTCCTTGTACACGGATCCCTCCAACCTATCAGCCATGTATTTCCCCATCGCCGGCGTCGTACTCTTATCTCTTCCGCCGTACCAAAGCTTGATGGAGGGAAATACCACATCCTCCAGCTTGAACCCCCAAGGCCGCCAGTGAAGTTCCATACCTTTGGCGTGTGCCCAAGCCCCTTGAATCCACGCCTGACGGAGAGAGCTGACGGACATTTTCAACACACTTTCCTGCATCATGAACTCAAGATCTCTCCCCGTAAAGCTTGCTTCAACCTCGCCACGGAGCCGGGTTGTTAGCGCAGCCATGTCCTCTTGCTGTGCAAGCGGTACGTATTCTGATTCGTAGTATTCCTTAAACTCGGCTGGATAATCTCGCCATGCCTCCAGAGCTTTTCGTTGGGTTTCAACCATGCTGCCAAATCCGCATTCTAAAGGCCCAATGCCCGCGCAGATGCCAACGCCCTTCATCTTTGACGGCCCAAGGTCTTTTGCGCATGCCAACGTGAAACCCGTACCGCCGCTCGTGCCAATGATGTAATAGCGGGGAAGGTCCAGGTGCTTGGCGAGAGCGTCAATGTCGGCGGGATAGTCGAGAACCTCCTGGGAGTCATATCGAGTTGAGAGGCCTATTCCTGGGCGGTCCGGGCCGATCCAGCGAATGTTGAGGTCTTGGGCGATGCGGGACTCAAGCGGCCCAGTAATGGTGATCCCCGAGTCAGGATGGCCGTGGATGTATATGATTGGTGTTCCGGTGGCAGGGCCGGATGTATGGTAGCCGAGTTTACGTCCTGAGGGGAGAATGAGGGTCTCGCCGGCGGCCGTAGACGAGGCCCCAGTGCTGAGATTTCTCAATGAGGCTGGGAAGCGTTGGGGAATCATGTGCAGATGTGGTTTCCGGATCGCCCGGGACAGGCTTTGAGTAAGGTAACGCATGGTGATAGAGGTCCTGTAGACCGGATAAGGCAAGCAGCCAAAGTTAGTGGAGTTAGAATCGAGCCTGCAAGACGGTAGTTGTAGTCATGGGCTGTTTATGAATGAAGAGATCTTCGCAGGCAGGCTGTGCAATGCCCCACAGCCATCCCGGGACAGGGCCAGGATCGACGTCAGCTTACTCGATCGTCAATGCTTTTATGCCTTGCATATTTGGTAATTCCGCTCTGGCATACTCGAGAAGAAATCCTCAGCCTCTATAAGTTTGTCATGTGGACGTAATCCAAGAGGAAGGGTGGAACATTTATGGTGAGTTGGTTGTGTACCTCGCTCGGTATAGGCTATCAATACTTGGACAGTGAGGGAGTAGAGTTACTATCTTAAGCATGTGCTTTCATTATTTCTATAAGTTAATCATCTCATGGGGTATTTATATATGATTCTTGGAGACAAAGTTGTGAAAAAGGGTCATTGTGAAGGGACATGTTGAGACCCTGACCCTACACATGTTTCCGTATCTCCGTTGCAATGTTGTACATACTCTTGGGCCACCAATCCTCCTTCTTTTCCTGAAACTGACCAAGCCAGTCTTGATTGCCCATGCAAGACATGACTCGTCCCAGTTCCCAAGCTCCAATGCCGCCAATCCACCAGACTCCATCTAGCAGCATCACCAGAACAAGCCAGTGGGCAAAGATGTCTATAGCGAGCTGAGACACGCTATTGAATTCTTGCGCCCCAAAACTGGGATCCAGACAAGGCTCGATCTGACTGTTGTGATTTCTGGGCACGAGATCGAGACTTGTCTGAACGAGGCTTAGATATTCCGCCGGAACTCGGTTTAGGAACCACATGATGATTCTCCTCCAAGGCTTCGACGGCGAGGAATAAGTCACGCGGCTGAGATACTTTCTCAACCAAGGCGAAACCCCAGAGACTTGACCGAATGGAGGAGAGTCTGGGAGAGAATAGGGCGACGTTTCTGAGTTGGGGTGAAACACCTCGTTCATGATGTCACTAAGGACATCCAGAGACATCAAACAAGCATGGATATCATTACTCCATGATTCGGTCTGTTGTGGAAGGATGCCATCCCCGTTGAGCATATCTTCCCAAGATGCCATGTCTGCAATAGGTTCGATCATGTGTGCTCTGGCACGTAGCTTTTCGAGGGCGTTTCCGGAAGTAGCTGCTATTATAGGGAGAAGAAGGTCTCTTGTTTGCCTGCTGGGTCCGTCCTCGGCCAAGGCTGTCTCGCTGGCGAAAGATTGGTGGGTGAAACTAGGTGTTGAAAGATTCTCAGCCCAATTGGTTGAAGACTCGGCGCCTTGTTTCGAGCTAGGCAGTCCAGTATATGCTGAATGGGCTGCTCGGATAAGGGACATCCACTGCCATTCAGTAGAGCCGGAGTCAGAGCATGACTCGTCATCTGGGGCAGAGAACTGGGCAAGTCGTATACGGACACAGCGACTGGCTGAGGCATAGAGCACCATCAATGGAGCATTTGCCACGATATGGTCGTAGTGGTCAGCGTAGGGAATATCGGCCTGCGTCTGACGTAGTGACCCCCTGTGGTGCTCATCCGCAAGAGTCAAGAGCTTTTGAAGCTGATCTTGATCGGATTGCCGCGTGCCAGATTGCACAATCATGTCGTTGCACTTGCACACGGCAGCCAATGCAAGAATTGAGCTCATGACAGGCTTACTGCGGAACGCGAGGTTAGGAAAGCCAACTTGTAGCGCGTGCAGATCTTGGTTGTCAAAGGCCAGGGAGCGAGCCGTGTGTGAGAGGTAGTGGCTAAGTAGCTCCAGCTCGGTCGCGTCGAGATTACTTGTTTGTTGCGCGTTGGCTTGTAGCAATTCCACGTCCACATTCATGCTTGGAGGAGCTGGAGACAGACTCGGAGAGACGCTTGATGTTGAGCCCAAAGTGACAGTTGAGTACGCGTAGTTGGGGCTAGGAATAGTCAGGCTCTGAAGCTGGCTCCAGGCACTGCTCGCAGGCGACGGAGAGGAGTCCAAATTCCGCACCACCTTGGCAGGTCGGGCATATTCACAAGGGAGGTTTCGATCCACGCATCGCGAGCACTGCGGTCTACGCTCATCACACTCCTCGAATCAGCCAATGCTCAAGATAGTGAAGAGGATGGTTGTTACCTTTTTCCTGCCCTGCTTGCATCTCACGCAACCGTGTCGCGACTTTGTGTGACTTCGTCGAGACCTGACGCTAGAGGCGGAGCCCCTTTCCGAGGCCGCGTGTGGTGAGAGCTGGTCGGATTTAGACATTGTACCTGATGAGCTGTATCTGCTTAAGCAGCAAGTACAAAGCAGGTGAGATGCAATTCAAGCTTTATATCACCTTGACATTTGTCACAGCAAATGTTCTGGTGATGATGACCAGGGGTTGCTCGGACGACTCCGCCTCGACCTAAGCTCCGCCCCCGAAAGGAATTTGGAATTTCGATGTGGGTCCAGCATCTGACTATTCCCATCGCTGGCTCAGCCACAAGGATTACGGATTGTGGTTCATTAGCGCTGGGGAGCATAAGATGAGATAACGTCATCATCGCGAGGCGGGCCGCATAAATAAGCTTATTTGAAAGCTGGAATTCCAAATAATTAAGAGAAGTCGGGTATTCGGCTGTCGGTGTGAGTCAGGAGGGTTCAGGAACCTTTGTTTGGGTTGTTTGGTTGGCTGACACTTTCATCAACGTTACCACTCAGAGCTGGCCAATGAGGTGCGCCCTTTGGATGGGTAGACATCGCTCTGTCTATCGTCGGAGGTAATTGTTCTTATCCCCATCTTGAGGCATGAGCGCCCCGAAATTTCTCTGCTGTTGTCGTTGATTGGTTCCCTTTTTCATTTAATATCGCTGCTTCCTGTTGATATCGGGTATAGGTCTTTGGCACGGGTACAGCTCGTAAAGGAGTGGGATCGATGAGACGAACAAGATCTCTCGCACCGAACATCGAGATCACTTGGCCAACATCTAGAAATAATGGGCTTCACTTGTGAAAATTCCAGGGGGGTTGAGAACGAACAATTTTTGAGATCAAGATCCCTACTTGCTTGGTAATAACTAAAACTCTGCTCTGTTTAAGTGACTCCTTGCTCGAGCTGTCTCTGCTACCCTACTTCAATGCCTCGACGCAGAATGGGTTCGCAGTAAAGGTTCCCTTGGGATCAAATGCCCCCCTGATCTTCTGCACCTTCTTGTACGTGTCCGGATCGTAATAAAACTGCCAGACATCCTTCATATTCCAGTCCCCGTACGATCCCCAGAGAACACGTCTATCTTGCTCGCTAAAGTGCGTCTTCGCACCCTTGTCATTTACCGCCTGCCACTCTTCCGCTGCCTCTTTCGTACCCTGATAGAACACATCCCACGTGCCTGAATAGGTGGCATCCCTGAAGCAGTAGGCTGTGCCATTGCCCGCATTCCTTTGGAACATTGAGTACTTGCCGCCGTATACCTGCAGCTGAGACGAGACCCAGAGGCCGTTGTGCTTGTTCTTGATAACCTCGTTGATTCTGCCAGAAAACCAATCCGCCCAGCCGGTCTTGGAGAACGCGACCGACTTGGTGCTGTTGGTGCGCTTGACGTAAGGGTAGGGAAACTCGCGTGGGCTCCCGAAGAGCCACATGGATGCGATCTCAGACATTGGCGCGTCTTCGCGGGACTCCTTGTCAAACTTGAACTCGTGCGGGACCTTGTTGATCTGGTTGAAGAGGTCAGGCGAGTACGGCTCTCCCCCGACATTAACCCACTGGGCGTAGACGACAATCAGTGCGTATTTGAACTTGAGCACATCGGCGATGTTGTCCTTTCCGTTGTGGATGTCGTCTGGCAGCTTCTTCTTTAGCTCGTCTTCGGATCCTGGGAACAGATCAAGCAGGTTAGCCTGTCTGCTGACAATGTTGACAGTGAAGTCGTAGCCCCGGGGAAAGTTGGGGTCCTCTCCCTTCTTGACCAGAATGTCAAGGAGGGCCTTGAGCGTATCTTGACGATAGGTGAAGGCCGTCCATTGACCCTTGGAGCCCTGATAGTTCTTGTCATCTTGGACCTCGATCTTGAAGTGCGTCAGGACACCCAGGTTGCCGGGGCTGCCACCGAGAAAGCCATAGAACAGGTCGGGATGACTCTCCTTGGTCACCTTGACCACGTCGCCATTGTAGTCAACAATGTCAAGCTCACGGACGTAATCACCAAGAAGGCCAAAGGATCGTGCAAGCATTCCATAGCCGCCAGTCTGGACGTGTCCACCAAGGCAGACCGTGGAGCACTGCCCGGTCGGCATGAAGACGCCATTGTCCTTGAGAAAGTCGAAGATCTCCGACAGGGACCAGCTGACACTTGACCTCAGGTAGACTTTATCATTGGCCGTGTCTCGGAGCACGTTGAGGTCAATGTTGGGGCGCCGGAAGGTAGGCTTCAGGTCCAACTGGATACCCTTGGGGTTGGTAGAGGATGCGCCACTGTACTGATGCCCACCAGTTCTGATGGCGATGGGCTGACCTTTCGCGGCAGCAGCCTTGACGACATACTGGATGTCTTCGATGGTTGCAGGCTGAAGGATCTCTCCAGGGTTCATGTCGCGCGACTGGCCGTAGGTAGAGGTGGCGTACAGGTTATTGGCACGATTGTAGGCAGCTGTGCCTGGAGCAAACTGGTTGCCTTGAAAGCCTAGACTCATTTTGAAAATGGTGGCCAAGAGTCGTAGAAGTGTGTGCAAATATTGAAATGCTGAAGAAATTGCAGAACCAAGGCAGTCGGCCTGAGCCTAGTTCTTTATACTTGCCTACAGACCAAGATCGGGGGAAGTAGTTGAACACGTGGGAACTCACGTCGCCTCACCGACCGTTCAATACTTGCCGATAATCATGAGCAGTTAGTTCGTGGCGCACACGGCACAGTCACATTCCAGGATTTTCAGCTCTCAGCCAGGTGCAGTTTACTGAGACATGGATACCAATATTTCCCCGCTTCCTGTCAATCTAGGTTCGCCGGGACGGGCCGTGACAGGCGTAGCCTGGTCGTTAGTGGCCGGTGCCGTCTCGGTATGCACGCAGGGCAGATGGCTTCGTAGCGGGTTCAGCTAGCCGCAAAAGCTCGGCTCGCCGATTTCAGCATGGTAACAAGATATTGAGACGGCAGATAAGAAATTCTCCTATATCTAACCAGCCACTGAAGTACATCTACCCGGTTTTAGAATAGATTGTCTCGGGTCAAGGCACGGCTGATCGGCTGTCCTGAAGATGCAACGCGTTCAACTGAGATATGTGGCGTCGGTCTCGATGCACATAGACCCATGAGGGCTTTTCTTAGGTAATTTGAGCATGGGTGTTAAAACGGCAGATGAGGAATTCTACTATGTTCAGCCAGCCACCAAAGTATAGCTATCTGGCTTTAGTATAGATCGTCTGGGGTCTGAGTCAAAAAGGCTCCATGAGGTCAGGCGGCGGGGGCTTCCAAGCAACTCAACGGAAACGACACAGTTGCTAGAGAGGTATGTCTGATCAGCTCCACTGAAGATGTAACGCTCTCAGCTCAGATATGTGGCGTCGGTCTAGATGTTCATAGACCCATCAGGTGCTTCTCTAATCCGAGCATGGTTATTGGGTGTTGAGACGGCAGATGATGAATTCTATGTATTCAGCTAGCCCCAGAAGGGTACCTATCCGGTTTCAGCGTAGAATTTCTAGGGTCAAGGCAGCATGTGACTGATTCGGCTGCGGTGAAGATGTAAATCATTTACCTCAGATATGTGACATGAGTCTGGATGCTCAGACCCATGAAGTGCTAGTTCATCACGACTTGCATGTGAATATAAGACCATTCATTGAATCTCTCTTTGTAGGATTAAATATCTCGACTACAACTGTCAAAGTCTACCAGATCAGTCCAGCTGTTGTTCACTTCGCAGATCAAGCATCATGGCTCCTGATAGCCAGCCGCGTCATGCTGGGATTCACCTTCCGAGAGATTTTCACTTTGATGAAGTCAACTTTGATCCTGTCCGTCTTCCTCCAAAGGACGAGCCTTCGCCTCCCCTAGGAATTCTGGCAAGCTTTACCGGATCATTTTCAGGACCTGGGTTCAACACCATTTTCCGACCAAATAGCGTCGCACCAACGACCACCACTTTCACCAACCCTGTGATCCCTGCTCCTCCTGCACCTCCCAATGTTTCCGTCCTCGAGTTAAATCTGACTCAGGAGGAGCTCACCTTCTCTGCACCTCTCGGCAAAGTTCCCAATCGTGGCCTCGAGAAGCAAAATGACATCTGCCTCAATGGAGTCTCCTACCTCCAGACCGTCAATGATGTGACCAACACCATCACAGGCAAGGGTGATGCTCATCCAACGGGCATCCACACCGAGACTGGCTTCTGGCTGAACGTTCCCCAGACCGACACCAACCCAAAGCTGGGAAACACGCTGGTACGCCTAGGCTCGATCCCGCACGGAACCACCATCAATGCACAGGGTCCTGCTCCAACTGTGGTACAGTCAGCGCCAGACATTGGCGCACGATCCATCACTCCCTTCACCATCGGGAACCCGGGAGATCTCAAGCCCAAGGCCAGTCAGCAGGCCTCGAATGTGAACACAGCACGCCTGCCGCAAGATCTCACCCCCTTCATAGTCCAGGGTACCATCACACAGGGCATTCTCACCAACCCAGCACAGATTCTCAACGACATCAACAGTCAACTCAACATCATAGAGACGAGCACATTTGCGGTCACGACGATGTCTACGTCGGCCGAGCCCGGGGGTGGGACGGCCAACATTGCTTTTCTAGTCGGACAGAACGCCGCCTTGGGCCCCAACGCAGATGCTGTGCAGATGGACTCTACATTCTGGGTCGAGACCGTGCAGGCTGAGATTACCATTGAGAGCTACAAGCCGGGCAAGCCCCTCTTGCTGCAGCCCAACTTCAAGCCGGTGGAGGGCAAGGCTGCTCCTCCTTTGCCGACTTTTTCTGTGACGCCTCCAGGGCATGTGACGAGCCCCAAGACGATGACTGTGACTTATACACAGATACAGTACGCGCAGATCGTCTTGCTCAACTTTCACGGGCTGAGTTGGCCCCATCTGTCTTTGGCTACACTGGTGCCAACTGCACCTATCGTCGTTCCATTTTCATCGTCCTGATATCTATTATGCTGGGAGTTGGAAACCAAGCGTAATTGTCAATCGGGTTTCTATGGGTTACTGGTAGAAATGGATGTAGGTAGCACATGAACAGTCTAAGCTACAGCTTATTCTTGACTGCTAATCGCGTCTCATGGTTCTAAATTCGTTCAACACTCTTTATTTATCCTGTTCTGGTATCCGAAAAGTGTATTTGATCGTTGTCAACACCGAGAGGTTGTGCTTACAGGCTCATTTCGCATCCCACCAACACACAAAACTCGAGTCTCATCCCCCTACCACAATCCACCATCTCTACCCTGCTTTTCATCTACCTTCTTCCCCTCCTTCCACTGTTTCAGTACCTGTGCAACTGCACCATGTCCCCTCTCCTCAGCCAACTCAACAGCCCGATATCCCCGCCAGCGGCCCGCCTCACTGCGAACCCTTGCTCCCGCCTCTAGCAAAAACTGCACCATGTCCAATCTCCCTCCTTCAGCAGCAGCTTCCAACGCCGTCCTGCCATCCCAAACCGCTCCTTGTGCATTAACATCTGCTCCCAGAGCTAGCAACCTCTTGACCATATCCATGTGCCCCTTTCCAGCCGCAATCTGCAGCGCCGTGGCACCAGAGTCCTTCCCAGGCGGTGCGTTAATGTTTGCGCCCACTTTGAGGAGTAGGTCCACCATTTTGTCGTCAGCATTCTCAACAGCGGCTTGAAGGGCAGTACGTGGAAAGACTGGATTCGACCAGTCATTGTCGGTAATTGGTTCCTCAGACGCTGGAGCGTTGGCGTCAGCGCCGAGGAATAGTAGAAACCTCGCGATGTCGAGTCTTCCGTGTCGAACAGCGGCTTGAAGAGGCGTGTCGAGGTCGCTCCTGGCGCGCTCGAACCTGTCAATACGTGACAACCGATTCGTCAGATCAACGATGGCCCCAACTGGCTGTCTGTGGATGGCCACGATTAGACATAGCCTGTCCGGTTTGAAGCCGGCTTCCAGCAGCTGTTGTGCAGTTTCCCAGTCACCGCCGTGGATGGCAGGTACGAGAACGGAACACCGGGCCATCTCTGGATCGCGCCAGAACTGCTTCTCATATGCCCTGGACATAACCCGAGGGTGCCCTTTTGCCAGATGAAGCCAGTCTCCATCGGTTTTAACGGGAATGATACAATACCCGCTGATCTTGAGCTTGAGGAGACGCTCAAGCACCCACCTATGGCGGTGGAAAGCGGCATATCCCAAGGCTGTGGCCTCCATATTTCCTCCTACCATGTCGTCAGGCCTTCTTTGTAGTAGCGCCTCGAGGTAGCCGCCATTACCTCTGTTGGTACCAATGCTAGAGCAAATAGCAGCGCATAGCGCACCTTGATCGTACGGAACATGGTGAGTTTCCATCAGCCATACCATTAGGTCCCAGTTTCGGCTCGAAGCAGCAGCCTCAAGAAGTGAGCACTCGGCATCATTCCCAACGACCGCGCCGCCTCCATGTCTGATGAGCATCTCAACAATATCACGCCGACCGCTCTTCATGACGGAATGCAACCTACACCCGCGCAGACTTGCCCCCGCCTCGAGTAGGCAGCCAACTAGATTGACGTTCCCGAATTCGAGACAAGCCTGTAACGCGGACCGCCCAGCCAAGTCCAACTCGTCCACATCGGCGCCACGGGACAATAGCTCGCGCAGTAGATGAATGTTATCGAAGCAGCAAGCCCTTGCAACGTCACCACACTTGAGAGCGGCCCCAGCACCGATCAATGCCAGGGCTGCACCGCCGTGTTTTGGCGTCGTATAACGCGACTCCTTGGTCTTGTTCCTAAACAACGCAAATTGTAGCGGCGTCTGGCAGGCATTCATCTCGCATAATGCGTCGGCACTAACCCCAGATGCTTCAAACTGTGAGCCGAGAAGGCGACGGTCTTCGCCTCCTCCATTGACCGCGATGGCGTTGATATCTGCTCCGTAAGCAATGAGAACTTTTGTGACCTTCTTGTCGCCCTCGGCTGCCGCAATGTGCAAGGCCGTGATGTTCGAGTCCGGCATGGCGAGGTCGACTTCGGCGCCAAGATCCAGTAGCATCTTGATCATTCGCGAGCTGCTGCCTTGGTAGCTACGCCATGTAGCGGCAATGAGAGCCGTGTGCCCTTCAGGTGATCTCTCGTTGATGCATGCACCGGCTCCCAGTAGGTCCATAAGCATGTCCCTTCGGTCTTCAGAGGCCGCTCTGATGAAGGCGTCTTGGATGAGGTCATGATGCCGTCCTTGGTCATACAGGGTCAGAAGGTACCTGAGAGACTTTAGGCCGAGTCGATCTCTCCCGGAGCTCGCCGAGTCGTCCTCGTCCTCTTCATCTCGTATATGGGCCACCCTCCAGTCCGCATCCACTGCGTTTGTAAGAGCCGAGTCTTGCGTCAACAAGTTATCCCTCCATTCCATCCGCATCATGTCCGCCCCAGCTTCGACCAATACTTGCACGGCTTCGGCTGTGGACTCTTTGCATGCCTTGAATAAGGGCTTTTCTTGGTCTTCCTCCGTCACAAGGTCAATGCCCGCCCCGAACCGGATCAGAAGACGTGCGAGATCCAGGTCCCCTACGCGACAATCCATGCTGAGCTGAAGCGGCCGCGCGAGACATCCCATTGCCCATGTATCGATGATCTTGTCTGGGTCCGCCCCCGTCTCAAGGAGTATCTCGCAGATGTCAAGTGTCTGGGTGTTGACGGCAGCTTCAAAGAGTGCCTCGATGAACGCCCTACCAGTCGGTTGATCACGGCTCTTGGAGAACAAGTCTTTCCACACAGCTTGTGGCAAGCCTATGTCTCGGAATATCTCAATGATCTTGGTATACTTGCCATTCTCGTCAACAAACTCGTCATCCTCATCTTCAATGAGACTGTTGGAGAGCTGGTATGCAAAGAGTTGAAACTCCTGCATCTTTGACTCGAGCGGATCGGCACTGATCAGAGCTTTGATTCGATCGGCATTCTGTCCATTAAACTGCTCTGGTATAATCCTATTTGCCTTGCACACTGCACGGCTGAAGCCGGCCTTTGTTGTGAGCGAGTACTTCGGTGAGATGATGGCCAGGCTCATCCTCGATACCGTCTCCCTGCTGGTGGCATTAGGCCCGAGGTTCAACTCCTTGGAGAGCATGGCTCGCAATGCGATGTCTGCGGGGTTCCAAGTCAATGATTTGACTGCTAGCAGGATCTTCAAGGGTGGCTTACTGTTGAAGTAACGATCTTGAAATTGGAACCAAGGCAAGCTCGACGGCCAGGGGATCCGGGGCTGCGGGATATCAGTGATCTCAAGATCACTGAACTGAACGTGTAGAGGGCTCGAAACTATTCAATGTCAACGACAGACGGGGGCCCTTGGACGGGGGATCGACCTACCGCTCGAGATCTCGACAAGACTGTTCTCGTCGTTGCTCGCGGTATCTTGCGGTTCAGCCACGCCGACTACTGTCCATGCTTGATATAGCTCGTCATGATCATGGCACCGGTTGCTGTGGCATTATCAATGATTATTATGGATGCAATGAGGGGTGTCAAGTTGCGTACGTACCTGCATTGGGTTACCTGTTGCGACGCAATGTTGATGACTTCCACGTCGTCGGCTAGAGTCGAGTTGGCATCGTCCATATCTAGAGTTGAACCGCGAGTGGCCTATGATTTGAAGAATAGGCAACATCAATCGATGCTATTGAGAGGTGTGTTTATCAGCCTCAGGCGCCAGCCGTAGATGGGCGATCGCGGCGTAATATTACGCCGACCACCTGTTGGCCCAATGGTTGAGGCTAAGCGTAAGCGAGCAGGGGACTATCCGGTTCAAAACAGGGCCTCTCATCATCAAGACTGGTTTCATCATAGCATGAATGACAGTTAAATCATCCCCTCCAATAGTCGACGGTTTCTTGCCGACGTAAACTGGGAGCTACAAAGTATTCTATTGGATAGTAAGAAATATGACACTCAAAGGAAGCATGGTTAGCAAGCTTGACATGCAAGCACGCCCTAGAACGGTGGGCTGGTTCAAGTTCAATGCCGTCAATCAGGGAGAAGATGATGGAATACATCATCGTGTGAGTAAGATGTGTGACTCTGGAACTTGCTAGGTCATACCGCTGCGGCGTGGCTGATTAAGTGGCGGGCTAACAACTTCTTTTGAGCAAGGCGGCTCTGGGCATTGCACGCCACAAGGTGAGGAGTTGAACTTGCATCTGGATCAGTCTTAACATGCCATCCAGATAATCAATCACGAAAGAATCATTGATTTTGTTGAGAGCCTGATAGCCTTGATCGCCTGTGATGAGCCCATGGCTTGATTTTCAACTGGGATGGAATGAACAAAATGAGGTATTGGAGTCATAGGATCGTATATAAACGAGGAAGAAACCCACGATCATGTCAAGAACCATTACTAGAATGAATCTCACTAGTATTCTACCTAGTTTTAAAGATATTTGCAAACGGATTCTTATAGAAGATTTCGGAAGACCCAGTTCATCCTCACGGATCAGCAAGTTCAGTGACGTGAGCATGATTTTGTGCATCTCTTTGCTAGTGTTGCAGCTCTCATCTGATGGCTGATCAGAGCCGCCTCCATGTCTGAGATGGTCACTGAGACCAGAGTAATGCGTAGTGTAGTCGAGACCAGGGTCGAGGAATACCGGATAGAGGCAAATTGTGAATCTGCAACTCACTGTGCCGAGCCCCGTAGTCACATAGTTGACCGCGTCCTCCACCTTTGGGCTTGGATCACTATTACCGAATTCAACGGAAGGTAGGTAGTACCTAGCTTACTCGCAACTGACAGGTAGAAAAAGATCATCGTCAACTACATACCATAACAGCTTGGCTGATCAACATTGCGACATTGGTCGTGAGACATGGCTGGGTACTGAGGCTGGCTGAAGGACGTACCGTACCTTCAGCCAGCCCCATGTCGCCTTTCATGGACCGATAAATCTAGGCCATACATGAGAGCATTTTTAGTCCAATTCGTACAAGCGTCATTTCAGCTTTTCTCGGCCTGAGATAGTAAGCATTAAACTGCACTATTGGATAGACAAACTATTCCACCTAATATTTCCTTCTCCTTGCCACAACTATTGGGGTCGTCAAAGTCTAGAACAGCATGTCATCTTGGCCTAGACCGTAGGAACTCCTCTTGCTACCCCTCGCGTCCTCACCGGTCGGTGCTGACGACTTCCCCGCCTGCATGTCTCAGCGAGGATGTCTCGGCCGGTAAAAAAAGAATGCTAATCCTGACTGAGTCCAGAATCAGCCCTGTCTCTGCAGGTTGAGTTTATGCAATAGTGGGCGGGCGCTTCGGTCCGAGGGGATCTGTAAGCACTAGACTAGAACGATCTATCTATTAAAACATAGAAATTATATGAATTATATGTTAAAGAAATATAAACTAAGAGCATCTTATATATACATAAGATATCTCGGTCTAAGCAGATTAAATAATCATCGTTTAATCTGAATACTATTATGCTCGGCGCTGGGAGAAGTCACCAGAACGGCTGAAGAGATGGCGGAAACTAGTAATGCCGGTGAATGAACCCTCAGCCAAATATTGTCGGGCCTCGTCGACCAAAGTGGTTGAGGGGGCTTGAGCTAAGCCAGCTGGGAAAAGAATCTTGGTCTTTTGATTGGCGTGGCTGGTCAGAGCGGCTAGCCAGAGTCGTAGCCGATCCGAACCCCCTGCCACGCGCTGACTATCTTCTCAGTGGCGTGGCTGCAACACTATGGTATGTATGTCTTATTTGGCAGCGCTGAGGATCGATTATTCGTCCTGTTTTGCCCTTGATCGCCAGACTAGCCACGACTAGCGGCCTTGCTTTTGGATGCTACCTGGCAAATACACGTAGAAAATCATCAAGAGACATTCCAAACAGGACATGCAATGCTTGCGAACGATGTTGTTGTACCTTGTACACTAGAAAATCATCATCAGCCTACATGTGAGATTTGGGCACTTGGACATCGGTCGTAAGTTATAAAACCCCTCGCTACCTCCTGAACAGAAATCCTCTTTCCACAGCAAACAACATCTTCACATCTTTTCATCCCTGACACAAAAACCACCCTTCGATCTTGTGCACAAATACACTTCCTCACCTACAATGTTCGTCTACCAAGGAAAGCTTGACTGGTATAACTATGCCAAGGATGAGACCTTCGTCATCGTACTGCCCAACGGTCCTGTCCGTGTTGGCGATAGCGTCTACCTCTTCTCACAGTGGACGGAAGATGCCCAACGCAACAAGAAGAGGAACTGGTTCGACACCATCATTGTCGATTCCGTCACCCAGACCCAGGCCACCGATGTAACCTTCTATCTGAAGGGCGCTTGGTACAACTATACGGTTACAACTCAGGGAGGGTACAAATCCCTCAGCGTCGTCATGAGAAACCCCACAAACGGAGTCAGCAAGCCCCTGCCTCTCCAGCGCATCTGGGAGTCCAAGCAAGAGCTCACTGGTACGACCCGCATCTGGACCGGCAAGTTTAGCTGGATGCACTTCGCCAAGGATGAGCCGGCCATCTTCATTGTTCCCGATGGCTTCGGAGAGGGAAAGCCTATCCTATCACTCTGGCAGTACACCCAGGACTCGGCTGGAAAGCTCAAGGACCCATCCTTCCGCAATGAGGTCCAGAAGTCTGTGTCTGGCATCGGCACCGACGTCGTCAAGTTCTCCTACCACTCATACTACGACATCAGCTGCACCTGGGAGGCCAAGACTGATAAACTTGCTGTCCATGTCAAGGAAGGCAGCCACGGCGAGGATGTTGGCAGCATGATTCGCTCGGCCATCATTGAGCGTCAGGCCCACACCCAGTACGGTTTCCCCTGACGTGTATTTTCTATTGCTGACACCATCGTGTAGCGACTTTAATCCCCCCGAGCCGACTCCAGGGAAGACCGAGGTTGAAGTTCGCTTGCCCCAGCCTCAGCCTTCGCTCCCTCGCATTCTTGGCCCTCTGCCTTTCCCCAAGGGTATCATTGACACCTTGGCTCATACGGCTGCCTTTGTGGACCAAGCCGGCTACCTGGCCAAGTATGCTCAGGATGTATGTCACATACCCCCTTGGCTCGTGTTAAATGCTAGCAGCGTTCTAACAACGTATATAGCGCTTCGCCGCCCTGGACGCCGACTACCACGCCCTCCTTCAGCAGCTCAAGGCTGCACAGGCGGACATCACCAATCTCAACAAAACGAAGGAGGATCTCACTCTTGATCGTGACGCCGCCAGAGCCAAGGCTAAGAAGCTGGAGGAGGACCTCGCCGCGGCCCGGAAAGAGGCGGACGAGCTCCGCAAGAAGATCCAGGACCTTGAGAATTACATCCACAATGACAAGATCCAGGATGATCAAGCCCGCAAGATACTGAAGGAGACCCAAGATAAGCTTACGGCTAGCCAAGCAGAAGTCACCGACCTCAAGCAGAAGCTGTCCAAGGCGCAGGGTGACATTGAAGCTCTCAACGCACGCATTGCCAAGCTTCTAGAGAAGGTGATTAAGCAACAGACCACCATCTCGCACCTTGAAGCCGAGCTGGACGTACAGACCAAGAAGAATGAGGAGTTGACCAAGGAGAATGGCCAACTCAAGTCGGCCAACAGCGAGCTTGAGGCTGCCAAGAGTAAGACTCAGGGGCTGCTTGATCGGGCCAACAAGAGGATCGCGGAGCTGGAGCAGACGGTCAAGGACCAGCAGGGAGACATCGAAAACCTGATCAAGGAGAAGGATGACGCACAGTCAAAGGTCTCGGCCGCACAGAAGGCGCGCGCCAAGGCCGAGGCTGACCTGGGAGAGCTCAAGAAGAAGGCCTACGATGCCGGCATTGATTTCTGAAGCCAAGCGGCCCCACTGGTGTCGCCGCCTTCGACTGCGCCGACGGACTTGTCACCGGCGAGGGAGTCGGCTCTCCGGGGAGTGTCAAGATACTGGTGGTGGCTTGCAACTGCTCTCGGTTTGGGGTCATGGGTGATTAGCAAGAGAAGAGATTGAGCCAGGGTTAGCCGAGGTTGGGAATATAGTAGGGACAAGCTTCGTACAATTAATTGATCAGCGCTGTCCATGGGCTTGTTCACCGTTGTGCATTGAGTGTGAGGTGTGTGATAAGAAAGTTATATTAAAAGACGTGATTGACAACATTGGTAACCAAAGTGTGAAGACATGTACTTCCCGATATCTGACTTGGCCCACCTTGCTTTCCGTTTAATCACGGGAGGAAATCTTTGCTATAGTTGAAGCCCGGCCTTCGATGCGATAAGTGAGCCAGAAGACCAAGACCGTCTTTCTCGGCCTTTGTTTCCGCCCGTCTCTTCCGTCCCGGCCGAAGCGACTGGGGCTGATATCAAGCTATTGCTTAGCCAAGACGTTTATTCTCGTGTCGGCCCACCTCAGCTGCGGTTAAAGAGAGCTATTGATGACAGCTAACCAACCAGGGATGCTAATGCAGCGACTATTGAATCTCCAAGACCCATCCTCTTTGATTAAACACGACCAACGGGCGAGGCCCCTTTTATTGTGTCAAGCCATCTAAAACTAATAAAAAGCCATGGCGGGCTATTTTCCATCTAGTTCAGCCATCGTTCGTCTCATTCTTTCGTTAATCGCCCAACGATGCGTTCTGGTGTCTTTCTTTCTCTGGCTGTGGGCCTTTTCTCGGCCGAGTCGCTTGCCTCGCCATGCAAGCCACAGTCAGGTGAGTGAAGCATATTTCATGGCGGGGATTTGCCTTGCTAATTGAGGCTTTACAGGGTCCTCTTCGGTCGTGACTGTGTCGTCTGCGGCTTCGACTTCGGTGACCTCTTTAGAGCTGTCCCTGTCATCCACAGTTGAAGAGACATCCACTGAGACCGAGACTGAGACTTCCAAGGCGATAGAGTCAAGCGCAAATACTGAAACTGCCACTTCAACCGAGTCCGCGACCTCCGAAACTGCCTCGACCACTGTGTCTAGCGCTGATTCCACCACCCTCTCAACTGAGTCCACAACTGTTGTGTCGTCAACTGAATCCGCTACATCCGCTTCCACAACAGAGTCTGCTTCGTCTTCTACAACCGAGCCTGTTTCTTCTACTTCGGTCACCGAGTCTGTTACTTCCGGATCCACTACTCAGTCTACGACAGAATCTGCAGAGTCTTCCACATCCGAGGCTGCTTCCACTTCCTCCACTTCGGTCGACCCTTGTGCTACCCCTAACCCCAACCCCGCCTTCAAGGCAGTCGTTCAGGGCAGCGAGGGAAGTCAAGTGATAAGGAGTAACGGTCAGCACGGCTCCCCTGTCGTCCTCGACACCACGGCCGACGGCTACGAGCCCATGGCTTTCACGGTCGAACCTTGCACCAACCTTTTGCGACAAACCAATGGCAAGTACGTTTGCGTCAGCTACGGAACCGATGACTACTTTCCGTCCGGACTTATTTCCTGCCAACTGCCGACCATAAGCTGGTTCTCACCCGTGAGCTGCGAGCAGCCCGTCGCTGGGCAGCCTTTGGTGTGCACTGCACAGCGGGGCGAGTGCACTCCTGGATGTCATGCAAAGGCGGGCACCCCTTGGAGCCAGTTCTATTCCAAGGCATCTCCAGATCCATTTACACCGGCCACGAATTTGCATTTTGGCAACTCTATCGCCGAGGGCCGACCAGAGTCTTTCACACCCGTCGATTTCGTTGCCCAGCTTTACTCGGCCGACCCGCCCGCCCCTACTGAGTAAACACTCACTGGGCGTGTATCCATACAATTGATATGTGGAAATATGGTTATTTTCATCCATGCTTTGTAAATAGATATAGGTTAAAGCTGTTACCATAGCTCAAGTCGAACATACTTGCCATAGTCCACTCTCAACCCACCGCCAGGGAGAGAAAGATTTGGTAGAAATTGAGCGTGTCTTGGATGAAAAGCGGCGAATGGACTACAAAATTGTCCCACTGGCGTAATATGTGTCCCAAGAAAACCAGTCAAAGGTGCTGTCAATGCTGCGCTTCATCCCTCGGGTTTCCTGGCTCGGGGCCGTTCCCCCAAACTTCCCCATGCCAACATCTGCTGTCGACTGCACGGGGATATTTTGCGGCAACCAGTGTAGAAATGTCTCAATATCTACATCGTCCAAAGTTGGAGGCTGTTGGTTGTGTTGAGTATCGGCAAACGAGAAAGCCGCTTGCCCTGGGTCCGTGATTGTCAGGGGCAGAGGGGCCACCATGTCGTCCTGCAACCCCCGGTTCACCGGAGATCCGGATCCAGGCTTATTGGCATGCTCTCGTGCAAGATTTAGGAACACTCTAGCAGTATGTTCGAGTTTGGAAGTAATACCCGCAAGCACGTAAAGATGTGTGCGCATCCGAGAAAAATATGTTTTGGCTGTTTCTAGCAGCTCAAGGTCCTGAGGTACTGTTGAAGCGGACGGATCTTTCATGATGTTTCCGAATAGAACGAAGAACGGGGTGAATGGAAAGTATAGAAGTTCCCTTGATCAACAAGTAAGCCGTTGGGTGTAGTAACTGGGCATCGGCGGGATTGCTTACCAGACTGCTGGGTTGTAGACCTGACTCCAGTTGGAGACTATATTTGGAAGCAGGGATATCGCTTGTCTTGAATAGGAAATTCGTAACTCCTCATTGCCGGAGCGGGAACCCTGAAGAATGATGCAGGCAGTCAAGTACCGGAATTGAACTGACAAAATACCCAAGGACATTTCACGAGACTGGGCCGTGTTGTGACTTTCTGTCTCAGATTCCCGAGCTTCAGAAAGAAGCTTAGAGATTGTCAGTCAATTTGTCTCTCACAGTCACTAGAAAAACGTACCTCGTACGTCTGCTGATACCAACTGTTCAGCAAACTATTGAGCATATCAGTTTCTGAACTAGCACCCTTCGGGAAGAGGATAAATCCAATCAACTTGGAAAGCTGGATAGTTTGCAGGAACAAGTGTGCCCCGAATTCTGACGTTGCTGGCTGGCCTTGTGAGTGATGGGCATGAAACTGTTGAAGATATTTAAACTGTGGCAGCGGCACATTTTGAAACCACTCTGCAGGGAGAAATACTGGGCGTCCAAATGCCAACGAGCACGACTTGTCGGCCATGAACAGTGCCCAGAACAGACACAACCGGCGTTGCTGTTCCGGCGATGAGGTGTCAGAGCCGGTAACTGAGTGCAATTTTAGCACTTGAGCTTGTTGACAAGCTTGTCCTGTTAGCATCCAAGACATGTTAGGCAGTGCAAAGTCTTCTCCATGAAGGGCCAACAAGATCAAGGCCTGAATGTTGACCTCGCTCGGCTCTAGGAAGATTTTCGCATCATCCAGGGCCAGACACATGTTCTTTCTGAAAGCTGTAGCAGCGTCAGCATGCAGTCCACTCCCAGTCGCTAGAGCCAGGAGCATATAATTGACAAAGACAACCCATGCTTTGGCAGTAACAGTCTCTGGCTCGAACAAGACCTGACGTAGGGTATCGTCTGAGGGAGTGAGGAACATGAAATCTCCAAGTTCGGAGTGCTTCAAGAACTGGCCCATCAAGGCATACCCAGTCTCTTTAGTCGGTATATAGAACCTCCGGCTTGAGCTGGCCTCTTCGATGGTTCCATGGTGAAGCGAAATGTTTGTGAGCACCTCAGAAAGGCCTTGTAGGCATGATTGGGCCTGCTGGTGTTCAGGTGAAGGACCTGATTTATCCTGAAAGGACTGAAGTATTCTTGCCGCTTCGTCCAGGGGCGAGAAGGTATGTGTTTGTCCGGGAGACCGTCGTTCAGTTTCGGGGGCAGGGTCCAGGTTGCCGCTTTCGTTAGAGGCACTACTGGCATGAGGTGATGTTCTGCTGCCAGAGGCGACCAGTAGCTGATTTACAGAGTTGGTCAGGAGTTCCAAACTGTTCTCGATGCGCCGTAGTCTATCCTCGACTCCGATTGGTTCTGGCACGGCTATAGGCCGAGGCTTCCTCTCTTCACCTTCCCTTTGTGACTGTTAATCTATCGCCAAATTGGGCACGGCTGCATCACTCACCTAGTTTTCGGGGTCCGACTCTTTGCGGTCGCCCCTTGCTTCGAGTATATGCATTTTCCAGGCCATGGCTTGCACGCGGCGCACTTGGGCAGTTCTTTAGAGCATCTGACAAAGTCAATGAGCGGCTCGTTCGTGGCAAAAGGAAGAACAGACAACCTACTTGATCTTCTTCTCCCGACAAAAGTCACACTGCTCCTTGTGATTAGGGATTGTGTGCTCCTCTTCCTAGAATGGTACACTCACAGCGAATCGGGGCACATCTGAGCCCGCAGAGGATGCGTTGTCATTCATGTCTGTTTCAGGGATCGTCAGTCGATGTGTGGAAGAGGAGAGAGTTTCCGGATTCCGGGGAGGGAGGTTTGGCTTACGGTCGATCCCACTGGTCAGCTCCGGAATGGAGGTCGTCATCCTCCGGGGCTGACCACTCACAGTCGTTGGACCCGGAGCTTACGCCGCGACCAACGGACTCTGATATCCGGGCTTGCCCAATCAGGGGTGGCAATTCGGACGCCTCTATCGCGACCTTGGGTTCAACTTCATGTTAGACCATCCTGGGATTATGACAATCAGGTAAGATTTCGGGTATGACAAATTAATTGATTGTCCGCTCATACTGTAGCGCCATTATATAGTTTCTCCCTTTCTTCTAGAATCCATGGGTCATCCAAACTATTTCACAATCTCGTTCACCCTTTTAAACATACCACTTCGCTCTCATTATGGCACCTCAGATCGCGATTATCGGGGGTGGCCCCAGCGGCCTTACTCTAGCCCGCCTTCTCGAATGCAACAACATCGACTACGTTGTCTACGAACGCAACGTCTCTGAAAACTCGCCCCCCGGACAGGGTGGCTCCCTTGACATTCACGGAGCGACAGGACAGGAAGCACTCAAGCGTGGAGGGCTATCTGCCGAATTTGAGAAACTCGCCCGTCGTGATGCGACTGTGGCCCAGGTCGCTGACAAGACGGGCAAGCAGCTCGTCAAATTTGGCGAGGGACGAGATGCGCCCGAGATTGACCGAGTTCAACTTCGCAAACTTCTGCTCGACTCAATTCCTTCGCATAAGATCCAGTGGAACAAGCCCGTGAAGCAAGTGGAAAGGAATGCTAAGGGAAATGTTGTCCTTCACTTTGCTGATGGGACTAATGCAACCGGCTTCCGGCTGGTAGTTGGAGCTGACGGAGCCTGGAGCAAGGTCCGACACTTGGTAAGTCGCCCATCACTCATTCTCAAGACATGGTTATAGGTCCAGGTTAACACCCTGTAGCTTACTCCTGCGAAGCCCCGGTACTCTGGCAAGTCCTACATCGAAGGCAAGATTTCACCCGGCAACCCATTCTACTCCCAAGTCGAAGCCAGGGTCGGCCACGGAAGCATGCTTGCCTTTGACTCAAGGAAGCATTTAGCCGTGCAGCAGATGAGCGATGGTTCCTATCGAATCTATCTCGGTCTTACGGCGGATGAGAATGCCTTTGCTTACGGCAATCCCAACGTTGACCTTGTCGCTGACAACGGCGACCTGGCCCGAGAGTTCTTCTTGTCTCAACCGGAATATTTTGCGGACTGGGATGACAAGGTCAAGGCCATTATCGCCAATAGCGAGGGTGGCTTTCGCTACTGGCCGCTCTACCACATGACCCCTGACTCTCTGAGCTGGGAACACGCCCCTCAGGTCACTCTGATCGGCGACGCAGCCCACGTGTCAACTCCATTTGTCGGAGAGGGTGTCAACTGTGCCATGTACGACTCTTTGGTTCTTTTGGAGAAGATTCTTGAGTTTGGGACTGGCGATGACTTGGACCGTGCTATTGCTGAGTACGAAGAGGACATGTTTAAGCGTGGCAGAGACTTGATTGAACGAAGTATGGGATCTGCGGAGGTGTTATTTGCTGAAGATGCTCCGAATGGACTGGTTCAGATCATTCAGGGGAGTTCAAAGTAGGCTGTTTGACTGAGGGTACAAATGATAGACAGAGGTTTAAGTTCAAGTTAGATTATTTCGGACGGATTCGACTATCTCAAACATTTATAACCAACACCCTCAACCGATTTCTGAGATTGACTCGAGTCACTTCCATTCTGATGTGAACAGAGCTTTTAACGGTGACCGTCCCGGGAATATTGAGCATGTTCTTCTGGCGCCTCTACCCATAGCCTGGCCCGTGAGACCTAACGAAATCAAACACCAGCCTGAAGTGATCGCCCCAGGGACAAGGGTTCAAAGTGTTGAAGGCTACCATGATGCTCCCCTAGCCAATCGGAGACAAGGAACTCGGAGACCTCTTCCATCCCCGGCCCAAGCGAACATTTGTTCCGCACAAGCGACGACTTTCTTCTTCATTATTTTATTTACGGTAGTGGTCCACCCGTCATCGTTCTACCCCCGGCATGGGGCATCGGGTCATTTTACCTACAAGAAGGCCTCGCCGACCTCGGAGAAAAGTTCACTTTGATCTACCTTGAATTTAGAAGCAACGCGAAATCCACCAGACGCAACTCTGAAGTCATGACGAGCTGGCATCTGGCCGACGATGTGGAAGCTCTGCGCCAAGAGTTGAAGCTCAACACCATTCCACGGCTGATGGGTCATTCTGGAGGTGGGACAACCGCCCTCTGGTACGCCATCAGGTATCCAGACAAAGTCGACAGTCTAGTTCTTCTAAATCACCAGTTGGAAGATTTTGATGATAGCCAATCTATGGGAGCTGTGCTCGCCCAGAAGAGACAAGATTCCCGGTTTCACGCTGCCCTTGAGGCGTGGACAGGTTCCTGGGACGACCTCTCCGACTTGGAATTCGCCGAAACGATTAAAAAGTTCCTCCCGGTTTACTTTTACGACCCTTCTTGTGCATCAGCGTCTCCGCTAGCGACGCTGAAAGAGGCCCCGCTGTGGAACTATCAGATGCTGCATGGCAAATATCGGCGATCCAAGTGCCAGGAGGAACAGTTGGAGCCAGTCAATGCAAGTATCTTGATGATATCCAGTAGAGAAGATCCCATTTGCACTCCCACTCAGGGAGAGGCGACCAAACAAGGCATCAAAGATTCTAAACTGGTGGTGCTTGAGAAATGTGGTCATTTCCCTTGGATGGAGAGGAAAGAGGAAACGTTGGACGAAATAAGACAGTTCTTTGGAGGGAAATAGGAGTAAATGGAGAATAAAGCTCTGATGTTCGGAATACTTCGCGGCTCGGTCCATTTCCACGTCGGCCTCGGCCAATTTGTCACCGACCTTGGCAACCGAAGCCCGAATATCGTGAACCAGGTTGAAAGCCGAGACCCGTCATGGTTGTATTAATAGCCAAGACGAAGGGTTGTAGCCAATCGGGTTGTTCTTGAGTAGACGTCATATAAAAACTTTCGCGGGAAGGGTCTCCATTTTGCCGAGTTGGAGGAGGATCAACTCGAGGATCGGCAAATCGCAACATTGACCGAGCACAAGGGCGCAAACGACATGAAGAATACTACCAAAACACTTCTCTGTTATAAGTTGTCAAATTGTTTAGTTTTTTTCTGTCTAAATCTCCTAAGCTATACAATTGCAGAGCGCAGGCTTCACCATGGAGGCCGCTACCCATCCAGAAATGGTCGAAACGACCAGAAGAGGCGTACACATCGCCCCTCCGCCGACTGATACACACCAGATTATCAGGCGGATGAATGCTGCCTACGATTGGACTGGCCCTGACGACCCGGACAACCCTCGCAACTTTCCAGCTACTGTGCGCATCCTCAGCATCGCCAGCATCACTTCGCTTGCCTTTGCCAGCTGCTTCGCCGGTGCGATCTACGCCCCTGCCCAAGAGGCTGTCCAACAAGAATTCCATCAGAGTCGGCTTGTGGCTGTCCTCCCGCTGTCAATGTACAATCTTGGCATGGCTTGCGGCCCAATTGTTGGCGCCCCTCTCTCAGAGACATATGGGCGGAAGACGGTGTTTGTAGCCACGACTCCAATCTTTCTCCTGTTCATGGTCGGGTCTGGATTCTCCAAGAATGTGGTCAGTTTAATTATCTGCCGTTTCTTTGCTGGCGTGTTCGCCGCGCCCAACATCAACAACGTCTCAGCTACTATCCTGGACTATTCCGAGCCTCGGTATCGCGGAGCCAATCTTGGTATCTACTACTCTATCCCGTCTCTCGGCTCAACTATTGCTCCTCTGATTGGCGGCTTCATTGTACGATCCAAAGGCTGGCGATGGACGCAGTGGGTGGCTATAATGGCCACCGTTGCTCTCTACATCCCAGTCCTATTCACCAAAGAAACTTATAAAAAAGTTGTCCTCCGCCGTCGAGCTATCAGAATGGGTCTTGGCGATACTTCCTCTCAGCAAACATCGGTCGCAAGGACTATTCGACACTTCTTCACCGTCCTCATTTTGAGGCCTCTACACATGTTGTTTACCGAACCCATCGTCACACTCGTCAGCTTGTACAACGGCTTCATCTTTGGACTGTTATATACTTTCGTCACATCAGTTCCCTGGATTTTCCGACACTACTACGATTTTGACGAAACCAGCGAATCTCTTTCGTATCTTGGTGTTACGCTTGGGACTTTTATGGCCTGCGGCCCCTTTGTCCTGATCGATTTTTCATTCTACCAGAAACGCCTCACCCGATGGCAAAGAACCCACGACGACACTGAGCCCCTCGACCCTAAGAACCGCCTGGTGCCGGCCATGGCGGGCAGCCTTCTCCTCCCAACGAGTCTTCTCATTGCTGGCTGGACAGCGCAATACCGCATCCATTGGTTCGCCCCCATTTTCTTCCAGGGCATGTCAATGGTGGCCTCTCTGCTCATCTACGCTGGGGTGAATCTTTTCATGTTGGACTCTTATGGTCCTCTCTATGGCGCCTCGGCAAATGGCGCAATGATGCTCAGTAGGTACACTCTGGGCTTCGCGTTCCCACTCTTTGCGTTGCGCATGTTTCAATCACTAGGCGCGGGTTGGGGAACCACCATTTTGGCCTGTTGTACGCTTCTGATGGCACCTATTCCTTGGTGTTTCTGGGTGTTTGGTGAACGACTGCGAAAGAGAAGTAAGTACGAAACAAGTGCATAGATGCATTGAAATCTAATTCTGTTTTTTCATTCTGTCGTTAAATGTGGAGTTAGGGCAACAGGAGCCACCGCAAGCCCGAAAAGCAAAGATGCGTCCCTATGTTCTCATGCTGTGCGTTCCTTTTCCAACATTTCGATCGTCGTCTGGTAGTTTGCTACCTTTCGCTGTGCCTCTTCGTACTCGCGTTTCGCTCTGTCACAGGCAGCTTCTGCCTCTGCAAGACGCCTTCGTAAGCCCACAATCAAGCTGTCAGAGGAAGACTGTGGATGGTTTGCATCATCGGGATTTTCTATGCTGCGGGTGTTACGGCCGGAGCTGGGCGCTTGACTCTCTTCTCTCGTCTCGTTTCCGCTGTCTGGCTGGATATCCACGGACTCAACAACCAGTGTGGCACCCCTTGTACGCCGTGACTTGCAAGCCTTCAGGTGCCGTCGGAGCCCATCAGGTCGAGAGAAGCCAGATCCTTGTCTTGATCGCTTACATGATTTGTGAGGACAGAGATGCTCCTCCACCTCCCGATTATGCTGCGTCTGCTGATGGCGTTTAAGGGAGTCATGTCTTGAAAGGATTTTGTCGCAGTCTGGGCATTTGAGCCGGCTGGTAGTAATGGGCCTGGTAGATTCAGTCAGTTGCTAGGTATCATGGTAAGTTCATAAATACGCACCTGGATGTAGTCGCTACAATGTTGTCGATAATATCCTCGGTAACTGCCCCACTCTCTTGGCTTTGAGACTGTAGCTGAACGCTGGGCGAGAGAGCGAGCTGTGATGTTGAAGGTAGATGAGGAGGATTCGTGAGACTTTGAGCTGGATTGACCGTCGATATCGGGACGGGCTGGCCTCTTGATATCTGGTGGACAGGCTTCCATATCATGATCCAGGGTCATTATCAGGGGATCATAGATTGTGCTAGGCTGCTGAGGAGTCCACCATTCATCAGAAAACGAAGGGTCCCAAAACGAGTGGGAAACGAGGTCGACGTCGTTTAATCCCGAAAAGAGTAGTTCCCCTAATAAGTCACGATAAGCCAGAGTCAACGTCCAGTATTAGTTGAGGGACTCACCGCCAATTCCTTCAGGTTGTAGCTGATAATCGAGAAACGACTGGTCCTGCGGCTCCGTCACTCCAGTGGTCCTTCCAGGAGAGGAATAAAACATCCAGCAGACACCCCACAGAGCACCATCAACGCCGGCCAGATTATCCACGGCATGGTCGTACATGGTGGCCGTATACGCCCGGGGAACTCAGAGTAGTACCATAAAAGATAGGACCATAAACAAGAGGAACCTGAACAAACTATGATGCAGACAGCCAATTGGTCGAATAGGAACGTCAAACGGTCACACATTTTTACCCAGCCTATCTCGTTCTCCATGAACCAAACTGGTGGCTCATCTTCGGTGTCCGTGGAGGGGGGCGCTGTTGCTTGCAGGTAGGCTACCACGGCTTGTAGTTGGAGCATGCTTTCCACTCTGGGCTCTAGGCTTTTTTTTTTTTTTTACGCGTGCGAGCTCTTGGAGGGTCCTCAGAAAAACGGTGAGTCTTGCCAATGTGCCAAAGTAGTTGCCTCCGACTCGGTAATTCTCTTTTGGAACCCACGCCTCCTTGGCTGAGCAACGAGGAGAGTTTGCGAAAAGGGCAAGCAAATCGCGGTTGCTGCTTTTCTCTCCAAGGGGATGGCGACAGTCCTTGGGCGATGGGCCTTCCATCTTCAACAGGCCGTTTCGTGTAATGGTAGGAGCCCTGCGAAGAAGAAACAGAGGGAGGGGAGATCGAATCATAACACAAAATCCATTGCTGCCCCGGCGGAGTAGGTGATTCGATCGACGGTTCCATTCCTGCCATGGCCGTTGTAGCTGCAAAGAGTGAGTTGTTAGTCATCAATAAAGACACAATGATCCACTTACTGGAAAGTATCTTTGCAGCTTCTACTGCAAGCAGCAGAAGGTTAAAAAAAACCACTGTGTTAGCATTGGGTCGTGATGCTATGATGTGTTGGTGGCGTGTTCTTTATTATAGTTGAAGCCCGGCCCTTGATGGGTTAACTGAGCCACAAGGTCGTATCTTTGCAGGAGAGATTCACTGGTCAAGAAGTTGTTGCTCGTCACCGTGACTGTCGAATCTTTGAGTGGAGATAGAAGTGAAGTTGAATCAAGCAGAGAATTAGATCTGGGGGTAGTCTTTAAATAGGTGCGCATGTAGGGTGGATGAGGGGTGGGTTTGAGGTGAAAGTGAGGTGGAATTGAGGTGGTGGCGGAGTGCCACCTCAAAAATGGAGGGTTAAAACTGCCTTGCGCACTTGGGCCCCAATTGTGTGCCTGAATGTCTAGGTGCTGGCAGATGGGTAGCATTGTGTCCAATCAGCTGAGATGGCACCTTGATGTGTGTTGTGTTCGCCCATGACGCTGCTGTGTTCACGCATGAATCAAGGCTCATGGGCTCGAGCATCAGCTTAAAGCTTAATTATTTGTAAAATTTAGGCGCATATCTGATCGATACTATTGGGACATAAAGTTATCAACCTGTCGCTTGGAGTTAGCCCTCTTGTCTTACTCCTTATTCGCGAGCCTGCCGAAGTACATAGCCTCCAAGAGGCCGAGCTGTCAGCCCACCACTTCACCAAGATGACTGTAGGTTGTGCCACACCAACCAAACAGAGGACACTCAACTCGGAACAAATGTCGGTGCGTTGGTAGAATTCTGCTACTTAGCTGCTCGATACAGTACCACCAAAAAACAAAAATGAAACAACTTCTTTACAATTTAGCTACTGACTAACATTCGCACAGAGTCTGTCATCTTTGTCAACCCTTCTACATGGGACCTGTGTCTTCCTGCATAAATGACAGCAGATCCAAGACAACATAAAGAAGGCAGAAGAAAACGAAGCAGCACTATTCATAACGCCATAAAGCCTTTGAGAGGCCCAGAAGCGCAATCCAAGCATGACGAGAATGGTGAATATGCTTCGCAGATCAATACCTTGTCCAAGCAGCCGAGCCAGGGAAACGCGACGATAGGGGCAACTCTGTCACGAGGGCTACGACCCAATGGTAGTGCCCAAGACTCATGAGATTGTGGCCTCGCCTAGATGTGCTGAGTCGTTGATCGTGGAACACAACCGCCAAGGTTGATCGGTCTGGTTTGTTGGAATCTTACCACGGGTTCTATTCAGATGCGGCTGTAAATACGCGGCATTTTATCCGCGCCCGCGCTTCCCTTGTCCGAAGCGAAGGGCTAAGCACGCGGACCCAAAAAGGCAACTATCGCCCGCCGACTAACATTCGGCAGAGACGCGAGGTATGGCGACATGCTGAACAGCTTTAAGAGTTGAGGCCCTTCTGTATTAAAATAGGGCTGTTGTAGCTGATACGAGAGGGGACAAGATGGAAGACCAGAGATATCATTCCTGAACATGAAGATCTCTCGAGCTTTTGTTACGGCCCTGGCCACCTCTTACGGCCTCGTGTCGGCACACCTTCGCAAGCCCAACCTCGTTTTCCTCTTCACAGACGATCAAGACTTAAGCATCTGGTTACTAAGGGCACCTCCTTCACCAATCACTATGCCACTGTTGCCGTCTGTTGCCCGAGCCGCGTATCATTGATGCGTGGTCAGGCGGCACACAACGCCAACAACACTCACATCAGCGTCCTTGCGTAAGGTTCCACATTACTAGAGTACTTACTATGCAAGGATAAACACTTCCATTTACGAAATGTCTCTTTACAGTCTTCTGGCTCAGCTAACCCATCAATGGCCGGGCCTCAACTGTAGCAAAGAACACATTATGAAGCTTCAACATCGCCATAAAACACAGCTATCCAATTTAACAACAGCAATAAATGACTTCTTTATTTTCGTGAAGTATTCGTATCTAAACTCATATTCTATTTTTCTCCGAGACAAATATTTCGCGATAGAGCTGCCAGTGGTTTCAGCCAGGCCTAAAGTTGGGCTGCCTCAGGTTGCGCTCAATTTAATCATAACCATTTAATCCGATTTAATGCAATTTAAATCTAGATTTTATTAATTTTATACTTTAATTAACGTACTTAATAAGCAAGTGAAACAGACAAGCGAGTGAAACAAAAATCCCTCAACCTACACCTTATCTATTTAATCAATTAATTCTTAACCACCCAGCATGTCACAATCTAATTATGAGGCTAGAATGCTTCTTGCCCTTCAGGCCCTTTAAAATGACCCAAAATTAAAGCTCCGACGCGCTGCAACGATCTATACAGTCAATCTAACAACGCTCTGGCGTCGGCAGCAGGGTATTCTTTCTAGGCGAGATACCATCACGAAATCACGCAGGCTATCTGATCTAGAGGAAGAGGTCCTTATTTACTTCATTCTTGACCTAGATTCGTGAGGATTTCCCCCCCGGCTATGTGGTATTAAAGATATAGCTAATCAATTGCTTGCCGACTGCGACGCGCCACTAGTTGGCTGTAAGGATGCGAAGTGCCTGAGGGCCTCCTTATATACTGATGTGGCAGGCAGTGCCAGCACGTTGTGCTGACACTGGCGGATCTTTTGGTCTATTGGATTAGTTTTGCACCTGCCCGATACTCTTACAGTTTTAAACTAAGAGTTTTAAAACCGGGTGGAAAATACCCGATAGAAAGGCACGGCTTTATCGGCTTTATTGGGCTGTATAAGAGCCCTAAGTCCGAAGTCACGTGACCCTTCCTAAAAGGGCAATATGACCTAAAAGGGGCATTATTATAACTCCTTGATATCTTGCTTATCTAAGCATATATAGCTTAGGTAAGCAAATTATAAGATAGCGCATAAGCTATAATATAAGATAATAGAATCCTAGGCTTATATCTTATAAGCCTATTTTTCTAGAATTATATTTATAAAAGACCTTTATTTTAAAGACTTTTATAAAGATAAGGTAAAAGTGCGATGCTTACTTATATATAACGCTCGCTTATTATATATATTAATATAATATTAGTTTTTTTAGCCTTTTGGTTAATAGCTATCTATATATAATCTTTTTTATAACCTCCCTTATAATTAAGAATTTAATTTAATTAATTTAATTTAAATTATTAAAATAGCCTTATAATATATATAATAAGTAAGTACTATAAATAAATAAGTATTATATTTTTTTTTATCTTTTTATAAGATATTATAATAAAAATACTATAAATTATTTAATTAATTAAAACTACTTATTATACTCTTTCCTAGATATCTTAATTATTATTTAATAAGTCCTTATATTATAGCTAGGCTTACCGCAGATACTATAATACTAAACTCCTAGTCGCGCTAACCTTCCTTAACTACTACTCCTCGATGATTCCGCTGCTATATAAAGGTATAGGCTTAATTAATATAATTAGGGTAATATTAGAGATAAAAGGGTAGGTTTTATATTATTATTAGACTTTAACTTATTAAAGCCTCTACTAAGTCTTTAATAGGAAGAGTTTAATATGGCCTCTAGCTTATATAACTATTTAATAATTTCCTAACTTACCGGCGAAAGCTAGCATAACCTAGGTATTTTTATAATTACCCCCTCTCCTAGGAGCTTAGTCCTTTAAGCTTACTTAGCTAATTATCTTATTTCCTTATTTAATACTAAAGATATCTATATATAGGTATCTTTTAATTAATCTTAAGCTTTAATAACTCTTTATAGTAAATTACTAATTATTTATTACTTTCTTTATATTTTTTTCTTTTATAATAATTATAATTTTTATTATAAATTTATTATTCTCTTTTATAATTAATTTATTATTATTAAGTTAATAATTACTTTATATTACTAATTACTTAGTATTAGTAGTTAAAATATATTATTATTATTATAATTAAAGTTTTTTATTTTATAATAATCTTTTTTCTTTTATTTTTCTTTTTTTATAATAATAATTTTACTACTTATTATAATATTATTGCTATAGCCTTTATAATCCCTATTATTTTTATTTCCTTACTTATTTATTATATAGCTTTTAGTAATATCTCTCCTAGTTATTTATTTTACTATGCTTTTAAAGTTCAAGTATAATACTTCTATTAACTTCTAGAAAATAAATCTAGGTAAGGTTCCTTATATATATTACTTAGAATATATAAATAAAGATCCCTAAGTCTCTTATATTACTAATTAATCGCTAAACTACTATATACTATGCGTCTATAATAAAAAAAAATATAATTCTATAAGTTTTTTTTTCTCCCCTCTTATTATATTCTTTAAGTTATTACTAATACTTTATAGATTCCTCGCGAGCTTTAAAGTATTACCTAGTATTTATAAAATAATATTTATAATTTTTATAATAATATTATTATTAACCCTTTCTTATACTCTTATTATTAAATCTAGCATACTAATTATACTATTAAAGATATAATATATACTTAGTAAAAGGTTATTAATTGCCTCTGTGACCCTATAATATAAAAGTCTAAGGGTATAGTTTAGTTAGCTTATATCTAGGCATAGGAGCTTATATTAAACTAAGAGCTATTATCTCTACTTTGCCTCTAAGATATAAGTTTTATCTTTTTTTTACTAATATATTAGCTAATATCTTATATATAAGCTAGAGCCTAGATAACCCTACCTAAGATAATTAGTTATATTATTATTACCGCTCCTATTTATATTTATAATAATACTCCTACCTAGTTATTACTTAAGGCGATTAATTACTTAGATAGCGCTAAAAATATACTAAGGGTTAATATTAAGATTAAGAGTAGTGACTATAATATTATAGGTAGTCTTAATAAGCTATATAATATCGCTAACTAGGCTATTATTAATTATAACCTTAGTCCTATTTATTTTATCTCTTTTATTAATTAGCATCCTTATCTCTAAGGCCTTATTAATCCTTTATTAACTCCTAGTAATTATAAGTATACTTATCTTACTAATAGGGGTAGTAATAATAATAATAATAATAATAATAATAATAATAATACTCCTAATCCTTCGCTGAGCTAACCCCCTAAGCGAGCCTATAAGACTTATAGTTAGACTACTTATAGTAGAGGTTAGGGTAGTTATAGTTATAGTAGTAGTAATAATAACCTTTAAGCTATAATAACTTTGCTATGTTTTATTATTAATATATTAACTAATATTTTTCTTAGTTTTCTACTATTATAGCCTTATTTTTAACTTAGTTTTTATTTTATTATTTTATATTAGTATTATAATACTTTAGTAAATAATACTTTAAATTAATAAGACTTCTTTATTACTATGCTTTTAGCATATACCTAGCTATGCCTTATCCCACTTCTTATAGTCTTTCCTTATAATCTTAAGGTATTTCTTTATTATTACTTATATATTCTCTAGGTATTTTTTTAGTTTCTAAGTATTATATTTTACTAGCTAACCTTTTTATTTAATAAGATAAAAGGTCTTATCTTTTATATCTTTATATAAGATTATCTCTTTTACTTCCTATTTATTAAGCTTATCCTTAAGCTCTAGCTATTTATATATAATATTACTAATAGTTCCATTATTATTTCATAGCTCTATAAGTAATATATAAAATATATTATATATATATTAGTACTTTTCTAATAGCTCTAAGGCATAGGCTTATTTTCTATACCTATTAAGGACTTTAGCTCTTATAAACCTTAGGGCTAATTTAGGGTATTTAAACCTCTAATTCTTTATTAATACTCTAATAATTTATCCCTAATAATAGGTTTATAGCTTATGCCTTAAGTTATAATATTTTACTTAGGATTTTATAGCTTTCTCTTAGTATAACATACATAATAAGCATGCGACGCATCTAAGTATACGACGCATTTTACCCTATAGTGGGATTTATACCAAATTTTAAAATAGCCTTAAAAATTCTAAGAAATTTAGCTTAAGGTTTAACTAGCTAATAACTTAGAGTTAGACTAACTAAGCTATAAAAAACCTATTATAATTTTTTAAAACTTTTTAAAAAAATCCCTTATAAGGTAGTTTAGAAAAAGAATTATTCGCACTGTATAAGTAGCTTTTTTTTCTATTAAGAGACTTTTTTTAGAAATTCTAAAAAATTATCTATAGTTTATTTAAGAGTTAAGTTTATTAAAATACTTTTTTAAGCCTATAGCTATTTTATTGCGGCTTTTATTAAGCTTAAGAATATTAAGATTTAGTGCATAGTATAAGTGCATCGCATACTTAGATGCGTCGCATGCTTATTATATACGTTATATATACTTAGGTCTATATATGGCTTAGTATTATTAAGTATTTAGTAATACCTTATATATTTATTTCTATCTTTATTAAGATATATTTTATATATCTTAGGTAATAGCTAAATAATGCTTCTATTAAAGAGACCCTAATAATTAAGTACTTACTATTATTATAAGTAAAGGCGGCGTCTAAGAGTTATATTACCTACCTTTTAGGCAAGTCTCTTATATATACTCTTAGATACTTCTCTAGCGTTTAGTAGGTTTATTTTATTTAACTATTTATCTATAGATAATATATAGTTAATAATTAGTAATAAATTACTTATTCTCTTATAAGATCTACCTAAAATTTATTAATAATTAACTTATCTTAATTACTAATAATCCCCTTTAGTATATTAAACTAGCTTTTAATATACTTATATAAGAGAGCTATAAGCTTTATAGCCTTAAGCTTCTTTATTATTAAAATATATAATATAAACTTAGTTATTTTATATATAATATATATAATAAGCGAGTGCACTAGACAAGCAAGTATACTAAAAATCCCTTATCTAATATCATTACTATTTAATTAATTAATTCCTTATAACTAGAGATATCTTAATTAAATAAAGAAGCTAGATTACTTCTTGCACTTTAGGCCCTTTAAAATAACCTAGATTTAAAACTACGATAAACTATAAGGCTCTACCAGGTTAATTACTATGCCTTACATCATCGGCATAATAGCATACAATCTCAACGCAATACTATCCCGAAATCACGCAAACTATCAGATCTAAAGGAATAAATCATTATTTAGTTTATTCTTAACCTAGATTCACGAGGATTTCCCCCCTAGCTATATAATATAAAAGAAATAGCTAATTAATTACTTACCGACCGCGATATATTACTAGTTAGCATGCGCTAGGCTTTAAACTTCATTAAGCGATACCTAGACCTTAAGATATATTTTTTTCGCAAATATAACTACCAAAGAGCTAAGTGCAAAGATCCAACCATTATCCGCGATTAGTTTCAGCTTATGGCGAATATAATCGCGAAGTACGGCATCTAATCAAATAATATCTATAATATTAATGAGACTAGCTTTATAATAGGCCTAATTTAGAGCGGAATGGTTATTATAGGCGCAGAAAGGCGTGGAAGACTGAAATTAGTATAGCCTGGAGACCGGGAATAGGTTATAGTCATTCAGGCGATCAATGCGGAAGGCCAGGCTATCTAGCCATTTATCATAGTTACGGGCCAATATCACCTCGCTAATTAGTACTAAGAAAGCAACCTCCCGGGCGATTAGGCTATTGCGACGTCTCAAAATGGCTAGACCGATAACGAGATAGGTCTCGAGTGGCTAAAGCACTTCAATCGGCACATAACCAACCGATCAACTGGTCCCTATCGTCTTCTGATCCTCGATGGGCATAAAAGCCACCACTCGGCCGACTTTGAGATATATTGCGAGGAGAACAATATCATCACGCTTTATATGCCGCCTCATTCATCTCATCTGCTTTAGCCTCTTAACGTTAGGTGCTTTGGGCCACTTAAAAAGGCTTACGGTCGAGAAATAGAGCATCTAATCAGATACTCTATAACCCACGTTTCAAAGACTAAGTTCTTTCTAGCCTTTTATGCCGTATATTAAGCCATTATAATAGAAAGAAATATTAAGGGAGGTTTTAAAGGAGCCGGGCTTATTCCTCTTGACCCGGAAAGTGTGCTCTTAAAGCTTAATATGTAGCTATGGACTCTAACGCCGGTTAAGGAGGGGGCTAAACCCTCTACCCATTGGGTCTTAAGGACCCCAAAGACCGTGCTTAAGGCCGGATCTTAGTCTAAATATCTTAAAAGACAAATTAGAAGGCATTAAAGTAGCTCCCCAGAGTTAATCCTTAAAGCCCTAAGGTCTCTTAAGAAAGGGACAAAGGCAGTTATGCATCGGGTTGCCTTACTAGCTGCTAAGAATAAAGACCTTCAGGAGGCAAATGAGATACTTAGTCGGCGCCGGAGGGCAAAAAGAACCCGGCTATAGAAAAGAGGGGTTATGACGGTAGAGGAAGGAAGGCAGGCAATTAATCAAATGGATATTAATGCGTAGGTAGTGGCTAAATCATCGCGGAGTGGTGGTCAAGGGAGGTCAGCGCGACCAGGGGTTCGGCATTGTGGTGTCTGCGGCAAGCCCGGCCATAATGCAAGGACCTATCAGGTAGTGATTGAGATATCTAGGAAAGAGTATAGCGATAAGTTTTAATTAATTAAATAATTTATTATATTTTTATAGCGATTTTTATTTTAAAGGTTAAGGAAAGTATTTCACTCGCTTATTTATTTCACTCGCTTATTATATATATTACTAGAAATACCTATACTTTATATAAAAAATAGTCTTTTAATAATCCCCTTCTATAACCTTTATTTAATAATATATATCTTAGATATTAATCTTAGAGATTTATTTTACTTTTATAAGTTAGTTTAAAAGGTCTCTAATAAGAGGAAAGAGGTATTAGTTTTTAATTATAACTTTATTTAATCCTTAATAATCTATATATAGGTATATTTCTTTATTTTTCTTAGGCATAAAAAGTATTAGGGTACCTACCTCGCTTACTAAGTGCTTAATCTAACTATTCACTAAGTTCTTAGCGAGGTATTCCCATAGGGTACTATACTAGGCCTTATTTATAGGGTATAATAGCCTATATAGTAGCTTACTTCCTTAGATAAGATTAATCTTATGAGTTACTTCTAGTAAAAGTAATACTCTCTTAGCTACTTCCTTATTAATAAACCCCTCTAGGCCCTTAAGTTTTAATAATAGTTTTTTAATATTTTTTATTTCTACCTCTAATAATTCGCCGAGGGTAAATAAACTCTTTTCCTAAGGCATAAAGGTAGCTATAATATATAATATATAAGCTATCTTATAATTTTTAATAATATCTTAAAAAAGAAATTCTAGGTTTATAAGAGTAATCTCTTAATAATATTATAAGTTAATAATATAATTAATAATAATACCTTTTTATTTTATAAAATAATAAGATAAGATTATATTATATTTCTTAGAGCCTATATCTAATTCTATAAATACTTATTAAACCTTTCGCGGCTTTTTATTATTATTAATAAGGAAAAAAATAAGCTAATAGGCATTCCCTAGGTTTATTTTATCCCTTTTAAAGGACTTTAGTCCTAGGGCAATATAATCTATTATAGGCTTAAGCCTAAGCCTCTTAATAAGGTCTATGCTTATTAAGTTAATCTTAGACCCTATATCTAGGAATATATTAAGCTCTTCTTTAGCAAGCCCTTAGATAGCTAGTCCCTTTGCTTAGGCTATCTTCCTTTTAGGCACTTATTTAATAGGGGTTATAGATAGAGGATTAGGTCTTTCCTTTATTTTATTTAGTTTTCTAAGTTATCTAACTTATTAGCGAGGGTATAATTAACCTTTACCGAAGGAATACTTCTTCTAAGTAGGGCTTAGTTAATTCTTATTTATTTCTTTAGCGGGTAGTTTAAGGCCCTATAACTTATTTAATCATATTTATAATATCTAAAAATCACTAGTTTCTTACTATCTTATAGGTAATATATCGCTAATATAGGTATACTTAAGTAGCTCTAGCCTTTTTAGTAGTATTTTAAGCTAATTCTTAATAGGGGTCTAGAGGAAGAGCTTCCCTTAGAGCTTCTCTTATATCCTCCTCGATAAGGGGAGTAATATCTCTTCGCTAAAGGCTTAGAGATATTTAGCCTATGCTTCCGCTTAGCCTTATTACTAGCTTAAGACTAATTCTAAATGCATTTTACCTTATTAGTAATATTTCTAGCCTTTTTTAAGGGCTACTTAATTCTCTTAAGCTCTCTCTTAATTCTTAATATAAAATAATAAAAGTAATAATAAGCTATACCCTTATCTTCTTCTTACTTTGCCAGTAATATATCGCAAAGGGCATGCTATCGCGTGAAATACTAGAGAGGAGTCTCTTTCTTCCCTTATATAATAACTATAAGCTAGTCCCTTGCCTGCTATTCTTATAACTCTAGGTTAATATATTGCCTCCGCATAAATGCAAGATACTCTTTTTATAAAGGAGGATTTATTAGTAAGCCTGCGATATATATTCTCTATTCTATCTAAAGGGCATAGCTAAGCTTAGTTATAGACTATTTAATTTACTATTAGGCTATAGTATTAGGTCTTATCTAGTTAGCTAATTTAATAGCCTTAATCTAGTTATTAATCTTAACCGCACTTATATATTTAGCTAAAAGCTTATAATTATATATTAAGGGCTTTTTATAGTCCTTTTAATAAGTAATTACTAATTAATTAATAAGCTATATTAGCATCTAGTTCTACTATAATAGTCTATCTAAGATTTCTTATTATTATTCTTATTTAACTTATTAGTAGTATTATTATTCCCTCCTTTAAGACCTTTTTAGTCTTCCTAAGAAAGAGGAGCCTAAAGAGGATCTTAGTAATAAGCTCGCCCTTCTTTAGTGATATATTAGCGATATATATTTTTTATATAGTATCGTGGCTAAGGTATGGTTTCTTAGCTATTACCTATCTTTACCTAATAGATAAGTAATCTCTTTTAATCACCTTAAAAAATAATCTTTATATTGTCGCAGAGATATTAAGAAAACCTCTAGTAAGGGGATTATATATTATCCCTTATTTTCTTAAATTAGCTAATTAAGGTCTTCCGCGTCTATATAACCTATAGCCCCTAGTCCTATAGCGGTGCTAATAAGTAGCATTACTATTTATCCTTCCCCTTATAATCCTATTAAACTACCTTTATTAAATTAGCAATAAGCTATTAGCTGCTATATAATAGGGGTATTTCTACTAGGCCTATCTATCTTAATAATACATTAATCTTCTATAAGGATAGAAATTAAAGAATTATAAAGGTATAGGCCTAATCGGCATAATTAGGGTAATATTAGAGATAAAAGGGTAGGTTCTATATTATTATTAGACTTTAACTTACTAAAGCCTCTACTAAGTCTTTAATGAGAAGAGTTTAATATGGCCTCTGGCTTATATAACTATTTGATAATTTCCCGACCTGCCGGCGAAAGCTAGCATAACCCGGGTGTTCTTACACGCCACCTAAGCATCTATATCTATTTAATTAATTACCTGCTAACCTTCCTTTACTATTATTACCTCTCTTTTCTATAGTCTAGTCCTTTTTACCCTCTAGCGCTAGCTTAGTATCTTATTTACCTCTTAAAGGTCTTTAACCTCTGCCCTTAATAATACTATCTTATATATATTTCCCTTTACTGCCTTTATAAGAGACTTTATAGCCTCTATAATTAACTCTAAGGAGCTACTATAATGCCTTTTAATTTATCTTTCAAGGTATATAAACTAAGATCTAGCCTTAAGTATAATCTTTAAGGTCCTTAAGACCCAAGGGGTTAAGGGTTTAACCCCCTCCTCGGCAGGCATTAAAGTCTATAGCTATATATTAAGCTTTAAGATTATTATTTCTAGGTTAAGGGGAATAAGGCTAGCTCCTTTAAAAGCCCCCTTAATATTTCTTTTTATTATAATAGCCTTATATATAGCATAGAAGGCTAAAAAGAACTTAGTCTTTAAAATATAAGTTATAGAGTATTTAATTAAATGCTTTATTTCTTAATTATAAGCCTTTTTTAATAGCCTAAAGTACTTAATATTAAGGGGCTAGAGTAAATAAGAGAAATAAGGTAGTATATAAAGCTAAATAATCTTCTTTTTTATAATGATTATGTGTTTTCCAAGGGATAAACCAGTCATACTGGGTTTATATTAGCAGAGAGTGCTAGGCATAGTCTAAGTAATAAGTTATAAGTTATATCTAGTAATATGCTTAAAGGTATTAAGTATAACTAAGTTATATTAATAGCTGCCATAGCTAATATATAAGAAGGTATAAGTAAGTATATCTATATACTAAGGTCCTTGCGGATAAATTAAGATAGATTATAGGCCATAGGTTATAATCTATCGTGATCCTTCCTCGGATCATAGATAGATTATAGTATCTTAGCATAATCTATCGTGATCTTATAGTAATTAGTTAGTGCGGTGGGTTAACCTTCTTTATTACGTAGGTATAAGCTTATTTAGGCTATAATATAATATCTCCCCTTTATTAGTTTTATCCTTAAGGCTATATTTGCGACCTTATACTTATTATTAGTATATTCCTAACTTAGACCTATAAAAATTTCTTATTAATATACCTAATTGCCTATCCCTTTTAAGGAAGTATTTAGCTACTATTAAGTTAGGCAATACTATTAACCGCTTTAGTTTCTAAATTATACTATGCTCCTTTTATTATTTCTAAGGTCTATGCTATATAGCTTTGCCTAAGAAATCTACTCGCTGCGGCGAGTATGCTTATTAGGGCTATTCTTATAATATATTAAAGAATATATTAGGTGCTTATATATAATCTTATTTATATTACGGGGTTTTTTTATTAATTATTCTAGTAACTTATATTAATAAGGAGTTAGATTATTTAGATTTTAAGGAAGAGTATACTAAGGAGGATTTCCTTTAATTATAATAAGAGGCTTAGGAGGCTTAAGCGAGGGTAAATAAGGTTTTAGCTTATCTAACCTATCTTTATCGCTAAAAGTATTAATTATATACTAAGGGTATAGAGATAGTTTCTTATAGTCTCTAGTCTCTAAATAAGTTAGAGGAGACTAAGAAGGTAGAGTTAGAGGCTATAATTACTATATAATTTATAGGTATTATAGATATTATTAACTAGAATATTATTAGTTTAGAATTTATTTCTCCTTTTAATATTATTAATAAAAATCCTTTAAAAGGCGCTATATATTAATAAGGTATTCTAGGGGTTTTTATATATTTTCTAAGTCTAAGTAATATATATAATAAGCGAGTATACTAGACAAGCAAGTATATTAAAAATCTCTACCTTAAAGATAGAAATCGCTATAAAAATACTATAAACCATTTAATTAATTAAAACTACTTGCTATACTCTTCCCCTAATATCTTAATTACTACCTAACAGGTCCTTGCATTATAGCTAGGCTTACCGCAGATATTATAACGCCAAATACCCGGTCGCGCTGACCTCCCTTGACTACCACTTCTCGACGATTCAGCCACTACCTACGCATTAATATCCATCTAATCAATTACTTGCCTTCCTTCCTCTACCGTCATTACCCCTCTTTTCTATAGTCGGGTTCTTTTTGCCCTCCAGCGCCGGCTTAGTATCTCATTTGCCTCTCAAAGGTCTTTATTCTTAGCGGTCAATAAGGCTACCTAATATATAATTGCCTTTGTCCCCTTTGCAAGAGACTATAGAGCTTCTAAAATTGACTCTGGGGAGCTGCTTTGATGCCTTCTAATTCGTCTTTCGAGGTATTCAGACTGAGATCTAGCCTTAAGCATGGTCTTTGGGGTCCTTGAGGCCTAAGGGGTCGACGGTTCAGCTGCCTCCTTAACCGGCGTTGGCGTACGTAGCTACATATTAAGCTTTAAGATTATATTTTCCGCATTAAGAGGAATAAGCCTAGCTCCTCTAAAAGCCCCCTTAATATTTCGTTCTATCATAGTGGCTTAAAATGCGGCGTAGAAGGCTAGAAAGAACTTAGTCTTTGAAACGTAGGTTATAGAGCATCTAATTAGATGCTTTATTTCTTAACTATAAGCACTCTTAAGCACGCTAAAGCACCTAATATCAAGGGGCTAAAATAGATAAGAGGAATAAGGTGGTATATAAAGCTTAATAATCTTATTCTCCTTATAATATCTCTTAAATTTAATAGAGTGGTGACTTTCGTGGCTATCGAGGATTAAGAGATGATAGACACTAATTAATCGATTGGTTATGCACCGGTTAAAGTGCTTAAGCCACTCGAGACCGGTCTCGTTATCGGTCTAGCCATTTTGGGTCGTCGCAATAGCCTAATCGCCCGGGAGGTTGCTTTCTCGGTACCAGTTGGCGAGATAATATTGGCCCGCACCGATAATAAACAGCGGGATCGGCCAGCCTTCCGCATTGATCGCCTAAATGACCATAATCCATTCTCGGTTTCTAGGCTGCACTGCTTTTAGCTTTTCACGCCTTTCTATGCCTATGACGACCATTCCGCTTGCAATCATGCCCATAAGAAAGCCAGTCTCATCAACGTTATAGATATCATCTGATTAGATGCCATACTTCGCGATTATATTCGCCATAAGCTAAAACTAATCGCGGATAATAGTTAGATCTTCGCACTTAGCTCTTTAGTAGTTATATTTGCGAAAAAAATATATCTTAAGGTCTAGGTATCGCTTAACGAAGTTTAAAGCCTAGCGCATACTAATTAGTAATATATCGCGGTCGGTAAGTAATTAATTAGCTATTTCTTTTATATTATATAGCTAAGGGGGAAATCCTCGTAAATCTAGGTTAAGAATAAACTAAATAATAATTTATTCCTCTAGATTTAATAATTTATATAATTTTAGGATAATATTATATTAAGATTATATACTATTATGCCGATGATGTAAGGCATAGTAGTTAACCTAGTAGAGCCTTATAGTTTATTATAGTTTTAAATTTAGGTTATTTTAAAGGGCTTAAAGTGTAAGAAGTAATCTAGCTTCTTTATTTAATTAAGATATCTCTAGTTATAAGGAATTAATTAATTAAATAGTAATAATATTAAATAAGGGATTTTTAATATACTTGCTTATCTAGTGCACTTGCTTATTATATATATTAGTATTTTTATTTAATAAAATATATTATTTTATTATTAATTTTATTTATATTAAAAATAGCTTTAATAATATATTTTTTTAATTTATTAATTTTTATATTTAGTTTTTTACTTATTTTTACTTAAATAATACCTTATATTAAGTTAGGAAAAAAAGGTACTAAGCTATTTTAAGCTATTAAGTAATTTCTTATATATAAAAAAAGGTTAAAGACTAGTTACCTTTAGCTATTAGTATTATTATTACTATTATTATAATTAATAAAAAAGAAGTAGCTTTTAGGCTCTTTCTTTAATTAAATTTTTATTATTATTAATTAATTAATTGCCCTTAATATATATATATAGCGAGCTAAATAGCAAGCAAACTAAATACTTTTTTTAACCTTTAAGATAGAAATTATTATAAAAACATAATAAACTATTTAATTAATTAAAATTACTTATTATACTCTTCTCTAGATATCTTAATTATTACTTAATATATTCTTATATTATAACTAGGCTTACTATAAATACTATAATACTAAACCCTTAGTCGCATTAACCTCCCTTAATTACTACTTCTCGACGATTCTACTACTACTTATATATCTATATCTATCTAATTAATTACTTGCCTTCCTTCCTTTATTATTATTACCCCTCTTTTCTATAATTAGGTCCTTTTTGCCCTCCGGCGCTAGCTTAGTATCTTATTTACTTATTTAAGTTCTTTAACCCTAGCCTTAAGTAAGGCAACCTTATATATAATTATCTTTATTTCCTTAGAAGAAGACTATATAGCTTTTAAAATTAACTCTAGGGAGCTACTTTTATACCTTATAATTTATCTCTTAAGGTAATCTAACTAAGATTAAGCCTTAAGTATAATCTTTAGGGTCTTTAAGACCTAAGGGGTTAATAGTTTAATTACCTCCTTAGGCGGCGTTAGAGTTTATAGCTATATATTAAGCTTTAAGACTATATTTTCTAGGTTAAGAGAAATAAGCTTAGCTCCTCTAAAGGCTAATTTAATATTCTTTTTTATTATAGTGGCCTAAAATGCGGCGTAGTTTATTAAAGGAATAAAACATACTAACCACAGCTAGTTTGTATGGTCATATAACTTTTCTTAAAGACTTCTAAAGAAGGATCCTATATACTTCTTAGTAAGGTAAATATAATATAAAATAGTAAGGGCAATTAATTAATTAATAGCAACGGAGATTTAATCAGAGAAAGAGCCTAAAAGCTACTCCTTTCTTATTAACTATAATAATAATAATAATAATACTAATAGCTAAAGGCAACTGGTCTCTGACCTTTTTTTATATATAGGAAATTGCTTAATAGCCTAAAATAGCTTAGCACCTTTTTCCCCTAACTTATAGCTCCCCACGAGGCTTTAATACCTATCCTCACGGCTCCTAAGAAGCCTCGTAAAGAAAACCCTCTGGTCACACCCTATATCACTTCTCACCTAGCTCCCCATCGTTCTTATAACTCTTACCTATCTTAAATTAATTAATTAACCATCTCTACTCTTCTATTGCTTCTTTATTCTCTTATCCCGGCCCTCCTTTACTGCCATAGCGGGCATCTATGGCTAGGCGGTAGTGGCTAAGATCTTATCCCATTGCGAGGGTCTCACTAGGCCGGCGGGAATATGAGTAGAGTAGTTACTAGTTAGTAACCGTTGCGTTAGTCGGCCATATACCTAGCCGAGCCAGTCCTTTTCTCCTGGCTTAGCTAATATGATTTGCGTAGCTAGCCTAGTTAGCCTCCTTTTTAATACTAATTCCTCATCGCTCTCGTAGTCCGAGCAAATGAAGTTTTTAGCCCCGCGGATGCTAGGTCCTTCTTCGATAATATAAGGCCGCCTATCTCTAGCCTTGCCCTAGCCGTATTTATCTATTATTTAATTAGACGCTTTTAATGACTCTTACTCCCTAGTCGGGTCATTTGCGCCCTCTAAAGAGGAAGGGCTTTAGGACTATTAATATTTAGACCCGCTATTTAATAAAGGCCGTGGTCGCTTTGGAGTTCCTAGGGATAGCTTCTTAAGAGGCCCACTCGGGGTCTAAGGTTAACTTATCTTATTAGGGGGCGCCGGGGTAGAAGACTTAACCCCTTTAATTACTAACTTCTTTTTTTTCTTACTAGAATTATTAAAGTTAAATAAGATAATTTCTTTCTCTTAGAAGATAGGTATATTATTCTTAATTTTTACCTCTTAGTTATTATATTATTTAATTAATTAAGTAGGTAAGTTAGGGAAGGCTACCTTAGAGATTAAGACTGCAAAAGGCCTAGGGCCTAAAGGGAGCCTTTCTTTATCGGCAGGGGTAATTTAAGAAACTAGAATTAAGTAGTGGGTTCTCTAATTACTAATATAGCTAATATCCTTTATGTCTGCTAGCATATATCCACCCTAGTCAGTATAAAGCTAGTCCTTAGGTATCTCTTAAGATATTTTAATTAGCTTATAACTAATTATATCTGCGTAGAGGGACTAGTATTTCAGGATAAGCTTGCCGTTCCTGCTTCTGCGCTGGAAGAACCTGTCTTTAATCCTAATCTTATCTATAATTATAATCTAGTAAATGCCTTGAACCCCGTCTAGATTGTCGTTATATATGATGTCTCTAGGCCTTTCTCCCTTAGTCTAGGAGTCTAGTAACTAGTCTTAAACTAATAGATTAAATAGTTCCGAGGGCGCCTCCTTATTCCTATTAATACTTAAGGTCATTAGAGGGCAAATTATAGCAAGCTCGCTGCTAGTTACTCCTACTAGTCCTCAGAGAGTTTAAAAGAGGCAGAGTATGCTAAGGAGACCGCACTCCTAGGTTCCTTACTATGGGGTCAAAGGGATGGAGTGGATATTAAAGTGGTATAGCTGACCGGCTAGAGAGATACTCCCGCCAAGCCAGGGATATATTCTTTGCCCGGACCTTTTAATTATATAATAAGGTGTCAAAATGGTATAAGTCGCCCTTAATTTTATCTTATATAAAGGTAATAAAGTGTTTATTATATGCGTATCTAAAAAAGCCTATAAAGAATCTCTTCTTATAGTAGGCTTTATGCCACTTCTAAGCCCCTTTAAATCCCATATTAGCATAGGTTTAGATTCTCTCGTAGCTATTAGGGAGGAATAATATAGGTTGCTCCTAGTTAGAGTTATACTTTAGAGTCTTCCCCCTAATTTTAATCTCAAAGCAGGTAATAGTTATAACCTTCTCAAGTCTATTCCTAAGCATCCATAGCATAGCTAAGATTAAGTCATTAAGGAGCATTATATTATCTTTCTCTAGGCCCTAGTATATACGCCAGAGGTAGCATATATGCTCTATCTATATTACTTTATAGGCAGGGTTATTAAAGTAATACCTTTAGAGCCTATCCTTCTTAAGCTTTGATTTAATTAAAAGGTTATTATTTAAATTATTAAGGTATTTAAAGGTTACTAGATCCTAGTAATCCTATTTGTCTCGCGGCTAAAAGAAGGGCGGCTATTCGGAATTATATAGCTCCTTGATTATATCTAGGAAGCTTTTATACTTCTCAAGGAAACTTCTTACTCCTCTAAAGTAATTAACTTAGGCCACTAGGTAAGTTATCTTCCCCTTTTTTATAAACCTCGTGTGGTTAGCAAAGGCAAAGAAAATAATTAGCTATAAAGGTAAAGATATCTTAAGGGTTTAGGATATACTTAAATATATAGGGTTATTATTATTTAAAGAGTCTCTTATTATTTAGTATTTAATATTGCGGTATATAGCTATAATATTATATTATTTTATTTAATTAAATAGAGAGGGATTAATTATTTTTTATGCTTATTAGCTTAAAAGAAGAAAAGGTTAGTTTTAAAAGTAATTACTAGTCTATGCTAACCAGGCTATTATTAGATAAAGGCTCTTATTTAATTAAGAAAGAAAGGTATATGCTTTATAAGTAAGTAGAAAGGAGGCTTTATATTCTAATTAAATAATTAGCGTGGGCGGTTATAAATAATAAGGGCTTATGTCTTTATATCTTAGGGAAATAAGTAAAGAGTTAGGTTATATATAAGGTATAAAAGAGGGCAGGTCTCTTATATAGAGGTTACTTAAACGCGCCGCTCTTTCCTTCTTATATATTTTCGCCTTATATATATATAACTTCCGCGTATTCTTTATTTTCTTATCTTTCTTTCTTTAACTTTATCTCTCTCTTTTATACTTTCTAATTAATTAGTTTATTATATCTGCGTAGACTCCCCTCGAGATTCTCACTAATAAGCGATAAAATATCCTCCTTAATATCTAAGATATCTCCCGATCTTAGATTTCTTATACTAACTTCTAAAAGGGCACCTCTTCTTAGTGGAATAACCGCGGCGGGTTTAAGGTAACTCTTATAGATACCTAGACTATTAATCTCCCTAAGGCTCGTTCTTATATCCTTTCTGCCCTTAAGTCTCTCTTTGACTAAATAATTAAATAGGTCTATGAGTGCCTTAAGGTTTAGATTTACTCTTGCTTTGCTCTTAATCGAGATAGCTTCTTATTATATATTAAGCTCGCCTTTAATAATACTAGCCGGGAGAACCTAAAGGTTATTATAAAGCGCTTTTTTAAGTGCTATGGCGCTCTTAATGCGGTTATAAGAGAGCTTATTTCGCTAATCCTAAGTTATTCCCTTTAGACTATTTATATCCCCGCTGATTTTATTTACCCTCATAGGTAGTTCTTTAAGTAATTAATTACTCGCCTAGAGTACTAAAAAGCCCTTAGGATTACCCTTCTAGGTTTCTATAACCTTATTTTTTGCTAATACTACTACTAGTCTTACTTAATTAATATTAGCTAGAATAAGGAATATATCCTTTACCCCTTTTTAATTTATATCTTAATTAAGGGTTTTATAGGTAGAAAATATATTAATTACGTTTAGTATTAAAAGCCTTATAAGTAGGAGTTTTTACTAGGGTATTAGCTAAAGTCTACTAATAAGGGTCCTTTAAATTAGCCTCTATAGAGGAAGAATACCTTAAAGGATTTACTAGGTGAGGTTAGAATTAATTAATTAAACCTAGTAGCTTATCCTTGTATTTCCTACTTATACCCTTTTATAGATAGTAATTAAGAGCGGGACTATAAGTTCTTTTAAGAGATATATAAGCTAGCTCTTAAAGAGAAGACTAATTTAAATAGGTTCTAAGAGGGATTAAGTTTTAATTAAGGGCTCTCTTTAAATAAGTTATAGATTTATATATAATAAAGTATTTTTATTATTTTTACCTAACTAATAGTAAGGTCTAGTTTTGCGTCTATAGTTGCTTTTAATTAATTATTTACTTCTTATTTATTATTAATCCTCTTATTTACTTACTATGTCTTCTCTACCTAATTTTTTCTTAGCTTTAAGTCTCTTATATTTTTACTAATTAGTTATCTCTTAGTAAGTTATTAAGAATATTATAAATAATATCACGGCTATCTTTTATTATATCTTACCTATCTAAGATAATATCCTTAATATCTTAGATAAAGTCCTTAGTATCTAATTAAATAATTTATATATCCTCTATAAAATAAATACCTATATTTATTAAAAATTCTAGTAGTTATATTATAATATAAAAAACTTTCCTTTATTTTTTCCTCCCTTATTAAAAACCTAAGGCTCCTTATAGGTTTCTAGTATTACTCTTTTAACCTATCCCGCTTAGAAGCTTTTATACTAAGTAGCTTACTTAGTAGTTAAGCCAGGAGCTATACTTCTATATATACTAGGGTTTTCTTTTTAGGTATAGTATTTTACTCTTCTCACTAAGATCCTCCTCCCTATTATTCTCCTCTTTACTTTCTTTATCGCTTTTTTAATTAATTATTTAATTAGCTATTACCTTTATACTCCTTATAACTTATATACTTTTTTACTCTTTCTTACCCTTAGGAGCTTTATTTCTTATCCTTAGTCTCTTAAGTGCTTCCTCCTTATTTAATTCTTCTTCTTATTAGCTATTTTTATCTTTTATAAACTTCTTTAAGTAGTCCTTATAAATAAATTTTATAATTTTATAGCTATTAAGCGTTTTAAGCTTATAATAATTTACCTTATTATAATACTTAAAGATATAAAATAAGCTATATTACTTATATATTATTTTTATTTTTATAGATATATTATTTAATTATAATATATTAAACCTTAATATTAAGTCTCTAACCTTTAGAGAGATCCTCTTTAATTTATAGATATTTTTTTTATTTTACTTTTTTATTACCTTTACTTTAAATACTTTAATCTTTTCTTATATTACTATTATATCTATGTTTTTCCTTTTAAGGATCCTAACCCTCATAAGGATAAGGTCTTCTTATATTAATACTTCGTCCTAATTAATTAATCGCTAAGTAGGGATATTAACCTCTAAAGGATATATTAGATCCCACCCGTGGATAAGATAGAAGGGAGAGTGCCTATATGGCGCCTTCGCGGCTATTTTATCCATAAATAGGGCTCTTTCTAAGTTATTATACTACCTTAGCTTCCCTTCCTTCTCTATCTTCCTTAAGGCTATAGAGATTAAGTAATGTCTTCCCTCGTTGATGCTATTAGCCTTGGGGTTATACGGGGACGTAACGATGCGTAGCACCCCTAGTTCTTTGAGCAGGGGCGGAAATTCCTTCTTAAATTCGGGTCCGCTATCTATAATAGCCACGGAAATCATACTAAACCGGTATATAAGGTTAGCTGCGAAGCGCCTTAGCGCTTTAGCTATGATTTTCTTTAGGGGGATCGCTTCTACCTATCCCGTTATATTATATCTTAACTCTATAAGATATTTAAATCCTTAGTCTATTAGTATATATTAGTAATTAAAATAAACCTTAATTATTAGATTAAATAGTTTAATATACTAGATAGCCTCTAATAGTCTCTAGGGGGCGTAGGCTTAATAAGTAGGATAATATTACATTGCTTTAGAGATTTAATTTTATATATTATTTTAGAAGTATTTTCTTTTTATAAGGTTATAGGTAACTTCTTTGCCCTTATAGCTATTATTAAAGTAATATAACTTAATTAGCTTCTTTTATATCTTAGGATTATTTATTATAAGTAAAGGCATATTATAGTCTTATTTTAGTCGCTTTTAGAGGTATTATTTTTAAATAAAGAAAAAAAGCGCTTTTCTCTTAAATTATTATTATTATAAGTAAGTTAGCCCTCTAGGCTCCTTAAAGGTATATAAATACTTAGTAATATTCTTATATTCTTAAGAGTAGATACTATCTAAGATATTAGGCTTTTTATTAATATAAATTATATTAAGGTAGAGATTAATAAAGTCTTTAATATCCCCTTTAACTTATATATCTAATTAATTAGATAGTCTTATATGTTTTTATAATAATCTATCTACTATATGGTTTTTCTTTCTTAATATATATCTAATTATAAAGTTAAAGAGAAAAAGGTAACTAATCTACCTTAAAATAAGGGATCTAGGCATATTATCTACTCTATTATTAATTTAGTAGACTAATACTTATAAATCAGTCTTAAGGATAAAGGGAATATTATAAATTATGCCTCTAAGGCGGCGAAATGCATAAAGGACTGCCTTATACTTTCTTTTCATCGCGTTATACTTAGTTTTAGCTAGGTTTTATAGACTAGATTTAAATTAAATTAGTTTTTATTTCCTATTAATAACTTATATTAAAATATATCTCTAACCTAAGAGGCTTATATTAACTATTAGAATCACCTCCCTAGCCTCTTTAGAGTAGTTAAGAGTAATAAGGATTAGCGGAGCTATGACCTTTTTCTTTAATATCTCTATAGCCTCCTTCTAACTCGGTCCCTAGATAAACTCGGCGTCTTTCTTTAATAGGTCTATCAAGGCCTTCACGATCTATGCGAACTATTTAATCTATTAGCGATAGTATCCTATAACGCCGAGGAAGGACCTTACCTCCCTTATATTAAGGCAGACTTCCTACTCTAGAATCTTTATAACTTTCTTCTCCTTTGGCTTCCTTCCATAGGTCCTATAGAGATACCCAGTCACCATAGCTATCTTTCTGTAAAATTAAGACTTCTGGCTCGCAACTATGCATCCTAATAGCTTAATATTTACTAGCACCTTATTAAGGTTAATTAGGTGCTCTAGAACGAAGCGGCGTATCCCTAGGGCTGCCTCCTCCCTATCGTAGTCTATTATAGGTCCTCTAACGCAGATATTATCTAAGAATAACTAATATATATCTGGGATTAAGTCCCTTAGGATTTAAAGGATATTCTAGGTAAACTAGGCGATAGAATTTATAGCTCCTTATAGTAATATATATATCCTTAGTAGCCTAATTAGTATTATAAAGCTTATTAAATCCCTATTAACTTCTATAAGCTCTATCTAATTATATCCTAAGAAGAAGTCTAAAAGTAATAGCATTTTATATATTATAAAGTCTATAGAGAACTTATTATAGCTAAGAGGGATAAAACTATCTCGGATTATATGCTTATTTATTAATATTATTAAATTAATTAATTAAAACTAATTATCCTTTTTTAAATAAGGAAGAACGGGTTTCTATAGGGGCTATAACCCTCTTCTAGGATTCCCTCTTTTATCTAGGTTCTTAAGAGATTAATAACTTCTTTCTTATACCCCTTGGGAATAGGTATGCTCTTTGCTTACTAGGCCTTATACTTTATTACTTTAATAACCTATAGAGGCGCTACTAGTGGGTTAAGCTTCCCGTACTTTAAAAATTCCTATATAAGTATTGCTTCCTTATTATATATAATTTCGAGAAATATATTAAGCTCTTCCTTAGTAAGGGTGCTTTTACTTAATTAATTAGTCCCTAGAGCTATTCCCTATAAATCTAAGTCCCTCGCTTAATTTCTAAGAATTTTAGGGTAATTTAGTCATAGTACTTTAAATCTTCTTATAGTTTCTCTCTTATTCTTTCTTACTTCTTTACTTTTTACTTAGGGTTACCTTCTAGGGTAGACTTATCTAATAGGATATTATCTCATAGGTAGATCTTAACTCTCTTCCTTTTATAGAGGGTATTAACTAGTATCTTTTCTAACTTACCATAGTTAGGTAGGTCTTTATCTCTTTATATTTTATACTTCTTTATTACTTATTTTTTAATTAATTAATTTATATCTTTTAAAGCTATATAGTATTACCTAATTATCTCTGCCTTAATAATTTTTATTATTTTCTCCCTTAACTCTTAATTTAATTACTATAATAATATTAAGATATTATCTAGTTCTAAACTATTCTTTTAATTAACCTTAGGTTTAAATAAAAGGTTAATATTTATTTTAATAATATATTATTATTTATACTATAGGTTAAGGCCTCCTATTTAATAAATCTAGCTACTAGAGTAATAATATAAGTATTACCTAGTTAGCATTAAAGGAGTATAGAATTATCTCTTATTAAATAATTAAATAATACTCTCGCTAAGTAAATAAATAGTATACCGAGGATAAAGGGAATTAAGATTCTATTAGAGGGCGCTATATATCCTCTATTAGATCTATATATTACTAAGGTATAATTAAATAGTGGTCTGCCCTAGCATAGTGATTTAGTCCTGGGAGAAAGACATAGTTAAGGCAGGGCTGGGGCGAGCTTTAAGGCCCTAAGGCTTATAAGTTTTATAAGGATTCTTACTAAAGAATATTTCCACTTGTACTACTCTATGGCCCTCTTGATAACCCTGCCTTCTAGGTTATTAAGTCTCATAAGAATGCAGGGTAGTTCCTAGGACTAGGAAATTGCCCTTCCTTAGTTCTTAGTTTGATATAGTTTGATATTATTAAAATCCCATTACACCCCCCCCACCCTCATTTCTCTTCCCTTTACTCGGTTGCTAGGTTTTATCCCCAGCGAACCTTTTATAGTTCTTTCTCCCCTTACCCAGAACCGCCTATATTAGTCGTAAGCTAATATAATCGCTAGGGGCTGAAGGTCCTTTGTATTATTATTGGTTTAGTTGGTTATGGCTTTTTTATTAATAAGGATTATGTTTATACTAGCTCATTCTGCTAATTACTACCTAGTAGGCCCCCCCCTAGCCCCTACTCACTGACTTAGGACCGCATTAATGCTATGGGCCTTTTAATTAGATAATCCCTGCTTTTCTCTAGTAGTATATAGCGCGGGTTTAATATAAGTAATTTGCTTTATATTATTAGTAATATCTTAGTAATTCTTTATTACCTCTCTACCTAGCTAGGGTAGTAATATAAATAATTTATTTATTAAAATTAAAATCTTTTATTTAATACTTATTTCTTAATTCTTAGATAATTAAAGCCTATTTCTCTTCTAGTATTTAAAACCTCTAGTTCTTCTCTTTGCTAGCGATAGGTGTCCTCTTTGTTAGGGTTAACTTCTTAATTAACTAGGTAGCTTTTTATTCCTTAGTAATATCTTCTATATAAACCCTCTTCCTCGCATTAATATTAATAACAACTATTATAATAGTAAGCATTTAAGGCGCTTTTACTTAATTAAATAATATAAAGTCCTTGTTATTAACTAGGATTATATTAATAGAGGTCCTAGGTAGTGGGTTTTAATTATTTAAAATATCTTAGTCCCCTCGCGTGATTTCTTTAAGTAATTAATTAAATCCTTCGGGGACTATACTTTAGTTAATAGAGGTTTAATGCCTTAGGTTTTTTAGATAAAATTATTAATAATATTATTCTCGGGCTAGGTTAGATAAGCCTAAGCCTAGCTTTATTATACTATTTAAGCCCTTGCTAGTAAGTATAAATCCTAATTTAAAGCGTATTAACTAGTTATAGATAAGCTTTTAGATCCAATCTTAGAATTAAAAGTAGTATATAAGATTTAGCGGTAATATTAAATATGTACCCTTCCAGAGAGCAGCTCTACCTTAGGGTTATAGCTTATAATGCTAGTGCTTTTATTATAAGCTAAGAGTTAGTATAAGTATTAGGGGAAGTAGTTCCTGTAAATAGTACCCTCCGCCTGATAAGTGACTATTATGCTAGGTGACTACTTAGCCTAACTCCACGGCTAAGCAGTAATCATAGGCTTTATATTATGTGAAATTCTTATAATCCTAGTCCTTAGGTTGTTATATAATTATAGTATTGGTATTTATTTTAAAAGGTTAAGCTATCCCGTGGCTACCTGCCTCATTGTTTTCTCTTTAAATATAATTTATGTTAAAATTATAAGTTTGTGTCTCTATTTCTTTTGCTAGGTAGTAGTTCAAGAGCTAAATGAGCTAGGTCAGCTAAGCGTTAATGGGTTTTAATCCCTTGAATTAGTCGTCTTATTTAGGCTCCTTCTGTAAGGACCATTAGGGTGTTAGTAATTATATATTATAAAAAAAGAAGACTAAAAGCTTTCTTAGAGGGTTAAGGAAACCTAAGAATTGATCGTATAAAAGTATTATTGTTGGATTTTAGGGCGGTAAGTCTTTTAAATTTTAATCTTATTTTTTTATAGTATTATTTAAATTATTTAAGTAAGGTTATTATAGTTTATAATAGTAATCTCTTTAATGCTTTTATTATGCCTTTTATATATACTATTATGCTCTTAATCCCTAGGTACACACAGTTCAATAAAATACTTTAGGATTAGCTATATGGATTAGGATTAGCTTTACTACGAGTTAAGCTCTAACTTCTTATTAAGGTATTTTAATAGGAAGTCAATATTTAAATTACTTAATTATTTTATAAGTAATTAGTATAGAAATTAGTTTTAGCTGCGCTTTTATTTTAAGTATTTCTTAAATTTCTCCGTAGTTATTTTCTTTAATTAAAATCCTTACTCATAAAGGACTCCCTTTAATTTTCTCTTAGGCTTCTTCTTAATTAAATTCTTTTTATAGCTTAGTAGACCTCTCTTTTTAACCTTAGGATTAGTTATAACTTAAAAAGTACTATTTTCTTCTCCTTAGAGATATTTATAAGCTCTACTTACTAGTTAAAGTTTTATAGGTACTTAGTTATATCTTTCCTTTAAAAAGAGAGGAAGAGGGAGTTAAGCAGGGATAGCAAACGAGGGACTAGTTAATCCTTGTGGCCAGGACCTTCTAGAATAGGATTAACGAGGGCTGCATTGGCTCGTGGTCTTATTGCTACTCTTAGCCTCCATGCCCTGGCTAGTATTATTCTTTAGCATTAAGTTAGGTCCTTTATTATTTTTAAGCTATTAGTATGGTATTTATAGTAGTTGTTATCTAATTAATTAATTCTAAGTGGTTTTTAGTCTCATTATTTATACTTATGCCTTGAGGCGTGAAAGGGACTAGCTATAGGTATTGCCTTAAATATTATAAGGATTAGGATAAGGGCAGTAAGGGTTTTACTCTTTATAATTATCTAGATAAGTATT